>NW_026695228.1:25102938-25702938 GCF_021218885.2 Marmota monax
GGTTTTAAAAAAAAACATCAATAATAATTTTAAAATTCGGTGAAATTCACAAAACACAAAATCGACCGTTTTTAAGTAAACAGTGGATCAGCAGCATTTAGGACCTTCACACTCCTGAGCCACCGCCACCATCTAGTTCCAAAAAGTTCCGTCGCCCCAAAGGAACCCTCGAGCCCATTAAGCAGTTGCTCCCGCCCTCTCCCCAGCCCTGGCAGCCCCCACACAGCACCCGTCTCTGTGGGTCCCCCGTCCGAGGGGGTCGACGTGTTGGAACAGCCCCAAGTTCATCAGATGAAGAGTGGCCAATGCACAGTGGGATATTATTCAGCCATAAAAAAGAACAGACCCCCATCCGAGCTACAAAATCCTGTCAGAGCACCCCGCGGTGCGGGTCCCGTGGAAACACGGTCCCCAGGGGAGATTCGTCACCGCCTGCCTTGAGTCTGATGCCCGGGGATGGACACCCGCTGCTGCTCTGTCTTGGCCCTCCAGCCATGGGGAGAGGTTGGTGTCCCCCCGCCCCCTCAGGGTAGGAAGGGCCTGTGACCTAGAAGAGCAAAAAAGAAGCTGGGGACTCCGGGCAGTGACAGCAGCAGCTGTGGCTACCTGTAACAAGATCACACTCTGCGGCAGGACTGCCAGGAGCTGACTCCCCTGGGCCTTCACCGCCCGCCGTGTCCTTCCTCAGGGACAAGGATCGGGCCCAGGGTCCTCTGTGCGCTGAGCACCTACTCTGCACTGGACAGGTCTGGGTCCCTTGGCATCTGCTCAGCCCCCCTCGCCGCCTGAGGCCCGCTTTGCACAACTGGGGAAACTGAGGCTCCAGGAAGAACCTATCCCTGCCCAAGGCCAAGGCCAAGGCCAGCTGTGGCCTTGAGCTGCCCCAGGGCCTCTGAGCAGAACCCTACTCCAGCCGCCTCCGGCCGGCTCCATCCCAGGAGCCCGCAGGGTTTAAAACCCACCGCAACTCCGCGCCCCTCGCCTTGGGGTTGAAGCCCGTCTTGGGTTGGTGTCCTTGGCTGGAGTGCTGCTGGCTGGGGTGGCCCTGCCCAGCCGCTGTCCGTGGTGCTGAAACCCTGTGCAGCCCGGAGCTGTCCTTGGGGTGGTCCTGGCCCAGAGTCCCCAGACCAGCAGCTGCGGGAGCCCTTGGGTGGCTTGGGCCGGTGCCGGTTGTTGGAGGGCTTGGAGTTCTGTCTGGGAACCAGAGACTTTCTGGTAAAAGAGAAGATACCCACCATCTAACAAGGGTGACCATGGAGCGGTCTTTGGGGACCACCAGCTTAAAGGCCTGGCTGTGCAGCTGGGGGCTCCGAGTCTCGGCTTCGCCCACCCCCCCCCCCCGCGTGGCCGTGAGCAAGTCTTTAAAACCTGGGTCTAGCCGGGCGCCGTGGCCACGCCTCTCATCCCAGAGGCTCAGGAGGCTGAGGCAGGAGGATCGTGAGTTCAAAGCCAGCCTCAGCCAAAACGAGGCGCTAAGCAACTCAGTGAGGCCCTGACCCTAAATAAAATGTAAAAAAGGGCTGGGGACGTGGCCCAGTGGTGAAGCGCCCGGGTTTAATCTCTGGGTTTTTCTTTCCTTCTCTGGCTGAGACTGGAAGCAGCTCTGGGAGGGGTCCCCGGGGCAGAGTGCCTCCGCCCCACCTGCCCAACAAAGTCCCCACAGTGGCAGCCGGCCGATGGCTGTGGTGCCTGCCAACCCGTGAGTCACTCATACTGCCACCTACGGGGTGGCCTCTGCTCAGCAGAGCCAGGAACGTGGCTTAAGCTCTGGACACCCATCTAGGTCCCTGTCACTCCCTCCTTCCCTGTCATTGTGACCAACATGGGACAAACATGAAACTAAGGTCCCCCGGCGTCTCCTGACAGCTCAGCGCGCCCCTCCTCCAGGATCTGCCTCCTCGGAGCGGGCCCTGGGGCAGCGTGGACAGAGGTCATGGCACTTAACAAAACTGATTTGATTTTTGCACCAAAGACAGAGGCTGGGAACGGGATGGGCGAGGAGGGTGGACACGGAGCCGCTGGCTCCCTCGGGCTTCCGGAGGGTCTGGCTGGGGGCAGGAGCGTCCCCTTGTCCATTGTGAGAACGGACTTTCCTTGATGCGCCAGATGCCAGGAGCAAGGGCCGTCAGCAGGCAGCCCTCCTCCCCGAGAGGGACCGCCTGGTCATTTCCAGGGCCGCGCACAGCACCCCTGGACCCTGTGGGTCCCACTGACCCCTGGGCGGGGCTCTGTGCCCACCCCTGCCCGCTGCTCCCCGCCCCCAGGAGGCCTGGCCCCATCCGGCCGCCCCCTCCCCGCCCCCGCCTCCCTGGGCTGATGATCCCGGATCCGCTGACACAGGGACTTTCTCTCCAAGTCAATCAGGAGGCGGGAAGCGCGGCTCTGCTGGCCGCTCACCGCAGCTCTGCTGGCCGCTCACCGCAGCTGGGAGCTGAACCAGGCGTCTAAATCGGGAGTCGGCGGCGCGATCAGGGTTGGGCTGGGAAGCTTTGCCTGCCTGGGCCTGGTCCCGGTGCAGCCTTGGGCTTGGGCCAGGGTGGGGCCTCCTCCACTCAAGGACCCGTGCCACCTGGGTCTGGGGCTTGGGGGGGGGGCTGGTTCTGTCTCCACCCGCCCTCGGGGCTTGTCTGAGATGCATGGGGGGAGATGCAGGAAGCAGGATCCGCCCCCCCACACACACACAGGAATTTACTAAGCGCCTGTTATATGGTGGGTGCTAGGTGCAGAGGACAGAGTGGTGAACAAAGTAGATTTAAAAAATCCCGTTTGCATCAGTGCTTACAGCTTCATGGGGGCGACAGTGGACAAGATAAAAAGAAATCTATCAGATATGTGGATAAAGGCCCAAGGAAAAAATAAATAAAAGTGGAAAGGGAGTTGATAGAAGTAACCTTTGGGCAAAGACCCAAAGTAAGCGAGGGAGAGAGTCTGGGTGTCTGGGAAAGAGCATTCTGGGAACAGGAATGACACATGCAAAGGCCCTGGGGCAGGAATGTGCCTGATGTGTTTGGGCACCGTGGAAGAGGCCAGCACGACTGGAACAGAGTGACCACGGTGGACAGGAAAGGAAATGAGGGCAGGAAGGGGGTGGGGAGGACTTTGGCTCTTCTGGTTGTGAGGTGGGATCCACAGAAAGGCTTTGGAAACTTGCACATGTATAAAGCTGGGGTTTCTCTGCTTACTGTCCCTTGCCAGCGCTGTTCTTTTCGATCAAGGTCGGGGTCTTCTCTTGGCCCCTGCAGGAGCAGGGGGCGGACAGGAGGGCAGTGGACTTCCCCAGGGCTCTGAGGGTGGAGGAGAAAGAGGAGCCCCAGCCCTCTTGGGATGACTCACAGCTGCACCTGGGCTCCACCTTCCCCTGGAGTAGACGGAAGGCGGCCTCTCCCCTCCCCTGCACCCAGAGCTGGTCTCTAAGTGCACATCCTCACTCCACCTCCCCAGGAGGAGCTGCCGGTCCGCTGCTGCTCTGACCACGCTCTGTGTGGCCAGGGTCTGAGGCCAGTGTGGCAAGTCCTCTGCGGGCTGGCCGGTGGTCACTCGCAGAGCGTGTGGGAGGCTGTCACAGGATGGCTAGTGTGGCCGAGTTTGGCCCCGTAGGTGTGGGTGTGGCGTCTCTGTCCCCTGCCCTGTGTGCCCACGGCCCCCCGGCCTCCTCCTGGAACCTTCCGCTCAGAGCTGATGCAAAGGAGGCCAAGTCCCAGCTGCCCGGGGGCAGGAGGCCAGGGAGGGGACGGGCAGCTTGATGCCGAAGCCAGCTAGGAGCCCTGAGCTGGCCTGGAGGAGGAGGAAGTCGCATTCCAGTCACGGCCAGCGGCGGCCGGGAGGGCTGGGTCCTCCTCTGTGTACAAACACTGTCCTGATTTCCCCGGCGGCAGGGCGAGGCCACGAGTGTTTGTGCAACACGAGCCCAGCTTTGTTCTCCGGCGCCTCGTGCCTGGCCGCTCGGAGGCGGGAGACCAGCGCGGATGGCCCTGGGCTGGGCTGTCGTCTCCCTGGAGTGTCCTGGGAGCGCATACACCGGGTGCGGCTTCGGAGGCCGAGGCTGGAGGCTGAGGCTGGAGCCCGATTTCCTGCCTCGCTGGGGCGCTCGGCCGGGTTTCCTGCTTCTCTATGTTTCTACCTGGAAAATGGGTTCAGGTGTCTGGGGTGACCTCGGTGGGACCTCCAAGATGCCAGACCTAACTTCAGGGCCCGGGGTGAGGCGGAAGGTCGGGTGAACAAGGCCCAGGTCCCCCGAGACACCGCGATCCCTCTGTGGAGCAGTGGCTCTCATTCCCAGGGACCCTTGGTGACGTCTGCAGACGCTGTGGGTCATCCTGACTGGAGAGGTCACTGGCCTGAGGGTGGGTGGAGACCCCGGATGCTGCTCAGCAGCCTGCAGGGCCCTGGGCCGCTCAGCCTCAGAGGATGACCCAGCCCCAAATGTCCAAGGGCTAGGACCACCCTGCCCGGTGACCAGCGCCCTGTGGCTTCCCGGGTAGCATCCGCCCCTCCACACCTGAAGCTGCTCAGGTCACCAGCTCTGTTCCCCAAGGCTGCTGGACGGGGATGCCTCTGAGAGATCCGCAGGGGACAAGGGACACTCATTCCCCAGCTTTCTTTCTTTAGCATGTTTTCAAGGCTCATGTGTTGGTACCTGACTTACGGCATATTCCTTTTTATGGATGGGACACATTTTATTCAAGCGTCCCAGGAGGTGTGACCCGGTGTCCTGTTGTGGTTTTGATTGGCACCTTCCTGGTGGCTGATGCCGCTGGGCACCTTCTCCTGTACTCACTGTGTATCTTTGGAGAGATATATCTCCGAGTCCTTTGCCCATTTTTTAATTGGATTGTTTCTTCTTGTTGACTTGTAAGCGTTCTTTACATATTTTGGACCCTGATTGGATACACTTCTTGCAAATATTTCCTGCCACGCCTTTGGCTGTCTTTTTACCGTCTTCGTAGTGTATCTTTCGATGGACCAGCAAGCGTTCGTGAAATCCAGTGTGTCCATTTTTCCTCTGCTGCTTGTGCTTCTGGTGTCAAATCTGACTGCTGGGCTTTAAGCTTCAGTCCTGGGCCCCCGTCCTGCTCTTCTCCGTGGCCTCCGTCACCTTGTTGTGCGACATACGTGACCTGTGACCGTCTCCGGTTTCCATGGGGGATGGGCTGCAGGACCCTCCCGAGGCCCCAGTCTGCGGGGGCCCAGGTGCAGTCTGGGGACCTCAGCTCAGCGCTGCGTGGCTGAGGTCACCTGATCCCACCTGAGCGCGGCTCACAGCCTCGTTACGCTGCGTTATTGGGGTCCCGGGGCACGGGACCGTCTGCCGCGTTCAGTACAGGGACACTTTTCGAAGTATTTTCCACCTGCATTTGGTGAAATTCGTGGATGTGGGTGCGGAGGCCCGCGCACCCCACCCGCCCACAGGACACCGTCCACCTCGGGTGGTCATCTCAGCTACTCGCTGTCCTCTCCGGGGCCGGGAGTGTTCCTGTGGCTTCCTCGCTCTCCCTGGCGTCTGGGACAGTGCCTGACCGTGTGGACGCTGAGTCCGCGCTGTTCGGTCCATCCCGGGGGAGGGGCAAAGGTGCACATTTTCCCTGGAAAGTCCCCTGCCCGGGGTCGGGACAGGAGAGCCGGGTGGTGCCGTTGCTGGTGGGGCCGGGGGGATGGGGTGGGAAGGGAGGAGGGTGTCGGGGACCATCGCGGGGCTTGGGGACACTGACCCAGGCCACGGGGCGCGGACAGCCTCCAGGGTCCCCCCTTCCTGTCCCCCCTTCCTGTTCTCCTTAACCCTCGGCCACTCCCTTTGAATACATGATCCTGGCCACCATCATCGCCAACTGCATCGTCCTGGCCTTGGAGCAGCACCTCCCCGACGACGACAAGACCCCCATGTCCGAGCGGCTGGTGAGCACCCGTACCCCTCCTCCTCCTCCCGGGGGTGGTGCTGGCCACAGGAGCCGGGGGCGGGGGGCGGCTGAGTCCATCACCCCGATGCCCTGGGGCAAGAGATGCCCGGGGGACGTCCCCACCTGGGGCCCAGTGGGAGGGGACAGTGACAGTCACATGGTCCAGGAAGACCCAGAGCAACCCAGGGGCCGGGGGTGGCTCAGGGGTGACACTTCCCAACCAGCAGGAAAACAAGTTCCAGTGAGAATCTGTGACCCACACGGAGCCTGGGGCAGCGGCCAGGTGACCGCCCGGGGCCTGGTCCCCAGCCCTGACCAAGACCCCTGCCCCCGCCATCGCCTTGGCTTGTCCTGGCAGAAGTCTTCCAGGGCCTGTCCCGGGGACGGTGACCTCACCACTGCCTCCTGAGATCCGCGTCCCTCACGCCGCGGGCCTTGTCTTGCTGGGCCACCGGATGTCATGTGCCCAGTGCTGTGACAGCGTGGCCCCTGTCACCGTGCTGAGTTCCTGTTGGTCTCACCGGTGCCTTTTATGGCTGTTGGCTCCACCGAGACGCAAACAGCTGGATCGTATTTTATCATTATTGGTTTCCAGTGCTGGGGACGCGACCCAGGGCCGCCCGGGGCTCACACCAGCCCAGGAGCCCGCCCTCAGGCCTGGGTCTCGGGCAGAGGAAGTGGCCTCATCCCCAGCAGCACTGTCCCTCTTCCCCAGAACCAGCCTGGGGGCCCCTGGGCAGCCTGCTTGGGAGGCCATACCCTGCTGCCCGTTGGCCATCGGCTCTAGGGACGTTCAAAATCCAGTTCCCTGGGAATCAGCAGGCTGTGCGCTAGGGCTCAGCTGCTCCCTGAGCCCCGACCCGCAGCAGAGGGCTCCCTGTCCTTCCTAGGTTTGTTTTTTTCTTTTCTGTTTTTTGGTACCAGGGATTGACCTCAGGGGCCCTCGACCACTGAGCCACACCCCAGCCCTGTTTTATATTTTATTTAGAGACAGGGTCCCACTGAGCTGCTTACAGCCTCACTTTTGCTAAGGCTAGATTTGAACTCACCATCCTCCTGCCTCAGCCTCCCGAGCCACCGGGAATGACAGGCGTGGGCCACGGCTCTGGCTCATTTCTTTTTTTAATTCAGTGATGGGATGGGACCCAAGGGCTTCACCACTGAGCCACGTTCCCAGCCCTGTCACCCCTCCAGAACCAGCAGGGACAGCTGGGGGAGGGTGGGAAGGGGACGTCAGCATCTACTCCTCCCCAGCTCATAAACAGGGATGGTCCCACGCCTCTGTTGACTTAATGGTCACTTGTCAGAGCGCGAAGGCTAAAAACTGTAGCCGGCCTGGGGACTCGGGATCTGGGGACGTCTGTTTGGGGCTCGGGCGGAACTGTGTGAGAGCATCAGCTGAAAGAAGGCTGAACAAGGGTTGGGGTGAGGCTCAGAGCGGGAGCCCGTGGGAGGCCCCCGGTCACCCCAGCACCACACGTACCCACAGAGTGACATTGGTGGCACCTGACGGGGAAATAGAATCAGGAAGGCAGAGGTGCAGAGGCCTGGCACGTGAGAAGTGTCGCCATCAGAGACAGGAAGGGTGCCCAGGGGCTCTGAGGGTCAGCGTCACACGGGCATTCCAAACACATGGACGCCCAGCTGGCAGGGAGGTCCTGTAGGGGCGCGGGGTGGGAGCCCTGGCCGGTTCCCAGCCAGGACGGGGCTGGCCATTCCACAGTCAGCGACCTGGGCCGCTGTGCCAGTGCAGACCCACTGAGAGCCACCTGCCAGGGTTAGATTTGGGAGTGGGGACAGCATACGAGGTCCCACCTCAGAACCTTCGAAACGTCCAGCCCGGGATCTGGTGACTTCCAGGAGAACTGTCCGCAGAACAGCTGGGTCCTACCTTGGTGCTGTCCAGTGTCTTAGCCGCTCAAAAGTAGCTGACGAGGCTGCGGGAGGAGGCCGGCGGGATGCAGAGCCGGGTGGCGGGTGCTGGAGGCCTGGACCTGCAGGCGGCTGGGGTCCTGGCCCCCGCGGCCCAGCCCAGACCTGACCCTGCCTCTCTCCCCCCAGGACGACACAGAACCATACTTCATTGGGATTTTTTGTTTCGAGGCTGGAATTAAGATCATCGCCCTGGGCTTTGCCTTCCACAAGGGCTCCTACCTGCGGAATGGCTGGAACGTGATGGACTTCGTGGTGGTGTTGACAGGGTAAGTGCGGGGCTCGCGCCCACGATCCTGGGAGGCTCGCCGGCTGCGGGCTCTGGCTGCGCCGGGGAGGCCGAGCCTCCGCGTCCTCCCACACGCACCTGCCTCCTTCCCTGCCCACCTCCCCCCCCAGCCGCCCATCACCCTGGGCGTCTCTGGGACCGTTAAAATAGTAGCTGGTCACCCGGGCCACTCCAACGTGCTCCCACGCGCTCTTCCACCCTCACGACCCAGTGACCTGGGACATAATCCACCTTCCCTGCGGGCACCCGGGAACCCAGGGGGCAGAGTGACGTGGTGAACGCGAGCTGAGGCGTGACCCAGGGTCTGTGGCTCCACTCTGGCACCTGCGCCCACTGGGTCTCTGCTTTGCTCGGAGAGTCTCGCCTGGGTTTCGCGGTGGCTGACGTTGGGTTGCTGGGCGCGAGGGCCGTGCCGGTTCCTGTGGGTGTAAGGAGTGTAAATGAGGCGCGGCCGCCAACTCCGGGGGTTTCAGACGAGAGAACGATGCGTGGCGCTGGGCAGGGGACGGACCCGCTCCCCGGGACCCGTATGAGGCAACACTAGCTGCTGTGACAAAAGGTCCTACTGGAAATAACCGGAACACAAAAAAGTTCTCTCTCGTTCACTGAAAGCCCAAAACGATCGTTGTCATCGTGAGGCTGTCTCCTCCCGTGACTGAGGGACCTTGTCACCTCGTACCCCTCGCTGTCGACCACAGCTCCCCAAACCCAGGCCTGTTGGCATCAAAGCCCAGAGGAGAAGTGAGGTGGAAGGTGATGCGGGTCCTAAGGGCTGGAACTCAGCCACCTGACCCCACGGCCCACAGGCACGGGAAATGGTCCCGGTGATGTCCAGCCAGCCTCTGGGGATCCCTCGGTCAGAGCCCAGCGTGGACGTGGCTCCTCTGCCTCCTCCTCTGCGGCCCCTGTGTGGGTCCTCGCGTGGTCTCTGAGGCCACCCAGGTCCCGGCTGTGGCAGGAGGCCCAGGCGTCAGTGCCCACGCGGGTTGCGTGCTTTCGCGGTTCTGATCGTGGCTACCGGCTCCTCTGGGCCACGTAGGTCGGAGCCAGGCCGCTGGCACTGTCTGCTGGGGTCTTGGGACGCGAGGACCCTGTGCTGATGCTCATGGGCTTGGGTGTGCGCTGGGGGACCTCTGTCGGCTGTGGCCGCGGTCTCGTGGCTTGGAACCTTGGCAGGTTCCAGGGACATGTCACAGCACTGGGCACTTCTCTCTGGTGTTGCCAGGAAGCTTGGCCAAGTCTGCGGCTCTGGAGGCCTGACTGCATGAGCAACGCGGGCTTCCTTCACAAGCTTGAAGTTTCTCTGTCAATGTTTCTTCTATGACCTGCCTTTTGCTCCCCATGTGAGATTAATCTGGTTAACAAGACTAGTCCTCCCCATCCATTTTCATGGCTGTGTAGTACTCCATGTGTTGAATTGTCAGTCCACCAACATTTTTATCTGTCTGGAATCATTTCCAGCCCCGGGCTCTTTGGAGCCCAGCTGTTGCCTCTTTCTGGAGAGTGATTTTCTCCAGGGCACGTACCCAGGAGAGGAACTGCTGAGTTGTGTACCGTATGCCTCCTCAGCCTTGCTGGATATCGCCAAATTGCTCTGCAAAGTGTTTGTGCCAATTTCTGCTCCCTGGGGTGACTTCTGCTGGCAGGGCCTGGCTTGACCTTGCTGGCAAGAAGATCTTTTAAAAACCCTGGGTGGCTTCTTTCTCTTTTCTTTAACAACATGGTTCTTGAGGCACCTAAGAAAGTTCAAGACTGTTCAGCTTGTGAAAGTCTCAGGACATGACCGTGAAGGTCGCGGGCAGCGGTGACCAGAGGCTGGTGTGGCACAGACACTGGAGTGTGCGCCGCCCTGGACTCATGGGCACGGGGAGACTGAGCGCAAGGATTGTGTGTGTGTGTGTGTATCTGTGTGTGTGTCTGTGTGTGTGTGCCTGTGTCTGGGTGTCTGTGTGTCTGTGTCTGTGTGTCTGTGTGTGTGTGTGAGTGTGATATTTGTGGGTGTTGTATTTCAGGACACACTCACCCTGTCTTTCTAACCATAGTTGAACGGCACTAGGGCTGTTGTTCTAGATCTTTCTCCACCCGCCCCCTCCTTCCCTCCTGGTGGCTCAGGCACACGCTGGCCCCTGACCGTGACCGCATTCCCCGGGGGGTGGCCTGGTCTCTGTTGGCGGGTGGGGAGCTGAGGAGGCCTGCGGAGCTGGCCTCCTGTGCTGCTGATGGACAGGAGTCCACCTCGGCTCCTGGGAGCCCGGGTACCGCCTGGCCCGCGTCGAGTGGGGGCCTGGGTGACGGCTCTCTGAACCCCGTCTCCTGCGGTCCTGGCAGGCGGAGGCAGTAACGCTGCGGGGTCTCCGCTGCCCGCTGCGCGGCTCGGTGGGCGTCTTCCCGGGATTCTGTGGGCTCCTTGTGGACCAGAGTCCGTGGGGGACCCTGAGGCTGGGGATTCATTAAACATATTTGAGTCGTACTGGACCCCGGTCACTGAGCCAGGCCCTGGGAAGAGCTGGCTTTAGTTCTGAGATGACAGAGCAGATGTCCACGCCGAGGACGGCCGGGCGTCAGCAGCTCTCGGGACAGTCGTGCGCGTTCGGAAAAGAGGCCCAACTCCCGGGCAGGGCGGCCAGCTTGGGTTCTGTGAGAGGCTCCCAGTGCCATGCTGGGCACATAGTAGATGCTTAGTAAAATAGACGGTCGCGGAGCTGGAAAGTGGTGAGACTTCGGATCATCAGAATGTTCCAGAAAATTCACTCGGGTACCGAGGAGGTGGGGACCTTCCGCTGACAGACAGTGACACAGTTCAGAGTCCACAGCAGATGTCCTGACATCAGATGCATGTGGACAGGCAGGCTCCGGGTCTGTGCCCGTGGACATCGGGTGACCCTGTAAAACCTAGTGTTCCTGTTTGGAAGGTCCCCCTGGGCCCCGCAAGACAAAGGCTCAGACACTCGGGGACCAGCACGGAGGGGACTGGCGCTGGTGTCTTAGCTTCGTTGAGTTGGGGACTGACCCGACGCTGGCAGGCCCCTCCCTTGACTTTCCAAGACACAGAGGCTCAGTGACTTGCCCGAAGTCACACTGAGATGGTGGCTACCCAGGGACCTTCCAGAACAGGGTGGTATCAAGGAGCCGGAGCCCCAGGTTCAGGGGCAATGGGGTGGCCTCAGTGATCAATGTCACCCTCGGATCCGGCTCAGCTCAGACATCCCTTCCCTCCTCCTCCCCCGAGTACCGGGCCCAGGGCCTTTCTGGTGCTTCACAAGGGACAGTTGGGGACCAGGTGCTCGTGAGGGTGTCCGGGGAGACTGCAGCGTCCCCGCCCCTGGTCCCCCCACTCCCCTGGCGGCTCTCCTGTGGCCTGGGGGCTGCTGCCCGCCCGGCCCCTCGGCCCCTGTGGTGCCTCCCACACCCGCCCTCTGTCCCCCTGGAGGCCTCCCTGGCCACAGAATGTCCCTGAGCCGGGAGCCGCTCACTGTGACACCCTGGCCCCCGTGTCACTGGGAACCTTGTCCAGCGCGGTGCGGGGTCCTTAGCGGGACCGGCCGGGTGCTGTGCCTCCACCACCCCGTCCTTCTCAGCCCTGCGGTCCCTGGAGTCCCCTCCCGAGTCAGCCACCGCAGGTCTCAGGGACCCAGCGGGAGCCCGCGGGCCGCAGGTTTCAGCACCCTGGACAGCGCCCAGCGGAGACCTGTCCCCTCCCCACCCTCCCCGCCTGCCCGCCGGCAGGGCTGGGTACAGGCCAAGTGGCCAGGCGACACTGCCCCCGCTCGGCCCCCTCGGCCATCTCCCCCGGGGCTGGAGAGGACCCCGCTGTCCGTCCCTCCGCAGGCTCGGGCGCTGGTCGAGGCCCTGTCCTCTTGGATTGTGGTGACAGATGCCAGCCCACCGCCCCAGGGGCATCTGGCCTCCGCGTCTCTGGTGTGCAGGGCCATGCCGCGGCTCTGG
The DNA here is from genome assembly GCF_021218885.2 of Marmota monax. Lineage (NCBI taxonomy): Eukaryota > Metazoa > Chordata > Mammalia > Rodentia > Sciuridae > Marmota > Marmota monax. Next base: position 25,114,999 of record NW_026695228.1, read on the forward strand.
CCAGGGCTGGGGACACACACCTGGGGGAGGTGGAGGGGGGGGGTGGCGGCACAGGGCGGGGTCACCAGCCAGCCGCGGATGGGGCCAGGCTGATGGTCCTCCTCTCTCCAGACTCAGAGGCCACAGGCCTGGCGGGCGCGGGGCTGAGACGGGGTGGACAGGTGGAGGCCCCTCTTCCTTGAATTCCCAGCGTCCTCGTCCCCAGCAGCCTGCCCCCGAGGTCTTCCCTTGGCGCAGGGACTCTGGGTGCCTCCCACCAGCCTGTCCAGAGACCCTCCCAGACCCTCCTGAGACCCCCTTGTGTCCTTCTGTGTGGCAGCTCTGTCCTTCCTGGGCTCCGTCCCATGCCACCTCCCCCTCCTGCCCCCGGCCCTTCTGCCCGTGAGTCCCATTTGCTCGTGGAGGAACTGTGATGGGGACGTTTGTAAAACAGGCCTGAGCACGTGGCTGGCTGGGAGGAGGGGTGTAGCCATGCATGTCCCCGGGGTTAGGGTCCTCCTGCCCGCCCCTCCACCTAGAGCCTAACCTAGAGCCATGGCGTGCCCCCTGGCATAGTTCTGAGAGAACTCAGACACCTTTGCGATCAGCCTTGTTGGTGACTTTGTGTGGAGAAGGTCTGGGCAGAAGCTGAGGGTGCCGCCCAGGGAAGGGGCATGTCCTCACACCTGCTGGGGACTGTTGTGCAGGTTGCGCACAGAACCAGGAGGCTGGTGTGTTTCCTCTAAGCGTGAGGCTCGCCTGCTTCCCAGCATCTGTGGAGACGTGACGGGCTGGCGGGGGCTGAGCCCCGTGTGCCCAGAAGTCCCTCCATCTGGAGGAGCACAGACTGTGACCGTCACATATTGTGTGACCTCTTTGCTGTGACGGCCCGGGCTGGCTTTGTCCTTGCTGTTCACGGGCACAGCCTGAGGCCCCCAGCATCGATTCAGGGTGTAAACTTCTGGCATCGGGGCAGAAACCCCAGACCCCTCGAGCCCCGCTCTGGGCGCCACAGTGTGGCTGAGCTGCCTCTGACGCGCTGAGCTGCCCTGGGCGGAGAGACGAGCCCCGCGGTACCAGTGACTGGGTGGCACCTTCACGCAGCCACATTGCAGCCAGCTGCTGCTTCTGCAGACCTCTGTGAAGACACGGCAGGCGGAGGACAAAGCCACACCAGGAACGTGACACTGAGGCCACCAGCTGTGGAGTTAGAACAGATCAAATCCCAGCACCACGGTTTCCAAGCTGTGTTACCTTGGGCAAGTCACTCCACCTCTCTGAATCCTAGTTTCTTCATCTGGAGGACAAAGGTGGGCTAGCGCCTCCCCAGGGTCATCCGAGAAGTTCTCGTCTGGTGCGTGCGAGGTGGGGTTTATGGACGGTCTGAAGAAAGAGGACGGGGACGGTCCTTTGGGCCTCAGCTTCCTCCTCTGCAGAATGGGAGTCAGACTCTACGTACCACAGAGAGGAGGATGCGGGGAGATAAGACGTGAGGTGTGTAGAACAGCAGCTGGTGTGGAGGGGGACTCGGTGGTGGCCGCCATTGTGCGGCTGATGACTGTGATTACGATGATGGTGATGATTACCCGCCTCCTCCAGGCCGGGCTCCGTGGCCCAGTCGGTTAACTACAGGGAACATCCCCTTCTGCTCGATGAGCGCCCAACACGCAGCCTCCCCTTCAATCTGGGGAGCCCTTCCCCTCTCCCCAGGGTCCTTCACTATGTTCCCCAAACTGGGTTCAACTACCTGGGCTCCAGGGACCCTCCTGCCTCAGCCGCCCGCGGGGCTGTGACGGTGGGTGTGGGCGTTGTGCCCACGGAGCCCTCCCCCTGGGCGGTCCCGGGCCGGGGACCCCCACCTTGCCCAGAAGTTGAAGATGAGGGAGCTGCTTCCTGCCCCGGCTGCTGGTGGTCAGGGGTGAAGTGACTCAACCAGGGAGAGATGGTCGGGACCCTTGGTGGCCCCTCTTCTGCCCCTCTCTGGCTTCCTATTGGGAGTCTGAGCTTTCTGATGGCCTCTCTTATGCCCAAGACGGCCAGTCAGTGGCGCTAAACTGACCCCGAGACAGAGATTATTTGACTCTAGCAGAAAACAATATAGTTAGGGAAGCGGAAGGGATAAGAAAGTGTCTTCTTTGTCCATATTCCAAGACTGTAACAAAATACCCAAAGCTGAATAGCTTAAGAAGCAAAAAGATTGGTTTGGCCTCATGGTTCTGGAGGCTCAAGCTGAGGGGCTGTGCATCAGAGCCCTGAGGTGGTGCAGGACAAGGACAGGGAAGTGCACAGGTGGGCTTCTGTGTTCTCTGGCCTTTCTGTTTGTAAAGCCACCAGGATCCAATCATGACCTCCCCTACCCCTAACCTCCCGAAGGCCCACCTGTGAGCACAGCAGGGTAAGTTCCCATCTTCTTGGTGCCTCACAACCGAGCTTGAACCCCAGCCCGGCTCTTGAGCGGGGCAGTCTGCAGTAGAAAGTGTGGAGAGGGCAGCCAGGGACAGCGGGTTGGTTGCCTGCTGGAGGAGGGGCGGGGCTTCCTGGGCTGGGCGGGGCTTCCCCCAGGGCCTGAGCTCCGCCTCCCCCCAGGGCCTGAGCTCCGCCTCCCCCAGGGCCTGAGCTCCGCCTCCCCCAGGGCCCTGGGCTCCGCCTCCCCCAGGGCCTGAGCTCCGCCTCCCCCAGGTCCCTGAGCTCCGCCTCCCCCAGGGCCCTGGGCTCCGCCTCCCCCAGGGCCTGAGCTCCGCCTCCCCCAGGGCCTGAGCTCCGCCTCCCCCAGCTCACCCGGCCTTGGGCCTGAGCATGCGCACCCCGCACAGTGCGGCCTTGTCTGTCACTCAAGTGCTGAGGCTCTGGTTGGAGCCTTTTGAGAGTCCCTTGACCCTGGACTTTGGCTGTGAGCAGGCGGGCGGGCGCCCTGGCTGCCCGGGATGTCCAGTGCGAGCAACTGCCCAGGAGGAGAGCAGCAGGGCTGCGGGCGGCAAGGCCGGCTCCCCTGGGGCGTGGCCTCCACTGACACTCCAGGGACAATACACCCTGTCTCCTTCCGGACACGGGGGTCCCGGGGTTTCAGGGGGCTGAGAGCGAGTCAGAGAGAAGAGGCTCAGGGGCCCAGTGGACCCGGGCCAGGAGCCGGATGAGTTGGCCAGAGTGCCTATCGGGCAGGACAGTAAGGAGAGGCAAGGGCACACTGGGCTTGTCTCACTGTAACTTGAGGATGACGGTCACAGGGGAGCCATGGTGAAGGCACAGCTTCCCACGTGGTCATGCCTGGAAGAGGAAAGAGGAGTGGGGCTCTCTGTTCCCGTTGGAGTTTGGAGTGGCCCAGCAGCAGAGAAATGTTTAAAGGATGAACTGGACATTCAGTGGTGAATAAGAAGTCCAGCAAATAGGCGCTCACCTTTCTCAGGTGGCCATGGCTAGTGTTAAGTAGCTTCTCTGTGATTTTCTTGGCTTTTACCTCATGGCTGCAAAGTGGTTACTGGAGCTCCGTGCATCATATCCACATTCTTAGGCAGGGAAAAACAGGGGAAGAGGTGGTCCCCATCTAGCTCTGCCAATTTTGGGATCAGGCAAAGCAAAAGCTTACTCAGAAACCATCCGTTAAACTTCCACTTGCATCCCATCAGCCAGAAATATGTCACATGATCACAGCTAGATCCAAGAGAGTCTGGGAAAGTATTTCACTTTTTTACCACTCCAGAGACTTTTCTAACCTTTTTTTGTACCCCTGGTCCCTAACTTCCAACAGTTTTGACTTTATGGTGGTAGGAAAGCAATGTGCATTCAGCAGAAACCTCACTTTGGATTTTGAATTACCATCTTTGCCCGGGTTAGCTATTCACATGCAGCACTCCCTGATGCTGCTGGGCGGTAGCAGGGACCCGCAGCCCCTCGTCAGCTTTACCGACACCAGGGCACAAAACCACACCCTCCAATTTACCGGGTGGCCAAGCTGTGCCCTTCAAAAGGCTAGACGCATTACGTGCATTTTTTATTTATGATATTTTCAGCGTACACTGGGCATATCAGGACATAGCCCATCATCAGTCAGGGAGTGAATGTATATCCTTAAAAGGTGCATTTAGAGTTGGGATACTTCATTATAAAATTCCACCTGAATTCCCTCGTGTCCATTTGTTTTGTATGCTCCTATGTATCAGCTACACGTCATCACACAGTGCTGTGTAACAAGCAGCACCCCAGTGACCAGCATTTATAAAACAGTGATTCTGCAGGTTGGTGGGCTGGGCTGGGTTTAGCCGGGCGCTTCACCTCTCTGGGCTGGGATGAGCCCCCTCCTGGTGTTGGCTGGCTTCAGGCTGATTGAGGTGGCCTCGGCTGGAGGTCCACTCTGCTCCACACCGTGTCTCGCTCCCAGCAGGCTAGCTGGGCTGTGCTCACACGGTTCTGAGAGCAAGAGGAGTGCTCAGACCTCTGGTCACAGTGGTGACAGGCCACTCCTGGGACAAGCCTTCCAGAGGCCTGAGTAAGCAACAAGGCCAGTCTAGACTCAGGTGGCACCCAAGACCCCCTTTCTTGGTGGGAGAAGCAACACGGACCCATTCCAAAGGGTGTGTGCACAGGAGGTCACTCTGACCCCCTGGGCTCCAGGGTCACAGGGCTGGTGGCATCTGCCAGGGGACCCCCCCACCCCAGCTCCTTTCTTTCTGACCCTGCCGTCTTTCCAGTGACTTCCCCCTCTCCTGCAGTGCCAGGACTATGGGAACCCAGGCCCCTGAGGAGTGTCAGTGTCAGAAGCAGAAACTAGTGAGGATTAGGCACCTGCTGTATGCCAGACGCTTCACATGCCTGTCGCCCTCGGCCCCTGAATAACTTCACAGTGAGAAATGGTGAGGCTCAGAGAGGGAGTCCACCTGCCCAAAGCCACACAGGCAGAAAGCTGCAGCCAGGATTTAGGAGAGGTCTCTCCTGTGGCACCGACGGTCTGGCTTCCTCTCACTCAGATGTCACAGTACAGCCCTCCGTGTCTGGGGGGTGGGCACTAGTTAGAAAGGGGCTTCCCTCTTGTGCTGTATGGGGGCAGGGGATCCAGGGTGTGGAGGAGGAAACAGAGGGCCACAGAGGCCCGCCCTGCCCTCCCAGTGCCCACTGTCAAGCCGGGTCAGGGCCCTTCCTCGTGGCCATCTGCTGGCACCCGTGACCCCATCCTGTCCCTCTGGGGGACCAGGGCTGAACCCCACGCCAACAGGACCTGAGAAGGGGGCTCTAAAGATCCCTCTTTTGAAAAATGAACGGGGGAAGGGGTGGATGTGTCCATCCCTCGAGGGCAGGGACCGTGCCCCCTGGTGACGTGCCCAGGTGTCCCCGGGGTGGATGGAGCAGAGGAGGGGCTGTCCCTCCTACCTGTCTTCCTGCTCTAGGGCAGGAGGGAAGTGCTGGACAGTGTCCAGCTTTCTCTGGAGATGGGGGCACCCTTGGCCCCTGGCTATGCCTCGCCCTGGGCGTCAGCGGCCCAGCGGGTCCTGAGAAGCCCCGGCCTCCATCAGCAAGGCCCGAGGACGCAGGGGGCAGGGAGCAGTCCCCCTCCTCCCGTCCCTCCTAAAGGAACCCCTGAAGAGCTGGACCCCAGGAGGGACAGTGACCGCGTCCCTGGCACCGGCTGTGTGGCCCAGGCAGGCGCAGTGGGTGCCCTGTTTGCTGGGGACCTGCGGGGACTGTCCTCGAACTTGGGGTGAAGCACCTTCCTAGCCGTCAGCGCGGAGGCGGGGGAGGAGGACGGGAGGAGGACAGGATGCGGGTCCCACTCAGGCCACGGTGCACAGGTCGCCGGCTCTGCGGTGACCTGATTCAGGAATCGGGGAAGGAAAGACCCTGTTTCCAGACTTGGGCTGCCTGATGGCGCCCGGGGTCAGCAGCTGGTGACAGGGTGCTGCCCAGAGCGGTGAGCTGGCCATGGTCAGCCGGTTTCCACTGGTAAAGAGATGGCCGCCCTCTGCCAACGGGACCTGAGGTCGCCGTGGCCACCCCTGTTGGCAGAGCAGGTGCCACAGCTCGGACGTCGGCCTGGTCAAGGTCAGGCTTAGCCCCCAGGGACCGTCCGGGGCTCTCGGGCCACGGCTGCTCCCGCCCCCCACTCGGGCTCCTCTGCGGCAGCGGCCTGGGCTTTGATTTTGAGTGACAGGCGACAACGTGGGTTTCTGGGGCTCCGAGCGGCGCTGGTGCGTGATTCACGCAGCTGATGAGCGTCGCCGTCCCTGCGTGGACGTTCCATTTTTTTGTGATACAAAAACCTTGAAATCTGCTCTTGCACCTCTTCCCAGCCACGCAGCAGGTTGTCCCGAACCCGGGTCCCCAGGTCCCCAAGCAGCACGGCGGCTCCGGGACTCACTCCCCGCGCGAAGCTCGGGGCTGCGGTGCCACGGTGGGTCCATGGGTCTAGATGTCGCCACGGGTCCGGGCTCGGGAAGAGGGGACAGTTGTGTTTCTGACCGACCGACCGACCGACCGACCGACAGACCCACCGAGCTCACGTTCGCCAGCCCCGCGCCTGCGCCTTTCCCCTGGAGCCCGCTCCAGGTCCCCCCTGTCACAGAGCCAGGGTCCCCTTCTCCTGAAGGGTGGCAAGTGCCCCACGTGGTCTCCACCACCTTCCTTCCTCCACTCACCTGGGGTGGCTGTGCTGAGTCCCCGGGTGAGTCCGCCCTGGCCACAGGTGGACCCCGGCCACACCCGCTCCCGCCGACCCCCGACGTGGTCACCGTGGCTTCTCCGTTACTCAGATGCAGCCCTCACCCGTGTCCAGGCCCCCTGTGGCCCCTGCGCCGCACCTTCAGAAGTACCTAGAGCCACCCACCGCCTGGTGGCCCCGTCTGATCTGGCTGCCCGCCCGGCGCCCCATGCCCGGCCCCACGCAGCCGCCAGAGGGCGCCTGTGAGTGCCCGAGGCCGGAGACCCTCCAGGACTCACCCCTCCGCCCTGAGAAAGGACCCAGGTCCTCCCCACAGGGCCGCGGGCAGCCTCTGCCTGTCTCCTGGTCACCCCCCCTCGGCAGCAGCCCCAGGGCTCCCTGCTGTTCCTTAGACTCACCTCAGGGCCTTTGCACGGCCATTCCCTTGGCTTGGGACACTCTTCCCTAGCTATGTGCTTCGCTCCTCTGTGACTTCCTTTGTATTTTTGCTTAAAAGACCTTCAAAAGTGTGACCGCCTCCCCGTCACCCACCCTGACACCCCGACTCCCCCTTCCTTCTCTGCTTCATTTCCCACCACCCCCGATGCGTATCTGCCAAGCCGTATCTATTTCTCGTCTTGGTGACGGTGTCTCCCACTGGATGCCAGCCCGGGATGTTCTATTCTGGCGCGTAGTAGGTGCTCAGTAAGTGACTCACAGAATGACTTGTCCCCGAGAATGCTCCGGGCACCCCAGTCCTGCCCTGATTAGGTGACAGCAGCTGTGCCCTGCTGTCCCCTCAGCTCTGGTGAAACAGCTGATGTGATGCTGACCACTGTGCCCACCTCTGACCACGCTACCCAGTGACACCCAGCACGTCCCCTCGAGTGACCCTCACACTGTCCTCGAGAACTTTCCCGTCTTGTGCGCCTGCAGCGCTGGCCCACCGGCTACCGTCCCCACCCCGTCCTCTTCCTGTGGCCTGGTGGCCGGCGGCCATGGCCTGGCTGTGGATTTGCCAGCTCCCCTCCTTGGGGGCACCTACGGGATGTCCCTGGGCCGCCCACCCCCTCCACGTGGGCTGCGGCTCCTCGGGGGGCGCGTGTCCCAGTTTCCTCTCTGCAGGGCTCGCCCGTCCATGGACACGGGTTCTGCTGCCCTCGGCTGCGGGGACAGGAGACCGTGGAACCCCTGCTCCGGGTTCTCTGGAGCCGCGCCTGCCGGGCAGCAGCCACTGCTGCCCCTTAAAGACCAAGTCGAGGTTGAAGCCCGGGCCATAGAGACCCCAGCCCACGTCCTCCCCGGCCCTCCTCTTCCGCAGCCTCCCAACACCCGGGAGCGGGCGGAGCGCGAGCGGCCAGGAGCCCAGAGAAACCAGGACAGGCACGGTGGGGACGGGCACGCTGGGGACAGGCCCAGAGAGGGAGCTAATTTTAGTGGCTGAAGAAGCTGCAAAGAGAGAAGGGGAGAGGGACAGAGGGACAGAGAGGGGCAGGCCCCAGTGGTGGGCGCTGCTGAGCAAGGCGCTGGGGACAGTCCCGCGAGCAGGACCCAGGTGAGGGGAGCGCGTGAGCCCCTGGGGCCAGGCCGGGCCGAGCAGCCGTTTCTAGAAGGCCCCGTGTCGTGCCCCTTAAGAGCAGGGAAACCGAGGCACTGGCGCCAAGTCCAGCCTGGACAGGAACGAGGGGCACAGAGAGGTCGCGAGGCTTCAGGGGAGCAGGAAATGCCAGCGCAGGGAGGTCCCGGAACTGAACGGGCTGAGGGGAGACCAGGGCCTGGCGGCCGAGCACCCCGGGGTAGGAACTGGGGCGGACGCGGTGGAGATCCTGGTTTTCCTCCCAGACTGCAGGGCCTCTCTGACCCTCAGTTTCCTTTTCTGTGGAACGATGCCTGCCGTCTCCCAGTGTCCAGGAGAGGTGCCAGGAGGTGATCATGCAGGGTCCCCCCGGGGAGAGTCTCAGGAACGGGAGGTCCCATGTTTGGAAGTGATGGCGAACAATCCCAACACCAACGCGTGTGAGTGTCCCAGGTGACGCGCATGCTAACTACTCCGCCTTGATTGTTGTGCGCTACCCGTGCGTCAGAGGATCGCATTGTATGTAAAACGTGTCCCACTGTGTGTCGGTTAGCACTCACACTATGCACCCGGCCCGAGGAGGCAGTGGTCAGCATGGACACCTGCCCCTGTCCCCAGCACCTCCATCCAGCTGGGCCACACCCATCAGTCCTGTCAGTCCACTCAGTGGTGGTCAGAACAGCAACGCTAGCGCTAGGCAGGCTGGGCGTGGCGGGAGCAAATGGGTCACTGGGCCTGGGCGCTTGGGGTCACTGGGCCTGGCGCCTGTCCCCTGGGCTCCCCCTTCCTGCTGCCAGGAAGAGAGCAGCTTCCCCCCGCCACACCTGTCCACCATGATGTTCTGCCTCCCTCAGGCCCAGAGCTACGGATTGGCCAACCATGGCCCAAGTGAACCTCCCCTCTTCTATGTTGTCCTTGTGAAGTGTCTTGGTCCCAGCAACAAAAACCTACCTAACACAACTGTGATCATCCACATTTTACTTTTGCTCAGAGAAGCTAAGTAACTTGCACAGGGTCACACAGCTAGCGAGTGGCAGAGCTGGGGGTTGGACCCAGCAATGTGACCCCAGCATCTGGGTTCCTTATCATGTGCTTTCCTGCCCCCGTGACAGAAATAATCATCAGTCCCACAGAGCAGGGGCTGTAGACCACGGCCCTCACGGAGCTAGCTCACTGGATCTTTGCAACAGTCCGAAGAGGCTTGTTCTTGATGATTCTTTGTTTTATGGAGAGAAAGAGACAGAAGCACAGAGAGGTCAAGCAGCTTGTCCAGGATGCCCCAGCTGAAGACTCTGGGGTGTAGATTAGGGGCAGCCTGGACTCTGCACCCCGGCCTGGCCACGCCCGTGCCTCCTGTCATCCAGGTAATCAGTTTGTCACTCCGTCAGTCCCCTCGAGCCCCATGGTCCTGTCATCTCGTGCAGTAGCCGGGGTCCTGCGGCAGGGTGTCTCAGGCGTGGCCCTGATGACGTTTGGGTGGTGGGAGACTGTCCTGGGCGTGACTGGGTCTCAGCCACACCCTGAGCAGGCCCCCTCCCCCGCCAGCCCAGACCCTGGACGCTGCCGGGTGCCTCCTGGAGGGCTGCTGCGTAAACGCTCTGTGCCGAGGAGCACTGTGTGCCCGTGCTGGTGACCTGAGCTCCTCCTGCCGCCGTCCCTCTGTCCCCAAGGTGCCCCTTATCCCCGGGTGTGGCGCTCGTCCTCCTCAGGACCTGGTTGGACACCGGAGAAGGAGGCGTCCTCCGGGGGTGACCTGCTCTTGCTTCCTCCAGGTGCCTGGTCCCCTGTGCCCCAGCCCCTGCAGACCCCCAGGTGTGGAGCGTCCCCGTCACCAGGGTCGGCAAGGGCCACCCTGTGGTCTGAGTCCCGGAGGCGGGGTTTCCCTCCTCCCCTGCTGGGCGCCATTGGGACCCTCCCCTCCCACGTCCCTGGGGAAGGGAGACCGGAGCGAGTTTGCTCCTGTTTCTCTCCTAGAGCTCGGCCTGTTGGGGTCACGTCTGGTTTGGGGTCCCCTCTTAGGATGCCGGGGTGGGCCTCGGCGGGGCCTCCTCCTGATGCTTCCCCGGGGGCCGCAGAACTCAAACCAGCCGTTTTCTGGGTCAGGCCGGTGCCCCGGGGGCAGGAGTGGTCGGATGTCCCCGTGGCCTCCTGGGAGTCCCTGACGTCTCGTCTTTATTTGGGGCAGAGTCGCTACGAGGTCCCCAGGCTCTTGGTGCTGCAGTGACGGCCCTCAGGTTCCGCGCAGGATGGTGGTTTTCCCTGTTTTTAGCCCGAGAACCGGTCGCTCACCCAGCCCTCAGCAGGCTGTCCGTGTCCCTGAGGGGGACAGCAGTCGGCCTGCCAAGGAAGGGGATGGGAGGAAGGGCACTTGGGTGGGGCACCCAGAGGGCAGGGCGAGGGGCTGTGGCTGGAGAAACCAGAGCATGTGACCAGATCCTTGGGTGGCGCCTCAGCCTGTCCCCAGCCCTGGCAGGAGCCTGGTTTCCCGCCTGGTGAGGACCAGCCACCAGAAGTGCTTCTTGTCCCCGTGGAGTTTCCCCACGACAGCGCTCTCCGGGCCCAGCCCGGCCCCAAGCCCCACGGCTCTGTCCCCTCCCTCCCTCCGAGGCTCGCAGTCCCCCTCCCTGACCTCATCCTCCTCTGGTTCCTGTCACTTGTCCCCATTTCTGGCCAGAAGCTCCTGTAGGAGGGAGCCCACTGGCCTCTGTCCCACGTCTGCCACTAAAGCGCTCGGCGTCCTGCACTTACCCTTGGTCCCTTGCCTTGCCCTCTGGGCCCCGCGGGCATGGACGGCAGCCCGTCTTGTCCGATTCTGAATTCCCTAAGGTCGGGGCGGGCGGAGCTGAAAAATCTGTCACAGAAAGAGCTCGTCCCCCTCTAGAGCGGGGCCAGGCCCCCCTTGGCCTGCGGAGAATTCAAGGTTGAGAGAACGTGTGTCAGGGTCCCTGGGTCACCCTCAGGCGAGGAGATCTGCTAAGGGGACCCGTGGGGACAGAAAACCTGTGACATTAAAACTGCAAAAGGACCCAGGGCAGAGACCAGAAGGGACATCCAGGGGTCCAGGTTAGTCATCCGCCTCCCTCCTGCTGGACAGTGACCTCTGGAGCAAGGCCCTGGCCTCAGGCCCAGAGCCTGGAGCCTCCCAGGCAGCCAGTGACTGTCACACAGGACGCAGTGACAGTGACGTGCCGCACTGAGAGAACAGTGCCTGGAAGGGCAGGATTCGACTTCTCCATCCCTGTGCAGTGGGGAGGGAACGCTCCAGGCCTCCGCGCCCGCCTCCTTGTTCTCCCACCACTGAGCGTATTGAGCCTCCTTTGCACAAAACTGACGCACTTTCAGGAGGCAGAGGACAGGATGGAGCCAGACAGGGTCATGCACGCCTGGGATCCCAGCCACCGGGAGGCCACGGCAGGAGGATCGCAAGTTTGAGGCCAGCCTCAACAACTTAGGGACAAAATACAGTTAAAAGGGGTGGGGACGCAGCTCAGTGCTGGAGGCCTTGTCCCCGATGCTTGAGGCCCTGGGTTCCCGCCTCAGGACCACACGCACCCACAGAAAGACAGGAGGGAGGGGGCACCCCCGTCTTGTAAGTCGCACACCCAGAAATGGTGCTCGTTAGGCCCATCGATGGGGACTCGGCCCTGTGGTCACACTCAGCTGCTAAGAATGCTGGGAAGTGCAATTTGGCCCTGAAACCAGGGGACGGCTGAAATCCCACCCCCGCAGAAGGTGAGGGCTGGGCTGGGCGGCCCGGGTGGGCGGTCAGCGCTTCTGCCCCAGTACTGCGCGCTGCGTCCAGTTCCCAACGGAGTCTCTGCCACGGGGCGTCTTCATGTTCCTCCAACAGTGGGCTGGGGTCAGCCACATCTCCTCGTCTTCTCTGCCTACACTGTGTCCTAGGGTCGCGTGGTGAAGGGCCACAAACTGGCCCATTTGACGCACAAAATATGGTCTCATTTGAGATCTAAAATCCAGCTGTGGGCAGGACCGAGGGCCTGGGGACTTCGGGAAGGGACCTTCTTGCCTCTCCAGCTTCTGGCGGACACAGCACCCACCCCGACGCTCCCCCAGCCCCGCTGTTCCCAGGATCACAAGTTTAACCGCCCCACGTCTCCTCTGTCCTGAGTGTGTTCGGGTGACGAGAATCACAGACCTCGGCCACCCTGGCGTGGCCCTGAACCTTCCCGTCCTTGGGCTGCCCCGGTGAGGTACAGACCCTGGGCGCTTATCACCCCGGAAGCTCCTTCTCCGGGTCTGGAGGACGCACACTGAGATCCGAGTGTTGAGGGGCCGGGTTCCCTCCAACGGCCCAGGGACACATCCTTCCCACCTGGCCTCCTCCGGCCTCTGGGGCTGCGGCTGCCTCTCCCCCCCCCCACCCCCACCCCCGGCTCTGGGGTCACGTGACCAGCCCCCCCTTTTCCCAACCCCCCTCTGGCTGTCGCGGTCACTCGGCTGCTTCTCCTGGGGGTGTGACCAGGCGAGACGTCATGGCAGGAACACTGGGGCGCACAGCGGCTCAGCCCACGGTGGCAGGAAGATGGGAAGGGGCTGGGGACAAGGCAGCGTCCCCACTTCCCTCCGTTAAGGCCCCACCTCCTAGACTAGGAGGATGACCTCGTCGGTGGACTAATCCACAAAGTTCTTGTGACCAGTCACCTTCCAGAGCCCCACCTCTGACCACACTGCCTGGGGGACCAAGCCTGCAGTGTGCGAACCGTAACCGTGGCATCGCAGGTGCCAGGGGTCAGGACGTGGACCTTGCCACAATCCAGGCCACACCCCCAGGATGCCCTTGGAGATCTGACCCCTGGGGTCCCTCTTCCCTTGCATCTAGTACCTGAGGGGCTCTTCCCCGACATGGGCCGTGTGACCTGGGAAATTCAATGTCACCTAGGTACATCCCACTTACCAATCACTGTCCTGAGGACTTTTTGTGCGTTAACAAATTTCATTTTCTCTGAGGGTAAAACTGCAGAGAAATTGAGGCACAGAGGAGTTAAGTAACTCGCTCAAGGACACAGTAAGTGGCAGAGCCGAGGCCCGAGCCCTTGTGGTCCAGATAGATGCTCTGAGCACTCACGGGTGTCATCACAAATAGTTTTTGAGTCCCCACTGTGCTAAGTACCAGAAAGAAAAACTAGAAATAGAAAGAGAGAGAGAGAAAGAGAGAGAGAGAGATGGGCAAAGCTGGGGACAGTGGCAGGTCCTCGTAGTCCCAGCTGCTTGGGAGGCTGAAGCCAGAGGATCTCAAGGCCAGGAGTTTGAAGGTCTGGGCTCCCAAAACAAGGAGACCAGGAGGCCTGGTGGCAGGGCTGGCAGGGGCTCTGCACCCTGGTCAGGACGCCGCGTGTTTCCAAGCAGCAAGACACTCCCCCCCCCCCGGGTGGGGGACACTGGAGAAGCCCCGCCAGTGCCCCCTGGGGAGCCAGGACTTCACCTGTGGCCGGCCTGCTGCTGCCTGGCGGGTCACCTCGTGCCTCCAGGGAACTCAGTGGGGACTGTCCTGTGGGGGGACTGTCCTGTGGGGAGCCTGCCCTCCCCGGCCACAGCCCTCCCTCCTGTCCCTGCCCAGCAGAGTGGCAAGACCAGGGCCCTGTCACAGAGGTGGGTGGCAGCAGGGACTGGGCCAGCCTGAGCCTCTCCGCCCTTCTGCTCGGGCTGAAGATTGGCAGCTGGCTGCCCGGGGAGGCCTGGGGCGTCCTGGCACCTACCTTCCCCCTGGACAAGTGGCTGCCACCTTGGAAATGGATGTTGATCTCCCTGGAAAGTTCCCTCTGACCCTGGAGGCCGCCGTCCTACGTCTGACCCCACGGGTGGAACAGCTCTGGCCACCTGGTGTGAGTGGATGGGACACCTTTGTCCGCTCGTGACTGGCCTGTCTCAGCATCGTGTCTTCAAGCTGCCTTCGTTTTCACTGCTAAGTAATATTCCGTTGTGTGTTTTTGCCACTTTGGGTTTCTGCATTCACCCTTGGGGGACACCCGTCGCTTCCCCTTTTGGGGGCTCATGCTGCTGAATGGGGCCGTGCAGACATGGATTCTAGCCCCTGCGTAGCATAGGCAGAAATTCTGGGTTTAATCGTTTTTAGAAACCTCCGTACTAAAGTTTGAGTTGATTTAAGTTAAATTTAGAATTCCACTCCTTACCCTCGCTGGCCACCCTTCAAGGGCTTAAAAGCCACGTGTGGCTGGTGGCAGTGGGGCCGGACAGCGCAGACGGAGAGCGGCCCGTCACTGTCAGGAGCTGTCAGACAGCGCTGCGCAGAGTCCCCCGGGAGCCTGCGGACTGCGGCAGGAAGAACAGGCCCAGGCTGGCGAGAGACCGGCTTCCAGGCCTGGATCCAGCTCTCATTTCCTGGGTGACCTTGGACATCTCCCCTGGCCCCTCTGGAACTTTCCCTCGTTGGTAAAATCAGGAAATCGGCCTCTGAATTCCACTGCCCTGTCCACCTCCATCGGGGCTCAACCCGCCCGTTCTGAGCACTCGGACTTCGAGCCCGTTGGTCCGGTTCTGCCCAGCAGGAGTTTCCCAGCTTCCCCGGCGGGTGGTGGAGGCTGGCGTGCCGTTGACGTGCAGACCGGGCAGAGGAGGAGGGCCAGCGGCTGTGTCCAGCTCCTCCAACGCACTTTTCCAAGTCTGCACCACCCAGCTCCACGCCACGCCACCCCTGCCCTTTCTCCAGCTCACAGGGCGACGGGCCTTCCATTGTCTTAGTCAGTGGGCGCTGCTGTAACAAAAGGCCCAGGCTGGGTGGTTTATAAGTGAGAGAAATTTATTTCTCCCAGTTCTGAAGGCTGGGAAGGCCAGGGTCAAGGACCAGCAGGTCCAGTGTTGGGTGAGAGTTGCTGTCTCTGATTCCAAGAGGCCGGCTCTGCCGTGTCCCCCCAGCGATGCATGCTGGGTCCCCCCATGGCAGAAGGCAGAAGGGCAAAAAAGACCAGCTCCCTCTGTGGATAGGGCTCCTCATCCGATCTGCGGCAGAGCCTCGGTGCGTCTGTCAGCCAGTCCCCCAGGCCCTCCTCCCTCCATCCCCGCACCATGGACGGCAGTCGGGGTGGAGTTTCAACACCCGGGTCTTGGGGGCCATTCAGACAGCACCCACCCACAATCCCGCCCTCTTCCCACGTCCCTTTGTCTCCTCATCTGACTCTTCACGCTTCCAAGAATGTGTCCCCCTCTGTCCCTTCCTCACCTCTCCTCCCACATCCCCCAAAGCCACTTTGGGAGAAGTCCCCCAGTGAGTGACCACTGTCCTGGGTGGCACCTTGGACACCTGAGACGCCGCCTCTTCTCGGCCCAGTGACCCGTCTTGGCTTGTTTCCTCGTTCCTCGTTGTCCCTGAACAGCCCCCAAGACGGGGTCACAAGGGTCTCCTGTCCGCCTCGGGGACGCCCTCTGTGTGCCCTGCCTGATTCCCTGGTCACCTGTGCCCCTTGGCCCGCCAGGCTCCACCGCCCCTACCTCGGCCCGCTCCTTCCCCAGCGTCTCCTCCTGCCCCGGCCTCCCCCCCCCCCCGGCTTCCTCCCCCGCGAGGACCCTGGCCACACCCGCAGCCCTGCGCATGCCCAGTGGAGCCGCCCCTGCGCGCTCCTGTAAGAGTCGTCTGTTTCCCGCTCTGCTCTGAGCTGGGCTCCCTTCAGCATGTTCCCGCAGCAAGGGGTGTCTCTCCGGGACAGAGGTGGCAGCCGGCCTGGAGGTCCTGGCACTTGTCCCCCAGCTGTGTGTCCTGAAACAGATCACGAGCCTCTCTGGGCCTCGGTTTCCTCATCTGTAGGACCAGGATAAGGGCTTAATGTCCCTCACCTGAAATGCCCATTCAAGGTCTCCTCCGGGCCTGGGGGTTTCAGGTTTTGGACTAGGGAGGCTCGGCCCATCCTCCCTCGTGAACGTCTTTAGAAAATCAGGGAGAGATGTGAGGAGCAGGGTCGGCTGTTACCGCGGCGCTCGGTTCAGTGTTTGGAAAGGCAAGGACCCCGCCGCCCCGCCGTGCTCTTCTGCATCATTGATGCCAAAAAGCCACATCTGACACGTGTAAGTGCTCAGTATAAGTCAGTGAAACTAAGCAAGTGGCTTACCGCCCAGTGCTGGGGACACTGGATCAGGGTGGCTCATTCCCGCAGTGAGCCACCCCGAGTCTCAGCTGCCTGAAGGACTGAGGCCGAGTGTGGCTCGCAGGCGGCCTGGTCAGCAGGTGTCCTGGTCAGCAGGTGTCCTGGTCAGCAGGTGTCCTGGGCTGGGCTCCACACCGTGCAGGGCCCCAGGCTCATCCCCCGTGGTTCTTCTTGCCCTCGATCCTCGGCAGCCGGATGGGGACCAGCGGAGGCCTGGGGTCTTGCAGGACGCTGGGGCTCCTCCCCCCACATCCCATTGGCCAGATTTAGTCACATGCCCCATCTAAACACCAGGATTGCTGGGAAGGGTCATGGAGCAAAGCATCCAGAGGCCCAAGAGTAGGGAACCGAACAGCTGGCCACCCCGTGCTGTGCCGTGGACCCTGCGCTGGGCCACAGCTCACTGTCCTTGCTCCCCACTGTCCTGCATCTGCTGTGCGCCGGGCAGCTGCTCTCGGTGCCGGGGACACGTGTGGATGGATCTCCAGAACCCACGAAGCCAGCGGTCCAGTCGAGAAGACGGGATGGCAGGTGACAGACCCCATAAGTGGCATGTGTGGTATTTAAATCGTGGCGGATGCCATCAGGAAGGAACCGAGGGTGCAGATGGAAGGAGGCGGCCAGAGAAGGTCCCACGGAGGAGGAAGGTTACTCTGATTGGACCAGGGAAGTGACCCCAGCAGTGATGGTGGCTTGAGCCAGGCCGTGCTCACCAGGAGAGAAGCCCAGCTGTCCAGACTCACTGGCGTTAGGAAAAGGGACGAGGCTGGGGGTGGCTCGGTGGCAAAGCACTTGCCTGGCGTGCGCGAGGCCCTGGGTTCCATCCCCAGCCACTCAACAAAATAAATAAGAAGAGGGGAGAGGCGTCCTGGGGGGGCCTGGGGGGCTGGAATCCAGGAGGAAGTGCTTCCCCGAGCTGGGGAGGGGACCCAAGCTGGGGAGGGGACCCGCGGGCAGGGCTGCAGTTGGGAGCTCGGCGCTGGACATGCTGTGCTGGGGCTGCTGCTCGCGGTCGGAGGTACTGTGTCAGGCTGAGTGACTGGAGTCTGAAGTCCAGGAAGAGAAGTCGGAGCCGGAGGAGACACAGATGCCAGCGTCATGAATCTGTGGAGTTATTTAAAGCTGTGAAGCTGGACCAGCACGTGGGTATCAAGCGCCCGGCCGCCCTCCATCATTAGAGGGAACAGCAGGGAACCGAGGGGAGCAGACCAGGGCCGTGCACCCTGGATGCCATGTCAGGAGGAGGCTTTGCAAACAGGAGAGTGATCACAGGCTCACCAGAGGCCCCTGGGAGGGACAGGGACTGTGGGATTTAGCAGCATGGATGGCCACAGTTTGGGCAGCAGGAAGTCCAGCCAGAGCTGCTTAGGTGCAGAGGTGGAGGCAAAGGCTACCGGAAAGATCACCAACAACTGTTAAAAAGTGTTACTGGGAGCTGGGCATGGTGACACACACCTGTCATCCTAGTGACTCAGGAGGCTAAGGCAGGAGGATTGCGAGTTCGAGGCCAGCCTCAATAACTTAACAAGATCCTGTCTCAAAATAAAAAATGAAAAGGGCTGAGGATGGGGCTCAGGGGTTAAGTGCCCCTGGGTTCTATCCCCAGGACCAAAAACAATTGGATCAAGAGCTTTACTGAGAAGGGAAGAGGGAAGGAGATGGAGTATCAGTGGGTAGGCGAAGTGAAGTTTAGAAGTTGTTTTCTTTAAGATGGGACCTCTGGCTGCAGACTTCAATGCCAATAGGAATATCCCATTAGGCCCGGGAGATGTGACAATGCCTGGGAAAGAGGGTAGGGCTGTCAGTGGACAAGATAGGGTGATATTGAGTGTACTCGTGTGTCTTAGTCTGTTCTCTGTTGCTATAACAAAACACCTGAGATCAGATAGTTTACAAAGAACAGAGGTTTATTTAGAACATGGCTTTAGAGACTGGATATTCACAAAAAATTGGCACCAGCATCAGGTGGGGACCTTCTTGCTGCGTCATAACATGGCAGAGGGGAGCACATGTGAGACGGCGGGAGTGCTAGCTCGGATCTCTCCTTCTCCTTCTTCTCTTCCCCTTCTCTCAGTAATGCCGTCACCATGTCCCCCACTTGTCACCTCCTTTCTTCCTGCCACCTTCCAAAGTCCCTCCCTCCCAATGCCATGAATGTAAGGATCTGGAGAACAGGTCCTAACGTGCCTTCTGGGGACACACCTGAGCTGCTGTGTTTCACACTAGGACGGAGCCTGGGCAGGTCACCTGCAGAGCAGGAGCAGGTGCCCTGTGGCTCGGTGCCGGGCACAGGCTGGGCGCTGGCCAGGGCTTGAGGAGCCCCGTGCTGATGCGTCTGCGCCTCTGCAGCTTCCCAGGACGGCTGGTGGGCAGCAGGGGCTCGTGGAGTCCGCAGCCGCTGCGGGGTGCCTAGTCTGTCCGGGGCACTGTGCTGGTTGCCTGGGACATAGAAACCAAGGACAGGGACAGCACCTGCTCCACCAGACGACACCATGCATGTGCGTGTGGGGACACACACACACAACTGTCAAAGGGCCGGGCGCCCAGGGGTCAGGACCAGGACGGCCACCGCGGCTCTGCGTGCCCACAGCCGTCCATGCGGAAGCCCAGGGCGGCAGGTCCCGGGTGCTCCGGACGCTCCCGTCCCCACCTCCCACCATCTTCCTGTCCCCACCCGGTGGCCAGCTCTCGCTCATTCAGGAAAGCCAGGATCCAAGGAGTCACGATTGTATCAATGGACCCGTCTCCGTGGCAACAGCCGTGAAGGAGCCAGCAAGGTAACCCTGGAGATGGCTGAATGAGAGGTGGCCCGTTGCCACGGAGACGTGCTGAATGGAAAAGCCCCGACGCGCAGGGACACGAGCAGGGACACGTCATGGGATGAGACAGCGCACGGAGTCGGGGTGTCTATTTTCAACCCCGAGTTACAAAAATACGTCTCCCGGAGGCTCACGATCGCCGCCTGCCCCGCCGCCCACCTGCCCGCTCCTCACCCGCTTCCCACGACCCAGCCCCGTTCACCGCGTCCTTCAAACCCCTCAAGGACACTGGGGGCTCCTCTTTGGGTACATGTCCTTGTCTCTGGTGGTACTTCCTGAACCAGCTACGGCTTCCTCTTGGGGACCCCTCTTGGGGACCAGCCGTATCCTCAAGGCCACCAGCCCCTGAGCAGAAGCTGACTACGTTCTTTAGGGCAAGAACCGGGGGGACAGGGATGGGCAGCCGGCACCTGCAGGTGTCTCAGCAGGTCGACCAGTTCTCCCTCCAGGAGCTGACCGACCCTGCACTTGGTGCCTGCTGGTCACACTGGTGGCCTTGAGCACCTCCCTTGGGGACACAGGCAACATTTGTACAAGCCTGGGACCTGGTGCCTTGGAGGGTCTCTTGGAAGAACCTGGAATCTCTGCTGTGACCCAGGTTCCTTATCTGCTCAGAGCACATGTCACCTGCCCCCGTCCCTCCCTGGCCTGTCCACGGCTCCACCCTCTGCAGTGAGCAGTGGCCCCAGGGGACGGCCAAGCCTAGCACATCCATCCTTTGGGGTGTTTGGAAGCATTAAGAAAAGGAAGCCGGTGTCCGGATGCTGATCAGAGCTGGCACTTATAAAGCACCTACTGTATACGAGGCACTGTTGGAAACACTCGCAAACTTAATATCCACTCACTGGATCCGGTCACAAGTCTGTGAGGCGGCTCCACCGCGTCCCAGTCCCACAGCAGGGGAAAGAGGGTCTCGGCTCTTTCCAAGACAAGTCGTCAGGCGGGGAAGCAGGTTTCAGAACGGCTGCCCTGGCTTGTGGAGGCGCGGACCCTCAGACACTCCCGGGTGAACCCGCGATCCGTCTGCCTCCGTGAGGGTCCCGGGGGGCCTGGAGGCCGGCCTGCAGGGAGGGACACGCCCTCCCATGGCACGGTTCTCCTGCGTCGGGCACGTCCCTGTGTGTCACCTCCCACGTAACAAAGAAACAGGGTCCTTAGTCGCGTCTCCTGGGCTGGGATCTGGCAGAAGATGGTGTGAGCAGGGTCTCAGCCCGAGGGGCCCGAGGCCCACCAGGTGGCCGACACCTGAGGTTCCAGTCCAGCCTGGACGCCGGTTCTGTGCAGGAGACAAAGTGACCAGAGCCGCGTGCCCAGGCCCGTGTGTGCAAGCGCCACACGTGTGTCTCACGGGTGTGTGCTCACGGGTGTGTGCTC
This sequence comes from Marmota monax, assembly GCF_021218885.2. Lineage (NCBI taxonomy): Eukaryota > Metazoa > Chordata > Mammalia > Rodentia > Sciuridae > Marmota > Marmota monax. Next base: position 25,135,489 of record NW_026695228.1, read on the forward strand.
ACGGGTGTGTGCTCACGGGGCCGCGGTGTCTGGGCATCGGGGAGGAAAACAGCAGAAGAGCAGACAGAGAGTCGTCCCCTGAGGGCACGGGGAGCACGGAGGGACCTCGAGGGGGTGGTTGTGACCGGACTTCATTCAGAAGGGCCTTTCTGGCTGAAGGGGGGTGGCCTGTGACACAAGTGAACGTGGGGACCCCTGGTGCCCTGGCGGGCGAGGGCCAGCCAAGGCCAGCCCCGGGAGTGGCGTGCAGTCCACGGTATGCAGGACGCCGGTCCAGTGTGAGCGTGACGGGGACTCTGCCCCCAGGCCCCGTGAGGGCAAGCCAGCGCCCATCCTGCACGCTGTGGAGCCTGGGCAGGTTCCTAAACCCCTCTGAGCCTCGTCTCCTTCACCCGCTCAGCGGGGAGGAGGACGTTCCCGCGTCACAGCGTCACGGGGAGCACGGCTTGAAGTTGACCTCGTGAAGCGCTCAGGACGTTGCCTGGCTCCTGCGGGCACCCAGCAGACACCAGGGATGGCCCATGGTGACGATGGAAGTCCCCGTCACCTCTGTTGCCGAAGCTCTCTTCCCGTTGTTCTGCCATTTTCTTGGAGTGACATTTCGCACGTTTCCCTCCGGGGGGTCACATTTAGCACCGACCCATCCCTGGGAAGCGCCTTGGACGTCACCGTCGTTCGGGCCGGAAGCATGTCCAGCTGCAGGTGTCCCAGCCAAGGCCGAGCCCCCCCGGGGCCCCGGATGGGCAGGTGGAGGCTGCGGGCACTCGGGGCTCTCCTCCCTGCCCCTGTCCTGCCCGGGCGGCCTGGGCACCGGCCCCTGCAGCCTCCCTGTGGAGCACCTCAGCCACACCTGGGCTGGGCAGAGCCCCCCGAGTGGGGCCACCCAGACGCTGGTCCTGGGGTCAGCAGGATGGGCTGGCCTGTGGCACCCGCCTGACCTGAGTCCACCTGGGCACCCTCCCAGCACCGCAGGAAGCAAAGCTGAAGAAACAAATGAGCAGGAGCCTCGGGGGCCAGGTCGGCTGTCCACCCCCACCCCCATCCCAAGGTGGCCAGCGGAGGGCCCTGCAGGAGGCGCCCGCGGGAACCCCAATGGTCATTCCTCCTGCAATGGACACCTGCCCAGCCCTCGCTGAGGCCTGTTACTCTGTATGTGTGTGTATGTCCCTGAGTGTGCGCGTGTGTGCGCACGTCCCTGAGTGTGCGCGTGTGTGTGCATATCCCTGAGTGTGCGCGTGCGAGCCTGGGCCGGGCACTGCATGGCTATTCGCACACTTGGTCCTCTGCCAATCTGTTTTACTGGTGGTGAGACTGAGGCCCAGAGAGGTTGTGCCTCACGACCACACAGCGGTGAGCAGAGGGTCCTGGGGTCACCATAGGAGCCCCTCTGTCCTTCTGGGGTGGCCAGTCTCAGTGTGGCAAGTGCGGTCACCAACAGCCCACACCAGGCAGCCAATGCCTTTCTGCTGATGGAATCAGTGACTTGGCCTCAGGTTCCCTTCCTGCCTGTCCAGGGCCCATGTCCCCCACTCATCCCTTGGATGTGGGCTCAGACGAAGCAGAGTCCCAGGAGCCGAGACCCCAGGACCAGGCAGGCGGGTCCAGGCCCGACACTCCGTGTATAGCTCGGTGCCTCTCGGCACCTTGTCTGCAGAACAGGGTTGGGGGCCCCCACGGCGTCAGGCGGCCATGGCATTGAACTGGGTTTATCATGTCACAGTTTTGTTATGTTCTGGGCATAGGACGAGCCCTCGATCCAATCAACCTTCACAGTCATGCGTGATCTGGTGACAGCTTTGTCAACAGCTGGCCTCATGTACCATGGTCCCAGAGAGTATAATGGAACTGGAAAGTTCTTGTTGCTTAGTGACCTCGTAGCATAGCCCGTTTCCCCGTGTGTGTGTGTGTGTGTGTGTGTGTGTGTGTGTGTGTGTGGCTGGAGGGGTGAATGCCGTGTAAACGTCCCCTGCACTGTCATGGGAGCACAGCTCACACCGTCACGTGGGACCTGTAATACTGATAACAGGTGGCCGTCTTCCTGCTTTTGTTACTGTACGGCTAGTCAGCTGTCCGTCACTGTAACAACATACCTCAGGTAGTCGACTTAAAAAGAGGAAAGGTTTCTTTGACTCCATTTGGAGGCTTCAGCCCAGGGCTGGGCACACCCTGGCTTCCAGGCCTGTGGGGAGCCCAGTGGACCGCAACCTCCCACTCACAGCCAGGAAACAGAGGAAGGGACCAGGGTCCCACAGTCCCCTTCAAGGCACATCCTCAGTGACCTGAGACCCCCCTTGGCCCTGCCTCTTAAAGGTTCTGCCACCTCCCACAGGCACCAGGCTGGGGACCGTGTCCTGGGGACCATGTCTCAGCACATGCATCTTTGGGGGACATTTTAGATCCAAACTACAGCTCACTACTGTGCTCTGCGGTTGTTATTTTTAGTGTCCTCCTAACGCTTAGAAAGAACCCATTCACTGGCAGCAGCCAGCCGCGTCCAGCCAGCTGCAGCCTCCAATCGCTGCATCCGTGGGCCGCGTCCAGAGGCCACACCGCAGCTGACCCAGCCGCCTGGGCTCGTGCATGGAGGCCGCCGTGAGGTGCTCCTCGGGAGGAGTCGGTTGTGGCTGGTCATTTAGTACATGCAGGTGGCCGTTCTGTGTGGTGGGACCTTCCTGGGGACCCCTGTGATCGGGTAGCGGGGGCCTGGATGGAGCAACGGGAGCAGCTTGGAGACGCAGTGAAGTGTGTAAAGGAGTCTGCGGGCTGGAGACGGCGGGTGGGTTGTCGGGTGGGCACCCGCTGTGACCCTGAGCGCTGGTGTGAGTCATGCACCTGAGATCTCACGACCCCCAGTCCTTGGCTGATAACAGGTGACCAGGCCTAGCTGAGAGGCCAGGACTCCTGGGTCCCTCCTTGCTCCTGTGTCCCCCGTCTCTGCTAAGATTCTGGCCTGGGGAATCCTTCCCTTTCCCCCACCCCTGGGGCAAGGGGCTTCCTCCCCAGATGATTGTTTAGGTCAAAGAAAAGACATGAAGGAGAGGCTTGCAGACTCACCTTGAAGCTGCCATGTGTTGAAGAAATGATCTTCTCTAGTCAAGAGAGAAAAGGGCATGGAAGCATGTATGATTATTATGTGTCAATCATAGTCTTTTAAAAAGAAAAAGGAAATGATTGCCAAGGCAAGTTCCAGGTCAGCTTGGGCAACCTAGTGGGACTCTGTCTCAAAATAAAAGAAAAAGGGCTGGGGCACAGCTCAGCGGTGGAGGACCTTTCATCCCTAGCACACACACACACACACACACACACACACAAAAAGCTGTATTAGTTAATGCCAGATGCTATAACAAGTTAAAAAAAAAAATCCAGAAGCTCTAGTGAAAAATCAGCTCCTAGAGTGTGATCAGCCCCCAGGGCCTGGTGGAGGTAGCGGTGGGGATTCACGCACTTGGCTCTGCCCTGCATGGTCCATCAGAGGTCCAGGTTGACAGGGATGTCACCCTGTGTGCACCAGGGATCCAGTCACTCCCACCCGCCCTCCCACTCCCTAGGCACCGGACACTTGGCCTTTGAGGTCCACAGGGTCTACTCTGCAAGGTCAACCAACCATGCATCAAAAACATCTATTTAGCTGGGCGTGGTGGTGCACTCCTGTAATCCCAGCAGCTTGGGAGGCTGAGGCAGGAGGATCATGAGTTCACAGCCAGCCTCAGCAACAGCGAGGCGCTGAGCAACACAGTGAGACCCTGTCTCAAAAAAAAAAAAAATACAAATAGGGTCAAGTGCTCCTGAGTTCAATCCCCAGTAAATTAATTTTTTTAATTAATTTTTTAAAAAATTGCGCCTGTACTGAACACGTACAGGCTGTTTTCTTGTCCTTATTCCACGAACAATGCAGTGTGACAACTGCTTCCATTGAATCGAGTCTTCCAAGTCATCCTAGAAATGATTCCGAGTGTCCAGGAGGGCCGTGTGGGTCTGTGGAGCACGGTGCCATGTACACCAGGGACGTGAGCGTCCTCCAGTGCTCACCCAGACGGCATCCGAAGTGCAAATATGCACTAACCCACGTGACGTGACAGCCCTGCTTGGTGGCACTGCACTTCCACTGGCCACATTATTGGTGAGGAAATGGAAGCCAATAGGTCGCATCTAGGAGGTGGCGGGTCAGAATCCAAGCCCAGGCAGGGCGGTGGCAGACCCCAGTTGCAGTGGCCACACTGTTGCCCTCGGGGCTGGACCCTTCTCTGTGGCCGTGGCGTCCTGTGCACTGTGGGATGTCCAGCGCATCCCTGGCCACAACCCACCTGACTGCAGGGCCTGAAGATCAGCAGTGTCCCGGCGGTGCCAGCCGTCCCCCTGGGAGGCAAGGAGGCAGACTGCTCAGTGCTGTCCAGCGCCACGGCGCATGCGCAGGTCAGGCTGACGCGCGGTCGACAGCCTTTCCCCAAACGCAGATTTTATACAAGGAGTGAGGTCTCAGCTCAGGCGGGATCTGGGTGGCCTCCATCGGGGTCCATCCAGCTGGTGACCCGCCAGTCCTCAGGGCTCTTCCAGGGGGAGCGGTGACCAGCACAGGGCAAGGCAGGGGGTGCAGGGAGCGCCCCCAGGAACCGAGCGTTAAGTAGCCCTGAAAACCCACAGTCCGGAACGGGAAGTGCAGCGGGCAGCAGCTGGTGTCTCATGGGTGGGAGGGGGTTGCACGCTCCTGCACACTCACTCTCACACTCGTGCTCTTGCACACTCACGTGCACACTCTTCCACCCACGCTCACATTTTCTTACACAATCACCACCTTACACACTCACAAGAATACTCACACTCTTACACACTTGCACATACACTCTTGCACCCATACTCACTCTCTCACACTCAGTCTTTCGCACTCTTACATGCACACTCACATACGTGCACACACACATGCACACACATGCACACACGTGCCTGCTCAGGTCTGCACACTGGCCACTGGGATTTTTTTTTTACTTGTTATAGCATCTGGCATTAACTAATACCTGGTGTGGCCACCATCTTTCGGGGCGACCCCAGGGTGAAGGAGGAGCTCTTGGTTTTCTCTCCAGCAGGGGTTGGCCTTGCTGCCTTCCCTGGGTCCTGAGTTTTCAGCTTCCTGACTCTGGGGCGGAGCCGTCCAGGGCTGCCCGGATGGATGTGGAGCAGCTGGCTCCGCGGGCGGGTGCTCGCCCTGGTCCCGCTGCACGGCCTTGGTGGGATCCTCTCCCTGCCTCCTCTCTCCCCTCTCTCCCATCCTCGTGTGTGGGCTCACAGGGTCGGGCTCTGGGGAAGGAGGAGGAGGAGGGCGAGGGCGCGGGGTGGTTCTCAAGAGGGGACGGAGCCGCTGTGCTTGCTGCTTGGCGGGAGCAGGATGGAGCTGGGCTCGGGTCATCGCTGGGGCCTCGGGTTGGTGCAAACCTGAGGCATGGTTGTGCTCTTAGGGGGTTTGAGTGACCGGCCTTGACAAGATTTGGGGGACTCGGTTTTGCTCCTGCGCCCCGCCCCTCCTCCCCTCCCCACTGTGGGGCCAGGCTTCCGCCGACTCATGGCTCTGAGGGAGGAGGGGGAGGGGGAGGTCGGAATTGCTGCCTGACCATCTTCCTTCTTGGGTGACTCAGCCGTGACTCACAGTCTAATGGATGGAGGGGGGAGGCCTGTCGTCCTGAGGCACCTGCCCAAGCCCCGTAGCTCCAGGCGCTGGACGAGCCACACCCCAGAAACCAGGGCACCCACCTCAGGCCCCAGCCTGCTCCCCCTGAGCCCTGTGGACCCCAGGTCCCCCCTGGGCCTGCAGAGCCAGAACGAGCCGGTCCAGGCCTGGGCAGCAGCTTCACGGGGTTGGTCTGAGGTCAGCGCTAGAAGCCAGGGCCAAGTCCTCCTGGGACGGCAGGAGGATCATGGGAATGTAGCATCGCTTCCTGAGCCGGCCTCTGGCTGTGATCCCAGGCTCAAACCCGGCCTCCGTCCCTCGGGGCCTGAAATTTGTCAGAGCCGATTCCAGGGGCAGCTTCTGTGCATTTTGTTTGCCCAGCAAATGAGAACAGTCCTCAGGATCACTCCTTCCTGGGCTCCTGCTGGGCATCAGGCCCCGCGTGCACAGCACCCACCCTGAACAGCCCCGTTCATGCCCCACACTGCCCTGGGAGGCCGTGGAGGCCCGGGTCCAGCACACACGGTTAGGAAATAACTGGGCAGATGGAAACCCGGCCCCTTCCCGCTCAGAGCCAGCGCTCCGTCTGCCCCAGCTCTGCCTCTCCTTCCTCTCAAGAGAAAAACCAAAGCTGGTGGTTCATTCAGCACATTGTCATTGGTCCCTTCCAGGAGCCCGGCTCTATTCCAGGCACTGGGGATCCGTCAGTGAACAAAAGAGACCACCGATGGCCTCTTCGAGCTGATATCTTAGTCACACGACTGTATTAGTTCCTTCCTATGTGTTAGGTCAGCTAAGTTCCTGTCATGTGTATTAGACATGCTTGCTGCTGTAACAAAGAATCCCCAACATGCACCGTGGCTCAGACACAATAGAAATTTAATTCTTGTGCATATAAGACCCAAAATGGGTGTTGTTCTTTTATTCATCGGCTACATCATAATTGTACCTATTTGTGGGGTTCAATGCATGTAAAATGCATACAATATGTAATGATCAAAGCAAGATAATTAGCATTTCCGTCTGCTTCAATCATTATTATTTCTTTGTGTTGGGAAGTTTCAAACTCCTCTTTTATAGTGCTTCATAAAGTGTGTGATAAATTGTTACAAACTATAGTCACCCTCCTTATTCTTTATAAATATGGGATTTTGGGTCCCCATTATCCAGCCATCCTCAATCCCCCTCACCGGCCTCCTTCCCAGCCTCTGTGACCACTAGTCTACTCTATACTTCTATGAAATCAATATTTTTAGCTTCCTCCTAGGGGTAGATCACAGGGCATGTGTCCCTCTATATCTGGCTTATTTCACTCAACAGCATGATCTCCAGTTACATCCATGCAAATGACAGGATCTTATTATTTTTTATAGCTGAATAGTATTCCATTTTGTATGGAGACTACATTTCAAAGAGGTGTTCTAGGATAGTGGACAGCTCTCTGCTCCTGAGATGGAGCCCAGGATCCTTCATCATTATGGCTCTGTATTGTCAACCCGTGGTCCCCAAGGTCTCCAGGCTCCTCCGTATTAAAATACAGAAGGGAAAAGAGTTTGAAGAAAACACTTGGGTAATGTTTCTGGCCGACCTGGGGGTCACCCACAGGACTTCTGCCACAGCTGGCCAGTCACATGGACATGCCCATCAGCAAAGCCAGGAAGCCACTGAGAAGAGTGCCCAGGAAGGAGAGGGGGCAGCAGCCTCTGCCAAGGGTCCTCCCTGAGAATCCGGCTCCACATCTTGGTCCTTCCCATCTCCCTGAAAGCCCCACCCTAGGGCCACTTAAGGAACACCCCATCGTCCACCCATGTCCTCTCTCTGACCTCCTGCCCTCAGAGACTGCTCTGGCCTTAATGACAGAGTGACAGTGGCCAAGGACCCCTGCCTCTTGGAGTGGGGACACCAGGAATCAGCTCCTGCCTCTCCTGAGACGTTGGTCTCCGACACTGGGTGGCTTAGGGGTCTTCAGAGGCAGCCGTCAGAGACCATCCCGCCTCCCACCCTCCCACCCACGCTGTGGTAAGGAGCTTAAGAGGGGCAGCAGGTGAAGGAGACGGGGAGGCCGAGCCCCCTGCAGGGAAGCCGTCGGGAGCCCTGCTTTCCGGGAACCCAGGGAAGGCAGGCGGGACTGCAGTCAGCCTCCCTGCCGCTCTCCAACTTGTCCCAGCCCCTCCCCTGGGCCAACCCACCAGAATCCAGAGCAGAGCATTCTGGGAGTTGTAGTCCAGGGCCCACCTCACAGGGCCCAGAGCAGTGTGGGGAGAGGAGCCCGCCCACACCGCGGTGACTGCTGAGTGCCCGGTTATGTAACCCACTTTAACTCAACGGCAGGGCCGCAGGGTACCTGTCTTGGTCCATTTTCTGTTGTTATAACTAAAAGCTGGAGGCTGGGAACTTTGTAAAGAAAAGAGGTTTATGTAGTTCACACACTGAGAGGTTCAAGGGCCTGGCACCAGCATCCTCGGGCTCTGGTGAGGGCCCCTGGGGCTGTGTCCCGTGGAAGATGGCATCATGGTGGGCCAGCCTGTCTGAGGAGAGAGGAAACCAACAGCGAGGCTAGGCTTACTCCCTCATAACAACCCCCCAAAGAACTGCCTTAGCCCTCCAGGGGCGGTGCCCCCCAGGCTCCGCCTCTTATAGGCCCTGCCAGCACCTCTGCCATCATCCCGGGGACCAAGCTCCCCACCTTTGAACCTCGGGGACCTGCCACAACCCAACCTCAGCCCCTGTGAACAGGGCTTCAGAGGGGTGGTGGCGCCTGGCACCCAAGCTCTGGCCACCTCTGGACACCACGGCAGAGGCCAGAACTGTGCAGGGGAACGGGGTGGGGCTCCCTGCTTCCCGGCATGGCGCCCCCCCCCTCGGCCCCCCGCAGTGTCCCCTTCTCCAGCCGCTGCTCCATTAACTCCACCCCGTCTCTTCGGGCTCTTGCCAAACTTTCCTTAGGAAGTCGGGGGGCGTTCGCCGTCTCCTCTCCTGAACTTGCTGGGGATCACGTCTCCTTCTCTCTCCTGCCCTGGGTCAGAGCCACCTCCCACCTCATCTGCAAGCCCGGCAAGGGTCTCGGAGCACAGTCACCCTTCACGTCCAGCGGGTTCCGTGTCCGTGGATCCCACCGAACAGGGATCAGACTATTAGAAAAAGAAGGAACAGGAGCAGACGCTCTGTTCTCATCCGTATCCTCTAAAACCACAGCATAACCACAGCCAAGTCACCAAGGGGTGGCTTGCAGTTCACAGGAGGATGGCCCAAGTTCTATGCCGATTCGGCACCATTTTATTAGGGACTTGAGCGTGGGGGTGGGGCTTGTGGTGTCCACACAGATCCAGGAACCGACCTCCCTGCAGATACTGAAGGGTGGCTATACTTGGAATCGAATGAGTCGTTGGATCGGAGTCCAGCTGAGCTGCACACTAGCTGTGTGAGCTGGGGGAAGGGACTCAACCTCTCTGTTGTGGAAAGTAGAGCGAATGATTGGACCTGCCATAGGATTAGTTATCGTGGAGACTGGATAAGACAACCACACCACCATCCCCACAGCCAGCGCGCGATAAATGCCAGCTCCTTTCTATTTGATTTTTAAAACTATATCAGAGTATGACATCTGCCTGGAAAAGCGCCCTTATCTACGGCACGGCCTGGACAATTTGAAAACTGAACGCACTCATGTAACCTGTGCCCAAAGCAAAGAGTGGAACATCCTCAGCTCCCAGGAGCCCTGTGTGCCCTGGCAGTCACCAGCAATGCCACCAACGCCAGACAGCACACACGGGGCTTCCTGGTTCTTGAACTTTGAGCACAAGAGCCAGGCGGCTTCTTTCCACTGATGTGTGTGACATTTGTCCGTCACCCAGCAGCTGTCCGTCATCCAGGCTCTTGCGGTGTGCCCCTCGCCACCTGTGCACGTGTTTCACTAACCACAGGCCATTGGTGTCTTCCCCAGTCGGGGGTGAAGGAAGGCTGCTGTGGACGCCCAGATCTAACCTGAGGTGACATCTCCACAGTCCCTGGGGATCGTCCCAAGAGTGACGTGCCTGGGTGAGGCTCTGCCTAGCTCCCGCAGAAACTGCCACCGACCTCCCCCAAGCAGCTGGGCTGTTTAAACTCCCAAACAATCACTGTGGGAACTTAAATTCATTTTCTCTTTATTTTTTTTTGTGGGGGTGGGGCGCTGTAGGTACCGGGGATTGAACCCAGGGGCCCTCGACCACTGAGCCCCCTCCCAGCCCTATTTTGTATTTTATTTAGAGACAGGTGTCCCTGCTGTTACTGAGCACCTGGCTGTTGCTGAGGCTGGCTTTGAGCTTGTGGTCCTCCTGCCTCAGCCTCCCGCGCCCCTGGGATGACAGGCGAGAGCCACCCCTCCCACTAGCTTTGTTTTTGCTGTTGTTTTGTCTGATTCGTTTTCATTTTGTGCGGTGCTGGGGGTGCTGCCCCGACCCTGAGGATAAGCTCCACCCGCCCTGTTTGGGTGCTTGAGGGACCTCACCAGGGTGCAGAGCGCGTGGATTCCACCAGGTGGAGGTGACCCACGGGGCGGTGACACTCCCATCTCCTTGAACACGCATCAGTTCTAGGCTGGAACCTTCCTTCTGTTGAAGCCTCCCGCTCGGCCTCCCGCTGGGCCTCGGGAACTCAGCTGCAGACACCACGGTCCCTTCCTCCCGGTGCTTCACTCCATCCGGGTCCCTCTTGGGGTTTCAGTCTCAGGCCACTCTGACGCCGAGACCCGTCCCCTGTTACCACGAGGCCCCGCAGCTGCCCAGGTCCCTCCCTCCTCCTCTCAGCCCCGCCCCGCCCCGCCCCCAGGGTTTCTTTTCCATTGCCTCTGGGCGGGGTCATGGGCAGGCAGGGTCGTGGGGGACAGCCTGGCAGCCAGCCCCTGGGGCTGCCTCTCCCCTAAGGAAGCCCTGGGCCTGGAGAGCGCCGGAGTCACTGAGGCCCAGTCCTCTGCTCTAAACCACAAATACCCGGAGGGCTGCTCGGTGCAGAGGGCTAGAGAGCTTCAAGGGACCTCGAGGAGGTGGCACCAGGGCGCACAGCAGCCAGGCAGGGACGACTCTGACCCAGGGCTCTCAAGGCACAAACTCCTAAGGCAAAAATCCAGGACCTGGGGCCATGAAAACTCAGGTGTTCTGCTCAGACAAGGCCAGGGGGCTGGGTCCTGGTTGTCCCGTTGCCTGTGTGTCTTTGGAGAAGTCACTCAGCCTCTCTGGGCCTCGGTATTTTCATCAATGAAAATGGAGAGAGTAGACTCCCTGTATGAGGGCGTCCCAGGTTTGAGTGGCTCCATATTTGACCAAAGACACAAGGCGAGGAGAGTGACGGGGACCTGGCTGCTGTGCTGCTCTTCAGAGTTAAATAAGTCAGACTAGAGCAGGACTCGGCCCAGCCCCTCGGCCCGCAGTCCCCTCTCCAGGGCTTGCGCACGTCGCTTCCGTGTCGGGCAGCACAAGCCAACAGGGTCCTCTCCAGAGAGTCCTCCCTGTGGCGCGGGTGGAGACCCGGCGAAGGGACATGTGTACCACAGGATCACAGCACAGGACACCAGGGCGGGGAGGGGCCACACCTGAGCCACCTGTGAGGGGCCAGCTCCGTGCCCAGGGAGCCGGCAACAGCACCTGCTCGTGCTGGGGTGAGTGTGCATGTGAGTGTGGGAGTTGGAGTGCGTGTAAATGCATGTGAGTGTGTCTTTGTGTGTATGAGAGTGTGTGTGTGTGTGTGTGTCAGTGTGTGTGAATTTGTGCAGGTGTGTGTAGGTGAATGTGTGTGTGCATGTGTATCTGAGTATGAGTGGTTGTGTGTGCATGCGACTGTGTCTGTGGGGGGGTCTAAGCGTGTGTGAGTGTGAGTGGTTGTGTTTGTGTGTGAGTGTGTCTGTGTGGTGGTCTAAGTGTGCCTGAGTGGCTTGTGTCTGGGTGTGTGTGTGCACAAGAGTGTCCGTGTGTCAGTGAGTGCATGTGAGTGTGTCTGGGTGTGAGGGGGTGTGAGTGTGAGTGGCTGTGCCTGTGGTGTCCCCACCCTCCCTGTCCAGCGGTGGCCCCAGGACGGTGGGGAGGTGGGACTGGGCCCAGGGCCGCTGGGTCCCCGCGGCTGGCAGGAGCCATCAGCCCTGGGGGGGTTCTCGGGGTCCACGGGGTCTGGCTCCAGGACGGTGCTGGAGTCCCCCACGTGAGACGTTTGTGCCCGGAGGTGGCCCATCTCCTGGGGACTCGTCCCTAGGTGACCAGTTACATTGGGACGCCGTCGCCCGCTGGGTAAAGTGCTGCTCTTTGCATGAGCTGGGGGTCCGGCTTCTCACAGCAGAGCCCCAGGCCCCTCGGCGCAGGCGCAGGCGTCCAGCCTGGGTCGATCCGCTGCGGTGGCGGCCGCTGTGCCCAATGCGGTGTCCACCCTGGTGGCCCCGGGGTGGCAGAGACCCCTGCGGAGCGCGAGGCCACACGCTGTGCCCCACAGATGGCCGGGGGCTTCAGCGGCTCTGGCCGGCGCCCGCTGTCGGGTAAAAATACAGGCTCCCAGCAGCACGTGCCTCCGCGGGGACCGCTCCAGCGACCAAATTAAACCCGACACGCTCTGCCGCGTGGGGAGGAGGATAAAAATAGGCAAGAGCGTGAGGAGGAGCGGATGCGCGGGGATGAATGAACAGGGGCCGCCACAGACCGAGCAGAGAGCCCGGGACCGGGGACAGAAGGGACCCCACAGGGCGCTCCAGGGTTTAGATCAGGCCATCAGAAGCAATGTGCCCAGGAGGGGACAAAGCCAGGTGCCGTCATCCATTGTCGGTGCTGCTGTAAGGAAAAGCCTGAGAACAGGGAATCCGAGAAACTCCGGAGTCTGGGGAAGGAGGATCTCAAGTTGGAGGTCAGCCTCAGCAACTTAGCAAGACCCTGTCTCATTAAAAAATGAAAAGGCCGTGGATGTGGCTCAGTGGTAGATATGAATCCTGTGCAGGTCTGAAGGCCAGAGGCCGAGGAGGAGGCTGCGCCCTGCTTCTCCACGGCTCCTTGCCGGGCGCTCTTGGCAGCAGAGGGCAGGAGGGGGCTCCTGTCGACCTCTGTTTCATGGAAAGCTAATCCCAAGGGCTCTGCCTTGGTGACAGTGGCCTCCTAAGGGCCCCGCCTCTTACTATTGTTGCAAGATCTTTGGAGGAACACGTAAAGAGGAATTGTGTCACCTCAGGGTGCCAAGAATGCAGACCGTGTGGGAAGCAGTTCTGCCCTGCAGCACCCATCTGGGGAGTGCGTGGCCAGGGTCTCTGAGAGGCAACTGTTTCATGTAACCTGAGGCTCAGGGCCCACAGGGACCCCCGCCCCCCGCTTCCCAGTCATGCTGCCCCCCCCCCTCACCTCCTGTCCCCTCAACTGGTAACCTTGCTCTCACCACGAGATCTCTCAACCCCAGGACCTTTGCACGTTACCCTCTCACCCATGTAGCCCATGGTGATTGTTTCTCTATACATATTTAATTGACGTCCTGACTTCCAACCGGCGGAGAAAATCAAGTCCCTTCCCACGCTCAGGCTGGGGGTCGTGGGCTTGGCTGAGGTCCCAGGGAAGGTGAGCGGGTGGTGGAGAAGCCACGGCCATGCTCAGGACCATGCGTGAGCTGAGCGACTGTGGTCAAGTAGCTTAACCCCTCTGGGTCTCGGGGTCCCTGGCAGTGACAGGGAGGGAAGAACACAGAGCTGGCCAAGAACTCGGAGCCTCAAGGGTAAAGCAGCAAGCACACGTCCCTCCAGCGTCCAGCGCTGGTAGAATTTAGCTGCAATAACAAAACTGAAAAGTGATGAAGCCGTTGATGAGTGGGAGGCGAACGTGAACCAAGTCACCGCACTCAGCTCCAGACGTTTTGCAGAAACTCCTGCCGTCGGGGAAGGACTGTCATCATTCCGGTTTCACACTCAGAAACGGAAGCACAGAGAGGCCAAGTGACTTGCTCAACCGGGACTTGCAACCAGACGTCCTGGTCACTAGGAAGAAGGTTACGAGACGTCTGGAGGCCGACAGCTGGTTGCAGGGTGGTTCTGCAGTGTCCCCGAGGGGTCCTTTCCACCATCCGCTCCTCTGTCCTCACTTTGAGGACTTCCCTGGTGACCTTTGCTACACACGGCCCCACGATGGCTGCCTCGGTTCCACGACGTCTCCCCGGGGTGTCCTGTGTGGACCCAGAAGCATCTGACCAAGGAACAGGAAGAGGGGCTGCTTCCTGCCACGGGTCTCCTCAAGAGCAGGAAGCCCTTTCCCTGAAGCACTGGGCATGTGCCTGGGTCATGTGACCAGTGCTCCCACTGCAAGGAATCCTGGGAAAAGGCTGTTGGCCTTCTGTCTCCCTGCTGGGAGGTGGGCTGTGCCCACAGGCAGGGTGGGTGGCTACTGAGTGGACACCCCGAGAGTTCGTCCATCCTGTTCCTTTTTTGTGGACCCAGGGATCAAACCCAGGGGGGCTCTACCACTGAGCCCCAGCCCTTCTGTAGGGTCCCGCGGAGGATGGCCTCGAACTTGCGATCCTCCTGCCTCAGCCTCCTGCATCTCTGGGATTACCATCTGCGCCACCACGTCCAGCCCCGTGATTCTTCCCTTTGAACTCCCGTCCATCCCTCCCAGAATACGGTCCACTAGTTGTCACCATGCTTCCGAACAGTGTTACTTAGTTGTTTGTTCATCCATCCACAAACATTTATTGAGCACCTGCTGTATTCCGGGCACAGGTGTGAACAAAACCGACCAGTGTCCCTGCCCTGGGGCCAAGTGCCGGGACCTGTCCTGTCCCCCGGAGCTCCCTGCAGGGACGGGAGTGTCTGGGTTGGCATTTAGTTTAAATTAACTTCAGTGTGTATTTAACGCTCTGGGTCAGCTCTGAAAGCCGAGTGACCGCCATGGGCATCTCTGCCTGAAGCACAAATGTGCTGGCTCCCGCCCCGACAGGCTCTCATTCCCATCTCCTCGCCTCTGGTCTCCTCTGTGCGGTCATTCGCAGCAGGACACCTGGGACCAGGGGCTGGGCCGATGCACGCTGTCCATCCTCTGCCTCCTTGCTCGCCCTCTCTGTGCTGCCTGAAAACCTCGCCTTCCTCAAAATGCTCTTGAACTTGACCTGGGGGTGTGTCCCGCCAGGCTCCTCCCCCCTCTGCATCCTCTCCGTCCTCCCCCCACCCCTCCCGGGGGCCTCGGGTCCACCGCAGCCCTGTCCTCCGCACCTGGTGCCACCCGCCCCTCCCGCCAGGCCATGAAGGTGCTCCAGGGTGGCCTTCAGAAGGCGGAGGAGGCAGTGAACCTCCTGGGTGGGTGTTTTTAGCGGGGCTCCGGGGAGGTCTCTCGGGAGGGCGAGGGGCGCAGTGCAGGGCACCGGCAGGTCCACCCGGGCAGGGGGCAGGGTTTCGCGTTGGCAGCATCAAGGAGAGGTTAGGTGTGGGGGGCTGGGGGCTTCGGACCCCGCGGAGCCCGGATCTCACCCCGGGCCTGGCGGAGGCCACTGGGAGGTTTGGGCTGGGGGTGGGGGCGGGGAACTGGCTGCTGGGACCAGCCACCCCTCAGCCCTGTGGCCACCCCCTCCGCTATCAGCCGGGCCACCTGCGCCTCCCGCCCCCTGCAGTCCCTGGCGGGAGCCCCGAGGGTCCTGTTCACCACGCAGCGTCCCCGCCCGCTGGGGCCTGGACACGTCTATGTTGGAGAAATGGCCGAGCCTGGCTGGGCGCCCTGGTCCCCGGTGACGCACACAGAGGGGCGGACGGGAGGAGTGGGGCAGCGTCCGGGGGCTGTGCACCCACGAGGCCTCCCCTGCGCTCCCCCCACCACCCAGGCCCAGCCCCGCGCCCGCAGCCCGCCCCGGCTCTCCGGGCGAGCGTCGTCCCTCCTGACTTAGCCTTTTCGCCACTGACCTGTCCCTAGCTGCCCGGCAGTCTTCCCCACGCACACCCCATGCGCGTCCCACTTCGGCTCCAAAAACCTGGCGTGACCACCATCCACAGGACCAGACGTCCCTGCCCTGCACCGTCCAATCCATCCAGTCCCCTCCCGGTGCCTCTCGCCCAGGGGACAGGAAGTCACACTGGGTGTGGGGCCTTGGACAAGCTGTGGCAAAGGTCAGCTAAGGAGAAACCCAGGCCGGGACCTGACCCACGCCTAGAATTGCTGGTGCCCTCCATGGAAGCCGCGCTGGCTCCGGCCACAGTCATTTCCTGCCTCCCGAATCCCTGGGGTCAGGAGAGCTTGGCCGAATCTCCTGCCCTCCTTCTTGCAGGTCCCCTAAGGGCAAGGCTGATTTCAGCTCAGCTTTGTCACGGTGTCCAGCGCATCCACCCTCAGGTTGGGTAGAGGCCCTGGACCCCAGCAGCTGCTCCTCCCCCGTCCCTCCTCTGCCGAGGACCCTCCACGGCTCTGACCTCCGAGCCAAAGCCACAGTCCGCGTGGTGATCCCCGAGGCCCTCACATCTGCCCATCCCCTCCCCACCCTGATAGCCTCCCACCCTCCCCTCGTTCACTTGGCTGCAGCCCCCAGCCCGTGCTGTTCCTCAAATGTACCAGGAGATGTCCTGCCCCAGGACCTTTGCACCACCGTCCCCTCTGCCTGCCGACATTATTGGTGTGGCTCGTCTTTCCTTCCTTCAGATCTGAACTCAAACATCTATTTCCCGTGACTTTCCCTGGGCTGGCCAGTACAGTCGCCAGTGGCCACGGTGGCCTGTGAGGGTTTAAACGGAGATTCTCGGCAGGTGTAGCGTAGGCACTATGTTCCCTGTGAACAGCCGCCTTGTCATTATACAGTATCTCACCTACGCACGTAATGTGGACATGGCATCAGACAGAGCTGAGAAGTCTCCTGAAGAAGACCTCTTCTGTCACAGTGTGCCTTGGCCCTCCCTGTGACATGGATGCGTTCTGGAAACGGGCGTGGGAGGGAGCCCGCGTCTCCTCAGCAGCCCTGCAGAGGTCTCAGGGCCTGGTCTCATTTGTTGGGCAGCTTTGATGGGACCATGTCACCTGAGGCCACAATCCGTATTCACTCCCATTTCTCAGAGTGACTCTTTTTGCCAGGTGTGGTGGCGCACACCTGTGACCCCAGGTATCTGGGAGGCTGAGGCAGGAGGATGGCAAGGTCAAGGCCGGCCTGTGCCCCCCAACCAACAGAGGGCAGCGTGGAGCCCACGCACCCCTGGCCTCTGCCACCCGAGACCCACCTCCTGTCCCCTTCTGCTTCTCCTGCAGCATCTTGGCCACAGTCGGGACGGAGTTTGACCTGCGGACGCTGAGGGCAGTGCGCGTGCTGCGGCCGCTCAAGCTGGTGTCTGGAATCCCAAGTGCGTGAGTTTCCCACCCCGAGGCCTTGGCCGGGGCCCCGGAGCCCCTGGTCCCCTGCAGAGCGCCTCAGGAGGCCCCACCCGGGTGACGGTAGTCTCCCCTCTGGGGAGGCTCCCTTGGGGGCCCCAGGAACCTGGCTGCAGGCCTGAGCAAGCTCCTGAGAGCAAGCCCAGAGCCTCCCCCACTTATTGAGCACCTCCTGTCTACCAGGAGCCACTGAGCACTACCCAGCACCTCATTCCATACCCAACTGAGGTTTTTGTGACAGTGTGGCTCCAAGCCTGGGCAGCAGCACTGGTGGCATTTGTTATTTTCTCCTCACAAATTTGACAGGTGAGAAGCCTGAGGTCAGGAAAGCCCAGGGCTCACCTGGGTTCCTAAGGTCGGCAGCAGTGAGCTCAGACGCCCCCTGCTCTGTCCCCTGCCTCCCTGTTCTGCAAGGACACACCTGTCCCTGCTGTGGAGGGCTGCAGCAGGCAGGGCCCAGCGAAGGTCCAGCCACAGAATCTAAAGGCAGGGGCTGGGGCCGTGACTCTGTGGTGGGCACTCACCTGGCACAGGGAAGACCCTGGGTTCCACCCCCAGCACAGGGAAAATGATTAGAAGCCACAAACCCAGCAGCCCCGGGCCTCTCCCAAACGCCCAGTTGGTGAGAGTAATGATTCTTAAAGCACCTACTAGGAGCCAGGCGCGCTCTGCGTGTCTTCCGTATTTTTAAACTGGTTTCTCTCCACGGCAGTCTTGCGGACTACCTGCTCTGTAGGTGTACTGGCTGGTTCTTAGGTTCGTGGCCACGCGGGTTAAAGAGCAGGTTACCTTGTATAGAAAGAAGGTGTTTCTACTCAGAATCCCGGGAGGTGCCGGGATCGTGTTAAAGCAAGGGCCTCAGCCTGCCAGCCCTAACGAGGGTCTCTGCCTAGGCCACCTCTGTGTGACAGGCCCCGTGTGTGGCTGGCGTGTGCGTTGGCTTTCTGTGACCCTGACAAACGCCCGAGCCAACCAGCTTCTCAAGAGGAGAGACTTATTTCAGCTCTGTTTCGGACGTTCTGGCCCATGGCTGGTGGCCGCACGGCCTTTGAGCCTGTGGCAAACCAGAGCATCCTGGCAGAGACGGGGCGGGGCAGGGGCGGGGCATAGGTGTGGCAGGGGCGGGGCAGGGCAGGGATGGGGCAGGGCATGATCAGGGGGCGGAGCCTGGACAGGGCCGGAGCAGGGGCGGGGCAAGCACAGGGGGCGGGGCATAGGTGTGGCAGGGGCGGGGCAGGGCAGGGATGGGGCAGGGCATGATCAGGGGGCGGAGCCTGGACAGGGCCGGAGCAGGGGCGGGGCAAGCACAGGGGGCGGGGCTGGGGCGGGGCAGGGATGAGGCAGGGTGTGGCAGAAGCAGGGGGCAGGGACCGGGCATAGGTGTGGCTGGGGCGGGGCAAAGGTGTGGCAGGGCAGGGTGGGGCGGGACAGGGGCAGGGCAGGGACAGGGCATAGGTGTGGCAGGGGCGGGGCAGGCGCAGGGGCGGGGCAGGGTCAGATCTGGAGCACCCCCTCGCCTCCTCCTGAGCTCAGGAGCAGAGGGGAAGAGCAGGGGGCAGGACCCACAGTTCCCCTGAACGGACCCTCCCATGGCCCAGGCACCTCCCACTAGGCGCCACCTCTCAGGTCCCTGGGTTGCCTAGCCCCGGCCCCTGTGCATCCAGCCTTGGGAGGACATGCCAGTCAAACTCCAGCACAGGCGCCACTTTAAGCTCCACTACAGACGGAGCCGCGCGGGCTTGGGGCCCCAGCCTGGCTTGCTCGGGGCCGCTTGGCTAGGGACAGGGACGGCCAGGCTGGTTTCAGGAACAGGCTGAGGCAGGCGTTCAGGTTTCCCTAACTATCAGGGGCTCCTTCCCTCCCAGAGAGCCAGAGGGCGGCGGGACAGGGAGGGGAAGAGGAGCCAAGGACGCCCTCTCCACGGAGTCCACCCCAGCCTGACCCATGGAGAGTTCTGGGTGCGCCAGAGGCCACCTCCATTGTGAGCAGGGACTCGGCCTTCTCCACCTCACTGGCCTGTCATTGAGGATGCGACGTGGAGAAGCGATGGCATCCCGTGAGGCAAATCCTGGCCACTTAGAGCAATCCCACAAAGAAGGGGGCCTCTTAGCAGCCAACAGCCCCAGCAGCTGTAGGGCGTGCGCACCAGCAAGCGATGGGTCCTAGCCGGGCACCAGCACCACACTGTTAGCATGGTGCTTACCTGGTGGCCCTTGGAATAGGACAGCCCTTTGGGCCAACCTGATCACGTCCCCCTCTTACTGTGGTCCAGAAGCAGCAAAGCCCTGAGCTGTATGCAGGGACCTTAACCACAGACCTGTCTCCCTGCGTCTGTGGGATCTGCGTCCGTGGATTCTACCTCCTGTGGATCAGAAATTCACGGGAAAACCTGCATCTGTGCTAACATACGCACGCTCTCCTCCTTGTCATAGTCCCTAATAATACGGCTTCACAGATAGCGACCTGTCATTTGTGTGACCTTAGGCATGATACGTGATCTGGGGATGGTTTTAAGTCCTACTCGAGGCAGTGCGTAGGTTCTAGGCAAAGACGATGCCATTTTACACAAGCGGTTGAGCATCTACAGACTTGGGTGTCCTCAGAGGAGTCCCACAAAAGTCCCCGTGGACATCAAGGAGCACGCTCTGGTCGTGGGTTGGACCTCGTTTGGAACCAGAGTCTCATTCTGTCTCCTTCCAGAGAGCCCAAAAGAAAAGGGGTTAACTACTGTTATTGCGAACCTCCCTTGGGTTTCACAATTGGGGAGACTTTTCAAACAGGATGCAAACCTAAGTCGTGTCGATGCCACCTCTTCCTCTCCGGGAAGAAACTGAAGCTGTTATTCATGCACCAGCCAAGAGGGAGGCCACCCTGAGCTCATGGTCAGGATCCGGGCTGACGGGGGCAGAGCTCCCCGCACCCCAGCCTTCACACACCCCTGGCACCCGTGCCCTCTGCCCCCCGGGGACTCCCTGTCCTCTCGCTCACTGCCACTGTTCTCAACAGAGCATTGGGTTCAGGTCACCTGGGCTGGGGTTGCAATAGCGGCTCTGCCATTCCTGGGCCCTCAGGGGAAGCGCAGCCCCTCTCTGGGCCTTGCTGCCCCCTGTGAAAGCTGGGGGTGACCCTACCCTGCAGCCGCCCCGCGGGTAGCTGCTAGAACTCGAGGAAACGGAGGAGCTTTTGTGCAAAGTTGTGGAGGACAGTTCCCCCTGCCCTAGGGCCAGCCTCCGGGGGTCCCTCACCGTCCTCCTCCACTGTCACCCCACCCCAGCCTCACGTGCCGGGGGCTCCCTCGGGCATCCTGGTGGCGGATCGGGGCGCGGCTCATGTTGGGGCTGTCTGTGTCTCCCCAGGTTTACAAGTCGTCCTGAAGTCGATCATGAAGGCGATGATTCCGCTGCTGCAGATCGGCCTCCTCCTGTTTTTTGCGATCCTTATTTTTGCAATCATAGGGTTAGAATTTTATATGGGAAAATTTCATACCACCTGCTTTGAAGAGGGGACAGGTAGGTCCAAGCCGCGGGACGTGTGTCTGCCAACCTCCTCCCTCGGGAAGGGGCTCCGACCTTCTCCTGGGGGTGGGAGACGCTCCTTCAGGGACCTGTGCTGCCCCCGAGGACCAGAGGCTTCACGGGAATGACCCAGGCTACGACCCCGGGAGCGGGGTGGGGAGACAGAGAGGAGGGCAAGTGTCCCAGGCTGCACTGTCGACGGCTAACCTTGGGGGCAGCTGGACACACTCAGATACCTCAGCCAGGGGACCAGGGGTCCTGTGACCTCAGCCTGTCCTGAAGGCCCCTCCTGCCTGCCTTTGGGTACCACGACTGTCCTGTAGAAGGTTAGTGCAGGACAGAGCCCCCTGCGGTCTCCAGGACGTGGCCCCAGATACCCCAGCGGGGATGCCTGCCCCCAGCAGGACCCAGCCCCGGTCAGCGTCTGAGTCAGTCCAGGGTTGGGCAGGCAGGGCGGGCAGGGGACCCACCTGGGCCCGAGGACCAGGCTCCTGACTCCGCGAGACATTTCCAGTTCAATCCCGGCCACCAACTCCAGTCGCCATTTGAATGGAGTCAAATAAGAGGGGACACCCACCTTCCCGTGTCTAGACCACTGGCTGTGCCCACGTGGCAGCCTGGGGGGGTCACACTGGTCCTTTGAGCCAGGGGAGCTGAGGACCCAGGAGGCAGACAGAACAAGGGGACCCCGAACAGAAAGAAGTCAGGGGCCTGTCACTGGGAGAGGTGGCCATGGAAGAGGACCCGGAACTGGCTGCCTCTCACCTTCCCACCCAGCAGCCCCGGTGGGGGGGGGGGGATCAGCAGAGGGAGCTCCTGAGACCTGTCCCCTCGTCCCCCAGGGGAGGGAAGCGTAGGGGAGGCTCCTAGGACAGGCGGGGTGCCGTTTCTCCTCGCCCCCCTCCTCTCCTGGGCTTGTGAAGTGGCTCAATCTGGAACGTCCTAATTATTTCTTTCCCCAATGAAGAAGGTGTTAATTGAGGCAGATCTATTTCTGCACCTGGCCTCGTCACCCAGGTGGAAATAGAGAGGGAGGGAGGGGGAGAAGGGGAGAGGGAGAGGGAGGGGGAGAGAAGGAGGGGAGAGGGAGGGAGGGGGAGAAGGGGAGAGGGAGAGGGAGGGGGAGAGAAGGAGGGGAGACTTGCCAGCCCATCGGCCCTCGGCACCATCAGCCCCAAGCAGAGAAACCTGGGCTTTGTGAACTTTGGTTTTTTCTTTCCACCTGGGATGGGCCAGAGGAGAAGCCCGGGGTGGCTGGCTCTGAATGCGGTTGTGGGGGGACAGATGCGGGTGTGGGGAGCCTCCATTTAGGTGGGTGACTGAAAAGCTCACAATTAAAAATATCAGCTGTGTGAGTTCAGGGACGGCTATATACAGACACCCGCCGCAGGTTAATTTTAAAATGTATTTATAACCAAGCGCCTCAGACTCTGGATGGCGGTGTTTCTAGAAGCAATCCTGGAGAGCTTCGTGTGGCGGGCGGAGGGCCGCGGGGCCCCCTGAACGCCCGGGGAGGCAGAGGCAGAGCAGAAGGCTCCCTGCTTTCCAAGAGCTTCCAGAATCCTTAGAGGAATGCGACCGTCACTTGGAGGCCCACGTGTGGCTCTGTCTGCACGTCCACTGGAGGCCAGGGGAAAGGGGACATCCCAGGTGACTAGGCTGAAGCACAAGGAACGGGAATGGGCCAGGCGTGGACACTGTGGAGAGGAGGCAGGCTCCCAGAGAGGCCACCTTCCAGCCCAGAGCCCTGGAGTCCAGGTCCCCAGCCCCGCCACGCCCTGGGATCTGGACCCGACCTCAGTGCCCAGCCCACTGCTTCCTCCCGAGGCCGTCCTGGCTTCCAGCCAGAGGGCTGTTCCCCGGCACACTTCTGTTCCCTGCCGACATGACATTTTCGCAGTCCGCCCCTGCTGTGTGGGGAGAGCTCGGATTCTGTTCTCCACCCATTGGGGTAGGGGCTGCGCGTACGGCTGTCCCTCGCCCCCAGAACAGCTCCCCACCCAGACAGGCCAGGAAGAAAACCAGCAAGGATTCGGACAGGAGCCCGGTGGCGATTTCCTCACCGTGGCATGAAGACCACCGCGTGTTTACCAGACCTGACTACGGACCACGAGGCTCCCCCAGCAGGGGTCAGGAGGCTGGGACAAAAGCCAAACAGGTTCCTGACCACGAGGCAACTCAACCAGAAATCAGCAACAGAAAGAAAACTCCAAAAGCATTTAAAGATTAAGAGACGAGGCTCTTATTTGTGGGTGAAATGATATTGCAACTGAGATCTCTAGTTGGCAAAGTACAAAGAAGAGGTGAAAGGAGAGGGACCCAGAGTTGACAAAGGGTGACATTGGTGAGAGGTACATCGGATAATCCTCGTCATGCTCTTCTCTCTCTTTTCATATGTTTAACAAGTTTTGTGAAAAAGAAATGTCTTCATTGTTCATGGATCAAAGAAGAAATGGAAATTGGAAAATAACTCAGCAATAATGATAATGATGACTGACAACATTTCTGAGATGCAGCTAAAGCTGCTCTTTAAGGACAATTTATAGCCTCTAAGTTAATCCTTCTCAAAGTTGAGGAAAGTAACAGCAAAATAACCCCCAGAAGACAAGAAGGTATGAATAATGAAGCTTGGAGGATAATTCAGTGAAGGAGAAAGTAATCAATAGGTCAATCGAGCCATGTCCTGATTAAAGAAAAAAGACTAAGTTCACCCCAATCGCCGTTTCTCCCAACAGCGTTAAACACTCATGGGTTCTGATTTCTCCGTTGTTTCCCTGATCCTTGTCCTGACGCTCCTCCCCTTCCCTTTCACAGATGACATTCAGGGTGAGTCCCCGGCTCCGTGTGGGACAGAGGAACCTGCCCGTACCTGCCCCAACGGGACCAAATGCCAGCCCTACTGGGAAGGGCCCAACAATGGGATCACACAGTTCGACAACATCCTGTTCGCCGTGCTGACCGTCTTCCAGTGTATCACCATGGAAGGTTGGACTGACCTCCTCTACAATGTAAGTGACACTGGGACAGTGGATGTGGACCACCAGGGTCACAGGGAGGTGGCCCTCTGGGAGCATGGCAGCTCCTGGGGCTGTGATGGGAAAACGGAGTCAGGGGAGGCAGCCTGAGGACCAGCCTCTGAGGAGTCCAGGGTGGAGGCTCACCACAGACCTCTAACCACTAGGTCCCTGGGGCCAGGGAGGTCTGGAGGGGACACAAATGCGACCTCATTTTGCAGCATGCAAGTGTTTAGATGTCATTTTGGATTTTAAAATCTGTCAAAGTCGTGCAATCCCAAACCTAACGTGGGTGAAAGACAGAGTTGTGTCTTTGAACCCAGGCAAGGTGGCTCCACCCCGGAGGTCACCCAGCCCCCCCCCAAGAGGTGGAGGTCACGGCCCGGGGCACACATCTACCAGGGCCCTGTGCACACAGTGTAGCCCACGCTGTGGGTCGTCTGGGGTCCTGGGACCTCCTGCCTAGGCCCCCACTCCCTGGGCGTCCGTGGGCCCTCATGGGCTGTTCACGCCCCTCCCATGAGGGCCAAGGGCAGCCAAGGGGCCACTCCTGGGGCAAGCGTGACTCGAGCCTGGACGTGCAGACCTGGACGTGCACACGTGGCTGGCCGTGGGGAGACGCAGGAGGCTTCCCGGCTGCGGTCAGGGCCAGGGTGGTCCCCATGCTGCGGTCCAACGCGGACAGCAGATCCCAGCCCCACCCTGACCTTCGGGCGTTGGGGAGGTAGGTTTGGAAAGCAGAGCATGAGGCATGTTTTATTGAGCAGCTTTTAAATATTCATACCTGGCGTGCGGCCTCTGTGCCTCTCCCCAGCCCTTAAAATGCTGCGGATGAGAGACGTCCTCCCGGCCTGTCCCCGCCGGCCCCCGTGCCCTGCTGCCCCCACACAGCCCCCTCTCTCTGCCACCATTTTTTATTTATGCCAATGCAGCTGTCACTCACCATCCACAGAGGCTTGGCCCGGGACCCCGGGCTCTCGTGCCCCGTGTGAAGTGGCCCGGAACTGCCAGGACCCCGTGTGCGTCCAGTCGTGTCCGACGGCTCCCAGTCCCTGGAGCCAGGTGAACGCTGTGCGGGGGTCGTCTCTGCCGTTGAGGGCAAATGACAGAAGAAGCCTCAGCTCTGCCACTTGGTCTTGATGTGCACTTGGCTGAATAGACAAAGGCAGACACAGAGGACAGTGGCTCCGTCAGCTCTGCGCCCCCTCCCCTCCTCACACCAGAGGGCGGCTCCTGCGCCTGCTGTTCTGGTCCGTCATTCTCCCCGCCCCCGTAGCGGAATATTCCGGAGCCTTCCCTCCCGCAGGGCACCTATGGCCCCTTCATTCTTTCTTTTTTTTAATTTTATTTTCAGATGTTGATGAACCTTTGCTTTGTTCATTTATTTATGGTGCTGAGAATCGAACCCAGGGCCCCTCACATGCTAGGCAAGTGCTCTGCCACTGAGCCTCAACCTCAGCCCCTCTTCATTCTTTTAGACAGCAGCATAGTACTCCATCGTGTGGCCGCCCTGCAAGGAAACATCGGGCCGGCCTCCGCGTGTGCTTTCCCAGCTTTTGCCTATCCGTAGCTGGGGGTCAAAGGTTAAAGTCGTTTATAATTTTTACCTGTTGAGATGCCCCCTCGTCCCGAGCACACTAACCCTCCCCTCACCCACCTGTGTGAGAGGGAGGTCCCCAGATCAGTCCTCTGTCCCCAGCTGAAGAAGGTCGGAGCCAAAGACTTAGGGTTAGGAACAAGGCGGCCCCAGCGTGGTTCTCTGTGGAGTGTCCTGGGGCCACTTGGCATGTGCGCCTCTGTGGACCCTCCAGGGTCCCCGGGGCCCTGCCCTAACGCCGCGGTTGCAGATGGAGGTGTGGCCCGTGTGGGGCTTGGCCGCTGGGGAGTGAGGCCTGGCTTCCTCCTGCCTGGGGCTGGGCCACCCCTCTGGGCCGGGGCCGGCTTCTGTGGAATGTCCCCCCAGAGGTTGGAGGGAGATTCATGGGAACTGACCTTCGGCTCAGTCACCCATTTAGGGTGCAGCCTGAGAGTGGGCAGAAAGGGGGCCCCAGACGGTTGTGCCTGTTGCGCACTGCCCCAGGACACAGGGACTGGTCACATGTAATCAGACCTCGCCTAGGAGCGAGGGTGGCCCTGGCCGAGCTCAGGAGGAGCCAGACCCCCCCCCCCCGTAATATTTCTTTTAGAAACACGTCTGACATTTTTACCATAATGTCCCACCCACCCCGACCGACTGGTCACAGCCTGACTCAGAACCGACTTCTAGAACTTTCCACCATTTGTGCCCACCATCGTCCTCGGGGCTCTTGAGACTCTGAAGCAGAGCTTCTCGCCCAGGGGTCTCTATCCCGTGAGGGACATTGGCGGCGTCTGTGATGTGGGACAAGGAGGCGGGTGCTGCTGGCCTTGGGCTGCGTGTCACCTTGTCATCCTATAGGCACAGGGCCTCGCCCCAGTGTCCCCACCCCAGCTGTCCATAAGGTTTCACTGTGAAGCCCTCCCTGGGGTCACCCGTCACTCTGTCCCTCCCT
This sequence comes from Marmota monax, assembly GCF_021218885.2. Taxonomy (NCBI): domain Eukaryota; kingdom Metazoa; phylum Chordata; class Mammalia; order Rodentia; family Sciuridae; genus Marmota; species Marmota monax. The sequence continues at coordinate 25,161,532 of NW_026695228.1, forward strand.
GGGACTGCCGTGGCCACCAGGCCTGCCAGGGACATCCCCGGAGCAGCCTCCACCAGGTGCCCTCGGGGACAGGTGGGTCCCCACACCCCGCGGCTGCGCCTGTCGTCCAGGTGCCCTGGTCAGTGGCCCTGGGAACCTCCCGGCCAGCCGGTCCTTCCTGCCCCTTCCCTCCCTGGGTGGATCCCCCCGAGGTCACCTCCTGTGTCACCCTGGGCCTGCTGGGCCTGGGGCCATGAACTGAATGACCTCAGACCACAGAAACGAGCTGTCCCTGCTGCCGGGGGCCAGGAGCTGCCGTGCAGAGGGTCCTCACAGCCAACCCCCAGCCACCCGGGGGGACCCTCCCTGGCCTCTCCCAGCTCCTGGGGGCAGACAGTCCTGGTGGCCCTGTTGGCAGATCCACAGTGGCTGTCCCTCCTTCTCCGAGATCAGACCTGCCCTGTCCATCATGACCTCAGCTCAACCAACGACATCGGCACGACCCCGATTCCAGATAAGGCGGCCTCCTGGGATCCTGGGAGTCAGGACCTCAGCTCCGGGGCACAGTCCCATCTACAGCCCCCTAAATATCCGAGGTGCCCCTGAGCCTCTCCTGGGCTCCTCCCAGATGAACATCACCCACTGGGCACAGGGGCCCGCACCCACACTCCCAGCGACCTGGGAGGCCGAGGCAGGAGGATCTCGAGTTCAAGGCCAGCCTCAGCAACAGCGAGGCCCTGAGCAGCTCAGGGAGACCCCGTCTCTAAATAAAATGCAAAACAGGGCTGGGGTGGGGCTCAGTGGTCGGGCGCCCCGAGTTCAATCCCTGGTGTCCCCCCAAAAAAAAGCCAGCGTGCTGTCACCTGAGGGGACTTCCCCTGGTGGCGGGAGGTTCTGCCCATATTACCGCCATTTGCTGCTTCTCTTCATGATGACTAAGTGCCCCATTTCCCGTGGACGTGAGGAAGTAGAAGGGGTCTCCATTTTCTGTGCAAATCCGTGGGCCCTGCTAGACTCTGTCCCTGGCCCTGGAGAATCTCCGTCTGACAGGAAAGGGCTCTCACAGGTGGCTCCTGTCGGGTCCCGGGAGGACGGGCTGGAGCCGGAGCTCAGGGGCAGAGCCCTTGCCCGGCACGTGCGGGACCTTGGGCTCCATCCCCAGCTGTGGAAGGACCAGGGCGCGGGTAGTTCAGCCAGTGACCGTCTCAGGTCCCACCACAGACGCCAACAGTGACCTAGACGACCTCTTGAAGAGAGATGTTTTCAGCCCTGTCTTCTAGATGAAGAAACTGAGGCTCACAGAGGTCCCCTAGACAGCAGAAGAGTCACGTCCAACGCAGCCTTGGGCTCTGTCCTCACTCCTCCCGTCTCTCTTCCTTGTACATTTTCCTCCTCTCCCACCTCCTCCTCCTCCACCCCCTCCTCCCTCTTCTCCCCTCCTCCCCTTCCTCCTCCCCCTCCCTCCTCCTCCCCCTCCTCCTCCCCCTCCTCCTCCCCCTCCTCCCTCTTCTCCCCTCCTCCCCTTCCTCCTCCCCCTCCCTCCTCCTCCCCTTCCTCCTCCCCCTCCTCCCTCTTCTCCCCTCCTCCCCTTCCTCCTCCCCCTCCCTCCTCCTCCCCTTCCTCCTCCCCCTCCTCCCTCTTCTCCCCTCCTCCCCTTCCTCCTCCCCCTCCCCCTCCTCTTCCCTCTCCTCTCCCTCCCCCTCATGTCCCTCCTCCTCCCCCTCCTCCCTCCTCCTCCTCCTCCTTCCTCTCCTCCCTCCTCCCCTCTCTGTGCTCTTTCTGTCCCTTTTTCTCTATTTCTTTCCCTTGGATAATGCCAACGAAGGGAACAGCAGAAATGTATTCAGCTGGTGCTCACAAATGCATGTCCCTTGACACGTAGTCACTGACCGTCGGCTCTGATCTTTGACATAAGCCTGGTCTTATTCACTGATATTTGTCTTGTCCAATATCAAAGTCGTTGACTTTGGGGACAGTCGGTCCCCGTTTATCCAAGACATTTATCAAACGAGTCCTGTATGCAGGTACACTGTCAGTGCCTACTATGTGCAGGCACTGGGGTGCTGGCGTGTTAGTGGGGGAAGTGGGTGATCCGTGAGATAAGGGCGAATGGTGAACGTGAATCATGGGGGGCCGTGAGGGTCCGGCGGTCTCCACGGCAGGGACTGGTCCACAGACAAACCCCAGAGCCGTCGGCTGCATGCCAGTGGGGATCCGGGGACTGGACCCTGTTACCCTCTGCGTCCGAGATGGTGTTAGAGGGCAGTGAGAGCGTCGGAGAAGACCCTCGATGGGGAGCCTGTGGGTATCTCAGGGAAGGGCAGCCAGGGGTCAGGACCACCAGTGCAAAGGCCCTGGGGTAGGAGTGTCCTGGCATTTGTGAGGAGTGGTGCTGCTGCCCATGTGGCCAGAGGGGAGCTAACGAGGGCAAGAGTGGCCACTGGTGAGGCCAGGGAGCGGACACGCCTCCTAGGCTGACAGCCCACGTCATTCATCATCCAAACCAGGACAGTTTTGAGAGTAAGTGGAGAAAATAGAACTCAAAAAATAATTACCGGCCGTGACGTGTCCACACCGGGTATAAACTGGGACGTGCGGCCTCCCTCCAGGCCACTGTCAAATCGACCCCATTTTTACCTCATACACTGGGGAATTGGGTGTCCTGAGCCAGGGGACTGGTTTTTTAACATCTTCTATCCTGATTTTCTGAATGAGCCAGGCTTAAAAAATCAGAGGAAAGTAAACCATAAGGTCAAGGGCGCTTCAGGGGACTCAGCCGTTGCCGTGAGTGAGCAGCCTCTACCTGAGCTCCTCGGTGCTGGGCACCAGGCTGGGCGCAGTGTCCACCCCCCGGGGACTCTCGTGGCCGCTGTGACTAAGGCTCTGCGGGTTCAGCACGGGGGGGGGGACACGGAGTCGTCTGTGGAGAGCAGCAATGACGGTCCAGCCCCAAGGCACATCCTCCCCTCGCTGGGCCCAGAGGCAGGGCCTGAGGGGGATGGGGTCAGGGCGGCACGTGGTCAGCCCGAAGGGGCACCACCCACGTGGCGGTGGCTGAGCCCCCCTCTGACTGTCAGGGAGGGGCCTGCACAGGGAGCTGGGATGCACTTCTGGTTACCATGGTAACACAGGATCGTGTGTGCGCCGTTCAGCCGGGGCTTGGTGAGCACCTACTATGTGCCCGGTGTCTTCTGGGGACCACGCAGGAAGCATGTCCACCCGCGGGGAGCTCACACTCAGGCAGCCTCAAAGTCGAACATCAACAAGATCAATCAGAGGGTGAAACGGGCCAGAAAGAGGACGAGACCTCTGGATGGACTGGGGGAGGGCCGGGTCCCTCCTTCCGGAGATCGTCCTCGTGGGGCCACCCTCAGGCTGGGTGAGGAGAAGGGATCAGCTGAGCCGAGGCCTAAGGGGAAGGGAATGGGGTCAACGGGCTCATAGTGACCTTGAACTTGGCTCTTTGGGGAATTTCTTTACCCAACGTACAGGAGACACCCTTCCCCACACCTACCTCGTCAGGGGGTGAGTGTGAAGGTGTCTTTCGAGAAAGGCCTTCGAGAGCAAAGGATCAAAGGGTGTATCTGTCAGGGCGGGGGAACCTGCCGCAGTAACGAGCATCCCCAAGCTCCATGGTCTCAGCAAGGGCTGTGTTTCCTGCGCGCTCCGGGTCCAGCACAGGTGCCAGTGGGGAGGAGGGGACCCTGCTGAGGTGCCACTAGGGGCCTTGCTAGTGGAGAACCATGCCAGGGACTGTTCTGGACACCCCCGGAGAGTCTCACTCTGCAGGTTCAGCCCTCTGACCTAAACAGCGGCCCAGATCTCTCCGCCCACTCCCTGTTGGCTGGTGCCCATCCACACGGCCCTCGGCCACCCAGGAAGGGCCACCTCGCCTTATCGCAGGACATAGGTGAGCCCAGAGCTGATGGTGGCTAGGGTTCCAGGCAGCAGAACGTGGACAGAAGACAGGGCCATCTGTCACCGGGTCCCCCGGCCGTGTCAGTGCGCTGACCAGTGAGCAGCCACCCTCCGACCTCCGCCCAGGCAGGGTGCCCACAACTGCCCTTCGCCTGACCCCAGGAGGGCGTGAGAGCCACTGCCCCTGCGCAGTTCATTCCCGCTTGGCTCCCGAGCTCCCTCGGTCCAGGGCTGCCCTGGCCCTGCCAGCCTCTCCACAGGCTGCTGGACCTGGAGGACGTTCCCGAGAGATAAGGCCCAAGTGACATCGGGCAGCAGGGCCAGCCCAGGCCCAGGAGGGAGGTGCGGGCCCGGCTCACGGTGCAGGCGCCCACCCGCAGGGAGCGGGCCACGACTCACCCAGTCACTCGACAAACGCGGCTGAGCACCAGCTGCACGCAACAGGGTGCTAGGAGCAGGGGACACACCTGCGCCGAGTGGCTCCGGAGAGACAGCAGGAGGACGCCGAGTGCAGAGCTGGCGGAGTGCTGGGGACCAGAATGAGGGGTGGAATGCTGAAGGGCCATCAAGGGGGACCTCTCCCAATAGGAGCCCTGAGCCGCAGGCCGTGGGGGGAGCCGTGTGAGACTCGGGGGGGAGCACCGTTCAAAGGCCCTGGGGTAGGGCAGTAGCTGCCTGCTGGAGGCCCCAGGGAGCCCTGGGGGTAATCTGGGGAAGAGACAAGGGCGGGAGGTGACAAAGTAGGAGGACCGCCTCTGCCCTTTTTTTGGTGACTGTATTCATTTCCTGTAACTGTCACAATGAAAGGCCACAAACAGAGTGGCTTAAAACAGCAGAAGGGTGTTCTTCTCACAGTTCTGGGCTCCGGAGGTCCAACATCAAGGTACCAGCAGGGTCTTGGTCCCTCACAGACCTTGGGGGGGACCCGTTCTGGCCTGTCCCTGGCTTCCAGGGCTCTGCAGGCAACCTCGGGTGCTGCCCTGGCTGTGGGTCACGGTCCCCAGCGCGGCCTGCGTCCTCCCTCGGGTCCCCGCAGTGTGCCCGTGTCTGTACCCAGGTCCGCCTTTCATAAGGACGTCAGTCCTGCCCCCGCTAATGGCCTCATCCTAACTTGGTGACACTGTGGAGGCCCTTCGCAGAGTTCGCGGGTCCCGGGGGTCAGGACGTCTGCGCGTCCTGTGCGGAGAGACTCAGAGTGACACCAGCAGGACGGTGGCCTGTGACGCTGCCCCTCCCCTGGGAATGGCTCGGTGCTGCCTCTCAGGGTGTATGACAGGACTGACCGGGCTCCCCGAGGGCCAGCGTCCCTGGGCGGCAGTTACTGTCCTGGGCAGCACGTCACAGGGCCCACCAGGGACCCAGACGTGGGCAGATGCGGGTTTTGTTGGCAGCTTCTGAGACGGACGGACAGACGGACGCACTGGATGCAGGGGCCTCCGCTGCTCCCCCTGTTTGCTCCTGTCCCTGTCCCCACACCCCCAGTCTGTCCCCTGTCACCAGGCCCTGGTGACAGTGCCCCTCCTTCTCCCTGGCTGCTTCAGGGCTGGCTCCCTGGGCTATATTTAGCCCCGAGAAATGGGAACAAGAGCCTCGGCCGCCGCAGAGCTGGGGACGGAGACCAGGCCTGCCTTCGCCAGCCATGCCCTGCGGCTTCCAGCCTCTTCCAGAACGTTCCAAGGGAAAAGCACTTCCAGGCTTAGAACCAGGGCGTGGACTCCTGTGTGGACATTCATCACCCGAATCCTGTCCAGGTCCCGTCCAGGCTGACCTCTCCCTCTCTCCCTCTCTCCCCCACCCCTCATGGGGGCAAAATACATACAACATAAAAACCTACCTTCTTTTTTTGGAGGGTGGGTGACAGGGATTGAACTCAGGGGCACTTGGCCACTGAGCCACGTCCCCAGCCCCCTCAGCTGCTGCTGACTGTGCGGTTCCGTCATGTTGAGCAGGTCTTCTGCTGTGTGGCCGTCGCCCCCCCCCCAGCCCTGGTGCTGCTGTGGCCTCCCCCCACTGGAGCTCTGTCCCCGGGACCCCACGTGCTGCCCTGCGTCTGATCTGGCGGCTCCCGGGCCTCGGGTGGAGCCTGCGGGTGGCTCCTGCTTCACTAAGCGGGACGTCCTCCCTTCCTTCCCAAGACAGAGTTCACTTCAAACAAGACCATTTTAAGATCCGTAAAATAAACACACAGGAAACTCCGCAGCCCCGTGGAAGCAGAGACTTCTCAGGCCCAGAAGCCCGCCCCCCCCCCCCCCCCCCCCCGTCACCTCCTCCCCCAGGGACTCTCCTCGGGGCTTTGAGCCGCGCCTGCTCGTCCACCTGGTGGGGGTGGGTTTGCTGGCCTCCCCCTGGTACCAGTTGGCCTTGAACCCCAGCAGCCCTCCTGCCTCGGCCTCCTCCGGGCTGGGCCTGCAGACACGCCCCCACACCTCAGTCTCCCGAGGCTGCGCGCTGGGTCCCACCCACGTGTTCCCTGTCCCCTTCTCCTGCAGGCTCTCACCCTCCCGTGCTCCGCTCATGTATTCTCTCCCCTTGAGAAAGGTCGGGTTGTCAGCGGTTGGGGACTTTCTGACGGACCTGACCACTCCTGGTTGCCTTTGGGGAACGTGGGTTCCTTTCTGCTGGGGAACAACCCGGAGCGGAATCACAGGGTGGTGGGAAAGGAACATGAATAGTTTGAGTAGAAACTCTCAGGGCATTTTTTCAGCGTGGGTGTGTGTCCCCCAAAACTCGCACGTTGGGCTGGGGCGTTGCTCGGTGGTGGAGCTCCTGCCTGGCAAGTGCAAGGCCCTGGGTTCCAACCGCAGCACTACCCAAAAATAATTAAATAAAAGGAGAAATAAAGACAGACACATACAGTGAACAGGCCATGGGAAAACGAAGGCAGAGGCGAGGTGGTGCATCCATGATCCAAGGAGCACTAGACAGCCAGCAGACCACCAGACGCAGGGAGGAGCCTGGGCCACAGTCTCTCTCAGAGTCTCCTCCCAGGAGGAGCCCACACCTTGATCTTGAACTTCGGGCCTCCAGAACTGTGAGAGAACAAGTTTCCGCTGTTGAAGCTGCACAGTTGTGATTGTTTGTTTTAGCAGCTGCAAGAGCCTAATACGCCACGTTACTCCCCATCAGCAGGGATGAGGGCACCAGTTACCCCACAGCCTCACCGAAACCTGGTGGTGCCAGTCTTTCTTATTTTAGGTTTTCTTTCGCAGCTTTTATACTTATTTTTAAAGGTGGGCTTTTAAAGCCACACTGGGAGACCTACATTCTGCAGGTGCCACAGGGCGATGAACCACTGGAAGGTTCCGCCTTCTCTGATGGCTCAATCCAATGCTTCCCAGCGCAGAGGTTAAGTTCATGGGGTCAGGGGAGGGCACCTGCCTGGTTCCAATCCGCATCGTCACTGACTAGCTCTCTGACTTTGGCTAGGATTTTGTCTTTCCAAGACTTAGTTTTCTCAGTTATAAAATGGGCAAGAGAACCAGGCACACGCCTGTAATCCCAGCAGGAGAATCACAAGTTCAAAACCAGCCTCAGTAACTTAGCGGGACCCTAAGCAACCCAGCGAGACCCTGTCTCTTCATAAAATATAAAGAAAGGACTGGGGATGTGGCTCAGTGTCTCTGGGTTCAATCCCTGGCACCAAAAATTAATTAATTAATTAAATGGGTAAGGTGATAACATAGGAACATCCCCAGCACCACCAAAAAGTATATATACATATATATCTAAAATAGTGAAGTGAATTCCCATAGGTAATGCGCTTAGAAGAGCACCCAGCACCTAGTAAATATAAGGGTTCCATTCATGTGCTCGCCTCGCCCCCCCACCTCTTCCTGCTCCCCCTCTCCCCCTCCCTCTCCCTCTCCCCCCTCCCTTCCCCCTCCCTCCTCTCCCCCTCCCCCTCCCCCTCTCCCCCTCCCCCCCCCCCCTCCCTCCCCCTCCCCTCCTCCTCCCTCCCCTCTCCCTCTCCCCCTCCCCTCCCCCTCCCCTCCCTCCCCCTTCCCTCCTCTCCCCCTCCCCTTCTTCCTCTCCCCCTCCCCCACCCCTCACTCCCTCTCCTCCCTCTCCTCCCTCTCTCTCCCCCCTCCCCCCCTCCCTCCCCCACCCTCCCTCTCTTTCGTGGTCTTCTGTTCTGTTTCAGGGGGAACGTTCTATTTATAGATTTCTTCCCCTTGAGGATTCAGCCTCCTCTCTGGGAGGTTTTTGTGGTTGATGTTGAGGCTGCAGGAGGGGAGGAGAGAGGCCCTGGAGGAAGAGGCCCAGGGCCCCGCCGTCTGGCTTGGTGACTTCGGCAGGCCACCGGACCCCACAGTCACACACCTCCTGTGAGGGACAGGGCCGTGACTGTGTGGGGCAGGAGGGAGTCGGGGGCCTTTTCCCCAGGTCAGGGGCTTCCTCCTCCTGCTCCGGCCTCTATCTAGGTGACCCTCGTAAGTTCCCCAGGTTCCTCCCGAGCCTGGGGAGGGAGCCGTGGCCCTGAGGGCTCCTCTGGGCTCCTCTGCGTCCTCCTGACCCTCGGGGCCCAGGGGGACCTGCACCTCCCTGGCTCACCTGCTCCTCCTCTTGCAGAGCAACGACGCCTCAGGGAACACCTGGAACTGGCTCTACTTCATCCCCCTCATCATCATCGGCTCCTTCTTCATGCTGAACCTCGTGCTGGGCGTGCTGTCGGGGTGAGTCCTCTGTTGCCCTCCCTGTGCCCACCGCCTGTCCCCAGCTCGCCAGCCTCCGCTCCCACCCACCAGGTAACAGCAGACCCCGGCTCTTCCCTGGGGTCTTCAGACTGTCCTTGGCAAGCCACACGCAGCAGTGGCTGTGCCCCGCGAGGGGCAGGGTGAGGGCCACAGGAGCCTCCCTGCCTGGGATTCACACTTTTCACCAAAAAAATAAATAAATAATAATTTGGGTTCCTCTTCTCCCGTTTTCCAAACATAATATCATAATAGACCATCAAAAAGTGTTTTCCTAGCCAGGGAAGTGGCTCCCGCCTGTCATCCCAGCAGCTCGGGAGGCTGAGGCGGGAGGACCATGAGTTCAAAGCCAGCCTCAGCCTTGGGGAGGCGCTGAGCAACTCAGGGAGACTCTGTCTCTAAGTAAAATACGAAAATCTATCTTCCTGCCATGAAGAGGCTCTGAATCCCATTTTGGGGGGGCTTGATGACAACTGGACTTCGTATTTCTCGCCATTAGAAGTCGGAGGACTGGTGTGCTGGCCCCGGGGTGCCGTCGGCAACCCCAGCTTCCTCCATCTCTCCACACGGACACCCTCCCTGGAAGGCCCCCCACCCCGCCCCCCCCCGAGAACCCCCGAGCACACACACAAACGCCCCTGAAACCCCCTCCCAACCTCAGACCCTGACCTCGTGCTCCTGCAGAGAGTTTGCCAAAGAAAGGGAGCGGGTGGAGAACCGGAGGGCGTTCCTGAAGCTCAGGCGGCAGCAGCAGATTGAGCGCGAGCTGAACGGGTACATGGAGTGGATCTCCAAAGCAGGTGAGAGCCAGCACGGCAAGTCCCAGGCCACCAAGGGCCAGGCATGCCGCGTGGACAGGGCCACGGAGGGATCCCATGGGAGGAGAGACGTGAGTCGGCGTCCCACACCCTGGCAGCAAGACTCTAGAGTAGGACATGGAGCCTCGGGGATCTGACATTGCCCGATGGTTGAGTTCCAAAATCAGACCTTGGAGCCAGGCACGTGGCGCCCGCCTGTGATCCCAGCAACGCTGCAGGCTGAGGCAGGAGGATCACAAGTTTGAGGCCAGCCTCAGTGACATAGTGAGGCCCTGTCTCAAAATAGAAAATAAAAAGGGCTGGGGATGCAGCTCAGTGGTAAGTGCCCCTGGGTTCAGTCCCCAGGACCCAAAATAAATAAGCAAAATCTGTCTTTGGTTACATTCCAGCCGTGCCACCCCCTGACACTCTGTGTCACCTCCCTGTGCTGCAGTTTTCCTGGTGGCTAAGTGGAGATGATAACGGTGCAGTCGTCCCTTGGTTTCCCAGGGGATTGGTCCCAGGACCCCCCCACAGACACCCAAGTCTGTGATGCTTCAGTCCCACATAGAAAATGGCCCCGTGTTTGACCTAACCTGTGTGCACGGGTGACTCGTGACACCTGCTGCAGCCGAGTGCTGTGGTGTTTGGGGATAATGACAAGAAATGACTTGCCGGTGTTTGGGACAAAGACCTTTTTCCGGGTACTTCTGGTCCACCACTGGTGGAGCTCTGGACGCCCAGCGTGTGGTGTGGAGGGCTCCCGACCCCCTCGCGGAGCTTCAGCGAGACATTGGGGCTGGGCGCTTAGGAAGCTCAGCACCTGGCACACAGTAGGCGGCTTGTTCTGCCACCAGCAGACACTTAGGGGCGCCTGCAGTGTGGCAGGCTCTGTTCCAGGCACCAAGGGGTGGGCGCCAGACAAACCAAGTCCCGGCCCTCGGGATCGGAATGCTGGAGAGAAAAGGAAGACAGGCTCCTCTTGTTGGGAGCCACCGCACGCTGAGCAGGGAGCAGAGAACAGCTGGAGTCAGGGTGTCAGGGAAGGTCTGGAGGGAGTGGCATCTGGCCGAGGCCTGAAGGAGAGGACAACAGATGTGGAGGGTGGGGAGTTCAGCTCCAGCAGAGCAAGGGCAGTGGGAGTGGCTAGGAAGCCAGTGGGACTGGAGTAGAAGGGGGGGGGCGGACAGAGAAGTGACAGGAGCCAGTGTAAGCAGGAGCTTGCAGGCGGAGGTGGGGCTGCCTGGGAGTGTTGTTTGTGGGGAATAAGGTTGGTGTATTCATCCGTGTTTCATTACTATGACAAAATACTGGAGGCAGGATAACTGTATAAAGAAAAGAGGTTTCTTTAGCTCACCATCCTGGAGGTTCAAAGTCACGGTGCCAGGATCGGCCCAGCATGCTGAGGACTTTGGAATCACGAGCGTGCAAAGGGAGAGGAGGCACTTTGTCAAACAGGAAGCCAGAGAAGGTCACTCTTGTAACCCTTGCACATGCAAGAGTTCAGTTGTCCCTTGAGAACTACCTTAATTCCTTCCAAAGACACGCCCCGAATGGCCTAAGGACCTTCCACTAGCCCCGCCCCCTTAAGGGACCCACTACCTCTCGCACTGCCAAGCCATGGACCAAACCCGGGCACAGGATCCCTGGAACCCGGCACATCGGAGCCCAGAGCTGGGCGCAGAACTGAGGAGGGCGGGGCCAGAGACAGAGGGCGGGGCCAGAGACAGAGGGCGGGGCCACTGGGCTGCCAGGTGCCCGGGAGCCAGGGGCGAGCCGGGGTGGCCCGGCGGACCCTGCCTCCCAGGGCCGGCGTGACCCTGTGCCCTTCCTCCTTAGAAGAAGTGATTCTGGCGGAGGACGAGGCCGACGTGGAGCAGCGACATCCCTTTGATGGTAACTGCTCTCCCCCGAGCTGGCGGTGGGTCCCCTCAGGGAGCACCCAGGGCTGGGGACGCGCCACTGGGTTCCCAGGGGCCGTCAGGCGGGGACTTCGGGGTCCAGGAGGTGCCAGGAGCAAACGTGAGGCCAGGTCAGCGCAGGAAGGGTCAGGAATGGCGGGCTCCTGCCCGAGGAGGAATGTGGGACGTGGGGCGGGGAGTCCAGCCTGGCCCCCTTTGCCGGTGACCGCGGCCCAGCTCTGGTTCATGTTGCTGCCCTCCGGCTCCAGCGAGGTCAGGAGGCGGGTCAGGCAGGGACAGCTGTTGACTGGAAGTCCCTGGGATGCCCAGGAGACAAGGGACTGGGATCCGGCCCTGGGCGGTCATGGAGTGGGCCTGGGGGTGCTCGCCTGTGGTCCCTGCTCCTCGGGAGGCTGAGGCAGGAGGCTGGCTTTGGCCCCGGAGTGTGACACCCACCTGGGCCACAAAAAGAGTCCTGGCGATTTTATTCAGGAACGGGATGGGCCATGGGGGGGTCTAGGTCTCCTTATCAAACGTGTGGGGACTTTCTGTCCCCGGAGGTGAGCCTCCCAGCACGCTGCGGGCCCAGGGGTGGCTGTCCCCGTGGTCCCTGGGTGTCAGTCCCAGGACTCCTAGGAAGCAGGTTTTAGGACTTAAAAATAACTCGGAGAGGAAAGGGTAGCCAGAGCGCAGGCCCGGAGGGGAGCTGAGCGGACAGTCCTTGTCTAGACCCCTGAAGCCAGGTGACCTCCTCCCTGGGCCCCCGACGGGCACCCTGCAGCGGGTGGCGGGTCCCGGCGTCCGGAGCAGCCAGGGTCACGCCTGTTTCTCTTGCCATGTTCCCATTGCTGGAGCTCTGCGGAGGGCCACCGTCAAGAAGAGCAAGACGGACCTGCTGCACCCCGAGGAGGCCGAGGACCAGCTGGCCGACATCGCCTCCGTGGGTGAGCCTGCCCGGCCTCCCCGCCCCACCCACCCCGGAACCAGGGCGAAGGCCTGGGAACCCGCCGCCTGCACGGGGTCCCCACCTGCCCCCGCCCCGCTGAGCCCGGGGCAGGTGCCGTGACCGTGGCAAGGACCACGCATGTCTCCCTGGGTGGGTCTAGAGCCAGCAGAGACAAGGCTCCCGGTGACAGCGGCCAGTTCACCGTGGCCCAAGGGTCCCTTGTCAGATTTTGGAATAGTGACAGAGAGACCCTGAGGAACCTGGGAGCCAGGTCTAAATGTGGTACTCACCACATGCCTTGTGTGCACTGACGTCATACACCTCTGGAAGATTCTGTGCATGAAACGCTGTTGCTATTTCGTGGTGTGGAATTTTCCACATGGGACGTCGCTCCGTCCTCAAGAGGTTTGAGATCTGGGAGCATTTTGGATGCCGGATTTGGGGACTTAGGGGTGCCTCGCTTGTAGCTCTTCGGGAAGAGTTTGGGGGAGCGGCCGTTATTAGGTGCCCAGATGGGAACAAGACACAGAGCTCAGGGCTGGGCATGGTGGCACACGCCTGTCATCCCAGCGGCTCAGGAGGCTGAGGCAGGAGGATCGTGAGTTCAAAGCCAGCCTCAGCAAAGGCGAGGCCCTAGGAAACTCAGTGAGCCCCTGTCTCTAAATAAGACACAAAATAGGGCTGGGGACGTGGCTCAGGCGTGGAGTGCTCCTGGGTTCCATCTCTGATAACAAAGATATAAAAAGAAAGACAAAGAATTCTACCGTGTGAAACTTGCAGTCCAGCCCTGCAAATAGATGTTAAGTCAGAGTTTGCAAATAAGCCTGTAAGGGAAATGGGGGGTCCTGGGTGTGGCCACTCTGGAAGGGTGGGATATGGCTGGAGGGCTTCCCAGAGGAGGTGGCCTTTAGACTGAGAGCTGAAGAGTCACCGGGCAGTGACACAGAGAGAACGCGTGACAGATGGTTCTCAGACCTCTGCCACTGTAACACAGAGACCAGAGCCGAGCCGGGGGCGGTGACGCACCCCTGTGATCCAGTAACTCAGGAGGCTGAGGCAGGAGGATCATGGGTTTGAGGCCAGCCTCAGCAACTTAGCGAGACCCTGTCTCAAAACGAGACCCTGTCTCAAAATATGAAATACAAGGGCCAGAGGCGCAGCTCAGTGGGTGAAAGCAGTCCTGGGTCCCATCTCCAGTTTCGAAAAATAGAACAAAGAAATATCTTAACCACAAGAGTTTGTTCGAGAGGCGCCTGGGGACATCTTTTCTTTTCCTCGTGCCCCTCACGTGCTATGGATTTATTAGCGGGGACTGTGGCTTTTGTCCTTCTGCAGTGAGGGGGAATAGGGTGTGGGGGTTTTAAAACATGATTTTTAAAATCCCAATCATGAAGGGAGGCAGAAGAGCCTCCAGGCGGAGGGAGTGGGGCTGGGGGAAGGGGAGGGATGTAGACAGAGGAAATGCAGGAGGGACGGAGGCAGAGGAAGGGGACCTCCAGGAAGAAAGCCACTCGGGTCTCCCTGTGACGCGGTGCTGTGCTTCTCCCAGGCCCCACTTGACTGCTCTGTGCACACCTGTGCACGCGGCTCCCCTCCCCTTTGGGCACGTTCCCTGGGGGAAGGAGCCCTTCAGCTGTATCCCCTGAGTCACTCTGAGTGTCACAAACACAGAACCCAGGTGGAAACCCGCCAAGTGTACCCGCAGTCCCCGCCCAGGCCACCTCACGTGGCTTCCCGGTTAAGTAGGTCCTAATGGCACCCGGAAGCTGGCCTTCATTTGCAGTTTTAGTTTCTATCCGAAGCCTGTGTCTCCTCGTGGGGATGGACTGGCCGAGGGCAGCCTGGGGACCTCCCGCGAGCGTGGTCAGTCACATCCGTCCCCATCAGCCTGGGGGCTTCCATGGTAAACGTGGTTTGTTTTCTTCTCATTGGCAAAGAAGGTTCTGCTGCTGCCCCTACAACCTGGGCTGCATGCCAGGCTCCGCCCGCGGCCCAGCCCGTGGCCCAGCCAGGACCTCCCTCCCGTGTGGGGGGAAGGAGCAGCCGTCCTTAGAACAGGGTCGTCCTTCCTCAGCTGATCTGGGACAGAGGAAAAGGAGGGAGGGCGGAGGGCACTCTCATCTGGTGCAATTGTGACATAGCATTTGTCATGATTTAATTAGACTTTAAGTAAGAGTCCATACTCCTTGACCTTCCATCTATACTTCAAAACCATTTTTAAACACATGCAAAAGATCATGTCCCAGCTTCTTCTCAACATCATTGTTTCTGATGATCAAAAAGTGAAAAACAGGGCTTGGGATGTAGCTCAGTGGTAGAGCACTTGTCTAGCATGGGCAAGGCCCGGGGTTCAGTGCCCAGCATGGAAGGAAGAAAGGAAGGAAGGAAAAGGAAAAACACAGAAACAACCCACAATGCTCAGCAGTGGAAGAATGGTTAAAGAAAGTATGGTATATCCATACAGTGAAATACTCCACAGCTAGGAAAAAGCACACAGTTGCTGCCAGCAGGGAAAGATGTATTTTGAGATACATCAAGTTGCACAACACTAGGTACAATATGATCCCATTTTTAAAAACAACATTTGGAAATGTTAAAGGTATAGAAATCGGGGGATTGTAGGGGTTTGTCACTTTCTACATGACATTTTCTGGGGTGTGTGAATTAGTCACCTGTATTATTTTTGAAATCAGGGGGAAAAGGTTACCTCAGAGCAGAAATAATTGTAAGAAATGTGACAAAAAATATCATGAATGTATAGGGCAGGGAAGAATTTGGCAGAAAACCAAAGAAAGCTTCTTGCAGGAATTGTTTCAAACTAGGGTTCAAAGCCAGGTGCCAGGGCACACACCTATAGACCCAGAACTCAGGAGGCTGAGGCAGGAGGATCTCTTGAGTTCAGGAGTTGGAGACCAGTCTCTGTCTCAAAAAAATAAGAAGAATAAAAATCAAAGTGAACTGGGTTTCATTTGAGGATGAAACCTCAAATTTGAGCCGTCCCCTGGGGCCACTCTAACCAACTGCCACAGACTCAGTGGCTTAAGCAACAGAAATTTATCGTCTCATGGTTCTGGAGGCTGCGCGTCTGAGATGGGGGTGTGGACAGAGTTGTGCCTCCTGAGCCTCCTGGGCACCTTCTCCCTGTGTCCCCCCGTGGTCTTCCTCATCTCTTGTAAGCACATGAGTCCTGCTGGGTTGGGACCACCCCAGTGGCCTCTTTTTACTTCAGTTATTTCTTTAACGACCCCCTTGGCCTCTGTACAGCCTCATTCTGACGTCCCGGGGCTGGGATCTCAACACGAGTTCTGGGAAGACACCATTCAAACCATAAGGCGGGGAGGTTGTGTGGGTTCCTTTTCTGTTACTATAATGAATTCCCTGAGGCTGGGAACTTATTTTTTTTAAAGAGGTTTATTTAGCTCAGGTTTTGGAAGCTGCAGATACACCACATGGAGCCAGCTCCAGTGAGTGGCCCCTGGGCTGCCTCATACTGTGGCCGGCGGCATCCTGGTGGGGGTGTGGATGGGAGGGAAGGATCACACTGATGGAAGGAAGCCAGGGAGGGAGGAATGGAAGCCTCAGGCCCAGGAGCTCAGGGCCCCAGGGGAGCCGCGACCAGTCCCTCTGAGGGCGGCTCCGGGTCCTCCCACGAGGCCCCGCCTCTTAAAGGTCCCTCCAGCTAAAACATGGCCATCCTGGGTCCAAGTGTCCAACTCGCGAATCCCTGGGGGACGCACAGCACCCCCGCTCAGCCCTCCGCAGGGACGGTCCAGAAAGCCACGAGAGCCCTGGGTGGGGAGGCTGAGGCAGGAGGATCTCAAGCCCGAGGCCAGCCTGGGCAACGGAGAGAGAGTCCGTCTCAGAACTAGGACTTTAAAAACGCCTCGGAAGGTGGCTCCGGGGTGGAGCAGGAGCTGTGTGTTGAGCCCCTCGAGGGGAGGCAGAAGGACGGAGGGAGCGGAGGCCGCACTGGGGGAGGCTGCGCCCTGAGCCGAGCAGCCCCAGGCAGACTGTGGAGGGAGGACCAGAGAGGCCAGGAGACGAGTCTCCACCCACACAGCCCTGGCCACCTGCCCAGCTGCCCCACTCCATGGAGGACGTCCGTCCTCAGGGGACACAGGCCCCGCTCCCCGGTCCTCCCTCTCTCCAGCCTCACCCGGATCCATCCACCAAAGTTGGCTTCCCCTGAAACACCGCCTGCGGGCCCAGACGCCCCTTTATCGCCCCCTCCTGGGCTCCTGGCTGCCACCTTCGCCTCCCACCCTCGGTGCCTCCCCAGACACCAGAGGGCCCCTGCGAACACCTGAGTCATGTCAGCTCCTCCTCCAAGAACCTCCCTGGCTCCCACCTCAGCAAAACCCGGAGTCTTCCCTGCGGTTCCCCGGGCCTTGCGAGGCCCGTCACCTCCCTGGCTCACCTCCGTCAGCCACTCCTTCCAGGGACACCAAACATGTCAGGCAGGCACGTGCCGCCCCAGGACTTTTGCACTAGCTCTTTCCACTACCTCAGCCACAGAGGTGACTTAGGCCAACACCCCAGGCGCCTGGGCCCCGCACGGTGCCTTGCTGTGGGTTTTCCGGTCACGCCCCCACACTAGGGTGTCCCAGGGGGCAGGATAGGTCCTCAGTGGACGCTCCAGAGCATACACGTGTGCAGGTGGAAGTCGCACCCGGCTCGTCCCCGGTGACCACTTCTGAAGTGAAAGGTCCTAGGAAGACGGGGGCCCTCCCCCTCAGCTGGAGGCCTTCCCGGCCGGCACCGGGTCCTGGGCAGGGGCCCTGGACAGCCACAGGCATCAGACGCAGCCCAGAGTGGCAACAGGCTCTCGTTGGAGAGAGCCCTGGGCCTGCCTGTTGTCATCCTGTCCCCCTCTGGTGGCCCCCAGTGCCACCGTCTCAGGGGCGTTGCTTTCTCCCTAAACTGAGCCCGCGGTCAGGGTGGTTCCCGGGCCCGAGGGCTTGCCGGAGGCGGTGGCTGCGCTGGCCACGCCCCTCCCCAGAAATGCCTGCCTGACCCCTGCGTTCTCTCCCCGGCAGGGTCCCCCTTCGCCCGAGCCAGCATCAAAAGTGCCAAGCTAGAGAACTCGACCTTCTTCCACAAGAAGGAACGGAGGATGCGCTTCTACATCCGCCGCATGGTCAAAACTCAGGCCTTCTACTGGACTGTGCTCAGTCTGGTCGCCCTCAACACCCTGTGCGTCGCTATCGTTCACTACAACCAGCCCGAGTGGCTCTCCGACTTCCTCTGTGAGTACCGCCCGCTCCTCGATCCCTTCCTCGGGTCCTTCCCCGACCTCCTCCCCTGGGAGCCAGGGTCTTTTTCCGGTCCTCTCTGAGTCTCTCCAGCTGCGGTTGGCCGATGCTGTGTCAGTCCGTTTTCTGTTACTACAACAAAGTGCCCGTGGCAGCTGACTTTATGAAGAGGAAAGGTTTATTGAGCTCACAGTTTAGGAGGCTGGAGCAGGTGGCACCTGTGTCCATGGGAAACTGATGGGGTAGGGAGGTGGCAGTGACGGGTGTGTTGGAGCAAGTGGTCGTTCCTGCGGCCAGAAGCAGAGAGCGAGGGCACCTGGGATCCCAGGCCTTTGGAGAGCAGCCCACAGTTGGCCAGGGATCGCCCACAAGGCCCCACCTTTTAAAGGCCCACACCACCTCCCAATGCCATCTCACGGGCCCAAGCCTCTAACCCCCTGAGCCTTTCAGGGGACACTGTGTCCACGCCACAGCACAGCCCGCCTGCTCCGGGCCCGCGGCTGTCAACTGGAATCCAGGCAGAGTTGTGGGCGCTGCGGGAGGGAGTGGGGGACAGAGGGAGACAGCAACGGGGTAAAGACAGAAGCTCACATGGAACTTCCTGGCCTCTCTGGGAACAGTGAAGCCATTGTCCTGTTTCTCCTGCTCATGTCCAGCCCTCGGCCCCCTCTGCCCACGACTTTGACTCCTTGGCCACCTCCTCTCCCGCCCCCTTGGCCTCCCCTCCAAGGACCGTGAGAGCCCCTTGCTCTCCGTGGGTCCTGCACCCTCAGGCCTGGTCCTCCTCCCTCCGTCTGGTTCCAGGACGAGCGTGAGATGGGGTCAAAGCTGGGGGCTGGCCGGGGTGGGGAGAAGCCGTAAAGATGGGGATCATCCCGCCAGGACTTAAAAAGTAAAGAGCTCTGAGGAATCAACAAGAGGTGTGCCAGGCACACGAAGGGCAGGTGCCCATGGGGGGCCCTGAGTGGGGCTCCCCAAGACCACGCCACCCACCGGCACCCTCCTCTGCATCTCTCGGCTGGCCTGACTTATTTGTCACCCTCTCGTCCTGGTTCAGGACGGATGTGGGATAGCTGCCGCGGAGACAGTCGAGTCTTTGACCTAGAAAGGCCGAGAGCCTAGCCCAGGTCACCGTCTCCTTGAAGCCCTCGTGGTTCCCAGTCATGACTGACCCCCCAGGACACCCCTCGGGGCCAGTTCTCTTTCCAAGAGTCCTGACCTAGTTCCAACCTTAGTAATTGTGTTTGGTCCCCCCGGAGTCTCTTATAAATGAGGACTCTACTTCCTGTTATAACCTCCTCTGATGGTCTATTTTTAATCCCCTGTATCCTCCCTACTAATCACCTGGCAGTCCGTCCTGGTTTAGGAACAGAGGATTGGGCTTCCTGTCTGTAAAGATCCTTAAATTATCCCCATTTTCCTGTTGAAATAACTGAGAAACAGAGAGGTTCAGTCACTTGTCCAAGGTCCCACAGCTAGAAGTGATGAAGCTAGGATTTGAACCCAGGTAACTAGGCTTCAGGGTCCAAGCTGTGTCTGACGATAGATTCCGAACACCAGGTGACCTGAATGCTGCATGCCTTCCCTGCCCTAAGTCACCATGTGACCTTGGGCCAGTCATAACCACCATCCATATCCACCAAGGTGTCTTTCAACACAAGGTATCCTCTTCTTTATGTGCCACCAAGAAAGACACAGTCTGCCGTCTACACTAGGACCTGCTGATTTTAAAAACCTCTCCACTTCAGAGATGTCAAAATCTGAATAAAACTGTGTCTCAGAATCAATGAAGTATTTAGGTTGTCTGGGTCTCCGACGCATCGGTTCTCTGTGGAAATTGGATCTGATGGTCCAGAAAGTTCTTCCAGATCCCCCAATTCTGTGGGAGAGGAGTTCTCTCAGGCCTTGTGCAGGGCTCACTGTGTTTCCATGGTAACCAGGAAACAAGCATCCCAGAGGCACTCGTCCACTTCTACTGGGTCTTAGAAGGGACCTGAGGTTATGGACAGATTTCCTTTTCTGCCTTTTGATCCTAGAGACCCTAGACCCTGAAGACCACTGTCACCCCTTAGAGTCCTACAAATAAAGGGAAATTTCAGTGAAAAAATGAGCATGAGGGACCCCGACAATCCACCCAACCACCTACTAAAAGCAAGATTAGTAAACACTCTCGTCCATTGTCTGAGCTCATGTGTGCTGCTATAACAAAATACCTGAGGTTGGGTAATTTAATAAAGATAGAAATTCATTTTCTCACAATTCTGGAGACTGGGAAGTCCAAGACCAAGGTGCTAACAGGTTGGGTTGCCTGGTGGGGCTGCCCTCTGCTTCCAGGAAGGTGCCTTGAACATTGGGCCCCCTGGGGGGGGGGGGAGGAACACGGAGTCTTCACATGGCAGAAGGCAGAAAGGCAAGAGAGATGAACCGACCCATGGAACCCTTTCTTGAGAGCATCTGATCCCGTTTACCAGGGCTCCATGTGATGTGACCAGCCCCTGTGGGGGCCTGCCTCTTACTTTGGTTCTTTGGGGGATTGAGTTTCAACAACGTTTGGAAGGGGACACACACCTTCCACCCGTAGCAGCCATCAAACGATTAGCCGCATGGCCATGATGGGAAATTCTCAGAAGCGTGTTTGGGTCTCCATCTTCCCTTTCTCTAGGCTGACTCCCCCTCAGAACCCCTCCTCCTCCCTTCCTCTGGGTTAGGTGAGAACCCTGAGCAGCCCCCCAGCCCCCCAGGAGCTTCCCAACCTCAGCTTCCTACCCCACTAAGAAATCCCCCTCAGAGCAGGACCTGGGATGAGCCATTGCTTTGCAGGCTAATCCACCTTTATCCTTCCCGGAGGCCTTGGCATTCCTAAATCAAAGAACAGGAGTCTTTGTCTTGATCCAGACTTTTAGATGAGCAGCTAGACGGGATTTCCAGAGGGTACCGAGAAGCCGGGCCTGCGCCGGGTGGCCCAGTGCCGCATCCAATCCTGACGTCAAGTCAAAACCAGGACCCCGTTGTGATTTCCATTTCTTCCTCTTCCTTGGGAGCTCAGTCAGGCCAAAGTGGACGGAGCGTGATTCTTAGAAACGACCCAGCGGCGTTATGGGTCCACGCCAGGCCCCTGGTTGTTGGTTAATTATCCTGTGAGGTTTTCAAAGTGGGGACATAGAAGTGTACCAAGCTCCTGGGGAACCACTGGTCAACACAAAAGCGAGGGCCTTGACAAGGACCTGCATCCAGCCCTTCTCTGCAAACCAGAGCAGAGGTACCCGCTGGAGAGCAGCTGGACTCCCTCTGAGATCAGCTGGGGTTGGGGGGGGCACCAGTCTTCTCTTCTCCTTTTCCAGAAGGGAGACGGGGGCTCTAGAGGACAAGCCCTGGCCGGCCTTCACCCCAGACTGACCGCCTCTCCGTTTCCTCCTTCTCCCTCCAGACTATGCAGAATTCATTTTCTTAGGACTCTTTATGTCCGAAATGTTTATAAAAATGTACGGGCTCGGCACGCGGCCTTACTTCCACTCCTCCTTCAACTGCTTCGACTGTGGGGTAAGTGATCGGCTTCTGTGGGGGCCACTGCATGCGCTCTTGTCTATAATGACCATACCTGGAGACCTTGGTCAGCGGGAAGAGGGAAGGTCACCTCTGCGTGTGAAAGACTGAGATGAACGCAGAAGCAATCACACGAGCCCAGAACTCCCAGCCTCGGTCACGAGGGGGAATTTATAGACCACCTTTGGAAAACAGATGGGTGACCCAGCGAGTCCTCCATGAAGGATTCACCTTAGAGGAACTCACACAGGTGCCTGGGAGACACCAACAAGAATGCCCCTGCAGCTGGGAACAAAATTAGGGTCTTTCAACCTGAGTCAGCTCTCTGCCACTGTAACAAAATGCCTTAGGCAGTTCACTTATGAAGAGCAAAGGTTTATGGTGGCCCACAGCTTCGGAGGCTCCAGTCCATGATCAGTTGACTCTGTTGCTTTGGGGCCTGTGGGGAGGCAGCTCATGGTGCCAGGAGCACGTGGTGGAGCAAGGTGATTCCCTCCATGGTCCAGAAGCTGAGGGGCAGGGGAGGGGTGAGGCAGGCCCCTAGTGACCTAAAGACTTTCATTAGGCCCCGCCTCTTAAAGGTCCCACCACCTCCCAGTGGCACCACTCTGGGGACCAGGCCTTGAACAGATGGGCCTTTGGAGGACCTTTAAGATCCCGACTGTAGCAGCGTTAGTGGCAAATAGTGGGCGTGCCTTCCCCAGGACGCCCCAAATCCTGCACCCAGTTCCAGTATCTCAGGCAGCCTTAATAATTCTTAATAATTCTGAATCCAGTACTGATTTCTGCCCTATTTTAGGAAACTCTATGGTGTTGGAGGAAAAAACAAAATATATACAAACAAAACTACCTACATAAATGACCCGAATGTTTCAGGAATAAAACAAATTTCTTTTTGTTAAAAAAAAAAAAAAGAGTCTCGGGTTGAAGGTGTCTTAGGGGTAAAGCACCTCTCCAGGGAGCGTGAGGACTTGAAAGAAAACAAAGAGTGTCCCAAGTAGCTCTGTTCATGACAAGCCTGGCCCCAAGTGTCCCTCTGCCTTCGAGTGGAGAAGTTAAACGGTCACATCACTCACAGACGGTCCCTGACTTATGGTGGTGTGACAGCAATGATTCAACTTATGATGGTTTGATTTATGATTTTCAACCTCATGACGATGCAAAAGTGACACTCAGTAGAAACCGCACTTCAAATTTTGAATTTTGATCTATTCTCCAGCTGGTGACAGGCCAGTGTGCTCTCACAAGGGTGGACGGCAGCAGCAACTGCAGCTCCCAGGCAGCCCCATGATTACAAGAGGAAGCAACAGATACCCTACAGCGTGCTGTGTTGCTAAGCTAGGGGTTCAAGAGGCGAGGCGTATTAAACTTCAGCTGGGCACAGTCGAGCATACCTGTAATCCCAGCGACTTGGGAGGCTGAGGCAGGAGGATTGCAAGTTCAAGGCCAGCCTCAGTAACTTAACAAAGTCCTGACTCAAAATAAAAACATAAAAACGGCTGGGGATGTGGCTCGTGACTAAATGCCCCAGCTTAATCCCTGGTACAAAAACAAATGTGTTTTCTATGGCTCCAAGGAGCTGCATTACCCGGTTGATCTTATGCGATACGAATTTCCCATCAATTCTTTAAAAGGACGAGGAGGTGATTAGAGCACAGGGTGATGGTTGTGACCCGGGGTCTCTGGAAGCTTCCGGGTGCTGCCTGGTCCTACTAGGTAGCAGTAGTGGGTGGGTGATTCCGGAGTCCTCAGGTCCGTGTGGCCTTTTTTGTTGCGGTGCTGGGGACAGAAGCAGCGCCCTGCAGGCTGGGCCAGAGGCGCACCCCTGAGCCGCACCCGGGACCCCCAGCCCACTTGCCCTCGGGGTTGAGAGCTGGGTGCCTGCGAGTGAGCGCCTGCGGGAGCCCCAGGGTCCCCCGCGCTGAGCCCTGGCCCCGGCTTCCAGGTCATCATCGGGAGCATCTTCGAGGTCATCTGGGCCGTCATCAAGCCTGGCACGTCATTTGGAATCAGCGTGTTGCGAGCTCTCAGGTTACTGCGTATCTTCAAAGTCACCAAGTAAGTCTTGGGGACTCTGGGGCCTTCCCCTGGGGCCTGGGGGTCGTGGCCGGCGCTGACCCCTCCCGCCGTGGGCAGGTACTGGGCGTCGCTCCGGAACCTGGTGGTCTCCCTGCTCAACTCCATGAAGTCCATCATCAGCCTGCTCTTCCTGCTCTTCCTCTTCATCGTCGTCTTCGCCCTCCTGGGAATGCAGCTGTTCGGCGGCCAGTGAGTGCCCAGAGGCCCCGCCGGTCCCTGGGGCCTGCCGCAGGGCGGGGCCCTCTTTGCACCCCGACGCCCCCAGGCGTCACCCAGGAGGACGGGGCTGTGGGTACCACCCGTCCTGGGGCGTTGCCTTGGAAACCAGATGCTGACCGGGCATCCGGGTGGGCGGGGCTGTGGGTACCACCCATGGGGGGGCGTTGCCTTGGAAACCAGACGCTGACCGAGCCCTGCGGGGGGGGGGGGGGGGGGGGGCGGGGGGGGGCTCACGGAAACTCCTGTCGTCCCCACAGGTTCAATTTCGATGAAGGGACGCCGCCCACCAACTTTGACACCTTTCCGGCAGCGATAATGACCGTGTTTCAGGTATGACCTTGGCGGGGCGGGGCGACACCTCTTAGTGTCTGATTGGGGCACCTGGACCGCCTCCGAGGGGCTTCCCCGGGACCCCCAGGCCTTTCCCAGTGGATTCTTTCTTTGGGAGGGACGACGCGTGTGTAGAGAGGGGACCCTCCCTTCCCTCTCCCACAGGGGCAGCCTCTAAATGAGGCCCAGACAGGGTTTGGAGAGGGCTGGGCCCCCTTGCCGGGAAGTGCTGAGCCCTGGCACGGGTTTCTTGGCACCGGGCACCCGCAGGTGTCTCTAGCTGAGGTCCCACCTGGGGCCCTGCAGTACAGTGCAGGGGGCGGACCCCAGGGCCGTGCCCTGCCTCCGAGCTGCACCTGGCCCCACATCGGTCCTCGACACCTGGCACCCCCACTCAGCACCACGCACGGAGGGATCTAGGGGGATGTTAAAGCGGGTCTTGCCGGGCGCGGTGGCCACGCCCGTAATCCCAGCAGCTCAGGAGGCTGAGGCAGGAGGATTGAGAGTCCGATGCCAGCCTCAGCAGATTAGCGACACCCTGAGCGACTCAGCGAGACCCTGTCTCTATATGAAAAATAGAGAGAGGCTGGGATGGGGCTCCGTAGCTAAGCACCCCTAGGCTCAATCCCTGGTATGAAAAATGTCTGGCCACGTCTGCTGAGCCGCAGAGCCTGGGCGGCGTCCATCTGTGTCTCCCGGTCCAGAGGCTGCGGGGCGTGGCAGGGTGTGGCAGGGGCGTGGCTGGGGCGTGGCAGGGTGTGGCAGGGGCGTGGCCGGGCTGTAACTTGCAGATGCCCCCCCACAGCTATCACCCCTCATGGTAGCTGAGCCCAGGTCCCTCTTTCTCCTCTTGCGAGGGCACTGATCCCCCGTGAGGGCTCATGACCCCACCTGGCCCCAGTGACACCTCCCAGTTCCTTCTGCCAGCACCACACGGGGACAGGGGCTTCCACAGAGGAACCCGAACGGACACCGTTCAGCTGGGGCGAATCCCCTTCCCACGAGGGAAGACCCTGGTGGCCGCGCGGGGGCCCTGGCACTCTCGGAGCCACGGAGCTGGTCTGCCAGCCGGGCGGGACAGTGGCCTCGGGACTGTGGCCTCGGGGTCGTGGCCTCGCCCGCTGCTGAGGCCGCCTTTGCCCTCCGCCCTCCCGCGGCAGATCCTGACGGGCGAGGACTGGAACGAGGTCATGTACGACGGCATCAAGTCGCAGGGCGGCGTGCAGGGCGGCATGGTGTTCTCCATCTACTTCATCGTGCTCACGCTCTTCGGGAACTGTATCCTGGGGCGGGGGAGGGTCGGGGGCGGGGGCTGGAGGGTCAGGGAGGGGAGGGGTCGGGCAGCCGGAGCCTGGTCCCTGTGCTGTCCCTCCGCGGCCGCTTTCCCTGACTCGGCGGCAGACACCCTCCTGAACGTGTTCCTGGCCATCGCCGTGGACAACCTGGCCAACGCCCAGGAGCTCACCAAGGTCTGTGGGGACGTGTGTCTGGCAGAGGCACCACCTGTGGGCGGCGGAGCGGGAGGGACCTAGGGACCGGGTCACTAGGCGGGGAGAGCCGGCCTCTTGCTCCTCCAGGGCGCTGAGCCTCCACCAGCCGGTTCCGCAGCAGAGCGCAGCGAGGCCCGGGGCCAGGAGGCTGCAGGAAGCAGATGGCCAGCGCCACCCGGGACCCAGTGAAGGGACCCAGGCAGGGATCCCAAGGAAGGGGGCAGTGCCAGGCCAGCGGGCACCGTCACCGCCCAGAACAGTCAAGTTGCTGGACCTGAGGGAAGGGGGCTCCCGTAGATCCGTGGCCTTAGGGGACCCAGAGCCGTGGCCAGCACAGATGGTGGCCACTAAGCAGCTCCCACCTCTCTGCCCCATTGGCCTCCTGCTGGACCTGCTAGTGGCCACTTGCAAGCCACCGTGGAGGCTGAGTGTATGGTAAACCGGTCAGCCTCCCAGGGGACAGGAAGAGGCCAGAGGGCAGCTAGCAAGTAGCCTGCACAGGACCCTGGAGCTCCACTGGGTCCCCCCGTGTGTGGGAGCTGGCGGGGGACACTCTCTGGACTTCCTTGTGAGGATAGCAGTGACCACGTGATGCTCGTGGAACCAGCTACTGTGGCCTCCCTCGAGTGGAGGAGGAATCTGAGGCTCAGGCAGGACCACTGGCCCCATGGCAGGATCTCAGCAGCCACTGTCAGAATCACGAGACCCATTAATCAAGCTCCCGGCACACAGTGAGCGTTCAGGGAAGGCAGCCTCCCCTGGCTGGCGCGGGGAGGCCAGGTCGTGAGCCTCCCTAGCACGTGATGAAAATCAAAATACCAACAACCACAGGAAACGTAAAGGCCCTTCTGTGCTGGGGCAGAGGCCCTGCTCCGAGTTGCCCACGGGAGAGGACATGTGTGTCTGCCCCGTGTAATCTGAGGTACTTGGGAGGCTGAGGCAGGAGGATCCTAAGTTTGAGGCCAGCCTCAGGAACTTAGCATGGCCCTCTCTCAAAAAGGGCTGGGGGTGTAGCTCAGGAGGAGGGCAGCGCCCCGGGTTCAACCCACAGCACACACAGAGCAGGGAGGGTGGTGTCTACTTCACAGATGAAGAAACTGAGTCCCTGAGAGGTTACGTGACTTTGCCACACGCTAGGACCTGAAAGACCAGAGACGTGGCCCTTCAGAGATCACAGAGGAGGAAATAGGGCCAGAGAGAAATGGGGGGTCAGGGGAAGGACCATCTCACCAGTGCTGACTCGTGGTCAGTGATGTTAAGTTACCCAGATAAAAATTGGTGACACGTGCCCCTTAGGGCAACCTTGGACTCCCTGAAAGTCCAGTGAACCTCAAGTGGACCCAGGAAGGCCCCACTGCTTTCAGTAACACAGTTCATGTCCCTGGAATGATCCATGAGCAGGGCTTCCAAAAACAGTTGTACAGGTTGCACACTGCACAAGAGCACAGGCGGGCTGGAGTCCGCCCTGCCTCTCCATGGACGGGTGCATCAGCCCAGGAGAAGGAACCACAGAGGAGGCACTGTCCTTCTATTTGGGACGTGTGTGTTGGGAACCAAAGAGCTGGCCACAGGTCCAAACTAGGCCTGAGGGGGAACAAAGCTCAGTGGCACGTGCAGGGTCTTCCTGCCGGGAGCCTCCCTCCGCCCAGGGCCGTCCCCAGGGCGTGAGGTGTTCAGGACACGGAACCAAACCAAACTGAGCAGACCCTGCCAACCCTCCATCTGTCAGCCCGGCGGGAGGGAGGGACGGTTTCCTTGCCCCACCTCTGACGGGGGAGGAGCGGAAGTCCCCACCGTCCCCAGCTCCCGTCCAGGAGCCCGGCCACCTGGAGCCGGTCCAGCCCTGAGCTCATCCCAGAGCTCCTGCTCTGGGGCCAGCATCCAGGAGAGGGGACGGGAGGCAGGGAGGCCTGGGCCTCTGCGGCCCCCTTTCCCTTCCATTTCTCCATCAGGGATTCCTGGGCACCCCGTGAGCGCCGTGCCCGCGGGGCCTCAGTGTGTCCCCAGTCTCACTTAGTCCCCTGCAGAAACCTCGGGAGGCAAGTTCTCTGAGCCCCACTTCATCACTCGTTCAGTGAGCACATATTGAGCACCTACTGTGAGCAAAGCCCTGGTCTAGGAGCCAGGAACACAACAGCAGACAAAACAGGCAAGAAACCCAGCCCTTTGGGAGCAGGGATTCGAGCTGGGGAGACCGACGAGAAACCAGATCAGTGCACAGAAATGCACGGCTTGTCCGATGGTGCGAAGCGCTAAGGGGAAAAGTGAAGTAGGAAAGTGAGCGAGAGTTGGGATTTTAGATAAGGAATGTGAGGCACAGAGAGGCTTAGAGATTCCCCCAAGGCACACAGCAATTAGTAGCAAAGCTGGGATTTGAACCCAGGCCAACTGGATCTGGAACCCCTGCTGTTGGCCACTGTGTATTGGCTGCTTGAACTTGAACTCACTCACCTGGGAGCTTATTGGGAGCACAGGGTCAAGGCCGAGACCTGGTTCTGTGGAAACTTCCAGGGGCCTAGGGATCTAGTATTTTGGAGCAGTCGTCAGGTGCCCAGTTCCAAGGAAAGCTGGGCACAGAGCCAGGAGGGGGGTCCTGCTCCTAGTTGTCCAGGGCATCCGAGGTGCTTGTTCCTCGCCTCAGATTCAGGGTGCAAGGAGGCGCCGTCTGAGCCGCCTGCTCTCCTGACCGGCAGCTTTGTTTTTGGATGTTGGTTTTTCTCTTTCTTTGTTCGAGGGGGTCTTGGGGGGCACCGAGGACTGAACTCAGGGGCCCTCGACCACGGAGCCACCTCCCTGGCCCTACTTCGTACTTTATTTAGAGACAGGGTCTCACTGAGTTGCTTAGCGCCTCACTTTTTGCTGAGGCTGGCTTGGCGATCCTCCTGCCTCAGCCTCCGGCCGCGGGGACGACGGTCATGCACATCACAGCTGAGCCCCCTGTGACGGCTGAAGGGTCGAACGTCCCAAAGCGCCCCTTGCTGTGTGTACTCCAGCACACCTGCGTCCTGCACCTCTCTGACCTGGCCATCAGGCAGCCGGACAGTGGCCGAGACCCCGGCTCAGGGCAGTGGGGGCCCAAGCCCGCTTCTGGGGCTATTGGTGGTGCCCAGCGGAGCCTGGGGAAGCCACTTTCCTGCATCAGGCACGGCTCGGTTTTCTGGGGACGTGGCCCAGAGTCGACGTGGCTTGGGGACAGGGGCCCGTGAGGCAGGAAGGAGGGCGCGTCCTTCCCCGGGCTGCCCCTGGCTGGGTCAGAACAGAACAGGCTTGATGGCCCTGGGGGCCCCTGGGCCTGAAGCGGGTGGAGCGCACCTCACCAGCGCCGCCCTTGCCGTGGGACCCCGGCTCTGCGTGGCCGACCCCCAGGCCAAGCCCCCAGCCTGCTCTTCAGTGCTCAGACACCACCGAGGGTGGGCTTGTGAGCCGGACCCCGTGTTCCCTCCAGGACGAACAAGAGGAGGAGGAAGCCGCCAACCAGAAGCTCGCGCTGCAGAAGGCCAAGGAGGTGGCGGAAGTGAGCCCCCTGTCGGCGGCCAACATGTCCATAGCCGTGTAAGTCAGGGGTGGGCCGTGCCTAACCACTGGGCGGACGTGCCCGCGCTCCCACCCGCGTCCTCTCACATGGGCTCTGCTGGTGTTTAATGAGCACCGACCTCGGCCTGGAACTGCTGGGACTCGGGGGACGGCATCGGCAAGGTTGGAAAGCCCCACTTTGGGTAGCTCTCAAGTCAGCGAGGGCGATGACAAGATCACAGAACTAGAGAAAAAAAGATGGAGAGGGGAGAGGGGAGGGCGGAAGTGTAGAGGGTGGTGCTGCCGGGGCCTGGTGTGTGCAAGGGAGGATGCTCTCTGCCACTGAGTAACACCCCCAGCCCAGAGCTGTGCTTTCAAACTCAGGCAAAGCCTCCCCTGGAAGGTGGCAAGACCTGAGGGAGGTGAGGAAGGAGCCGGGAGGAGGTGTGGGGGAAATGCAGCCCAAGCAGAGGGACTGGTATATGCAAAGGCCCTGAGGCAGACTCCTGGTGTGTTCAGGGGATATGAAGGCCGGTGTGCCTGGAACCGAGTGAGCAGAAGGGGACTGTGGAGGGAGAGACGAGAGCAAGGAGGTGACGAGCAGGTCATGCAGGGCCTTGGGGGCCACGGGGAGGACTTGGGTTTTGCATCATCGGCAAAGGAGCAGAGGAGGGTCAGGACCTGACTCAAGTGCTCACAGGTGCCCTCTGGCCACTGTGGGGAAACGGACTGTGAAGGTGAGGAAGGGAGGTGGCCCAGCACGCCAGGTTGAGGGCACCAGCCTGTCCTTGCAAAGGAGATGGGGACTGGCCCAAGATGGAGCCCAGGGAGGTATAGAGGCAGCAGGATCCTGGACAGATTCTGAAGGTCCATGGAGAGCAGACAGTTCGCTGGGGTCAGGGACAAGGCAGTGAGGAACCAGAGACCTTGGATAAAGACAGCTGAGGACACAGTGCTCTGAGCTGTTCCTTTGGGTGGGGGGAACTCAGGGGGTCGCATGCTGCAGAGCGCTGCGTCCTGGGACTACGGGGAGGGGGCAGCTTTTCCAAACTGAGAGGTGGTGGCTGCAGGAGGGGAGCCCAGGGAGGCGCATGCGCGGTAGGTGAGTTTAGGAACAGCCTGTGCACAGGGATGGTCCCTATAACACCATCGGTGCCCCGCAGCCCTGGGGAGGCTCCGAGGGACCCGAGTGGGACCCCAGCCCCCGACACTCACGCAGCAGCCCCCACACTGCCCACCCTGGCTGCCCTGGTTCCTTTCCGTGACCCCAGACCCCCATTCAGGCCACGCGGGCACTGGGGGCTGTGGAACCTGCGCCAGACCCACGTCCACCGCCCTGGCCTCCGTGGCCATCTCCAAGCCACCCCAGAGGTTCCCGCGCTGCCCTTGGCGGCAGAGTAAAGACAGTAGGGCCCTCGGCCAGGCTGACAGGCCCGCCTCGGGCCCAGGTACCTGGGAGGTCACCCGAGACACCCACTCGGCCGCCCCGTCGGGCCAGGCTGAGCGTGGGGATCCGGGTGGGCGCGGCCGCGCCCGGGGAGCAACCGCGGGGCTCGCGGCGCGGGTCCGGGGCGCCGACCGGCCGTGCGTTGCAGGAAGGAGCAGCAGAGGAACCAGAAGGCGGCGCGCTCGGTGTGGGAGCAGCGCACGAGCGAGATGCGCAAGCAGAACCTGCTGGCCAGCCGCGAGGCGCTCTACCCGGGCCTGGACCCCGACGAGCGCTGGAAGGCGTCCTACGCGCGCCACCTGCGGCCCGACGTGAAGACGCACCTGGACCGGCCGCTGGTGGTGGACCCGCAGGAGAACCGCAACAACAACACCAACAAGAGCCGCGCCGCCGAGCCCGCCGTCGAGCCGCGCCTGGGCCCGCCGCGCGCCGACGACCTGCTGCGCAAGCAGGCGCGCTACCACGAGCGCGAGCGCGCGCGCGACCCCGCCGGCCCCGACGCGCGCAGGCCCTGGGCCGGCGGCCAGGAGGAGCCGAGCCGCGAGGGCCCCTACGGCCGCGAGTCCGACCACCCGCCCCGCGAGGGCGGCCCCGAGCCGCCCGGCTTCTGGGAGGCCGAGGCCGAGCGGCCCAAGGCCGGGGACGCGCACCGCAGGCACGCGCACCGCCAGGCCGCGCCCAGGGACAGCCGCAGCGGGTCGCCGCGCACCGGCGCCGACGGGGAGCCGCGCAGGCACCGCGTGCACCGCAGGCCCGGGGACGAGGCGGCCGACGACAAGGCCGAGCGCCGGGCGCGCCACCGCGAGGGCAGCCGGCCCGCCCGCGTCGGAGAGGGCGAGGGCGAGGGCCCCGACGGGGGCGAGCGCAGGAGGCGACACCGGCACGGCCCTCCCGCCACCTACGACGCGGACGCGCGGAGGGAGGACAAGGAGCGCCGGCACCGGAGGAGGAAGTAAGTGGGGTTCAGCCGCGCCCCAGCCCCGATTCACAGAGGGGAGACGGACAGGGGCGAAGGGCAGCGCCCCACGGCAGCCTGGAGTCCCGGGGACCGTCCACCTGGGCACATCAGGCAGCCCGGGGAGGACCGCACCCCGCAGGAGAGCTCTCATCCAGCCTCTCTGTGCTGCTGGTGGCCCTAAGTGACCTGTCTTCCCACCTGGGAAACGGGTCCAGGGGGTGGAATCGGGCCATTGCCGGGTGAAAGGAGGTGAAGTCCAAGGAGCCTGGAAGGGCCCTGGGGCCTAGTAAGTGCTCAGTAAAATTAGACCGTTTCCCAGCTCCCCGAGTCTCATCCTACCTGGTGTGTTCCAGGAGCATGGGAAGGCTCTTGGGGGCCCCAGAGTTGAAGGGGCAGCAGTGTACCAGGCTCTTGGGCATGTCCCCAGGCCAGAGTACTCAAGGTGATTCTGCACAAAGGGGCCTAACGGCTTCAAGGAGTGTGGACATTGTTCCATTATAAACCAGGGTCCCCTTAGTCCCCCCTTATGTGACCAGTAGGTTGATTGGCTTAGTGGTGTGGGTCAGTGATTCTGCTCTGTGGTGTCCAAATGAGGCCGGCAGTTCTTAAACTTGACCGTGTGTGTGTGTGTGTGTGTGTGTGTGTGTGTGTGTGTGAGAGAGAGAGAGAGAGAGAGAGAGAGAGAGAGAGAAAGAGAGAGGGGGTGTGGGGAGGGAGAGAGAGAGTGTCCCCCTGAATCTTGTTAAAACTCGGATTCTAATTCAGGACCTGGGCCTCCGTGGAGCCTGAGATTCTGCCTTTCTGAGCAGTTCCCAGGTGGGGGCAGCGCTGCCCGTCCAGGGACCACACTTCAGTGCGGGGATTCTGGGGACGCAGTGACATGGTTCTGGTGGCGGCGGGGACATGATTGCGCATGCGCAGGCTGATGACTTGGGGTTTGTGGACACCTCAGAGCCCAGGAAGGGAGGTGCTAACGGTGTCGCAGTGTTCTAGACCGCGGCTGCGTCCTGGTGAGGTTCCACAGCAGCAGAGGCCAGGCCTCCTCCACCGTCCAGGGGCTGCAGGCAGAAAAATGTGGTGCACACTAAAAACCTGCAATGAGTGTTTTCTGAGTTTGGTCAAAACGACGTTGGCTTCAAATGAAAGGTTCTGATAATCACAAGCCGGGTTTTCTATTTGCATGAGAGAGGGTAGGGAGTCGCCAAGGAGAAAGGACAGTGTCTTCCTGGGTGGGACCGTCCTGCACGGGGCGGGGCCTTTGGCTCACCTACCTCCCCTTCCCCAGATGCCCACAGCGCCCCTCGGCCCGACGCCACTCGGTCTCCGTATTTCCTCAATGCCCTCCTAAAACCATCCTGTGGGTCCTTGTTTCTCCCGAGCTTTCCCCACTGGGCTGATGGAGCCTTTCACCATTTGCTAAGTGCCTACTGTATGCTAAGCTCACGCTGTGAATTCCCTCAAGTAATGACAGATGGGGGGGCACATGGTGGGGGACGTGGTCTCATCACAAAATGCCTGAGACCGGCCAGTTGTGCTCAAGAACGGTGAGCTATTGCCAGGCAGGGGGGCGCACCCCTGTCATCCGGCTACTCTGGAGGCTGAGGCAGGAGGATGGCAAGTTCAAGGCCAGCCTCAGCAACCTAGCAAGACCCTGTTTCAAACAAATACAATAAAAAGGACTGAGGGTGTGGCTGGGTGGCAAGGCGCCCCTGAGTTCAGTCCCCAGTGCTGCGGACACAAAGAAACTGTCAGCTGCTTCAGCAGCAGTAGGGAGCACCAGGATGTGCCGACTGTTATCCTCCACACTCTCATCAACACACAGGGTGAGGACCTGAGCTTCCCCACTCCAGTTCCCCGTTTTTGCAGAGGGAACTGGCTTTTCCCAGGAGCGGCCGGCCACCAGCCTAGGGGAGCAGGATGGAGATCCAGCCCTCCCATCGCCCAGGGCCTCGCCTCTCTCCAGAAAAGGCAGTAGCCCCCACCTCCACCAGGGCCTCCGTGGATCCCGTGGGAACCAGACAGTCACCGCTAGGTCCCTTATTAATAGACACTGCAAATGCTGAGGCCAGCACAGAAGCAGGTTAGTCATTTGGCTGGTTTAAAAAAAAAGTCATATTGCTCACTGGAGATAAACGCTCAGGAAAGCACATTTTGCTTTTTTTTTTTTTTTTTTTACCGAGCCCCATCCCCAGCCCTATTTTGTCTTTTATTAGAGACAGGGTCTCACTGAGTTGCTTAGGGCCTCACTTTTGCTGAGGCTGGCTTTGAACTCGAGACCCTCCTGCCTCAGCCTCCTCAGCCTCCGGGATCATGGGTGCGAGCCACTGTGCCCAACCTTTTTTTTTTTTTTTTTTTTGACCTGAGGTCTCTCGGGGTTGCCCAGGCTGGCCCGCCCTCTGGACTCAAGCCATCCTCCTGCCTCAGCCTCCTGAGTAGCTGGGGCTGCAGCCCGGGCCACCATATCATATCTGGCTGATTGAAGCATTATTAAGAGGGGGGAATCCAAGACGAGGCATTAATCTAATTAATTTGCAGACATAAAATAATAAGCAGTTTCTGGTCTCTGGGGGATGATGCCGCGGCCCCGAGCCTCCCCTGTTCCCTGCCTCATCCCTGAGGCCCTGTCCCAGCCGCTCCCTGAGGGCTTGGTCCCCGCGGTACGGTTGACGGAGGTCTGTCCCCTCCCCTCCCTCCTCCCCCTTCATCTCTCGCCCCAGCACCCGCTCTTTCATGGTGTCCCGGCAGGGGCGCCCCAGGGCGGCCAAAGTGAGGAGGAGCTTGGCCGATTCCCAGTGAAAGCCATCCCTGTGGACCCCAGGGCGCGGCCCCGCCTCCCCAGACAGCTCCCGGCCAGTCCTGGCACAGGGAGGGGCCTGCCCGGTCCTGCCCACCTGCACTGGTCGCCATGGCAACCCAGGCCCAGAGGACGCCCAGCCCCGGTGTGTCCTGCCCTGAGCCCTGAAGCAGCCCCGTGCGCCCTTGGCGGCCTCCCCGCACCCTGCTCCGTGCACCCCAGTCGCCCATCGCCCCGTTTCCTTCGGCCAGCCCTGCCGTGGCCTCGGGGTCCGAGGACCGCCCCCGGCAGCCTTCCTGCGCTCGCCACCACCCTGGCCTCGGTGCCCTCCGGGGTGATGGGGGGCGTCCTCATCAGGGGTCATGGGGGCCATCGGGGGTCAGCGAGGTGTGCGTGGAGCGAGCTGAATGGGGGTTCCTGTTACCTCGCTCCCCAGGTAATGGGGACCAGCCCTGGATCCGGGGTCTGAGCGCGTCCCGTCCCGGGCAGGAGCCCCACAGCCCAGCAGAGCAAGCCGGGCCAGCGGGAGGGACGGCGCGGGCAGTTATGCAACGGCCTCCTGGGGCACAGGGCACAGAGGCCAGCCCCGGGAGGAGCGGGGAGGCCGGCCGCCGGTCTCCTGCCTCCTTGGACTCCTCCGCGGAGACACTGGAGCGAAGCCCCCCGAGGTGCAGGAGGCTCTGCGCCTGCACCTGGTCAGACGCCCTGACCCACAGCCAGCGGGAACTGAGAGGAAGAAGGACAAAGCCAACTAAGGCCAGGGCCCTCGCCCTCCCTCAATAATGTCACCTAGCAAGGAAGCACCCCGAGGGTCCTCGTGGACCAGGCCGCCGTGTCCTGTGAGTGTTCTGCTCTATTTTCGGTGCTGGGCGCTTCACCCAGGACGCTCTACCCCCCGAGCCACACCCCAGCCCTTTTTTATTTAGAGACAGGGTCTCACTAAGTTGCTGCCGCTGGCCTCAAATTTGCGATCCTCCTGCCTCAGCCTCCAGTGTTGCTGGAATTACAGGCACATGCCACCGCACATGGCTTGTGTGATTTTATACAACCTCCTTAGATGGTGACCAAAGGATGGGCTCCTTTTTAAGTGGTGACTTATTAGGTCTGCTTGGGGGCAGGAAGATCTTTCATTAAAAATCTAGACGGTGGCCTCCGCCGTATCAAGCAGTTCTGTGGCGGTGGATTCAACCAGGTGCAGGTCAGAAATCTCGGGGGTGAATCCGTGTCCACACTGAGGGGGGACAGTTTTCTTGTCTGAATCCCCTGAACAACACTGTGCGCCCAGCGTCACGTTAGGAGTCCCTGGTCATCTGGAAGTGGTGGACCGTCTTCAGGAGATTCCACAGATTCTGTGCCAATGCTTCTTTATGTGGGGGATTGAGCATCTGGGGGTCTTGGTATCCAGGGGGCCCTGGGGCCTCCCCTGTGGAGGCCAAGGGAGGCTCGCATGGTACTTAACGAGAAGGTCTCCCCGGCCAGACTCCCAGCTTACGGTTGGCTTCTCAGAACGCACCGCGCACATCAGAACCGGGAGCGTCCTGTGGGCGCTGTGACAGGCGGGGGAAGCCCTGGTTTAGCATTCACTTCCCGTCACCCACACGGGGATGATGCCCGGTGGGCAGAGGCGGATGGTCTCTGAGGCCACCCACAACCCGTGGCCTCCCTGGCTGGCCAGCACATGGCCGTCACCTGTGTCCCCGGGTCTCCCCCTTCCCTTCCCTTCGAGAGGATTTGCCGTGGGTTTGGGCTCCGACAATCTTGGCTCGAGATCCTCCAGTCAATGACATCTGCAAAGACCCTTTGTCCAAAAGAGGTCACTCTGGCGGGCCCGGGGGGACCTGTCTTGGCAAGAGGGAGGAGGGCCTGGGCCTGGGCGAGCCCACACCCAGCAGGACAAATCCTGCCCTGGTCCAAGGCCTGGCAGCAACCCACAGTGTCCCATGGCCACCTCTAGTCCTCATGGGACTCCCAGGCCACCACTCTGCGTTACGGATGATAAACTGAGGCTGAGGGACTCTCTGGGGTCACGTAGCAAGTAACCTCTGGGAGGACCACTTCAGTCTCCAGGACACGGGGACGGTCCCATTGCCGTGGGACCAAAAAGGATAAAAACATCCTGAGAGAACTCAGGCTCAGAGAGGTTAGTCAGGCTGCTCAGGGTCACACAGCTCCTACGTGGCATTGCTGAGGCTCCAACCCAGCTCGACTTCCCTCCCAAGTGTCCATGTGACCCATGTGACGGAGGGTGAGGGCCTTCCCCACGGGGACTACAGTAGGACTGCCTGGCTTCTCCTTCTGGGAGGTGTGGGTACAAACAGCCGGTACCTACTCCCACCTGGGGTCAGAGGGAGCCTCTGCTGACTAGCTCCACGCTAGCTCCACGCTGGCTGTGCTGCAGCTGGCTGTGTGGCCTGGGGCAGGGCCCGTCTGTCTCTGATCCCCATTTTCTCATCTATAGAATGAGAATGGCAGCGAATGCTCCCCTCGCCTGTGGCTAAGCCGCCATGGAATGGCCTGGTTTGGTTGGTTGGTTGGTTGGTTTGGTTTGGTTAATTGGATTTAGTTGGTTGGATTGGTTTGGCTGGTTGAGTGGGTTGGGTTGGTTGGTTTGGTTAATTGGTTTGGTTGGGTGGGTTGGGTTGGGTTCGTTGATTTAGTTTGGTTGGTTCGGTTGATTTGGTAGGGTTGGTTTAGTTGGGTCGGTTGCATTGGTTGC
Source organism: Marmota monax (assembly GCF_021218885.2). Taxonomy (NCBI): domain Eukaryota; kingdom Metazoa; phylum Chordata; class Mammalia; order Rodentia; family Sciuridae; genus Marmota; species Marmota monax. Next base: position 25,198,105 of record NW_026695228.1, read on the forward strand.
ATTGATTTGGTGGGTTGGGTTGGGTTGGTTGGTTGGGTTGGTTAATTTGGTTGGATTGATTTGGTTGGGTTGGGTTGGTTGACTTGGTTTGGTTGGGTTAGGTCGGTTGGTTTGGTTAGTTGGGTTGATTTGGTTGGGCTGGTGGGGCAGTGGGATTGGTTGGGCTGGGTTGGTTAGGTTAGTTGGGTTGGGTTGATTTGGTTGGGTTAGATTGGTTGGTTTAGTTGGTTTGGTTAGTTGGGTTGGGTTGCTTGGTTTGGTTGATTTGGCTGTGTTAAGTTGGTTGGGTTAGTTGGGTTGGGTTGACTTGGTTGGGTTAGGTTGATTGGTTTGGTTGGTTGGGTTAACTGGGTTGGATTGACTTGGTTCGGGTTAGTTTTCTTGGTTGGGTTGGGTTGACTTGGTTGGGTTAGGTCGGTTGGTTTGGTTAGTTGGGTTGACATGGTTGGACTGGTGGGGCGGTGGGGTTGGTTGGGTTGGTTGGTTAGGTTGGTTGGTTGGGTTAGTTGGGTTGGGTTGACAGTTGGGTTAGTTGGTTGGGTTGGATTGACTTGGGGCAGTGGGATTGGTTGGGTTGGTTAATTGGGTTGGGTTGACGTGGTTGGCCTGCTGGAGCGGTGGAACTAGATGGGTTGGTTGGTTAGTTGGGTTGGGTTGATTTGGTTGGGTTAGGTTGGTTGGTTGGTTAGTTGGGTTGGGTTTATTTGGTTGGGTTAGGTTGGTTGGTTGGTTAGTTGGGTTGGGTTTATTTGGTTGGGTTAGGTTAGTTGGTTGGTTAGTTGGGTTGGTTAGTTGGGTTGGGTTTATTTGGTTGGGTTAGGTTAGTTGGTTGGTTAGTTGGGTTGGTTAGTTGGGTTGGGTTGACGTGGTTGGGCTGCTGGGGCGGTGGGACTGGTGGGTTGGCTTGGTTTGTCGGTTTGGCTGTGGCTCTGGGGTGACCCCAGGCGGGTGTGTGCTAGGCAAGCGCCCTGCCACTGAGCCACCCCAGGCCATCCCTTGCCGGGTCTTGGGCAGGTGCCACCCTGTCCCCGCCGTCCTGACTCCGCTGTGGTTCTTTTCTGCTGACCTGCCTTCCTCAGAGAGAACCAGGGCGCCGGGGTCCCCGTGTCCGGCCCCAACCTGTCCACCACGCGTCCAATCCAGCAGGACCTGGGCCGCCAGGACGCGCCGCTGGCCGAGGACATGGACAACCTGAAGAACAACAAGCTGGCCACAGCGGAGCCGGCCAGTCCCCACGACAGCCTGGGCCCCGCCGGCGCACCCCAGAGCCCCGCCAAGATGGGGAACAGCACGGTCCCCGGCCCCGCGCCCACCCCGGCCGCCAACCCGCACAGCAGCGCCGGCCGCCGAGTGCCCAATGACCCAGGGCCCCCGTCGCACCCTGGCGCCCCCAAGGCCCCCGAGAACAGCCTCATCGTCACCAACCCCAGCAGCGGCCAGGACGCCTCGGCCAGGACCGGGAGGCCCGAGCACACGGCCGTGGACATCCCGCCCCCAGGGCCACCCCTCAACCACACGGTCGTGCAAGGTGAGTGACCACGGGAACCTTGGGGACCTCGGGGATGTCAGACAGGCGCTGCTTCAGCCCAAGGAGCGTTAATATCTCAGATATTGGATCCAAATGTCGCCATTTGGACCCGCGAACCGTGTTTTCTGAACTGTAACGAGACGCTCTGTGTTCCTCTCACCCTGGGTCCTGGACGCCCAGTGTCCCCCACGCCCCAGCCTGTCACCATCTAGTCTGGCCACATACCCTGTGCCCAGTAGCCACACTGCTGTGGCCTGGGCCCGTGTCCCCCTGTAAATGGGGCTGTTAGCACTCCCTGGGTGCCCCCAGCCTCGGCATGAAGGTCAGGCAGGACAGGGACAGGGCTGACCAAAGCCCCCGAGGAGCCCAGCAGACTCAGGGCCACAGAGTGGCTGGGAACAGGCTTTCTGGGGCCAAGCGGTTCAGGTGTCCCCTCAAGGCTGTGTGACCTGAGGCAAGTCACTGCACTTCTCTGTGCCCCCGTTTCCCTGTCAGTCAGTGGGGACCATGAAGTACCCCCCACAAGGGTCAGTGAGGCCGCAGCGACGTGCCCCGCGCCTGGGGTGGGTGGGAGCTTCCCGGCCCCCGGGTGTGGACGGGAGCCCAGAGACTCCTGGGAAACCACGGAGGGTGCCCTGGTTCTTGTCCCAACAGTGAACAAAAACGCCAACCCTGACCCACTGCCGAGGAAAGAGGAGGAGAAGAAGGAGGAGGAGGAGGAGCCCGGGGAGGACGGCCCCAAGCCCATGCCCCCCTACAGCTCCATGTTCATCCTGTCCACCACCAACCCGTGAGTAGGCCCGCGGCCAGGCAGGGCACCGGGGCCCCCGGGGAGGTGGACGAGGGCCACGGGGCAGAGGGGGAGCGACCCCCCAACACCACCTTCAGCCCTGAGTGGCCCTTCCTTAAGTCGTATAAGATGGACGCTGTCATAGTGCATCCCGAGCTGACCCAGGAAGGTGCCCTCGGCCATCAGGGCTCTGATAAGGCCTGCAATTCAGAGCTTCGGTCACCACCTCTTTGGAGACCCCACCGTGTCCCACTCCTGCATTGGTGACTCTCTGGTCTTCGTACTCCAGGCCACATTACAGATGAGAACACTGAGGCACAGAGGGGTCACAAGATGCCCCAGTCCCACAGCTGATTCTACAAAGAAAGAAAGAAAGACAGACGGACATCTCTGTGACCCATCGGTCCTCAAAACCCTTCATCCCCCTTTCTTCAGCCCAGTGTGGGGACCAAGACTTCAGAGTCGTTAGGAGCCACAGTGCTGTAGGGACAGACGAGGCAGGGCACCGAGGACAGCAGGAAACAGTTTTATTTGGCTGCAGCCAGGTTCAGAGGGCACAGCTTTTGTTGTAATCAATCAATCCCCTGAACCCCGAGTTCAGGCAGTTTCAGAGTTTTATACCCAGCATGTAAGGGGAGGGGCTCAGAAGTTCACAGTCTGCAGAAGTTCACATAAAAGCAGCTTTTTCTTTCACTGTTCTGGGCAAGTTAACCCTTCAAGGACCACACCTGAGATGGGGAGAGCGTCTTCTCCCCTTTCTTTCCTCCCCCTGCCAGCTGTTACCATGGAGCCCAATTGTAACTTATCTTAAAAACGTAGACATCTCTGTGAAGCCCAGCTCAAGGCCAGAGGCCTTGTTTGCACATTTCTACAAACTACTATACTGGATGTGTTTGTGAAAAACTAGTAAGGGGGTGTCCAGCACCTGGAGTGCTGGTGTCCTCCCTGCCAGCGGCCAAGTAAAACAGGGCGACAGGAAAATAGGCAGTTTATCTCCATTGGACTCTTTCGCAGAGACTCTCTTGCTGACAGTCCTAAAATCAGCCATGGTGAAGAGGGCTTTTCTGTGGAGAAAGGGGGTGCCACTTCAACAGGGTAAACAGGACATATCAGTGGCTCCCCTTGTGAGGTCTCCCCTGCCTTCCTGGGGTCCTAGGACCCAGAGAGGGCCCTAGATAAAGGATGGCTCGGTGGGTGCGGCCCTTGAAGTTGGGGATTTCGCACAGCGCTATGGTAGAAGGCAAGGGCCTGCGATCCCGAGCTCTGAGTGGACCTCTGCACACCATCTGTCCCCAACAGCCTTCGCCGCCTGTGCCATTACATCCTCAACCTGCGCTACTTCGAGATGTGCATCCTCATGGTCATCGCCATGAGCAGCATCGCCCTGGCCGCCGAGGACCCCGTGCAGCCCAACGCACCCCGCAACAACGTGAGACCCGCCTTGCTGGCCCCTTCCTCCTGTAGCCCCAGACTCAGGGCCCGGGTGGGGGTGGACTGGGGACACCCTCGGGCACAGCCACGTCTGCAGGGAGGGGAGGCACATCTCTGAGGGCAAGACGTCCCTGGAGGGGACCACCCGGCTGGGTCCCCTGGTGGGGGGACAGGACAGGTAGTTGCACCTGCTCTGCCTGGAATGGGGGGCGGGGGGCTGAGCCGGGGTGACTTAGAGGTGCCCCCTCAGAAGCCAGGTCTCCCCGGGGAGTCTCCCACGAGGACATGAAGCTTTGGAGGAAGGACGGGCTGGGAGGAGCCCGAGGGTGAGGCCAGGAGAGGAGAGGCCAAGGGGAGGCTGGGGCAGAAACAGCCCAAGCTTTTAGCTTTTGGAGAACAAAACCCTCCGGGGTCCAGGATCTGCTAAGCCCCGTCCACCCGGCCCCTGGCTGTGTGTGTGCCCAACCCCGAGCTGGACATCCGTTGGGCAGGCGGGCGGTTGGTCGGTCAGTCGGTCGGTCGGTCTGTCCTCGTAGTCTTTGGAGATGCTGGATACTGGACCCAGGGCCCTCAGCCTGAGCCCCAGCCCCAGCCTGACGCTGTCTTTATTTAGAGTCAGGGCCTCACTGAGTTACTTAGGGCCTCGCTGTTGCTGAGGCTGGCTTTGAACTCGTGATCCTCCTGCCTCAGCCTCCCCAGCAGCTGGGATGACAGGTGCCGCCAGGGTGCCCCCAATTGATGAAGGAGGGATCAGTCCCAGAGAGTGGGGGGCAAAGGGGGAGCAAGTGACCGTCCTGGGTCACCCTTGAGACCTGCCAGTCAGAAGTGAGCCCTGGCCCTGGTGGAGAGGGGAAGGGCGCACCCCATGGGCGGGGCACCTCCTGGGGCCCTGGCCTGTCCCCTCCACTCTCTGTCCAGAACCACAGCTGCCCTCCTCACCCGCCGGCGGAGGCTGGGGCTCCTGCTAAGTAGGTTCGTGCCCAGGGCGCTGCTCATGGCCTCCCCGGCTTTCCCTGCCCCCACCCCAGGCCCGCGGGCGGAGGGAGGGAAATCAGAAGGCGGCCGAGGCTGTGCCGAGGCTGTGCTGGGGCCCAGCGGAGCCGTACAGGGCAGCCCTCCGGGTTCCCTCCTGCTCCTAGTTCCCGGGCCTCCCAGCTGGCAGGGCAGGTGACACAGGGGCTGGAGAGAGCCTGCTGGGGACCCGGGCCAGCACCCCGCCCAGCCCGCTGCGGGAGTTCGGGTCCTCAGAGGCCCACGGTGACCCCGTGCGCCCTGCCTGACCAGGAGGGCGAGGGCGCAGGGCGCAGCTCTGCAGGGTGGGCGGGGCCAGGATTCCTGCTGCCCCTGGCGGCGCCCAGGAGCGTCGCCCCACCGTGGGGACCGCCCAGCTCAGCAGAGCCAGAGAATCCCCGACGCGGAGGTGACCACAGCCCGGTCCCTCGCGCCCGCACCCCGGTGGCAGCCACACCCGGGACATGATATCAGAGCGGCTCCTGCAGGCCCGACCCCAGCTGCTCAGGCACCCACTCAGCAAGCATTCCTTGAGCGCCTGCTGTATGCCTGGCCCTGCACTAGGAGCTGCAGCAGCCACATGGGGACTGTCTCTGCCGGACTGATGTGGGGGACAACGGGATGATTGATACCATAACAGACAGCTCCCCGGGAAAGGATGAGGGGTGCGGGGACAGGATTCCAAGGCCGGGAGGTGGCATTGTAGACAGGTAGCCGCCGAAAGCCTCCCCGGGAAAGCCATTCCCAGCCAAGCATGGAGGAGGGGGACCCCACGGGATGCAGGGAAGGGCGTTTCGGGTAGAGGGAACAGCCTGTGCAAGGGCCCTGGGTGGGATCCAGGAGGCAGGAGGCCAGGAGCAAGGGAAGGGCGGAAGCAGGGCACCGTGTCCCTGGGGAGGTGACCAGAAAGTCGTGCAGAGCCGCTAGACCAGCAGGAAGACCGGACTTCATCCCAGTCGCGGGAGCCGGGAAGGGGCGAGAGCCTGACGCAGGTGTTCACAGGCGCCCTCCGGTGGCCGTGTCCAGTAATTACCAGGCCTTTAAGTGCCACCGTTGGTCAGGCCACACCCTAACGCCTGGGTCACCACCAAGCCGGGCTGTGCGCGGTGGAGAGAGAGTCAGTCAGGGCTGAGGTTCGGTGATCATCCAGGCAGGAACTGGTCGAGGCTGAGACCGTGGGGTTGGGTGGACGAGAATCACCCACCCTGGTGAGAGTGTGGCCATGGGACACAGAGGGTGACAGCAAGCAGTCAGGAGGTCCCCAGTGCTTAAGAGACACCACGGAAACAACACCTTGCCCAGGGACCCAGCGGAACCAGGACGCAGTGGGGACTGGATCCAGTTACCCCTGAACTTGCCCAGGGCCCCCTCAGCGCACGTAGAGCTTGGGGCAAACATACCAGGCGCCCTGGATGCTGGCCTCGGTGCCCGCCGTCCTCACGGAGGGATTCCATGGGATTTGCTGCCATCTGCTGGAAAGTCTCATTCACAACCTACAAATCTAGGGGTGGGAGGGGCTTTTGTGCAGTGCACGCCCTGCCCAACCATATATGCCAGATATGCTTCCTCCGGGTGGAAACTCTGCTCCTTGGGGACTTGGCTGGGGGCCTCACAGACCAATGGGCAATTGCAGCATTTGGAGGGGTCTCTGCTGGAGCAGGTCGGTGATCCCGTGCCCTCTTCATGTCCCCTGCAGGTGCTGCGGTATTTCGACTACGTTTTCACTGGCGTCTTCACCTTTGAGATGGTCATCAAGGTGAGCGCGAGGACAGCCGCCAGCGCCCCGCGGGGTTCTGAGCCCCCAGGACCCTCCGGGTGCAGACGGCTTCCCGAGGCCTGAACCAGGTGCATGTGGCCGAGGGGCGGCCACTAGAGTCTGGAGAGGGGCAGGGAGGGGAGAAGGGCGACGGCGACGGCCTGGAGGAGCCGCGCAGGGGGCGGCCAACCGCGGGGCTCTGCGCCGGGGGAGGGGGGGCGCAGGGCTGGGTGTTCGCCGGCGCCCTCTGGCGGCTACGAGCAGGACAGACCTGAGGGCGGGCGGACCTGGAAGCCAGCGCAGGTCCCTGGTGGACCATGAGGGCGGCACCGGGTTGGTGGCCTAGGAGTGGACAGACTCCTGGGGGTTGGAAAGGCAGAGCCCCCAGGGCTGGCTGAGGACCCGATCGAGGGGCAGCCCAAGGTCTGGAACCAGCGAACCCTCGCTGCCTGTCACCGGGTGGGGCCTCCGCCCCCCCACGCCGGGCCCGCGCTCCTGCCCCAGGCCCGGCTGCAGCGGGAGGTCCGTCCCCCTGTCCCCTGCACTTCCTCCCGCGGGCCGCAGGGACCGAACCTCAGCGCCTGCTCTTCCCCGCAGATGATCGACCTGGGGCTGGTCCTGCACCAGGGCGCCTACTTCCGCGACCTCTGGAACATTCTCGACTTCATAGTGGTCAGTGGGGCCCTGGTGGCCTTTGCCTTCACGTAAGTCCCCACCCGAGGCCTCCGCTGGCCTCCTGGCCCCCATCCTCAGCCTGAGACCACCTGCTGGCTCAGGGGACCTGCTCTCAGGGCGTAGAGATGGGGCGCGTGGGCTCTGGGTGGCGGGAGGTGCCGCATGTCACCAGGAGGAGCTTCCACTGGCTTTGTGCACGTCACCGGAGAGAGAAGGAGCGGGCATCCCCCTTCTCCTCCTCCCACGGCAATGGCCCGCCACCGGCCTCCTGCCGTGCTGCAGGACATCTCATCTCCCCTCTGCTCCGCGAGCCCCCCCAGAACCTCTGTCTCTTTGGGGTGCCCCTGAAAAGACAATCATGGATGAGTGTGCATGACTCCCCGCCCCGTGCCTGAAGGCCCCGGGCCTGTCCACCGATGGCCCTGTGTCTTCCCTTCTCCTGGCAGTCCTAGGACCCTCCGCCCTCCGCAGGGCTGGATCATGGCACCTCCCAGATGGTGCCCAGGGGCTGGGCAGCCCTTCCAAGATGCCACCATGGCGCTTAGTACCCACTCCAAAATGGCACCTGATGAGTTCCCGGCAGCCCTTCCAAGGGGCACCCGAGCTCTGGGCAGCCATTTCAAGAGGGCACCCTAGAGCCTAAGGTGTCCAAGTTCTGGGTGGCTGTTCCAAAATGGCACCCAAGTTCTAGATAGCCATCTCAGGATGTCGCCCAAGAACTAAGTGACCATGGTTCCAATTCTGAGCATCCATTCCGAGACAGTAGCCCTTATGTCCATCCCAAGACATCAGCCCCGGAAAGGAGGAGGGTCTTGCCAGGGTGGGACCCCCTCTCCCCAGACTCCCCCGTGCCCCTGAGTCCTGGGCAGCCATTCCAAATGACTCCCAAGCGTCGGTCGTCATCTCAAGATGGTGCCCAAGGGCTGCGCAGCCATTCCAAGGTTTGGCTCCTGAGTTCTAGAACCTAAGTTCTAGGTGACCATTCTACTAGATGGCCCCCGAGTTCTGGGTGGACATCCCAAACTGGTCCCCAAGTTCTACGTGGCCATTGAAATGGTACCTACGAACCAAGTGGCCACGGCAAGATGGCACCCAAATTCTGGGTAACCATTTCATATGGCACCCTTGGGCCCAGTCACCACCCTAAAAGGCCACCTGATTTCTGGAAAGCCATTCCCAGATGGTCCCCAAGAGCTGAGCAGCCACTGCCAGGTGGCATCTGAGTTCTGGGTGGGCATCTCGAGGTGACACCTAATTGTGGACATGCATTCCAAGACGGTGACCACGAGCTGACCAGCCAGCAGCCCCTTGGGCCTGGTGGTCAGCCTGCATCCCTTGTGCTGTAGATGCTTGCAGCAGGTTGGAGATCCCCTGACTCCGACACGGGGACACATCCTGAGGCTCTGGGGGACCCTCAGGTACCCTGTGGCCATCACAGTGGATCAGCCCCGGAAGGGAGGAGGGTCTTGCCAGGGTGGGACCCCCTCTCCCCAGACTCCCCCGTGCCTCGTCTCCTCGTTCCCTTCTCGGCAGGTGCAGGGGTCCCCTGAGTGGCTCCTGGCCAGACAGGAAGGGCTGGGCTTGTGAGGAGGACAGGACAGTGGCCCTTTCCGGCTTAAGGCAAAAGTGGGCCTCGCTGAGGTTCTTCCCAGGAAACAGGATGGGGTCAGAGGACCAGGAGGTCGCCAGGGGGTCAGGACCCCCCAGGGCGGGGCAGAGGCACACCTTGTCCCTCTCCCTGCCACAGGCCACACCGCCCACTCCTCTCCTTTGTTCTCCCTCTGCCCACCCCCTCCACCTTTCTCCTCCTCCCTCCCTCCCTCTTTTTAAGGCCATGACTTACTGGACAGCCAGAGCAAAGAGGTGGAAAAACAATAATGACAATAACCAGGAAGTTGAGCTACAGTATCATTAAGATGCTCTGGAGGAGACCAAGTCACTAAATGCACAGCAAATTAGGGGAGAAAGGATGCCACCAAGGAGACAAGGAGTTGGTGTCCTTAATATATAAAAAACAACCACAAATCAAGAAGAAACACTGAAGCTCAACAGATAACAAAGGATGCAAACAGAAATGGCATAGAACGCTGATGACTGACGCAAACCCAGGGGACGTAAGATACAAACAAGACACAAATTGTCTCCTAAATATATTTTTAGGCAATATGTAGTGTCCATGAGAATGTGATGAAATGTGGCCCCGTGTCCTTCTCCCATGTATGTAAGCAGGACCCCCAGGGCCTCTGGTAGGTCCCCTGGCAAGACCCTGAGAAAATTTGGATTCCAGGAAGCCAGAACGTTGTACCAGGCTCAGCCCAGAGAGCCATGTCAAGGAAGCCACCTGCAGGTCCCAGCCCAGCCCTACTGCCCCCTCCACCGACAGCTCCCCTCCCGTCCCCCTCCTTCTCCTCCCCTCTCCCTCCCTTCTCTTTCTCTCCCTCTCCCTCCTCCCCCTCCCTCTCTCTCCCTGCCCCTCCCCCTCGTCTCTCCCCTCCTCTCTTTCCCTCCCCTCCCCCTCCCTCCTTCTCCTCCCCTCCCTCTTTCCCTTCCTCTCCCCTCCTCCTTCCCCTTTCTATCCCCTCCCTCCTCCCCCTCCCTCCTCCCCCTCCCCCTCCCTCCTCCCCCTCCCTCCTCCCCCTCCCTCTCCCTCCCTTTCCCTTCCTCTCCTCCTCCCTCTTTCCACCTCCCCCTCCTTCCTCTGCCTGCCTCCTTCCCCTCCCCCTCCCTCTTTCCCTTCCTCTCCCCCTCTCTCTCTCCACCTCCCCTTCCCTCCTCCCCCTACATCCCTCTCCCCCTCTCTCTCCCCTCCCCCTTTCTCTTCCCTACTCCTCCCCCTCCCCTCCCTCTTTCCCCTCCCTCCTCCCCCTCCCCCTTTCCACTTCCCTCTCCCCCCTCCTCCTCCCCTCCCCCTCCCCCTCCCTATGCTCCTCCCACCCCCTGAGGTCACCCTGAGCTGTGGCCTGGAGAAGGCCAATACTCTGTCCTCATCTGGCAACAGGAGACATGTCCCCAGGCAGAGCCCAGATGGGAGGACCAGCTCAGGCCTTGGCCACCTTTCCTGTGGCCTCGGGACGGGGTCTGCGGCAGCCCCAAGGGCTCAGGATGCAGCAGCTCAGGAGACGGGGTGGGGTGGGTGGGATCCCTGGGTCTCCCCTCTGTGCACACGCTGCCGGGTGCTGGTCTCACCCTCTGCTCACAGGCCCCGGGCTGAGCCTCGGCTCACCCACTCTGTCCTCCACACCGGGACCCTCCTGCTGCCCGCCACGTCCCCTTCCCAAGCTGACCCCCGTTTCTGCAGGGGGGCTGCAGAGGACCCAGCACCCTATCCGGGGTCGCTCTCCCGGGCCGTGTGTACCACGGCTGCAACCAGGTCTGCAGGCTGGGAACCTCGCTTTAAAGCAGACCCAATCTGCTCAAACAGGTGTTAGGGGCTGGGTGGAGCGAGGGCTGGTCCCACGCAGCCCCACAGTGATAACGAGGAGGAGGAAGCGGGTCCCGCCAGGGTCTCAGTGTTGCACAGACTCGGCCCCTTGATGGACGGACTGTTTAGACTCTCTTAAGTGCAGTCATGCTTCACTTACGATGGGGACACGGGGTGAGAGACGCATCCCAAAGGTAGTTTCCAAGTCACCCCCTGGCCGCAGGTTTCTGACCTCCTTTGCCTGAGGCGTGTGGCCCTGTGAGGACCGTGTTGTCCTTTCCTGTCGTCACGTGTGGTGTCCGTGGAGCGGGTGCCCCGAGGCCCCGCGGCTCTTCTCCTCTCGGGTCTTCTGCTGTGTGTCCGTCTGCTCACGGGGAGGGCAGGGCTCCCCAGCACTGGGCCAGCCTCCTCTCCTAGGACCGGCTCCCGCGTCCAGCTGCTGTCTGGATGTGCAGGGGTCTGGGTGTCCTCGTTCCTCGTGTCCCCCTCGCTAGGCACCCTGGGCTGGAGGGCAGGAGAGTCGCCCGGGTGCAGTCTTGACCCCCGGGGGGCTGGGGAGGGACACAGACCTCCAAAGTGGACTCTGCGGTCCCAGCGACAGAGCCGCCCCGGCCCCAGCCCGGACCGCGAGCTCGCGGGCCACAGACAGACCCCAGGACCCGAGAGCCGGGAGCCGGGGCTGCGAGGAGGAGGCTGCCCGTGGCTCTGCGGCCCTGGTGGGTCGAGGCAAGGGACCCCTCCCCACTGCTGTGACTGTGGCCCCATCTCTGGTGTGGGAGACGCCCTGGGTGCCCCGAGGGTGTGTCGAAGCCTCCTGCCTGTCTCCACCCTCCTGCCCGCTCCTGCCCTCTGCTCAGACAGCTCTGTGTGGTGTGTGTGTCCCTCATCACTGACCAGCCATATCCATGTGACCACCATTAACGCACCATTTCACCAGCCCTGGGCCAGCGGGTCCCGCTCTGTGCCCATGCATGGGACAGCCAGCTGACATTCCTTGGCAGCTGGCAGATCATAATCCCGCCCTCGCTGCCAAGGGTCCATCTGGGGCCGCCACTCCTCCCCCAGGGCAGGACCACGGGCCGTCCCAGCTGGCACAGCACCCTGATCAAGCTGCTCCTGCATCCTTAGGAGCTGCACTTCCAGGAAGCCAAAGAGGAGCCCTCAGGCTATCTGCCCCACCCACGAGGGCACCATTTTTCTTATATTTCATGAAACAGGAACATCAGAGTTCAAGATAATGCACCTGGGTTTGAATCTCAACCTACCACTTCCTGGCTGTGTGCCCTTGGGAAATCAGTCTCCCTCTGTGGGCTTTAGTTTCCTCATCTGGAAAATTGGCATAATGGTGCCATCTTCCTGCAGGCAAGTGCGGTGACATTCAGAAGATGCGGTCAATAGTTGAGGCATTCTGTCACCGGATGCCTCCTAGTCGTGAAAGTAGAAGCTACACAATCGCACGTGTGTCACTTAATTCTCAAGTGCTGAACCCTGAGGACCACGTGCTTTGGAGAGGGTAGCGGCCGAAACTTCAGAAGCGTCTCCCTTTTAAAGTCGGCAGTTTTTTGTTTTATTTTAAGGGTCTCTCTGTGCTGCCCAGGCTGGCCTCGATCTCCTGGGCTCAGGAGACCCCCCTGCCTCAGCCTCCCTCGGAGCGACCACAGGCCCCTGCCGTGGCGACTGGAGGCAGATTGGCCTAAACACCTACCAACCGCCCGGGGGCTCCCGCATCCCTCGCGCCCTGCCCTCGTCCAGCCTGGTGGTGCCCGGAGTGGACTCAAGGCTCGTCAGGTGCTGCAGACCCAGGCCCGGCCTCGGGCTGCCCCAGGCTGGCCCTGAGACTGAGCCTGGTTCCAGGGCGGCCCTGGAGGGTGCGGCCGGTGCAGAGGACCCTGAGGGTGGCCTCTGCTGACCTGTGATGCCAAGGCCGCGGGGCACACTGGAGGCCACCGGCGGTGTCACAGATGAGGACCGCCAGGCAGAGGCAGGCAGAATTCAAACCCAGGTCCTTCCCCCAAATGCTGCCCCTTTAAGAGGCTCCCACAGCCCCTGGCAGTGACCTTGACAGCTCTGGGGCGTCCTGCCACTGGGACGGGCTGGGACGGACTGTGGCCTGCCCAGGGTGGGGACCAGGGGGAGGGGCTTCCATGGAAGGATGGACCCCAGGGGCAGAGCCGGGGGGCTGCCCCTCAGCCCAGGTGGCTGGGGCACCCAGGTGTGGCCAGTGTCTGTTCTGAGGCCGCTCACGATCTGTCTCTCCCTCCAACGCCACCTCGCCAGGAGCAGCACACGGTAAAGTCTCTCGCTCTCTGTCTCTCGCTCTCTCTGTCTCTCGCGCTCTGTCTCTCGCTCTCTGGGTCTCTTCTGTGGCCTGTGTCCTTGCTGCTGTCCTGTCTATGGAGGTGACCAGAACCTGCTCCCGAGGGCCACAGCCGCGACCCCCACCGCGACCCGCTGGTTCTTGCGGAGACCACAGCGGCCAGGGGTGTCCTCCCAGGTCCAAGCTCAGCAGGTTCAGGGATCCGGGGCAGGGCGGCAGTGAGAGCCGCGAGGGTCCCCAGGACCCCAGAGGGAGCAGGCGCTGGCTCCAGGGGGCATGTGCCCCGCCCCAGGGGACCCTCACCCCGCACAGTGCCGGGAAGCTGGCTCCTCCTCAGGGCGCCTCTGTGTCTCCAGAGGCCAGTGTCTGCTCAGCGATGTAGAGGGCTGGGGTGTGGCGTGGTGCTGTGCGCCTGGACCCAGTCTTCAGTACTGGGGGAGTTTAGCAGGCACAGGGGCCCGCGCCTCGAATCCCAGTGGCTGGAGGCTGAGGCAGGAGGATGGCGAGTTCGAGGCCAGCCTCAGCCACTCATACCAGGTGGCGGCCTGAGCCAGAACCACGGGCGTCAAACTGATTCCGACGCAGGAGCCAGAGACCCGCGCTGTTGCACCTGTGTCCGGTGCTTCCTCCAAAGGGAGCCGGTGGGTGCCAGGGGCTCCTCAGCCCTCGGCGGCTCCTCTCAGTAGTAAGGCCCCAAAGCCACCAAGAAGTAACCATCTGCCCGCACGGCCGGGGTCCTGGATTCGTGTCCTGCTCTGCCCCGATTTCCCCCGGTGGCTGTCCCCATGGACTCGTGTCTCCCGTGTGGGACGCAGCCCCGCGCTCATGAGGGGGACCTGGGTTTAAACCACGGCCCCCGAGTTGCAGGCCCAGGCGTCCCCTTGGGTCCCCGAGAAACAAGAGGGGGGAGCCCGAGGGAGCAGATGGCGGGAAAGACGCTCTCGCACTGGACGCCCTGGCGCCAGGCTGGGGTCTCTGGAGCCCAGAGGTCGGGGTCTGCAGCCCCGACTCCGACCTGAACCTCACGACAGGGGCAAGCGAGGGGTGGGGAGAAGAACCCGGTGACATGGAGAATGGCCACCGAGGAGGTCGCAGCCCGGGTGGAGGGTTTGAGGAACCTTCTGTCCCAAGGCTGAGATACTCCCAAATGGCCCCGGAGGCTGGCGGAGCTGGAGGCAGGGAGGCAGGACAAGGAGGTCTCGGGAGGCCGGGGAGGGGAGGTGCGCCCAGGGTGCACGGGAAGGTAAGTGGGCACAGGTTTCCAGGAGCCCTGAGGCCACACCTGGAAGTCACTTGCTCTTGTGAGAATTCAGAGGCCCCAGCAAGCCGGCCACCCTCGTTGGCCACTGGGTACAGAAAAGAGGGAAGAGCAGCCGGGCGCGGTGGCGCTCGCCTGTCATCCCAGGGGCTCGGGAGGCTGAGGCAGGAGGATCTCTAGTTCAAAGCAGCCTCAGCAACAGCGAGGCCGTAAGCAACTCAGTGAGACCCTGTCTCTAAATAAAATACGAAACAGGGCTGGGGGTGTGGCTCGGTGGCCAAGTGACCCTGCGTCCAATCCCTGGTACCAAAAAAAAAAGATGGAAGAGGAGACCCAGGCTGGGGGAGAGGGCGGGAGGGAAAAGGGGTGGGTCTGACCTCAGAGGGTGGCCAGGAGGGACGGGGACGTTCAGGCCATGACCTCAGGGGTGCAGATGAAGGACAAGTGGTTGAGCACGGCCTCGGGTTCTGGCTTGCTCACCTGGGTCAGTGCCATTGACAGCCTGGGCCACCCAGCGTCGTCCTCTGGAGTCTGAAGGGTGGTGGCCGAGGGTGTTGTGGTGTCTCTGGGTGGCACACGAAGGGCCAGGCTGCTCTGCTGTCACCTCCCTGGCAAAGAGGGCTCAGGCGCCGTGGAACCAGGCGCGACCCGGCAGCTGGGAGGGCGGCTGCTGCCCCGTGGGCCGGGGACGCGGAGGGGGCCTTGGCCTGAGGGCCACTTTAAATGCCCCCCGTCCTGCTGGGCAGAGGGGACGCCCATCTGCTAGGAGCCCCCAAGACGGTGGCTAAGTGACGCTCTGGCCACCAGCCCCCCAGGCCAGGCGCTTTCTAGAGGTGGCCATGCAAGCATTTGGGGCTGGGGCAGCGAGCTCCCCGTGCCGGTCCGGGGCCCACTCGGGCACCTGCTCAGGTCCAGCCAAGTGGCAGAGCCTTCAGCAAACCCCGAAAATAAAGCCACAAGACCCACTGCTGGCGGCTCCCTGAGCAGGGAGTGGGAAACCAGCCCCCGCGGGGAAGGGGAGGGTGGGAGCGCCCGGAGCTGGGGCCTCCCGCCTCCCAGCCTGACACCCAGCCTCTCTTCCCTTCTCCCCCTAACATCCGTCCACAGTGGCAATAGCAAAGGGAAGGACATCAACACCATCAAATCTCTCCGAGTCCTCCGGGTGCTACGACCTCTTAAAACCATCAAGCGGTTGCCAAAGCTCAAGGTGAGACTGGGGCACGTGGGGAGGGGGCCCGTCAGGTTGGCAGCGTAAAGTTGAACAAGTCACGCACTGCTCAAAACCCCCACCACTGATCCAAGGAGCCGCTGGTAAAGCTCAGCACCGCCCTCATCTACGGGTCTGGGTGTCACTACAGATGGCCTGCAGGTGGCGGTGAAGGGCAAGACGTAACGCCTCCGTGTGTAATTTCCCACCAGGTGAAATGTGTTGCCTTCAGGGTCCCGCTCCCTCATCCTCACAGGGTGTCCCGTGGGTGACAGGCACAGCCCTCGTCAGGGCAGCAGGAAGCTGGGCTTCCGGTCTTCCATGACCTCTTAACTTACCTGCCTGGTCTAGGCCCCCAGACCCCTGTAGCAAAACAGCCAGACTCCACATTCCCAAAAGCTCCTTGTTCCAAAAAAAGACGGAAAACAAACCCTAGCCTTCCAACAACTGCTGTTCCACCCAAGGGCCACCAGTGTTCTCTCGATATGTCAGGTCGGCCACTGGCTTCCGATCAAGCCAGCTTATTTATTAATTTTACTTAAGAGAATTTACTTTGAAAGGAAGTACGGCTTCACCTCTCTCAAGTTCCAGAACCCAGTGCTCACAGAAGGTAAAATGCGTATCTGTTGGAAGAAAATAAGATCCTGTCATTAAGACGTAGCCAAGGACGGCTGCGGCCAGCGGCCCTGAGCGTGCTGTGGGCCCGGGTTGGAGAGTGACCAGGGCAGACGTTCATACCGCAGTCAGAGCAGCGCCCCAGCACTGAGGAGGATGGGGAGGAGGTTGTGACCCGAGGTTCAGCCTCATCCAAACCAGCCTCTGATGTCCCCTCCGGAGGCAGCATCCCTTGGGAATTTGGAATCCGTTGATGGCGTCCCTTCTTGGCTCTGTGACAACCAGAGGGACTGTGGCTGCCCTTTGGGGTCAGGGCTAGCGTTGGGATGCTCCTTTGGTAGCCATGAGCCCCCTCCCAGGCGACTGGGGACCCTGCCTCTGTGTCCCACGAGGCTGCGGCAGCCCCTGGTGCCTTTGAGGTGGAACCGGCATGGCCCTGAGGAGCCCAGGGAGGCCAGGGAGAGTGCTGGGGCCGAGCTGCCGGGGGTGGACCCTGGCTCCTGGGGGGCACAGAAGGAGTCCGTCTTGCGTCATGCGCACAGGGTCACCTCAAATCCAGAGAGCCCCTGACTGCCCGGGAGGAAGGAGGGAGGAGGCCAGGAGTCCGGGCACCGGGAGCCGGGGCTGTGGTGACAGGAACACAGAATTGACAGGCAGAGGCCTCTCCAGTGAGGATCCTCCCCTGGAGAGGCTCTGAGCGTGCTGTGGGCCCCAGTTGAAGAGCCACACGCCGAATTGGAAAGGCCCTGGAAAGGGGCAGCCGCCCAGGGGTTCAGACGCATGGAAACCCAAGACCGAGGCTGGGCGTTGGTGGTGCCCACCTGTGACCCCAGCGACTCGGGAGGCTCAGGCAGGAGGATCCCAAGTTGGAGGACAGCCTCAGCACCTTAGCAAGACCCTGCCTCAAAAAGAGCTGGGGACGTACCTCAGTGGCAGAGTGCCCCGGGTTCCATCTTCAGTGCCAAGGAGAAGGGGGCGGGGGGACACCCGAGACTGGACTCGTAGCAGCTCCAACACTTCCGCAGCCAGGTGACCCTCCCTGAGTGACTTGGGCCTGACCTCCGCGGTGAGGTAGCAGGTCAGGCCTCCCTCTGTATCTGCAAGGGACTGGCCCAAGATGTCCCCTCACGTACCAAACTCCCTAAGGCGGCGGGGCCGGGCGCGTCCCTGGGTGGCGACCGCAGGAGCGCTGTGCGCCCCCTGGTGGCTGGCGCGCTCACGCCCCTCCGCCGCAGGCCGTGTTCGACTGCGTGGTGAACTCGCTCAAGAACGTCTTCAACATCCTCATCGTCTACATGCTCTTCATGTTCATCTTCGCCGTGGTGGCCGTGCAGCTCTTCAAGGGCAAGTTCTTCCACTGCACCGACGAGTCCAAGGAGTTCGAGAAGGACTGCCGGTGGGTGTCCCTCCCCAGGCAGCCCCCGGAGTGGGGACCGCGGGGACAGGGACGTGGCTCTTGGGCCTGAGCCTGGGGGTGAACCAAGGGTGGCCGCCTTGGCTCTGGAGGAGGAAGGTTGGTCATCTGAAGCCCCGGGGTGGCTGCGGGATCAGTGGGAACCGCTCTGCCTCTCGGTGGCCTCTTGGTGGCCGCCCTGGTGAGGCGCGGTCTGGCAGTACATGTCCCTGCTCCCTCCTTTGGAGGCTGAGGGGCAGGTGTGTTCAGAATGCAGGAAGTGTGTGCCCCGAGCCCTCCTGACACTCCGTTGTGTCCAGGGCAGCCCCGAGGCCAAGGAGACGGTCCTCCTGATGCAGGAAACCATTTGCCCCACAAGGGGTGAGCCCTGTCCACCAGCTGTGGCCAAGTGAGTGAGGTCAGCAGGAGACGAACTTTCTCTGTCAAGAGCCAGGTGGCCGGGGAGGCTGAGGCAGGAGGATCGTGGGCGCAAAGCCAGCCTCAGCAACAGCGAGGCCCTAAGCAAGTCAGTGAGACCCTGTCTCTAAAGAAAATGCAAAATAGGGCTGGGGATTGGCTCAGTGGTCAGGTGCCCCTGAGTTCAATCCCCAGTACCAAAAAAAAAGAGCCAGTGGTAAATGAACAGGCCTAGTTATGTTCCAATCGGACTTCATTTCTGGAAATGAGACTTGTTTTCTAAGAGACGGGGTCTTGCTGTGTTGCCCCATACTGCTCGAAAGTTCATGAGCTCAGGTGATCCTCCTGCCTCAGCCTCCCAAGTAACCAAGTCTGCAGCCTCAGGCCACCAGGCCTGGCTGAAACTAAAGTGCAAATCTCATATAATTTTCACTTGTCATGAGAACTTTTTTCCCCCCTTGATATAGGGGATCGAACCCAGGAGTGCTGTATCACTGAGCCATCTCTCCAGCCCTTTGTATTTTTTTGTCTTGCTAAGTGGCCAAGGCTGGCCTTGAAAATTTGTGGTTCTCCTGCACCCCAGCAGCATTTTAAAAATTTGTTTTCAACCATTTAAAATTGTGAAACTCATCCTTAGCTTGGGGGTCGACAGAAATGTCACGTGGTGCAGATATGGTCTGTGGCCTGTCACTTACCAGCTCCTGAGTCAGGAGGAAGAGGTCTAGTTTTCAGAGCTTTCTGGAATTGTGGGAAAGGGACTCCGGGCCTCAACCCCCTCCGAATCAGAGTCCCAGTGGAGTCTCTCAGCTCAGCCCAGGAAGGTGCTTCGGTACTCGTGGGGGTGTCCTGCAGACTTCACTCCCCCCCAGGGACTTGCCACACCTCCCACGCTGCAGCAGGCTGTGCTGTTTCTCTGCTAGAATTCCTTCAGTCCCTAGTTGGTTGACCCCCAGGTGCTGAACCCAGGATGTGAGGATGTCACTGCCGTCACTGGGGTAAACTGGTACTTGGCTGCAAAAAGTGGAAGGATCCTAGCCAGATGCGGAGACTTAGGCTGATCCCAGCCTCTCTGGAGGCTGAGGCAGGAGGATTGCAAGTTCAAGGCCAGCCTTATCAACTTAGCAAGACTCTAAGAGACTCAGGGAGACTCTGTCTCTAAATAATATATGAAAAGGGCTGGGGAGGTGGCTCAGAGGTCAGGTGCCCCTGGGTTCAATCCCGGGACTGCACAATTTTTAATTAATTAAATATAATAAAAAGGGCTGGGATGTGGCCCCGTGTGGAGCAGCCCTGGTTCCAGCCCAACACCAAGAATCAACACCACCAGGTGTCACTTGGGAGCTGGCCTTTCCCTGGTGCAGGGTGGGGACATCTCCAGGCAGCCTGGTCCCCATCTGGACCCACGTACAGCCCCCCAGAAAGCGCAGGAGGAGCCATCGGGGTCACTGCTTCTGGGCTGCCTGGGCTGGTGTCCCCCTTCCTCCTCCCGTCCCTGGGGGCCCAAGCCGAGTCCAGTCCCGATTGGCTCACGGCCCCCCCCTCGGCAGCGGCAAGTACCTGCTCTACGAGAAGAACGAGGTGAAGGCCCGGGACCGGGAGTGGAAGAAATACGAGTTCCACTACGACAACGTGCTGTGGGCCCTGCTGACCCTCTTCACCGTGTCCACGGGAGAAGGCTGGCCACAGTAAGTGACCCCAGGCAGGGCTTGGGGGGCGGGACTCGGGGAGCGGGGCTCCGGGACGGGGCTCGGAGGGCGGGGTTTGTGGCAAGACTGGGGCGGGGCTCGGAGGGCGAGGCTGGGGGCGGGGTTCGTGGCAGGGCTGGGGCGGGGCTCGGTGGGCGGGGCTGGGGGCGGGGTTCGTGGCAGGGCTGGGGCGGGGCTCGGAGGGCGGGGCTGGGGCGGGGTTCGTGGCAGGGCTGGGGCGGGGCTCGGGGGGCGGGGCTCAGAGGACAGGGCTCCTGGGCGGGGCTCGGAGGGCAGGGCGCCCACCTCCCCGAGACAGGAGGGACATCACTCAGCCTCCTGAATGTGCCCCTGCATCTGGGGACTGCGCACCGCACAGAAGGGCCCCACGGGGCAGGTTCCCCGACCTGTCCCTGTGATGAGCTGTGGATGTCGCTGGGCCATGGTGACACTCTCACCTAGGCCGGGCCAGGACCAGAGTGAGAGAGGAAAAGCCGATCGTGCAAGCCCGGGTGGACCCCGTCTTTATTTAAAATTTTGGTATTTGGCCCGGTGGTGGCGCGCGCCGGTCATCCCAGCAGCTGGCGAGGCTGAGGCAGGAGGATCCCAAGTTCAAAGCCAGCAACTTAGCGAGACCCTGTCTCAAAATAAAAAATTTTAAGAAGGGCTGGGGAGATGGCTCAGTGGTCAAGTGGCCCTGGGTTCAATCCCTGGAACCATGATATGTGGCTCACGGTGGACTTTGTGGAATTCGTTTTGATGTTTTTAAATGTCACAATTTTTTTATCTTAATCTCTTATATTTTGGGAGCCCCCATAATTTGTGTCCAAGGTAAATGTCTCTCCCTCCTCACCCCTGGCCTAGTCCTCCTCCCAGAGGACTTGAAAGGCCAGGATGAAGGCTGCAGAGTCTGGCAAGTGCTGTCAGCACCTTTATCCCCAAGCCCACTTTGAATGAATTCTTAAAGACACCCCTTGGACAGCCTTTAGTCCCACCTGCCAGAGAACCATTACCGTATACTTAATGATTTTGTTTGAATAATGCACCTAATAGTGACCTTCCAAAAAAATATATCATCAGACACTCATAAACCTGTCACATCTACTCTTTGAAGGTGTGGCTTAAACAGAATTCTTAAGCAGTGCACACCCTTTGCAACTGTACAGGGCTTCCGTGCACATATGTGTTCCCCACATGCATCCTGTCACACCTTCTCAGTACACACCAGCACTGTGCTTAAAAACTACCCCCCAACATGACAAACTCCTGCCCCTGTGACCCCCTGCTTGCTCCCATTCATTACTGTTAACTTGGTTCAAATCCCAACATGATGCTCCTGAGTAGGTGCCTTCCACGAGTCCCTTTCGTTGCTGAGCCTTGGCTCCCCGTGTGCAGAAGGGCGCCAGAAATGACCTTCCTGAGACGGTCACCAGGAAAATAAATCAAACATTGAAAATCCCTCCCAGCACATCATCGGCCCTCGATCCGCGGCAGGCGAGATGGGGCCACCATCAGCCTTTCAAGGACAGGGGCTTCCTCTTCCTGTCCCGCCCACCCTCACCCTCCCGCCCTCCTCGTCCCTCCGCCATGCCACGCAGGGTCCTCAAGCACTCTGTGGACGCCACCTTCGAGAACCAGGGCCCCAGCCCCGGGTACCGCATGGAGATGTCCATCTTCTACGTGGTCTACTTCGTGGTCTTCCCCTTCTTCTTTGTCAACATCTTTGTGGCCTTGATCATCATCACCTTCCAGGAACAGGGGGACAAGATGATGGAGGAATACAGCCTGGAGAAAAACGAGGTGCCGTCCCCTGCGTCCTGTGGAAACTGTCACACACACCCAGGACCCCACTTCTGGGGGCACCTGGGGACAGAGGGCAGCCCTGCTGGGGTTTCCAGAGGAAAACACCCCTCACTGTATCCGTCAGTTCAGACCAGGGTCCGCTGCAGTAACGAGCAGCCCCGGGCATTTTCAAAGGCTGACTTCTTGCTCACATCGCCTGTCCAAACCGTTGGTGGCTCTTCTCCATGACATCTCTAGTCCTGTCCCGGGCTGGTACGGAGGCTTCAGCGTGAAGCAGGAGCATGTGCAGCCCAGCTCTCGAGGCTGGGCCCTGAGTCGTGCCCATCACTTTTGCCCCATGTTCTTGAGCTTGAGGGCGCCCCACGTCCGTGTCGGACGTCGGGAGGGTGGGGAAGCAGCACCTTCCCATGGGAGGGCCAGCGAGTGGTCACAAATGAAAGTCTAGTCACCGGGGAGGACCGAGGGGCCCCTTTGCCCTTCTGGGATCACCCAGGCTGCTCAGAGGACCCAGTGCACCTGTCTTCTGTGCTACTGATCCCTCGGACTCGGTGGCCACTATTTCTCCTTCTCTTTATCCCTCAAAGAAAAGGAGAAGGAAAACCAGGCGGCCCACAAGAAAGAATGGTAGGCCCCGAAGTCAGACCTCGGTTGTAATTCAGATTTGGCCCATGCAGCAGCTGAGCCATCTCAGGCAAGTGGCTCAGCCTCTCTGGGCCGCGACAGTGAGGCTGTTGATAAACCTTCTCTGAGGGGTTCCAGGGGATCACTAGGGAAGCCGAGGTCCAGGCACACCTGGACTCCTGGAGCAGTGGGGTCGGCAGGGGCCAGCGCAGGGCCTCCCCGCTCCTCCGCCTCCTCACGGTGGGCCTCCTCCCCACAGCGGGCCTGCATCGACTTCGCCATCAGTGCCAAGCCGCTGACCAGACACATGCCGCAGGACAAGCGCAGCTTCCAGTACCGCATGTGGCAGTTTGTGGTGTCCCCGCCTTTCGAGTACACCATCATGGCCATGATCGCCCTCAACACCATCGTGCTGATGATGAAGGTGAGCCCCCACGCCCACCACACCCATCACTCAGGGTGACGTCCCTGAGTTTCCGTACCTGCTGTTCCCACTGCCTGCACACTGTTCCCGCCATTCTGCCTGCCCAGCTGCATGTGCAGACCCCTTCCTCCAGGAAGCCTTCCCTGACTCCCCCGACTGCACAGAGTGCCCGTCTTCACCGCCGTCCTGGTGATGGCCTCAGTGTGGACGTGCAGGACGGACCTCCCTGCCCCCGAGGGCTCCAGAGAGCCCTCACCTGAGTCCCCAGGTTCAGCAAGGGCCCGAGTCAGAGGGGATGAGAAGCCACACAGACGTTTGGTGGCTGAAGTGCAGGGAGAGGGCTGGGGCCTCGGGGCCTTGAGCCTCCTGGGGTGGGAGCCAAGTCCATGGTCCTGGGTTCAAGTCCAGCTCTGCGCCAGCTCCCGGGCTCTGCTTGCCCCAGAGCGTCCGCTTCCTGGTCAGTGAGAGGAGGGACGGTGAGGAGAGGACACTCTGCAGCCTCCACCCCCCTGGGCGTCAGAGACGGGCTTCATCCTGGCACAGAGGACGGAGGGAGGGAGGCTGCGGTTCTCTTAGTTCTTCCCCCAGCCCCGAGTGGAGCCCAGGGCCTCGTGCGCGATGTGCACGTGTCCACCACCTGCCCAGTCTCTTTTTCTTTTGTGCCGGGATTGAACCCAGGGGTGCTACTGCTGAGCCCCAGCCCCAGCCCGAGTTTGTAAGTTATTTGGAGACAGGGCCTCCCTGAGTTGTTTAGGGCCTCACCACTGCTGAGGCTGGCTTTGAACTCACGATCCTCCTCCTCAGCCTCCCGAGCCGCTGGGGTGACAGGCGTGGGCCTCTGCACCCAGCCTGGCTGTTAATTCTTGAATAGTGAAAAACCTGGACCAAGCTCCCCCTGAGGTCTCCCCTACACGGTGGCCCTGCTCTGGGGAAAACGTCCCAGACCGTCCTCAGATGCCTAAACCACGCAGGCGCCGACCCCGCCGGCCCGTACCGTGCTTTTTCCCCCAACCCACGCACCCACTGGATGAAGGCTGTGAACCAGGTGCCGGGCCTCGGGGAGCCGGGCGGGGCGCTGGTGCGTTTGGTACATTCACCAAGTTTTGCGCCCTGCCCGTCATCGGGACACCCCCACCCCCACCCCACCCGCGGACAGCCGTCTGCACACTTTCTGGGTGACGTGCCTCCCACGCTGCAGCTGTTTTGGGGTTTTGTTTAATTACTGTAAATAGGAGACCCAGGACTGTGCCGTTGAATTCTTCAGTAGGTATTCCTTAAAAATAAAACTTTTGCCGGGCCCGTGGTGCGCGCCTGAAATCCCAGCAGCTCTGGAGGCTGAGGCAGGAGGATCATGAGTTCAAAGCCAGCCTCAACAGTGGAGAGGCCCTAAGCAATCAGAAAGACCCTGTCTCTAAATAAAATACAAAATAGGGCTGAGGATGTGGCTCAGTGGTCGAGGACCCTGAGTTCGGGCCCTGGCACCAAAAATAATAATAATAATAAAAAAAGAATGAAGACAGTTGCACTTTTTCACTTAAGATTTACTTAAATCTTAATGGATATTAAGCTTTTAAAAAAGAGAAGGCCAAGGGACTGGGGCTGTAGCTCAGGTGGTAGAGTGCTTGCCTTGCATGCAAAGGCCCTGGGTTCAATCCCAGCACGAGAGAGAGAGAGAGAGAGAGAGAGAGAGATCTAAGCTGAGTGTGGTCCACCCCCATAGTCCCAGCTACACAGGCGCCTGAGGCAGGAGGCTCCTGGAGCCCAGGAGCACTAGACTGGCCCCCCAGACTGCAAGACCCTGCTCAGAAAGAGAGAGAGAGTGAGAGAGTTCTAGAAATGCTAAGGTTCTGATGGAGACGCCAATTACCTTTATGATCATTGCATGTTGTATACACGTGTAGAATTATCACACTGTGCTCCATAAAAATGTACAATTATTATTGTCAGTTAAAAATTATAAATGTGTTTTTTTAATTTAAAATTTTTTCTTTAGGGGGCTGGGGATGTGGCTCAAGCGGTAGCGCGCTTGCCTGGCATGCGTGCGGCCCGGGTTCCATCCTCAGCACCACATACAAACAAAGATGTTGTGTCTGCTGAAAACTAAAAAAAAATAAATATTTTTTTAAAAATTAAAAAAAATAAAATAAAATTTTTTTCTTTAGTTTTTAATGGATCTTTATTTTATTTATTTTTATGTGGATGCTGAGGATGAAACCCAATGGTACAAGGGGCTGGGGCTGGGGCTCAGCGGTAGAGCACGTGCCTTGCACATGGGAGGTCCTGGGTTCCATCCTCAATACCACATAAAAATAAATAAATTAGATAAAGGTATTAAAAATGTTTAAAAAATAAATAAAAAGCAAAACACAAGTTGGGTGGGGTGGGGCACACCTATAACCCCAGCCACTGTTGGAGGCTGAGGCAGGAGGATCACAAGTTGAAGGCCAGCCTGGGCTACTTCGAAGACCCTCAGCAATTTAGCAAGACCCTGTCTCAAAAAAATATGAAAAGGGCTGGGGAGGTAGCGGGTAGCGAAGCACCCGGGGCTCAGTCCAGTGCTGCACAAAGGAAAACAACAAGAGGCAGCTGTTATGGGCGGTGGACACTGTCCTGCGTGGTCAGGGGCCGCCCAGGACACAGAGGCCGAGACGGGGCTCAAGACAGTTTTGACTATGAGTGTGAAAAGACTCCGGGCGGTGGGTCTGGACCCTCAGTGCTCCCTCACAGCCCTTGCCGGGCCTGGTTGGCCGCGGGCCCAGGTCGCTCCTGGGAGGACGAGGGCCACGTGCTGCTGCTGCTGACATCCCCCCTCCCCCCAGTTCTACGGCGCCTCGGTGGCCTACGAGAACGCCCTGCGGGTGTTCAACATCGTCTTCACTTCGCTCTTCTCCCTCGAGTGCCTGCTCAAGGTCATGGCCTTTGGGATTCTGGTAAGTGGCCTGGGCTCTACCCTGTGCTGGGGGGGCCACGCTCTGGGCGGGGCTGAGGGTCTCTCCACCTGGTCCCCAGGCCCCCCCAGGTGGCGGCTGCACAGCCCCCCGTGGCTTCAGCCCCTCCCCAGATATTCAAGGGACACCAGTGAGACCAGGCACTTTGGTGACATCCTGGGCCAGGGGCATAAGGATTCAGTTTTTCCTCCAAAGGATCCCACGGGAGGGAGAGTAATTATCATCCATAGAGACAAGGAAACAGACCAGGGAGGCTAAGTCTGTGGGATTCAAACAGTTTTACCCACAATCCACGGGGAGAGTCCACCTAACTGTGGAGCCAGCACCCGGCACTCAGACACAGCCTCAGCCAGGCCTCGGGAAGTCAGTGTCCAACCTCCCCACCTGCCTTGTGCTCTGAAGCTGTCGATTCTCCTCGACTCCATTTTTCTTTTTCTTTTAAATGTGTTCCATGACCCGCTAACTTGATTTCGTCTCCTCTACTGCATGTAGTCTCAGCCAGGACCATCAGCCTCAAGGAGAGCTGAGGATGGGGGCAGGGGGAGGTGTCTGTGAAATTAGGTGGGAGAAAATTACTTCTTTATTTTTCTCCAGCCACTAACTCAACTCGAGTGTTTTCTTTCATCTTGAAAGTAGATGTGCTGGTCAGTTTTCCATTACTGTGACAGAACACCTGAAGTTGTTTACTTATAAGGAGAAAAAGGTCACTCTGGCTCACAGTTTCAAAGGTCTCCGTCTGTGGTTGCTGGGCCTGCTTGGCTTTGAGCCTACAGGGAGGCTCATGAGAGGGCACGGTAGAATAAGTGGTCCCCACAAGGTAGCTGGGAAGCCAAGGAGAAAGGAAGAGGAAGGGCCTGGGTCCCGGTATCCTTTTCAAGGGCACATCCCCAAGAACCTGACTTCCTCCTGAGCGTTCCCCACCCCCAGTAGAGCCACAGCTGGAGAGCAAGCTTCAACACAGAGGCCTTTGGAGCACATTCAGATCCAAACTGTAGATTAGGGTGACTGTGTTAAGTGGCCTCTCGAAGGTCCCCAGTGAGTGGCCAAGCTGGACCTTGAACCAGGACGTCAGCTGTCCCGACAGCTGATGTAGTTGCCCTCTCTGAGAGAAGGCCCTACAGCCCCTGGTCTCAGCCAGCCCCTCAGGAGCGGAGTTCCCACCTGGCCTACCGAGGGCTGTGCCCAGCCCCTCCCCCACAGGCCCCGGCCCCTCCCCCACAGGGCTCCTGGAAGCGCCAGATCAAGGAGCCTGGTGCAGAGGACCACCAGTAGGTACTGGGAAGAGCTGTCAGAAAGGCCACCACTGGCCTTTGTCCCCCAGAGAAATGGCTTTGTCTCCCATCAGCAGCACTTGGGGAGGTCTCTAAAATTGAATGACAGGGACTGGGGACACAGCTCAGTTGGTAGGGTGCTCGCCTCCCAGGCCAAGGCCCTGGGTTCAATCCCCCCCCAAAAAAGGAATGACGGTCCAGGGCCACCTCCAGAAGTTCTGCCCACCAATATGTGCTGTGCTGTGCGGTGCGGTGTGGTGCTGTGCGGTGCTGTGTGGTGTGGTGTTGTATGGTGTGGTGTTGTGCTGTGTGGTGTGGTGTTGTACGGTGTGGTGTGGTCTTTACAGTGTTGAGATTTGAGCCCAGGCCGACTCTCCCTACCTCTGAGCCACACCCTCAGAGGTAGAGCAAAGCTTGTTTCTGCTCTGAGTCAGGGCCTTACGAAGTTGTTGAAGCTGACCTCAAATTTGTGATCCTCCTGCGCTCAGCCTCCTGGGGTTCTAGGTGTGAGCCACCATGCCCAACTAAATATGGGGGAGGGGTTATTTGTTTATTTTGGTGCTAGGGGTTGAACTAAGTCACTCAGGCAGGCCTTCAACTTGTGATCCTCCCACCTCAGCCTCCTGAGCAGCTGGGACTACGGTGTGTGGATGTTCAGTGAGTTCCCTGGGGGATCTGAGTCACACCAGGACTGTCAAGCACAGGGATTAGCACCAGCCTGGTGGACGGGGGCGTCCCAGAATTCTGGTCTCGGGTGCCACATATGGGCTGTGTGGCCCGGGGTGGATCACAGGAAGATCAAGGCCCAGGCTCCGAGAACTGCCCCGCCCCCTGTCAGCTGTGTGGCCCCAACCAAGTTCTCTGGTCTCCTGGTGTCCTTGCCAGCTCTTGACAATGAAGAGGTCTTGCACCGGGTCCCAAGGCCAAGAGGAGCTGGCCTTCCACTGACCCAGTGGCTCTCCTATGGGGGCCGAGGCCCCGTCTCCCTCGCCCTTGCCAATCCTGCCCAGAGCCCCCCTTCCCATTTTAGACAAAGCCCAACTTCCCCCCCCCCCCGCTGTAATCAAGCAACAGAGGGGAGCCCCATACCCCGGGGCTCCAGGCAGGTCCCCAAACACCTGGGGGCTGGCTTCACCTGGGATTCCTCAGGAGCAGAGCTTGCCACAAGGACTGAGTGCAAGGATGTGTCTAGAAAGTCATCTCGCCAAGGACAGGAGGGGAGGGGGCGGTGGGGAGGGGCAGGAGGGCAGCTGCCCCTGTCCGGGACTTCCAGGCCACTGGGGATCAGTTCCACTGGGGGCCTCCAGGTGGCAGCAGAGGGCACGGTCGCCGAGGAGGGAGCTGCATCCTCCCTGGCCGTGGTCACAGTCAAGGCCGCTTCCAGGGGCCCGGGGCAAAGTAGCCAGGTGGCCACAGAGAGGGGTCTACGGCCAGACCACCCTGAACTCGCCCCATCTCCTCTGAAATGCGTGGGGATGTGGGTAGGTCCCAGCAACCCCTGCCACACACCAGAAGTGCCTGAATTCCTCTCAGGCAGTTTTCAAACAGCGTCGCCTGCTGAATGCTCAGTAGTGACAGTTGTTACCACTCTGCCCCCAGAGCCCCGAGGCCCGATGCTGCAACTCCGAGGGAAGCGTAGTTCTGAAATGTGGATCCTTCTAGGCTGCAGGGCTGCCTGGGGTCAGGCCCTCCGCTGGCCACTGAGAATGAGGCCCAGGTCCTGGCCTGCGTCAGGGGGGACACTGACAAGGCCCATGTTTGCCACGGGTCCCACAGAGCCTGGAGGTGGGAGGCGTCTGTTTGACCCAGATTCTTAGATCCCAGTGTTGCTTGGTACAGTCTCGGAAATTGGAGGAGGGCCCTTGTCCAAAAGGACCAAGTATCCTCATTTCAGTGCCAAGTTAAGGGGATCAGGGGACTCTCAGGGGGCTCGGGGCTGGGTTTTTTTTTATCAGATGGTGTGGGGTATTTCAATATTTTAACAACACAGCTGTCCCAGGGTGTCTGAGTTGAGCCAGCCACCAGCCCAGAGATGTATCAGTCAGGATAGTTCAAGTTAAGCTGCAGTAACAAAAACCCTACCTCTCAGTGACTTTAATCAACAAAGGTGGTTTGGGTTTTTTTTCCCCCACACTCGACACAGGGGATTTTTGTCTTCTGTTTACTCAAGACCCAGGCTTATGGAATAGCTGCTATCTGGATGTTGCTGGTCACAGACAGGAGTGACTACACTACCTCAGCCACTCAGCCCCATCTAACCAAGGGCCAGGAAGTGTAGCCCTGTGTGTGCCTGGAAGGCCTCAAGGCCCTTCCTCCAGTGCCCAGTGACCTCTGTCCTCCTTCTCCAGATCAGGAAATGGAGGCACAGAGAGATCAAGCCACTTGCCCATAGCCACACAGCTCTGGTAGTAGAGCTGGGATTTGAACCGAGAACCTTCCCTCCCTTAGTGGGTGTGCTGTAAGCACAGCAGGGTCTTAACCTAGACTCACCTGGGTGCAGAGCAGGGCCACCCCTCGGCTGCTGACCTCCTCTGAGTGAAAATGGGTGATGCTCTTTCCCTCTGGGGGCCTTGTGAGGAACAGTGACGTCCTCCATAGAGCAAGCAGGGCTTGGAGAGCCCTCAGAAGTGTTGGCGAGACGGCCTCAGCCCCAGAGGGCAGCCCCCTCCCCAGCAGAGGAAGGCCAGGCCTGGAGGCCCCAGGGAGGGGACTCAGCGGAAGCCCTCCAGCAGCCCTAGATTGGCAGCAGGGCCTTTGAGTGGGTGTGACTGTCCCCGGGCACCAGCTGTCCTGCCCCCGGGCCAGCTGGGGGCGGGGCCTGGAGCCCTTCTTGGCATCTCTGTCTTGTGGGTCCCTGTTCTAGAATTATTTCCGCGATGCCTGGAACATCTTCGACTTTGTGACTGTTCTGGGCAGCATTACAGATATCCTCGTGACCGAGTTTGGGGTAAGTCTCCTGCCGGCTTCTTTCTGGGGTCTCGGGGCTGGACTGGGGTGGCATGGCGGGGGGGGGGGTACTGACGCTACAGATTCTGGCAGCCGTAGTTGGCTGTGGCCAGTGCTTGGCCAGGACCTCAGGGAGAACCGGGGCCCCTGGGGACAAGGCAGGGAGATGAGGGCATCCAAAGCCCAGACGCGGGGGGGCCGCGCTACAGGGTGGGCTTCCCTGCCTCTCGGCTGTGGAGTGTGAACAAATAATGCAGATAGGTGTGTCAAGGGCCGTGGAGGCCCCGAAAGGCCCCCAGGCTAGCCCATCCAGACACCCAGTGGGGCCAGACAGACCCCCTGCTGTCACTTCTCTGCGCAGACCCTCTGCGGCTCACAGGCAGGAGGGCACCCTGGTCCTCAGGCCAAGGCAGGGATGACACTTCCAGGACCCCAGGAGAGTCCCCAGGACACCCACCCTCCTCTAGCCCCAGGCCCAGGAGACGCCCCCGTAGGAGAGGTGGCAGGTCCTTGGTCCCACGTCCACAGCCCTTCCTTCGTTCCCAGACCCCAGAGGTCCTGCCCAGGCCCTCTCCTTGGCCATTTGCCAGTGAGCCCAGGCTTGGGGACCCTCAGGAGATGGTGGGGAAGAGATCCTCAAGGGGGAACAGAAAGGGAGAAGAGTGTGGAGGCTGGGGCCCGGTGGGATCGAAGGCGCCCTAATAACAGTAAAAATAATACTAACCGCCGAGGACCCGGGGTGCCAAGAGTCTCCGTGGATGGGCTCCTGCACCAGAGAATCCCCCAAGGGGATGTCCTTTCCCTGAAAAGGACAGAGAGGAAGGGAAGGGACTCGGGCCACCAGCCGCCGGCCACCTGGGGAGCTGTTACCTGCCCAGGCGCTGAAGTGCGGAGGGGCCACTTCCAACACCAAAGCCACAGAGCAGCAGGGGCCCGCCCACCGTCCCTCCTCCTGGCCCCCCACAGGCACCGCCCACTGGCCTAGGCAACCAGGGGGGAGTGAAGAGACCCGCCCTGGTCACTCAGCCGGGCCCTGGTGACTCTAGGGAGCACCTTGGCAGCCCCAGGGCGTCCCCACCTGTCACCCAGGAAGGAGATCCTGGAGCCCACCCCCCACCCCACCTTCCAGGAGGCTGGCATGGCTGCAGAACCACAGAGAAGGAGGCGTTGCTGATGTGTCCCCACCCGCACACGGGGCGCCACGGCCTCGCTTCTTTGCCCTCAGCTGCAGCGGAGCCAGGAACTCCCCTCCCCGCCCTGAAGGTTTTCTCTAGAGGAGTCACCCCCACCTGCAGGCTTCCCCACCAGGACGTCCCCCAGGTCGCTCTTCCTTGGCAGAGAGCGAGGGTCTGGCCCTGATCTTCACCCTCACCGTCTGACCCAGGGCCCCGCCTGGCAGTCATAACAGCCTTAAACCAATGTCCCTTTGGGTGAAGAGGCTGGGAAGGGCTGCTCAGCTCCCCAGGACAAGTGGAGGAAGTTGGTTGAAACTTCCATTTGCCATGAGAGATCTGCAGGGCCGGATGCCCAGCTGTGTGTCCTGTGTGGCCGGAAGGCATAGGAGCCAAGATACTAGGACCATTGCAGTAGCCAAGCAGCCCTCCCTACCAGCCACCTGCGCCGGGGCAGCTGTGTCACCTCTTCTCCTGTAGAGTGGGCAGAACTGGTGCAACTGATCCCATCAGTTCCTTATATGACTCCCATTCATGCACACATGGAGTGCCTACTGTGTGCTAGGCATGGTTACGATGCTGCAAGGGGAACGGGGGTGCAAAACAAAACAGAGCAGCGCGCGGAGCACCTGCTCCCAGAGGACGGGTGTTCTAGGGGGAGCCGCAGCGTTTTTACAGATGAGGACGCTCCACGTGAAATGCTTGGCACAGAGTCTCCCAGGAAACAAACCCTTCCTAACGGTGGTTACTATTATTGTTATTGCTATTGTGGCCGTGGGTACCTGGGCAGTGTGGTAGCCAGCCCTGCATGGTCATATCCTGAGGGGTAGGCAGAAGGGGGTGTCTGGGCCCTCGGGCATGACCAGGTCCCAGCTGTTAGGTCTCAGGGCCCCCCTCTGCCTCCCAGGTAAGGCACCAGGTCTGAGGCCAGAGCCCAGCCACGCTGCGGCGGCGGGGGGAGCCAGACCCCGGGAGGGCAGGTGGGGGAGGGTGCCGAGCGGCCTGGGGACGGGTCGGCGCTGCGCGGTGGATAATGACTGTTTCTTGTCTTGTCTCTTTCCATGCCTGCTGTTTAAACTGTATATTGGCACAACGCCGTCTGAAAAACTCATCCAATCAAAATGCACTATGAAATTCATTTGTTCATCCATGACGTGGTCTGTGTGTTCATACACCAATGACTTATCTCCCAACCCACCGCCACCACCACCCCCACTCCCCGCCCGGAACCGAAACCCATTGGTTTTTTGGCACTGGTTACAAATCAACCTAAAAAACGCTGAACTCCGCCCCCAACCGTCCCCGCCCGCCCGCCCCCCTCCATCTTCAACATCCGCATCTAGAATCCGGTTGGTGTTACTTCTTTCTGAAGTCTAAATGCCTTACATTAACTGTGAAGCATCTCGCATCCGCACGCATGGCCTGCCCTGGCTTCCTGGGGTGCCTGATTCCCCTCCCTCCCGCTCCCGTCTGTCCGTCTCCCCGCCCCACCCACCCTCCCCTCCCGCCCCAGGCTCTCCCTCCCGCTCTGGGTGTTCCTAGCAGGTTCTGGTTGGAGGGTTTCCATTTGGGTGGGTTTTCATCATTTGCAGAAAAAAGGACTGTGCCTTGCCCGGTGTTTCATCTGGTACCCAAGGGCCGGCCCGCCAACATCACCCACACGCAGCCCCCCAGGCCCACCATGACCAGCCACTTCCCCACACTGCCGCCCGGTTCAGCTCGGGAAGCCCAAACCCACTGCCCACCTCCTGCC
Source organism: Marmota monax (assembly GCF_021218885.2). NCBI lineage: Eukaryota > Metazoa > Chordata > Mammalia > Rodentia > Sciuridae > Marmota > Marmota monax. The sequence continues at coordinate 25,230,547 of NW_026695228.1, forward strand.
GCCCCTGAATCTCTTCCACTCTCTCCCCTCTGGCCTCCAGCCTCAACCCCTTGCAAGCCCACTGCTCCCCGGCCTCCATCAATAGAGATGCTCCCAGGCCTGCAGGGGAGGACTCAGGGCGAGGCGGCATGCAAGCAAAAATTTAGGGACAGAGGAACCCAGAGTGGACAGACTCGGGTCTGGTGGCTCTCCCTGCAGCCCTGATAGGCAGGTGCGCACGCTGCACCCACACCCAGTAAGTGCTCAGCCAGCGCACACCTGGCGCAGATATGGCCTCTAACTCACACTCTACCTCTCGTCTCTCTCTATGGCTTTACCTCTTGCACGCACACACACGCAGTCCCTCTCCTATATTACTTCCACCCACCCTGAAGGGCTGCACCCCACCCAGCACACACCTCCTTCATCTCTCCCTCTGACTCCGCCCCTTCCCCTCCCACCTCTGCCCTTCTGCCCATCATCACCCAGGAGCCCCTGAAGGGCCTCACTGGTGGCATTTTGCACTGGATCCCTCCCTGCGGACAGCGCACTCCTCCACCGAACAGGGAATGATCACCAACTGCAAGGTGGGCAGAGCCAGCCACCGTCTCTGCCCCTTGCCTGAGTGAGGTGGGGGTGGCAGGTATTGGTCCAGTAACCCTTGACCTCCACTTGAAATCGTAGCTTCTCTGCAAGCTGAAGGCTGAGCAGCATGAACAAGGTAGAGAGGGGAGAAAAGGGCATTCCAGGCCCCAGGACGGTGGGTGAAAAGGCCCTGGGGCAGGGGAGAAAGCAGGGGTCCGGGCTGCAGGTGAGGGGGTGTGGCTGGAGCAAAGCGGCAGAGGAAAGCTATTGGAGAGCTGAGGAGGTGAGGGGCCCTGCCAGGGGACACTGCTGTGGAATCTTATCTTAAGCACCAGGAAAGGCCTGGAAAGATTGAAGCGATGATGTGATTTGAAATGCTTGAGATGAGAGCGCCTGGCTACAATGAGATGAGGCTGGGCTGGAGGTGGGCACCAGGTCCCAGCAAGAGGTGACAGGTAGCAGTGGAGGCAGCAGGGAACTGGAGGAGACTGGCTCAGAGCACGGGGCTGGACTGGGCAGGAGGGAGCTGGCCCTGGGAGGAGGATGAGTGGGCGTGGTGAGTTTGAGGTCCCCGCAGGACCCGGGAGGCAGGCAGCGGGGCGTCTGGAGCTTTGGGCTGAGGTCTGGGCAGGAGGAGGGGTCTGCAGGGGGCAGAATTTCTGTGCATCCCTTGGGCAGATGGTTCCCATGTCCTTCTGCATGCTCGAGGGACACCAGGCTCTGAGCCCTCACTGGAGAGGACCACAAAGAGAAGGACTCCATGCCCCCAGGGCCTGTGGCCAGTGGCAGGGCAGGGTCTGGGGCAAGCTAGGAGGGAGCTCTGGAGGCTCCGTGGGCACTCAGAGGACGTGGTGCAGGAAGAGACGGGTGGACGAGGGCTGCCGGGACCCTCGCCCCACCAAACCCCTCCGGTCCCCACCCCACCTCCCTCGTGTCTCCTCCCTCGGCTCCCCAGGGGCAGCATGCTGTCTGCACGTCTCCCTGCCAGATCCCGCTGCTTCCGCCTGGTGGCAGGCTCCACGCTGAGCCCCGAGGCTGCTTCCAGGGCCTGCCTGCCTCTGCATGCTCCCGAGTCCACATGTTATGATCCGCCCCATGGAAGGGATGGCTTGTACTCTGGGGGTGTACGGGAGGGGGCTGGGGACACCTGGGCTGTTGGCCCCGTCCCCAGGTGGAGCTGGGTGGCCAGGCAGGGCTGGGGTCAGGTCAGGGGCACGGAGGGTGATCTCTGAACCAAGCTGGGGTGGGGCTCTGGTGAGAACTTGGGTGTTCTCACTGACAGGCCCAGTGTGGTCAGGTAGGGCCCAGCCCCTTCGGCCACCAGGCCTAAGGGCCAGCTGCTGCATCCCATAGAAATCTGACTCCCCAGCCAACCGAGAGGCCTCTTGCCAACCTCGGAAATTCCACTCCCAGGCCTGAGCTACTGACAGACACAGGCCCCATAGCGGGAGTTCCCCACAACCCTGTGCCCCAGAAGCACCAAGTACAATGTCCATGTAATCATTGCCCAAATTCGCACATGCTTGAAACCCGGAGGGTTGCTGAAATACCAGGGCTCCCCTTATGGGTCGACCTGTGCCATTCGCGGGGTGAGGGCTCAGCAGTGCTAAGCCTTGCCATGGGGCCTGAATCGCGGCTCCCACGAATCCCTTAGGCCAGACTCCAGGTGGGGTCCCCTTAGCAGGAGACCCACTACCCCTCCGCCCCCCACCCCCCGAGTCCTAGCCAGCGATGGGAGGTTTCCATGTCTGCCCGGGGCAGGGATCACTCAGAGGCCATGAGCCAGGAAAGCTGGCACCACTGCAAAGCTGCAGGGCGCGTGGCCAGCCTCCAGGGCAGCCACAGGGGCCCAGGCCTGCCCCAAACCAGACGGGTGACCAAATCCTATTTTTAAACGATGTCAACTATTTTTCATAATCAAATAAAAAGACGCTACTCAGGCCCAACAAATCAGCTTCACTGGCCAAACAGGTCCACGTGTGATTTCTAGCCGCCCAGCCAGGGTCCCCTGAAGCCTCAGGACGGTCATGTAAACACCCACGAGTTGTGACCACCATTCCCGCCAGCCTCCTGCTCCACTTTTAGCTTGGGTGGGAGGACACAGAGGCAGTGACCAGACAAGCTTTTTTGAGCAAATCAGAGTCCACCCAGGGAGGTCCTGGGGGCAGGGACGGCCCCACCTCCCGGCCCCCTGCACCTGCCCCTTGGTGGGCTGGGGGTTAATTCGGAGCTCACCCGCCCCATGGGAGCTGAGTCGTTCCTGCTTCCCGCAGGCCTGGTCCCGTGACACTCCACCCAGCCCCAGAAGCTGAGAAGCCATCCCTGAGAGGGGGGAAAAGGGCCCCAAATGCATCTTCTCCGACTCAGCGGGCAGCGAGGACTCACCCTGCAGCCGAACAGCCCCAGCTCCCTCCCGTCCTCCCCATTCCCGCTCGCCAAGGGGGTAAGGAAAGATGCTCGTCTGCTTCTCCCCATTGGCTCCAGCCGCTGCTCCTCTTGGCCGTGGGGTGAGGTCAGGGCGGGCAGGAGCGGGTGGGCAGCTCGGCAGGGCAGGGCAGGGCAGGGTGCCCGGTGAGTCCCGTGACAGATGCATTTCTGGCTCGGAGCGTAACATGCCCTCGGAACCCGCACAAGTCCTCCAGGCCTGAGCGTGCTGGCGACCCCCACCCCGCCCCCCGCCCCGGTGTTTGTGCATCGTACACGTGTGATGGGTTCCGCAACTTGACCCGCTTGTGTCCTATCGTCTCAGTGCATTTGGTTGTTGGGAGAAATAAAAACCATCTCGATTTTTTTCCTGATTGGATGATTCGGATATATTTTCTTTTCCTTGATCTTTTGTTATTTCTTTCCCACCCCGTTCCCTTCTCCTCCTTCCCCCTTTTCTTTCCTTTTCCCCACTGCGGGTGGGGCTGGCAGGGAGGGCGGGTGCTTTTGAGTTGATGCCTTTCCTTCTTCCCACCCTCTGCCCCTGACTCCCTTCCGTTTTTCGAGTTTTCCCTCTGCACCATTGCATTAATAGTGCTTTCTCTCCTCTCCCTCCTTATTTGGGGTCTGGCTTGCTTTTTTCCTGTTGGTTGGCTTCATGTAGGGGCCTCTGTGAGTGGTGACAGCTCTGAGCTCCTGGGGTGGGTGGATGGTCACCCCTCTCCCTCCATCTCCCCAGAATAACTTCATCAACCTGAGTTTTCTCCGCCTCTTCCGGGCTGCCCGGCTCATCAAACTCCTCCGTCAGGGTTACACCATCCGCATTCTTCTCTGGACCTTCGTGCAGTCCTTCAAGGTGAGCCCCTGCCCCTGCCCCTGCCCCTGGCCCAGGGCTCAGAAGCGCGGACTCCTGTGCTCCAGAGGAATCAAACTGGACGTGACTCTGTGCAGGAGCCATCCTGGGATGCCGCCTTCGGGCTCCTATCTAACTTCCTGCCCCTGGGGTGTCTTCAGAGCTCTGAAGGCCTCATCACAGAGCCCCGGTGTGCAGCGCTGGCGGGACTCGCGTGGCATGTGGCCCCCCGACCAGTGGGGGGCGCGCTGGGACAAGGGAAGGAAATGGTGGGCCGAGGGGCCCAGCACCCCTCACTGCCTTCCCTCCCGCAGGCCCTGCCCTATGTGTGCCTGCTGATTGCCATGCTCTTCTTCATCTACGCCATCATCGGGATGCAGGTGAGCGCGCACTCCAAGGTGTCGGGCCACCCAGAGGGGCAGCCGCCCCCAGGCAGGAGCGGCCCAGTGGAGCCCAAATCCGGTGGCAAAGAGATGGAGCTGGCTTCCCTGAAGCCACGGGCTGCGGGGCGGCAGGGCTGGCCCTGGTGGTCACCCTCCCATTCCGCAGGTGTTTGGCAACATCGGCATCGACGTGGAGGACGAGGACAGTGATGAGGACGAGTTCCAAATCACTGAGCACAACAACTTCCGGACCTTCTTCCAGGCGCTCATGCTTCTCTTCCGGTGAGAGGGGGCGTGGCTTCACCCTTCCACGGGGTGGGGAGGCCTTCATTCTTCTCTTCCCGCGTGTGTGTGTGTGTGTGTGTGTGTGTGTGTGTGTGTGTGTGTGTGTGGCGGGTTCTCACTCTTCTCTTCCGGTGAGGAGTGCCACGTCCGTCCCTTCCGGTAGGGAACATGTGCTAATCTCTTAGGTGTCCCACTCTCCCACTCCCCTTCTGGGGAGGTTTGGTACGGGCGTGCGGGGCGCAAGGGTCCATGGCAGGGCAGTTGCTGAAGGCCTTCTTCAGGCTTCAACTCGTTGAATCCCCCTGACTGCCTCCTGAGGTGGGGACGCTCGAACACCCCATCCGACACTTGAGGAAATTGAGGCTTAGGGCTGTTGAGGTTGATCCTTTGGTGAAGCCTGGCAGCACGTCCTGCATTCGCCGAGCGGAGGTTTATTGAGCAGCTACTGTGTTCCAGGCACTGCCACACCCCGGGATACGGCAGAGGGAGAGGGAAAACACTTTCTTCCCTTTGAAAGTTAATTTTCCCATGAGGAAGACACATAATTGGTAAAGCAATTATAGGAGATCCTAGATGGAGATAAAATTTTAGATCAGGAGGGCATGGGGATTGGGGTGTGGTAAGCCCAGTTACTTGGGAGGCTGAAGTAGGAGGATCATAAGTTCGAGGCCAGCTGGGCAACTTAGTGAGACCCTGTCTCAAAATAAAATAAAAAAGGGCTGGGAATGTGAGTAGCTCAGTGGTAGAACACCCCTGGGTTCAATCCCCAATACCACACACACACAAAGAAAAAAAGGAGGAGGAGAGGGGACACAGAAAGAAATAGTGTCTGATGCCCCTTGTAGGAGGTGCCTAGAATAGGTGAATTCAGAGTGGGAAAGCGGAACAGTGGGTGCGGGGCTGGGGGCGGAGAGCAGGGAGTTACTACTTACAGGGAACAGAATTGGGGAGGGTGAGAAAGTTCTGGGGTGGGCGGTGCTGACAGTCACTAACGGTGTGACAGCAGTTGGTGCCACTGAGTTGTGTGTTTCAAAGTGGTTAAAATGGTCTATTTAAGAATTTTGCCGCAATAAAAAAAAAAAAGGTTCATCTAACAACAAAAAGAAGGGGATGGAGGGCCTCCAGACAGGTGTGACGTTAGAGGGACAAAGGTGAGGAGGGAGCCATGTGGATGTCAGGAAGGGTGGCAGAAAAGGCAGAGGGGACAGCTGGCACAGGGACCCTGTGGCCAGGACACGGCTGGCACGTTGGAGGACAGTGAGGGGCCAGCACACCCGGAGCACAGTGACCCAGGGAGAAAAGACTCATGAGAGTCACCTGGAGGGAGGAGAGCTTTTCGGTTATGCAGATGTCCCTGTGCCCAGTCCGGCCGGGTCCAGCCTGTCGGGTGGAGCGTGGGCCTCAGCTTGCCCCGTCCTGGGGGCGGAACCCAGCCTCGCGTGTGAGCGAGCCCTCTGCCCCTGAGGAGCTCCCCACCCAGCACCAGCATTTTCAAAAGTCCCCGTGGGCTTTAAAGCTCAGCCGAGGAGGAGAATGTCCCACCCGATGTCCTAGGGAGGGGAGGCAGTGGACCTGGGGCTCAGATCGGCCCACCCAGCTCCAGAGCCCGGTGTTTGACCCACACGCGCCCCTTCCCAAGAGGCCTTGGCCTCCAGCCAGAGCCGGGTGCCCAGGCCCCTGATGCCCCTCCCTGTCCTCAGGAGTGCCACCGGGGAAGCCTGGCACAACATCATGCTCTCCTGCCTCAGTGGGAAGCCATGTGACAAGAACTCCGGCATCCTGACAGCCGACTGTGGCAACGAGTTCGCCTATTTTTACTTCGTTTCCTTCATCTTCCTCTGCTCCTTTCTGGTGAGTCTGCGGGCGGGGAGGCCGGGCGGGCCTGGGCCCCTCTCTGCCTCAGGAACAGATTTCTCTAGGATGAGACCGATCGGCTCCTTCAGGGCTGCTCCCAGCCGGCCTGGGGCTCAGTGAACCCAAGTTTCGCAGTGTGGATCCCGCTGAGCTTGGGGGCACCCCAACTTGCACCCTCTGGTTGCCCCCGGCACTAGATGACCACGTCAGCTCAGGGAAAGTCAGGCACAGTGTAATCCCAGCAGCTCAGGAGGCTGAGGCAGGAGGATGGCGAGTTCACAGCCAGCCTCAGCAGCTCAGTGAGCCCCTGTCTCTAAATTAAACACAAAATAGGGCTGGGGATGGGGCTCTGTGGTCGAGGGCCCCCGGAGTTCAATCCCAGGTACCAAAAAAAAAAATGCGTAAGAAAATCAGCTTGAAGGAAGGAGCCTTCTCCTGGCTCAGGGCCTCAGCCATGTGGGTCCATGGGCACTGGAGCCACTGGCATGGGCCTGGGGGTGGGGGGGCAGGAAGCGGAGGGAGACGGAGAAAGAGCCAAAGACCCAATAGACCTTCCAGGGCGTGCCCCCAGCGAGGCCCCACTTCCTGTTTCCACCACCTCCAACACCTTCAGTTATGACCCTGTCATTGGGTCAGTGCTGATGAGGTCCCAGCCCATGTGACCTAGTCACTTCCCAAGCCCCACCTCCGAACACTGCCGAACACTAGGTTGAGCATTGGGGAACATTCCAGATCCAACTGATAGCCCTGTCCGTCCCCGCAATATGGTGACAGCCAAAAGCGTCACCAGACATTGCTGCCATTCCCTGGGGAAGGCCAGGATCCCCTCCATTGGAGACCCAGGTGGGGGAGGATCTGGGGTCCTCCCAAGCGGCGGTCCCCTTAGTGTGACCCATTTCCCAGCCCCCCCCACCATCCATCTTTGTCTCTCTCGGTCTCCATCTGCCCTTCTCCCTCCCCGTCTGCACCCCAGCTCACCCTCGCTGGTCCTCCTTGGGTCAGCCAGTGTCTCCTCGGGGTCCACTGCCGCTCTCTGTCCCCGGGCCTCTGCGTGAGTTCAGTGGGGTGCGTCCGCCAGCCACCCCAGCTCTCTCCCTCCTACTCCCCTCTCCCCCGGGGCCCCACAGATGCTGAACCTCTTCGTCGCCGTCATCATGGACAACTTTGAGTACCTCACCCGAGACTCCTCCATCCTGGGCCCCCACCACCTGGACGAATACGTGCGTGTCTGGGCTGAGTACGACCCTGCCGCTTGGTAAGGAGTGCCTGGGTCCTCCGGCCACAGGGGCCTCCTGCCGGAGCTGGGACATGGGCAGGCGGGTCCTGGGCGTTGGTCCCAGGCTCTGGCAGGGACCCCACCTGCGTCGGTCCAGAGGAGACAAGGAGAACCGGGACCCTAAGTGCGCCGCAGCCTAAGTGCTCAGGGTCTCACCCCTGCCAAAGCCCAGTCCCCTAGGAAGAGAGGGGAGGGTCACCCGGAGTATGAGGGAGCCCTGCCGCGCCCTGAAGGGTTAGCGCAGCAGGCCCTGGGAGGAGCTGAAGCCTCCAGTGGACTCCACTGGGGCGTAGGGGAGAGGCTGGCCCAGCTGGGCAGCCGAGATCTGGTATAAGATGGGAGCCCCGGAACCCCTTCAAAACCTGGAACGAGCTGGCTGCCGTGACGCACGCCTGACACCCAGCGGCTCCGGAGGCTGAGGCGGGAGGATCACGAGTTCACAGCCAGCCTCAGCAACAGCAAGGTGCTAAGCAATTCAGGGAGACCCTGTCTCTAAATAAAAGACAAAATTGGGCTGGGGACATGGCTCAGTGGTCATGTGACCCTGAGATCAATCCCCAGTAACCATTAAAACAAAACCACTAGAGCGGCTGGGGGCGGTGGGCCCTTGCCTCTCCATGACCTTGAAGGAAGAGCGTCCATCTCTGGAGACCAGAGGCCACTGCGGGCTGTGGAGTCCCAGCTCAGCTCCCCCGTACCTGGGTGGGCTCTGAGTGTGCTCGACACCAGGCCCTTGCAGACACTCAGAGGCCCCTGGAGCGGCCTGGAGCCCCCAGCCATGGGGACTCTAGGTGGGGCTGGTCTCGGCACCTGAAAGAGCATTACTGGGGGGGCCTCGGTGGCCGAGTCCTCCTGTCCTCTGGCCACCGCCCTGGCAGGGAGGCCTCAGGGAGGGGGCGGGAGGATGGGTCTCTCCAGCCCTGCAGCCCAGACAAGCCCTCCCCAGGCCAGAGGTGCCGCGGGTTCCTAACTCTTCCTCTTTTGATTTTAGGTCCGTCGCTGTCCCCCTCCTCTCTGTCACCGGCCCCCTCAGTGTAGCCCACATAGATTGTGCCCGGAGGCAAGAAGCCGAGGGCCTGGGGGGAGGTGCGGGTCTAGGACCCCCAGCACAGCCACCAGACCCGCCCGGGGCCCAGTGTCCGAATGTCCCCAGAGACCTCTCCTCTCCCAAGCCTGCAGCAGTCCCTGAGACCAGGAGGTCCAGCCCTGCTGTCCCAGCCCCGCCGCGGGCTGGGGGCGGGCGCTCACTAACCCTGTCTTCCCTTGCAGCGGTCGCATCCATTATAAGGACATGTACAGTTTATTGCGCGTAATCTCCCCCCCTCTCGGCCTAGGCAAGAAATGTCCTCATAGGGTTGCTTGCAAGGTTTGACTTCCACTAAAACCTGCTAGCATCCTGGAATGAGCGTGGCTTGGGGTCTCCAATATATATATTTCATATATATATATATATATCTCTAAACACAGAGCCATCTCTCTCTTGCATTGAACTAGAAGACGCGTAGGCGACAGAATGCGGCCATGTGGTCGATGAAGCATGGAGGCACACTCCTGTGTTCCCTCGGCCATCTCTGCTTGCTCTTAGCTGGCCGCCCATCCCGGGGTCTCCACGCCACCCCAGATCAGCTCCACCTCGGGGTGGGGTGTGACTCTGCACTGCCCCACGCTCCACTCTCCCCTGTACCCCACTCCCAGAGCCCCAGCCCCCTCCCCACCTGGCCCCCTCCCCCTCGGCCCCCTCAGAGACCAGCCTCAGCCAAACCAGAGAATGTCGCCCCTCTTTCAAAAAGACCCCGCGAGCGAGGCTCAGCTCCCGGCTGCCCGCCAGGAGACCCCCCTCCGCACCCGCCACGTCCCAGCTCCAACCCAGGTCGAGCCCGACTCTCCCCTGCTCGTGAGCAGTGAAATACTCATTTTTAATCACCTTTTCTTCCATTTTTTCCTCCTCTTTTCCATTTGTTTGAAATCTCTATTTTATCGTTTCTCTGCATCTTTCTCTATTTTTTCGGCTCCTGTGGTTTGTTTTTTTTTTTTTTTTTGGTTTTGGTTTTGGTTTTTCCTCCGTTCCCCCCTCCTCCGCCCCCTCCCTTGGTTCTGTCCCTCGTTTTCTGTTCTGTGCTGCCAGGGGCCGCATGCCTTACCCGGACATGTATCAGATGCTGAGACACATGTCTCCGCCCCTGGGTCTGGGGAAGAAGTGTCCGGCCAGAGTGGCCTACAAGGTAGTCTACCTGTGCCGACCACGGCGTCCAGGCACTGGGGATTTTCAGTGCTCGACAGAAACGCCGGCCGAGCCTTCTTCCACCCCCCTCTTTTCTTCTTGTTTTTTCTTTTTTCTTTTCTCCTTGAGCAACTGGCTCCTGCCGTCCCTCTACTCTAAGCAGCACAGTGTTGTCCTTTCTGATGAGTGTCTACGTGCTCTGAGACTCCATTATGGCCGACATGCTGGAGGGAGGGGGGGGACACCCAGGTCCCCTGGCGGCCACTCGGTCCCTGGGGAACCAAATTGGACACAACCTGCTTCCAGGGAGTCACAGTGGCATCTCTGCCCCCCAGAGCAGCCCCTGCACCCAGGACAGGACAGGCACCCTGCAGGAGAGAAGGCTAGGCCCCGGCCCATCTTCTGTGCCACCTGAGTCCCCAGGCCCCGGGGACCTTCCACGCACACACCTGAAGCTGATCTCTGACTCAGGCCTTGGGGATCCAATGCTCCCAAGAGCTCCCCCTCCCCTGGAGGTGCCTCCCCCGCCCCCATCCCACGCCACCCATCCCCCAAAGACACCCCAACCGGCCTCTCCGTTGTTCCAGAGTGGGCAGGCGGGCCGCAGCTGGACCCCTGGACGGTGGCACACTGACGCAGGCCATGCACGCTGCCTTGGCGGGGCCTGGGGCGGGCAGGCGCCGTGGCCGACCGGGGGGTGCATGCTTGCTGAGGGTGTGAGGGGCTGCCGCCAGGCGGCTGGGCCAGGCCCCAGGCCCCCCCTGGAATCTCCCGTGGCACCCCAGGACAAACGCTCTGTTCCCCCACTCATCCTCGAGAAGCTCAGGGACATACACCTGCAAGACCCCGTCCCCCAGAACAGTCATCCTCTTCCTGTCCAACCCTAACCCTAACCCTGACCTTTCCCGTGTCTCCTGTCTGTGTGATTCCCGCAGCCCCCGCCCCCACCCCTCTCACCTGGTCTGCCAGCCTCCCTCCCCTCCTCAGTGGAGGCCAGGACAAGCTGCCCTACCTGTCCCCCTCAAGCTCCCCCACCCCACACTGGGGATGGAACCCAGAGTGCCCTGCCTCTGAGCCACACCCGGCCTTCTTGTTTTGAGATGGTCTCACTAACCTGTCTGGGCTGGCCTTGAACTTACAATCCTCCTGCCTCAGCCTCTGAGCAACTGGGATTATAGGTGTGCACCACCACACCGGCTCCATTTCTCCTGTCCCTTCTCTCAGGGTGTGTGTGGGCACAGTAGAGGGGGAAGGAGACCCCTCGTTCCTCGTCTCTATGCAGAGCCTCCAAGGCACCTTTGTGCAAACTTAAAAGGGCACCCTTTCCACAGAATACTTTGTCTGCTGGGAAATTATTGTAACCCACGGATGTGATCAGACCAAGATACTTTTATGCTAATGAGAGGAACTATTATATTAAATATGCAAATCCATGATTTCTGAGATGGGGAGCCCTTTGTGCAGTGTATAACCTGCACGGCTGTACACCAAGCCCCCCCTCTGTGTTCTTTTATTTTTTTTTAATATTTTCTTTTTAGGTGTAGATGGACACAACACAATGCCTTTATTTTTATGTGGTGCTGAGGCTCAAACCTGGGTCCCAGCCGTGCTAGGCGAGCTCTGGCGCTGAGCCACAATCCCAGCCCCACCCTCTCTGTGTTTAACCACTACCTCCCTCCCTGACCTGCCCCAGACACCACTTGTTCCCTCCCCAGGTTTCCTGTCCCCTACCCTCTTTCCCTGTTTCCTGTCGATGTGTATCAGAAATCCCTGGTGAATCCCAAAGCCCTATCTGTGCCACCTCTGTCTGGGCTGGTGCACACCAGCCTGACACCCCCTCCGTCACCACCCAGCAGGGGACAGAGCCCCTGCCTGGGACACAGGGAATATCATCTTCCCTGGGCCTGGGAATGCCCCACCCCTGTTCCCTCCTGCTGCACACAGCCCAGGTCCGGCCATGCCCCCAGATGACACTTTCCACAGAGCTATGAATGAGTCTCGAGATTCCGTCTGCATGCGCCTGTCTGTGCTGTTCCGTGTCACCTCGCTGCATGCTGCGAGGGGCCTGCCCCACCCGCGGGGGCGCCTGCCTGCTGCCTCCCAGAGGAATGTGACCTGTGCCCACCCGGGCTGCCCTGGTCCAGCCGAACAGGGGCGGGGCGGGTGCCTGCGACTGTGGCCGGGGACCCTCTGCTGGCTGCTGCACGTGCTGCTGGACTGGGCTTTGCTCTCTCTGGGGTCAGACGGGGACGGAGCCATCCAGCAGAGCTCTGAGGCCCGGCGGCCTGGGAGGGCGGCGGGACGCGGAGGGGCGAGGACGCGCAGGAGAGCCCCGTGCCCTCCCTGCGGCCACCGGAGGAGACTAGGAAACTCAGAGCTGGGCGTGGGGCCGCCGTGGCCTTCAGAGTTCTCCTGGAGGTCCCCAATGGGGTGGGTGTGGCTCGCCGGGGACCCCAGCGGAGGACCCAAGAGTGACGGCCCTCCCCCGGGGTTCTCTGTAGAGGCTCCTGCGGATGGATTTGCCCGTCGCGGATGACAACACCGTCCACTTCAACTCCACCCTCATGGCTCTGATCCGCACAGCCCTGGACATCAAGATAGCCAAGGGTAAGGGCAGGGCCAACTGGTCGCCCGGAGTGGGGAAGCAGGCACAGGGCAGAGATGCCACCCCTTTGTCGCCGGGCACTCTTCCGCAAACCCTCAGTGTGTCCGCCAGACACCCCTGTAGACAGGGGGGCTCCCCAAGAAGGTTCTGAGGGAAAAGTCTGGGGAGAAGGCTCCGGAGGCGCAAAGGCCCTGAGGCAGGCGTGGGGCAGGACAGAGCCCCCGCAGCCAGGGGCTGCCTCAACCGACCTGGCCTCTGAGGAGGAGAAGCCCCGGTGTCTAGAGCAGAGGCAGGGACCCCTCTGTGGGGACCACAGACCCGGGCGGTCAACCTGAGTTAGTCCAATGTCTGTCACTGTCGTGAAATGAGGCCGGGAACCTTATGAAGAACAGCAGCTGGGCCCGGGACAGCTCAGCGGCAGGGCGCCTGCCATGGTGCACGGGCCCTGGGTCTGGCCCCCAGCCCCACAAACAAAAAGAAAAGCAGCTTATTTAGCTCCGAGTCTCAAGTACCACCAGATTCAGTGGCTGCGGACGTCCCTGTGTCAGGAGGCGGTTCTCAGGTGCCCGAGGGCCCTGAGTTCCACACGGGCTGGGCTCTGAAGGACCCGGAAGAACTTGGCTGTGACTTTATCCAGGAGCCTTCAGTCCCCGGCCACAGGACCGAGGCTGGCCTCTTCGGGGTTCCCTGGGGCACCCACTCCCCGCCCCTCCCTGGACGCCCTGAGCTTCCTCTGCTGCCTGCCAAGGCCACAGGGGACAGATAAGCCCCTCATTTTGCAGGTTCTCAGATATTATGTCGCCACCCTGCGCACCTGGGAGGCAGGTGGGAGCCCTCTCTGTCCCTCTGCCTCCGTCCCTCTCTTCTCTGTGTCTGTCCAGGAGAATCTGGAAAAGGCCATTCCCCCGTGCCTCCCTGTGACCTAGGTGTTATGTTGGACCCGGTGCCTCCTCCTGAGGGACTTAGGCCTCCCTCTGCCCCAGGCCAAGAGGGCAGAGCCGCCACCTGCCTGGGTAGATGTAAACCCGCAGCCCTGGCAACCCCTGGAGGGCACTGACCCTGATGGGCAGCAGTGGGGTCTCCGGGGGACAGGAGCTCCGGGCCGGGCAGTAACAGGGGCCAGAGCACCCGGTGGCCACACCGTCCTTCCCCGCACACGGCATTCCCAAGGCAGGGCCGCCCTTGCCTTGTCCTTGGAAGGGCCCCCTGGCCCCAGTGTGACTCAGCAGCCTAGGAGGATAAGATGGGGTCCCAAGTTCAAGGCCAGCCTTGGCACCTTAGCGCAGTCTCAACAGGGGCTGGATGTGGCTCAGTGGTGAGCGCCCGGGTTCCATCCCTGGTACCAAGAAGAAAGAGGAAGGAAGGAGGGGGAGAGCCCTGGCCCGAGCCCCAGAGCCAGCCCGGGGCTCGTCCCGGTCACCGTGGCCGGCCAGCCAGAGGGCCAGGTCCCCACCGCCCTTCCTCCCACAGACCGCGGGGGCCAGCAGCAGCGCTCGGCTGGTCCAGCACAGGGTCCGCAGCCGTCCACAAGGGTCTGGGCCTCCTGAGCTGAGAGCCTCGGCTGGCCCTGCTTCCTGGCACCCTGTCTGGGGCCCGCACTGGCCACCATGTTGGTGGCTCTGAGCAAAAGCATTAGTTGAGCACCTGCTGTGTGCCCAGCCCTGCCCTTGGCATTTGGGATACCACAGGGGAGAGCGACCTCCTGTCCCCGGGCACCGAGGAGAGAGGGGCACAATACACACTGCAGCTGAGGCAAGAGCCGGCCAGCCACCTGGTGGAGGGGCAGCCCGCAGGCCTGGGCCCCCGGAGCCACCAAGTAGAGTAAACAGCTAGAGGGTGACAAGCGCCAGGGCGAGAAGAGCAGGGGGAGATGGGGTCCAGGTTCAGAGACAGAGGCAGAGGCAGTTCCGCCCTCACGGACACTGGCCAGTGTCCAGGGACCTTCTTGGTTGTCTCTGCATGGAGTGGCCTCTGGTGTGTCGAACCCTGAGAGGTGGCTCTGCGTTCCCCAGCACAGGGGCACCTGCAGCCATGAGGTGAGGTCCAGCTGACCACGCAGGGGACACAGGAGGCAGACCCCTCGGGCAGCACCAGAGGCAAGGCCAGCTGGGGTGATGTTGCCCACCTCCCAAGGGACCTCCTGCCCCAGAATCACCAGTGCCACTAGTTCTGTACCCAAGAAGGAGCAAGCCCAGGGCAGCCGCATACGAACCCGCCACCTCGCAGAGGGCTCACCATGCCTTTCCCAGCCTGAGTGCAGCCCAGAGCCACTGGGCAGAGGGTTCCCAGCCAGGGCATTGTGTCCCAGGGACACCTGGCAGTGCCCGCCACAGCCTGGGTCTCCACGTGGGCAGGGGGGTGCTTCCCGCTCAGCACCCACAGCTCCCAGATGCCTCAGCCAGGATCAGTGCCCAGTGTCATGGCTGGCGAGGTCAGAGGCCCTGCTCTGGCCTGAGCGCAGGTGTTTGTCTGCTCAGGCCACCAGGACCACACGCTGGGTGGCCACAGGATTGTCTTCAGCCTTAGCCTTGGCGCCAAGGGGCCACCCTCCCCGGCCCTTTTGTCCAGGACACCAGCTGCCCTCCTAGGGCCCCACTGACCTCAATGAGGCTCCAGCCGTGGCCATGGTGGTGGTGAGGGCTGCACCGTATGAACTTGGCAGGGGACGGGGACATAGTTCAGCCCCTCATAGCAGATGGTTTCTTCTCTCCCAGAGAAACTGGAAACATGTTTGTAGTTTATTTCTTTTTATAATTTTATACCTTTATTTGTTGGTTTCTATGGGGTCTGAGGATGGAGCCCAGGGCCTCGCACGGGCTAGGCAAGCGCTCTACCCCTGAGCCTCAGCCCAGCCCCGTTCATCTTATTTTAAATTAACATGTAATTATCACAGCTGTCTGCGGGGCGCGGTGTGCGTGGGATAGCACCCAGTGCCCCCAGCGCCTGTGATTTCTTTGTGTTGGGAACATTTAAAATCCTCCTGAGGGCAGGCACGCTGGTGCCCACCTGTAATTCCAGTAGCTCAGGAGGCCGAGGCAGGAGGATCTCAGGTTCCAGGCCAGCCTCAGCGCCTTAGCGAGACCCTGTCTTAAAAGAAAAAAGGAGGCCGGGGGTGCGCCAGTGGAGGAGCATTCCTGGTTCAAGCCCCAGCTCTGCAAAGAGAAAGGAAGAAGAAAAGGTTCCTGCGCCAAGGGATCCCAGGTCATCCCCAATAGTCTTCACCTCCCAACCCGAGGATCGGCCCCAGGGACCGCAGAACTCCACATCCCTAGACCCTGTGGCCACGAGAGAAAAGAAAGGGAAGCCAGGCGCGAGTGCGGTGCTGCACGCCTGTGGTCCCAGCCACCGGGGAGGCTGAGGCAGGATCACTGGAGCCAGGAGTGAGTTGCCCGCGTGGGCAACATAGCGAGACCCTGAGTCCAAAAAGAAAGGGGAGAAAACGGGCTGCGCGCGCCCTCTCGCGGTGAGATAGGGGAAACCACTTAAGTCAAAAGAGAAAGCCGAAGTCCATAGAAAGCGATGGGTGGGGGGACGGTGCTTGGTGACCGAGGTCCCCTAGGCCTCTTCAGCAGAGGATCTGAGCAGACCCCTGCAGGAGGAGGGGAGAGAGGGGGCCACGCAGATTTTCTTAGGAAATTATCCTAGCTCAGAAAGCACGGCCTGAGGCAGGAGCATGCCGGGCACATTTAAGGAGCAGTGAGGAGGTCGGTGCGGCTGAAGGGGAGTGAGGAGGAGCCGCGGGGCTGAGGACAGAGCAGGCAGGGAACCGTGAGCCCGGCCTGAGAATTCGGGCGCTCCGCCCGAGTGGGGCCTGACGCAGGTGCTCGCGGCGCCCTCTGGTGGCGGCATGCGGAGTCGACAGCGGGAGCCGGAGCGAGCCCAGGTCCGAGGAGGCGGGGTGGGGGAGCAGCAGTTCAACTGTCCCTGGCTTCAGTGTCCTTGCTCCAAAATAGATCTGAGCTTTGAGTTTCACCTGCGCGTTAGCAAAAAGGCCCTTCTAGAGCCAGGGTGCAGCTCAGTGGTAGAGCCCTTGCCTAGCTTGCGTGAGGCCCTGGGTTCCATCCCAGCACTAAAAAAAAAAACAAAACATTTTGGCTCAAGGTATGGAAGGTCCAGCATCAGGGGACCTCTTCTGGTGAGGTCCTTCTGGTTATCAGAGTCCCAGGCACCAATCACATGGAGAGAGACGGGTAGTACCCGTGGCTGTGTGTCTTTGCTGTCTGCCCTTTCAGTCTCCAAGCCTCAGGATCCAATCCAGGGACAGCGCCCTCATGGCCTGTTTAATCCTGATGGCCTCCTCGAGGCCCCTCCAGGACTGTAGTCCTCACACCTCACGAGAGGAACTGGGTTCCAACAGGGGCTTGAGAGGGGGTGGCCCACGTTCAAAGGATAGAGCTGCAGTACTGACCCTGGGGGAGACGCTGTCCGAGGGCTGGATGCACATTAACTCCCTTGGTCCTCAGCCAGACAGATTAGGGACCGTTGTCACCCCATTCCCAGATGGAGTTACTGAGGTTCCTAATGGTGCACGTGCAGAGGCTGGGTGTGGCTCAGTGGCAGAAGGCGCTGGGTTCTATCCCCAGCACAGAGAGAGTCTAGCGACTTAGCCAGGCACTTGTGACAGTGGCAGCCAGGACTGGGCCCTCAGCTGACCCAGCCCCTTGCAGCACTGGACTCTCCCTACAAAGCCGTCCCCAGCCCTGGCCCTGCCGAGGACCAGGACTTCCTCTGGGCCAGGCCTGGGGCACTAGAGACTCCATGGGGATCACAGCGGCTGTGGCCACACTCTAGGGAGCTGCTGGCTTGGCAGCTGCCCCAGAGGCTGCTGGTGCCGGGGAGGCGGTCAGCATCTGTTGCGCCCACACTGCAGGTGGGGCCGACAAGCAGCAGATGGACGCAGAGCTGCGGAAGGAGATGATGGCCATCTGGCCAAACCTGTCCCAGAAGACGCTGGACCTGCTGGTCACACCTCACAAATGTAAGAGCCGAGCCCACCCTGGGCCGGGACTCCCAGCACAGCGGGGGCGGGAGCCAGGAGGGGCGGGCGGCACCTGAGCTCTCCTGTGCCCCCAGCCACGGACCTGACGGTGGGGAAGATCTACGCAGCCATGATGATCATGGAGTATTACCGGCAAAGCAAGGCCAAGAAGCTGCAGGCCATGCGCGAGGAGCAGGTACCAGCATCCATCGCCCTGAGGACACCCAAGCTGGAAGACATGGGCTGACTTGTTACCATGGGAACCAACCAGGACTAGGGCAGGTCACTGCCAAGCAGGGCCATCACAAGGAAATGCAGCCTGGACGATTCGTCCCCTTCACCAGCACTTGCTGAAGGTCACTGGGTGTTGGGTGCTGTCCCCAGTGCTCAGGGTCATCGGTCATCGGGGGGTTGCAGATGGGAGCAGAACAGACCAGATTCCTGCCCTCGGAGAGCAGCCGTTCTAGGTGGGGACCCACCAACAGCAGCAAGTGACTAAGCACATCTCATGGTGGCAAATAATGAGGGCCATGGCGCCCTGCAGACCTGAAGAGGGGAGAGGAGGGGACCGGAAGGCAGGGAGGGAGGACGGCAGGAGCAGGCCGGTACCCAGGGTACAGAGTCCTCGGCAGAGGGAAGAGACAGTGCAAAGGCTGAGGCTGGAGGAGGAGGAGGATGTAGAGGGGCAGAGGACGGTGAACCAGGGGGACATTGGGCTGGAGTCACAGGGCAGAGCTCAGAGATGGAGGGGACACTCTGGCTTTTATCCCAACTGAGAGGGGAGCTGGAAGGGTCCTGCACAGCGGATGGGCCAGGTCTAGCCCATGGACACCCTCCGGGCACTGAGGTGGGGGAGCCAGGAGGGCTGGGCTGCTCCAGGTGCCAGGTGCCAGGCAGAGGCCTGGGCTGGGGCGGCTGGGGAGTGGATCCAGGTGGATCACTGAGTGACTGATCAGCAGGGACTTCTGGGCGCCGGGGGAAGCCAGGCCCAGGGTTCCATCCCGGACACTGCAAAAAGTGGTGGGGGACTTCTGGAATGTCACAGGGTGGGGTCTAAGCACCCCCTCCAAAGCCTCCCCTGCTCTGCTCAGCTCAGCCTTCTCTACAGCCTGAGCCTCCGTTCCCCTCCTTCATCCCCACCCCGTCCCTGGCCCTGTGCACACATGCTGCTCTCTGCCCCCCCCAGAACCGGACCCCTCTCATGTTCCAGCGCATGGAGCCCCCGTCCCCGTCACAGGAGGGGGGACCGGGCCAGAATGCCCTCCCCTCCACCCAGCTGGACCCCGGAGTCAGCCTGTGAGTGTGGGTCTGGCCAGAGTGGTGAGGGGGGCAGTGAGGTGCCAGCGCCCAGGCGGAACCCCTGAGTGCCCCGCCCACCTGCCTCTGTGTCCCCCACAGGATGGCTCATGAAGGCGGCATCAAGGAGAGTCCGTCCTGGGTGACGCAGCGGGCCCAGGAGATGTTCCAGAAGACGGGCACGTGGAGCCCAGAGCGAGGGCCCCCGGCCGACCTGCCCAACAGTCAGCCCAGCTCTCAGGTGCCCCTGCCCCCACGGGTCCCAGGTCGCCGGCGCCTGCAGCAGGCACCCCCCACAGACACCGAGCCTTCCCTGGGGCCCCCGTGTCAGGCCCCGGGGCTAACCAGGCCCTGCCCTCTGCCCCGCAGTCGGTGGAGATGCGCGAGATGGGCACCGATGGCTACTCGGACAGCGAGCACTACCTCCCCATGGAAGGCCAGGCCCGCGCCGCCTCCATGCCCCGCCTCCCGGCCGAGAACCAGGTGAGGGCTTTCACCGCCCCAGCGGGGCCACCGCACCGTGCGGGCAGGCCCCCTCCTGCAGCCCCCATGCTGGCCTCACCGGGAGCCCCTGAGCACCTGGCCCTCTGCCCCCCCTGGTGGAGCCAGGAAGGGGAGGGCCCTGGGGTGAGCTTGGTGGCCGCGGCCAGTGGTTCTCCTCGGCCCTGCTGGGGACAGAGAGGGAGGGGCCGCGGCCGGGAGAGCTGCCCTCCGGAAGCCACGGCCCAGGGGGCACCGCCCTGCTCGGAGCCGGCCCTGTGCTGGGAGGATCCAAGTTCAAGGCCGCCCCGGGCAGTTAGCCAGACCCCGTCTGAAAACCTGAGGGAGGGCCGAGGTGCAGAGCGGGGTGGAGCCGCGGGCTCAGTCCCCGACGACCAGCCCAGGCCACTACCGGGCTGGGCGTGGCCCGCGTGCAGCCGCCTGGCCCCGCACACGCCCTGGGTTCCCTCCCAGCACTGGGGAAAAACAGCACGCGCACCTCGAAATTCCACGCACCTCCCGCACACGCACCTCACACACGCACCTCACACGCACACCTCATACACGCCCACCTCACGCACCCGCACCTCAAGCACACGTCATGCACGCGCACTTCACGCACCCACCCTTCATTCACGCACCCGCCCTTCACGCGCGCAACTAACACGCTCAACTCACGCACATGCACCTCACGCACGTGCACCTCACACCTGACACCTGCATACCTCACGCACCCGCACTTCACACCTGCGCACCCCACGTACCCACCCCTCACACGCGCACCCACAAACACGCACCTCACGCACCCGCCCTTCAGGCACGCAACTCACACACACGCACCTTATGCACCTCAAGTACCCACACCTCCACCTCACACCTGCGCACCTCACGCACCCACCCCTCACACGCCCACTCACGCACGTGCACCTTGCACACCTCATGCACCCGCACCTCACGTGCACGCACCTTGCACGCACACCTCACACCCGCATCTCATACACCCCACATGCGTGCACACCAGCACACTCACTTGTGCGTGGCGTGTGCCGGGCACTCACACTTATGGGTCTGGGTCGGGCGGTCCTGGGAGGCAGGGCTGGGGGTGTGGGCAGCTGCGGGCGTGTCCCTGTCGGGTCTCCGTGCGGCTGCGGAGCAGCGTGTGCCTGCTGCGTGTGTCTGCGTGGCCATTTGCCCCGCGGCTGAGCCCACTCGCGGGGAGGCAGGAGGGACCATCCCACCGCCGTCCTGAAGAGGGCAGAGGCCAGCAGCATGGCGGGCTGCCTGCGGGCTTTCCAAGTGCGGCTGGAGTGCAGGGCGGCGCCCCTGGCGGCTGCGGGGCCGGGAGCGGCGGGCGGCTTGTCTGGCTGGGGAGCTTCAGTGCTGTGCTGTGGCTGTCTGCACCGGCGCAGGCCGCGCTGTGCCTAGCGGGGCCAGGGTGGCCCGAGGGCCTGGCCTCTGGTGGCTGTGAGGCTGGGTGCGAGGCCCTGTGCTGCATGTTGCTGCCGGGTCCCTGGACTGGGGACGTGGCTGCTGGGCCCCAGAGAAGACCTGGCGTGGCAGCTGGGGCCCCCCTGGAAGCTGGGAGCCTCCCCGGGAGCCAGGGCCAGGGCACTGCATGGGCAGGGGCCTGTGCCCAGCCGCCCCCTCTGTTGGTGTCGTGCCTCTGCCATCTGTCTGTGTGTCTGTCTCCTCTGTACCTGCTGGGGACAGCCAGCGGCCTGCTCACCAGGACCTGCCCCCCTCCCCACACCTCTCCATGCTCTGCCCTCCACCCCCTCCTCCCTGCCTTTTATATTTATTTTCTTCTTTCTGTTCTTTCTGTGTGCACCATCCCGTGGGGCTGTGACAGAGGAGAAGGGGCCGGCCACGTGGGAATGACCTCAGTGTATGTACGCCCTGCAGCCCCAGCTGGGCTCGGCCCCTCTTCCTCCCCAGCCCCTGGGGCACTCCCCATCTCTGGCCGCCTGGCCCCACCTTTCTTTGCAGACCACACCCTCCCCCATGGAGCCCTCTCCTCGTGTGTGTGTCCTGTGTGTGGGGGCCACCCCCCACTCCCCTCGTCACAGCCCCGCCGGCCCCTCTCTCTGGGGGTCGTCCTCCAGCTCCACCGTGGACCCAGCCCTGCAGTCTGAGTCCTTCACAGCCCCCGCCTCGGGCAGGGCGTCCAGCAGCAAGCAGGCGGGTCCTGCGTGAGGGTGGGGTCCACGCCATGTCCCTGCTGCTCTCTTCCGCTGGCCACAGAGAACCACAGGCCCTGCATGGGTCAGGGCTTGACCCCGGGGGTGCAGCGAGTGCAGGCCAAGGATGGGCGTCCACAGGGCCTCGAGTGCCAGGGCAGCCCCTAGCCTGGACCTGGGCAGCTGGCGCCAGAGTCAAGGGGCCAGAAGATAGGGGCCCCCCGGCCAGCGAGGTGCTGAGCTGAGCTGGGCCGGGGGAACCTGGCTCCTCGCCATCCCTGGAGGGCAAGTGACAGCCAGGGCAGGTGTGGACCTGCAGCCCAGGGCTCCCAGGCTTGCACCCTGTAGGGGGACAGTGCTTCCCTTCATCCAGCTGCCCACCCTGGCTGGGCCCCCAGGGCTGTGGGTCCTGAGAATCAGTGGCGGGGAGAGGGGCCAGTGGACCTGGAAAGAGGAGGACAGAGGAGTTCCCAGGGCTCTGCTCTCACCGCAGCCTAGCCAGCCTGTGTCCAGGACCCCAGCGCACCCCTGGACCCGCTCCCCAGATGGCCACACCCCAGTCTCAGATGGCCATGCACCAGCCAGGCTGCCAGGACTGGGCGGGAAGGACGGCACTTCTCAGTGCTGGCCTCTGACTCCAGCCCACGGCCTGTCCCCCAACCCCAGACCATCTCCGACACCAGCCCCATGAAGCGCTCAGCGTCGGTGCTGGGCCCCAAGGCTCGGCGTCTGGACGACTACTCCCTGGAGAGGGTCCCCCCAGAGGAGAACCAGCGGCACCACCAGCGCCGCCGGGACCGTGGCCACCGCGCCTCTGAGCGCTCCCTGGGCCGCTACACGGACGTGGACACAGGTGGGCTGCTGCAGGGACTCCACAGGGCGGAGGAGGTGGAGAGGGACAAGACTGGACAGGGGACAGGTGCCGCTGCAAAGAGCGCAGGGACCGGAATCGCAACCGGCCTTGGCTGTCGCCAGGCCTCTCTCTAGGGCCCCTGGACCCCGGCTCCTGTGTGCACACCCTGCCACTCCCCAAGGCTACCTGTGGTCTGTCCTTCTGTGTTTCCGGCCCAGGCTTGGGAACGGACCTGAGCATGACCACCCAATCGGGGGACCTGCCGCCCAAAGAGCGGGACCAGGAACGGGGCCGACCCAAGGACCGGAAGCATCGGCAACACCACCACCACCACCACCACCACCACCCCCCGCCCCCCGACAAGGAGCGCTACGCCCAGGAGCGGCCTGACCACGGTCGGGCCAGGGCTCGGGACCAGCGCTGGTCCCGCTCGCCCAGCGAGGGCCGAGAGCACATGGCGCACCGGCAGGTGGGTGTGGCACGCGGCAACCGCAGGCGGGGACCGGCCCCCCCAGCCACACCTGCAGGCGGCCCCCCCACCCACGGCCACCCGGGCAGGTCCCGATCCGGCACACGCTGGCCTCCTGGAGCCCAGGGCCCCGGGCGGGGGTGGCCCTGCGCCCTGACCGGCTCCCTCGCCCGCCCCCGCCGTAGCCCCGCCGCCGCCGCTCCCTCCTTGGTTGCGGGGCGCGTAGGAGCCCAGGACCCGCGCGGTCGGTCCCCGCGTCCCGCCCGCGCTGCCCCCGCCTCCCGCTTTCCTTTAACCCGGCTTCCCTTTTCGTTTCGATTATGATTTCTGTCCTATGGACGCCTGTGAGTAATTTTTGAAACTTCTGCTATTTTAACCCCGAAACTTACAAAACTCCGTCTCTCATTTCTCTTCTCACTTTGTTGTGTTGGTTTTGACCCCCCCTCCTGTCTCCCCCTCCCTGTGGCTGTGGCTTTTCTCCTTTTTTTCCATTCGAATGTCCTGTGTCCCCTCCTGCTCCTGGACCCTCTCCTGTCCCGTTCGGTTTCCCTTGCCCTCCCCCCCTCCTGTGTCTCCTCCCGTCTCCTCCTGGTTGATTTTGTTGTATCTTTTTTTTTGATTTCCTTTGTTTCAATTTTCGTGTAGGGCAGTAGTTCGGTCAGTGGAAGCCCAGCCCCCTCAACATCTGGTACCAGCACTCCACGGCGGGGACGCCGCCAGCTCCCCCAGACCCCCTCCACTCCCCGGCCACACGTGTCCTATTCCCCCGTGATCCGTAAGGCCGCCGCCCCGGGCCCCCCGCAGCAGCAGCAGCAGCAGCAGGCGGTGGCCAGGCCGGGCCGGGCGGCCACCAGCGGCCCTCGGAGGTACCCGGGCCCCGCCGCAGAGCCGCTGGCCGGGGAGCGGCCGACCACTGGGGGCCACGGCAGCAGCCGCTCGCCCGGGATGGAGCGGCGAGCTCCGGGCCCTGCCAGGAGCGAGTCCCCCAGGGCCTGTCGCCACGGAGGGTCCCGGTGGCCGACGTCGGGTCCGCACATGTCCGAGGGACCCCCGGGTCCCCGGCACCACGGCTACTACCGGGGCTCTGACTACGAGGAGGCCGATGGCCCGGGCGGCGGCGGGGAGGCCATGGCCGGGCCGTACGACGCGCCACCCCTCCCACGACACACGTCCTCGGGCGCCGCCGGGCGATCGCCCAGGACTCCCCGGGCCCACGGCCCAGCCTCGCCTTCCCGCCACGGCCGGAGACTCCCCAACGGCTACTACCCGGTCCACGGAGTGGCCAGGCCCCGAGGGCCGGGCTCCCGGAAAGGCCTGCACGAGCCCTTCAGCGAGAGCGACGACGATTGGTGCTAAGTCCGGGCGAGGTGGCCCCTCACCCGCCCGGCGCCCCCACGCACCCCACGCACACACCCCGCCGGGAGGAGCCGCGGCCCGGGCCGCCTCGCCGCCACCTGCCCAGCTCCGCGGGCCCAGAGGACCCGCCCGACACAAGACCCCAGCCTCGGGGCCAGGGCTGGGCCGCGAGGGGGTCCCACAAACCCCTCGGCCAGAAAAGAGCCTCCCGGGCATGGACGGCCCCCCAGCCCTGACCTCCCCCGGCCAGGGGCTCTGGGGCGCGGCCGAAGACAGACCAACCACAGCCAAGGGATTCGAAGCACTCAGCCCTTTTTGGAGAACTTTGGGGAAAACGGGAAAAAACAAAAACAACAACAACAACAACATTTTTAAAAGAAAAACGGGGAGAAAACAAATCGCTTCTATTGATGAGTTTTATCATCTCAATTGAATCCTTTCCCTGGTGATTGAATGCTGGTGGCTGCTGTGGCGAGGACACAAGGAAGGATGCCACCCCAGAGCCCCACGCAGACGGGACACATCACACTCCCTCAGCCACACACAGGAGTGCTTGCTGGTGATACCAAACCCTCCTATTACTGCCTGCAGAAGTCAATTTAAAGAAAAATAATAACAATAAACAATTTTAAAAAGGACAAAAAAAATAATGATTGAGAAAAAGAAACATTTTTTTCTGACATTTGGTCCTGCTTGAAATAACAAAAGAGAAAAAAAACAAAACGGAAAAAAAAAAAAAAAAAAACACCACCACAATTCCCTGGCTTCTTTTTTCCTTTTTTTCCTACCTTGTTTGAAAACCGTGGGCTTGGGACTGTGAATTATTGCATGACATTAAAAAGAAAAAAAAAATAATAAAAAAAGTTGAATTCAAGGGCTTTCAGATTAGCGTGGTCTTTGTCCTTTGCCAAGTGCTGCCCAGGTCTCTTTGGGGGGATGTTGGCGTCTGGAACAAGGGGTGAAACTAGTGATGGGGTGTGTCTAGCAAAGGAGTGCTTACCCAGAATACACCAGGCCCTTGCCCTGAGGATGGGGGGTCACAGCTCAGGACACACTGAGGACCCACCCCTGGCCTGCACCAAGCCTCTCTCTGGCACCTCCCAACACCCCAGCAGTTGTCTCCACAGGGCTCTGCCCCAGAATGAGGGCGTGGATTTTCCTGAGAGGTCCCTACATGATGGGCAGCCAGTGAGGACTTCAGAGGTCAATGTTGGGAGCAGCCCTGGGAGGGCAGGGCTGGGCCTGGCCAGCTCCAGGCAAGGGTTTTGTATCAGACACATGAGTGAGAGCCAGGTGTGGTGGCACACAGCTGTGATCCCTGCTCCTCGGGAGGTTCGGGAGGTTCGGTTCGGGGCCAGCTTAGGCAACTTAACCCTATCCCTAACCCTAACTCCAGCTCAGCACCCCTAGGTTCCATCCCCAGTACTGGGACATATACAAAAGTAATCCAGTCTCCCTGCCCCAGGCACTGGACTAGGGATAGAACCCAG
The DNA here is from genome assembly GCF_021218885.2 of Marmota monax. Lineage (NCBI taxonomy): Eukaryota > Metazoa > Chordata > Mammalia > Rodentia > Sciuridae > Marmota > Marmota monax. The sequence goes on from NW_026695228.1 coordinate 25,256,111, forward strand.
GGGTGCTCTACCCCTGAGCTACATCCCCAGCCCTTTTTATTTTTTATTTTGAAACAAACTCTTGCTAATTTTCCCAAGCTGGCCTCAGACTTGAGATCCTCCTGCCTCAGCCTCCTGAGTCCCTGGGACTACAGGCTGCACCACCATAGTGGGCCACCATGTGGTCTTACGGACACCCCTCGAAGGGTTGCAATGGCCCTCAGGACGGTGGGCCTCTTTGAGAACCGTTGTCCCCAGTAGTAGTGGCCCATGGTGACACATTCTTTACTACCACCATCATTATCAAGCACGACAGCGAGTGTCTCCCCCAGATCCTGCTCCACCCCATACCTGGGGCACGGGAGGCTATGGGTTCCAGTGGGGGGCAGGCAGAGGGCTAAGACAGCCCTGCAGGAAGCGGCCGGCCAAGGAGAACCAGGAGGGTTGGTTTTAACCTCCTCACCGAGCTGCCTGGCCATCCCCACCACACAGGTTTCTGAGCCAGCAGCCTGGGCCTGGCAGCCTCTGACCACGGCTCACCTTCCACGGTGCTGGGGCGGCATGTGTTCAGGGGCCCACATGGTAAGCAAGGGCTGGTGGATGTCCCTCCGCAGCCAGGACAGTCATCCCAAGGAACGGAGCCCAGGAAGAGCTCCCAAGACTCCTGAACCTGAAGGCCAAGTCTTCAGTTTACTCCCCGGAAGCTGGACCCCAGGTCTCCACAGCCCTCTCCCACCCCCTCAGTCCCTACCCTGAGGTGCATCACCTGGAAGATGAGGGGCAAAGGAAATGGGGCACAGAAGCCCAAGGCCCCATTTCAGACATGTCCTTGGTCCCTATTTGCTAACTCTGCCAGCCTCGATGTCCCCTCTATGAAACGGAGATCCACCCTGTGTCCAGGAGAAAAAACTCAGTCTACCCTTTAGATGCAGTAGTGAAGGGCTGTGAATTAAACTAACCAAAAAAGAGATGGACAGAGGGGAAGCCACAGTCTTCATTAACACACAGAGAAACAAAACTCGAAGTGGTAGTCACAGGGGCTTAGACACCATCTTAACAAAGGAAGCTGGGCTTGGGCTTTGAGGGAGGGAGGTCGTGGGGAAGTAACTAGTAAATACATGAGGAGGGTGGCATGATGGCACGCACCCGTGAACCCAGCGACTGGGGCTGAGGCAGGAGGATAGCAAGTTTGAGGTCAGCCTGTCACAAAATAAAATAAAATAAAATAATAGAAAATAGAAAAGGCTGGGGATGTGGCTCCGTGGTAAAGCACCCCTGGGTCCCATCCCCAGATCCAAAAATATGTATATGAAAAAGTGGGGAAATCTGGGCTGGGGATGTGGCTCAAGCGGTAGCGCGCTCGCCTGGCACGTGTGCAGCCCGGGTTCGATCCTCAGCACCACATACAGACAAAGATGTTGTGTCTGCGCCCCCCAAAAAAAAATTAAAAAATAAATACTTTAAAAAAATTCTCTCTCTCTCTCTCTCTCTCTCTCAAAAAAAAAAAAAAAGTGGGGAAACCTAATGGGGAGCTGAGGGTTTTTGAGACGGTGCGGGCTCACCCCTGGGCCGACTCTCCATCGCCAGCACCGGTCACTCTTTCTGGCAAGGAACCAGGGGATACCTCCACGAAGGGAAAGCTGTCACCTCATTGCTTCTTTTTATTTTATGTATTTATTTTTGTGTCACTGGGCATTGAACCCAGGGCCTTGTGCCTGCGAGGCGAGCACTCCACCAACTGAGCTACATCCCCAGCCCCGCACTGCTTCTTTAAAAAAATATATATATATATTATTTCCCTTTTTATGTCTTCTTCTTTTTGGTACCAGGGATTGAACTCCGAGGCACTCGCCCACTGAGCCACATCCCAGCCCTACCGTGTATTTTACTTAGAGACAGGGTCTCACTGAGTTGCTCAGTGCCTCGCCAGTGCTGAGGCTGGCTTTGAACTCGTGATCCTCCCACCTCAGCCTCCTGAGCCGCTGGGATGACAGGCGGGGGCCACTGGCCCAGGTTTATCAGTCTCTTGAAGGGAAATCTATGCCCAGCTCTCAGGCAGTAAAGGGAAATTCCTCAGGCAGCCGAGGAGGACCCGTTTCTGGGGGTCCCCAGTCACCTCCCAGCTCTCTTGTGCTGCTGGAACAAAATACCTCGTTCTGGGCAGAGAGCTGCCTCTGGCCACAGTGGTGGGGACCCAAGAGTCCGTCCCTAGCTCCTCAGCTCTGGTCAGGCCTTGTGGCCCGTGGCATCCCAGGGGCAGGAAGACATGCAAAAGAGACCACTTGGTGAGATGGAGGCCAGAGACCGTCCTGCCGTCTTACGACAACCCTCTCTTGCAGGAACTAGCTGGGTCCCCTGAGAACCACACTATCTCTCCCAACAGTGACACCCCAGTAGCCTAAGCACCCTCCACCAGCCCCACCTGCTCAAGAGCCACAGCTCTCCACATGGCCACTGCGGGAACACCAGGCACCGGAGCCTCTGGCGAGTGCCAGCCTCGTCCCAAGGAGCTACCTCCTCAGCTCAAGACCACCCGGTGGGAAAGCTGTCCCATACCTTCAGATGCCATCAAGGATGACTGGCGGAGGGGCCAGAACCGGTGACATCGCTTGGCACGGAGTCTGGGGGCCGGGAGAGCCAGGTCTGTGTGGGGGACCAAGCAGAGCACCCCAGCTTCTGGGACCACTGGCCCCTCTGGAATTCAGGGCAATGCTGGGATGAAAGTCTGATTTTAGGGAAGCAACCTGAGGAGGAGGGGGAGGAGGAGGGGGAGCGGGAGGGGGAGGAGGACTGGACACCCGACAGGAGGCTGGGGTCCTTCCACTGTGCATTTTGAAAAGCCTCACAAGTCGTCTCTTATGGGCATCAGGCATCGAAGCGTAAAGGATAAAACATTTAAGTTTAAAAAAAAAAAAAAAGCCATTCACAGTGGTGCCTGCCTGTCATTCCCTGCTCCTCAGGAGGCTGAGGCAGGAGGACCACTTGAGCCCAGGAGTTCCAGAGCAGCCCAGGTAACATACCAAGACCCCATCTTCAGGGGAAGAAAAAAAAAGCAGAAAGAAATACTATGTCAGTCAGCTCCTCACTGGGGAGCCGGGTGCGGGGGTGCCCCCTGTCACCCCAGCAGCTCAGGAGGCTGAGGCAGAAGGATCGCAGGTTCAAAGCAGCCTCAGCAAAATCGAGGCGCTAAGCAACTCAGTGAGGCCCTGTCTCTAAGTAAAACACACAGTAGGGCTGGGATGGGGCTCAGTGGGCGAGGGCCCCGAGTTCAATCCCCGGTACAAAAACAACAACAAAACCAGCCCCGAGGCACTGTCGCACACAGAGAGAAGCTTATTTAGCTCCTGATTCTGGACGTCCCAGTCCAAGGACGCCATCGTGTGGGGCCGTGGTGAGGGTGGCCCATCACGGTAGCAGGTTGGGGGACAGTCCAGTCACACCATGAGGCGGGACGCAAAATGAGGAGGAGAGAAGCGTCACAATCCCCTCTTGGACACTGCCGCAGTGACCCAGGACCTCCCACCAAGCCCCCTCCCAGAGGCCCGGCACCTCCCAGCAGGGGAACCGAACGGGGGACCAAGCCTTTAACTCAGGGACCTTTGGGGACACTCATTCCGATCTCAGCAAATGGCAGAGTGTGGCTCAGTGACAGGGCACAGGGCCTGGGTTTCATCCCCAAAGAACAACATGAAATGAATAAAGAAGCCGAGTCCCTGGCAGGGCCTCCCAGGGTCGTGTATTGAACCGCTCCTGGCTATCGGCTCCACATGGCAGAGCGCCCTCCTGCCTGCCCGGGGCCAGAGAATGAAGTTGGGGGCGGGGGGGGCTGGCGCCCCTGGAGTCCCCAGGGACCCTCTATCTTGGGGCTGTCCTCTAGTTTCTGGAAGCTGCTGACAATACTTGGGGCTCCCCGGGGAGGGACTGCCTCAGGTGCCCCCAGGAAGCGGCAAGGGACCTCCGGACTGGGGCTGCGGAGCCTGGCCCTGGGCATCCAGCTGCAGGGCCGGCAGTGACTGTGGCCTGTGGTCCCCACTGCATCCCAGGGGACTAGGCAGACCCCACCCGCCACCCAGTCACATCAGCGGCAAAGCACTCGGAAAAGCTGAGAGGGACATGGCTCCCAGCCAGCCAGGTGTGACCCTGGCTCCGTCCCCTGCAGGAGCTGGCTTCACCCTGAGCCTGCGCCCTGTGTACCCAGTGACCGTGTGAGGAGTCACCCACTCACCCCCCGAAGTCAGCCCAGCACGTGCTGAAGGTCAGGTGGGGACGTGCCGATGAGGAGTGTCTTTGGAGGGGACAGACACAGAAACTGCTGTCCGCCCGCCCACACCTTGAATCTGCAATGACAGTGCCATCTGTTAGACTCGACGCCCACGCCCCATCTGGCCTTCTGTCCCTGCCACTCTGCCCTGCTGGGAATGGTGTCCCGTGCTCCTCCTTCGTCTCCTGGTCACACCAGGCCACCGCTCACCCGAGGAGCTGGCCAGGGCTCCGGGCCCCTCCCGGGGCTCTCACCACCTTAGTTGGCTCACATCTGTCCACATGGCCCTGCCAAGGGCCACCTGCCCTGGACCCACCCTTCTCCAGCTCTGAAGCATGTGAAGGACGTCCCCAGGCCCGGCTGGGGCTCAGTGGCAGAGCACTCACCTGGCACATGCGAGGCCCTAGTTCGATCCTCAGCACCACATAAAAATAAATAAATAAAATGAAGGTACAAAAAAAAATCAATCAATTGCCAGGCACGGCGGCACAAGCCTGTCATCCCAGCGGCTCAGGAGGCTGAGGCAGGAGGATGGTGAGTTCAAAGCAGCCTCAGCAACAGCAAGGCGCTAAGCAACTCAGTGAGATCCTGACTCCAAATAAAACAGAAAATAGGGCTAGGATGGGGCTCAGTGGTAGAGGGCCCCTGAGTTCAATCCCTGGTACCAAACAACAAACAATCAATTGAAAGAGCTGGTCCCAGAAGCAGACACCAGTGATCTCAGCAACTTGGGAAGCTGAGGCAGAAGAGCGCAGATTTGAGAACAGCCGGACAATTTAATGAGACCTTAAAATTTAACAATAACAGAAGCTTTAAGGGCTGGGGCTGGGGCTCAGCGGTAGAGGGCTTGCCTGGCAGGGCGCCTTGCCCAGAAAGCCCTGGACTCCATACTCATACCAGCAGCAACAACAAAATCAACCAACTGGACAATTAAATTAGAAAGACCCCAGCTTGGTTCAGGAGCTATCCTGAGCTCCGGCTCCCAGGAGGGCCCCAAGGCAGGAGGGCCCCAAGGCAGGCGGGCCCTAAGGCGGGGTTGGTGGACCTCAGGCCCCAGGAGGAGAGGCAAGGCGCAGGCAGGCCGACAGTGCCACCTAGAGGCAGGACGGTGAACAGCCAAGGGCGAGTCGGCTTTGCAACCACCGAGCTGGAGCCCCAGAGCACTCTCCCAAGAAGGGGCACCAGCGGGTACCCTAAGGTCATCTCAGTTCTCAGCTCCAAGGACAGAATTGTGACCAGTGGGGACATCATAGACATGGATTCCTGGCCTCACACATGTGAGGTACTGGGTTCCATCCTCAGCACCACATAAAAATAAAATAAAGATATTGTGTCCACCTACAACAAAAAAAAATATTAAAAAGAAGAAGAAGAGGAGGAAGTAGTAGTATGAGTAGTAGTAGTAGTAATAGTAGTAGTAGTAGTAGTAGTAGTTTGGGCCTGGGTATAGTTCAGTGGCAGCATTTGTCTAATGAGTGGGAGGTCCTAGGTTCAGTACCCCGTGGGGGGGGGAACACTTTCTAATGATTGGATCTACTCTGAAGAAAGCAGATGGCTGAGAAGACCCAAAACTCCATGAACTGGAAGAAGTTGGGAGTGGAGGACCCTGTGGGCCTCTGATTTCTGCCTCCATTTTTTTCTCAGGAAGAGGCCAATGCAGGTAGGAGACCAGAAGAGAAGGTGGAGAGGGACCCAGGGAGCGGAGGATGGGGGTAGCAGAGGTAGAGGAATAGGGGGCACCATCAGATCAGAAAACTAGGAGTCAGACACAGTTCGTTGTTTGTACAAGGTCACACTGGGTAAAAAAAAAAAAAAAGATCTTGACTCCCCCCTAGGTCCGTGTCACTCCAATCAACGTTGCCGCTCCCCGGAGGTGAGGACATGCCCAGCTGGCTGAGACTTAGTTACCTCCAGTCCCATCTGTCCCCACCTTCACATCAGACACCCATTTCTGGTTCTCAGGTCCATTTACCCTAAACCTGCCCCCAGGAACCATTTTCCTGCCAACCGGGACCCCTGGGTTTGCAGGCCACAGAATCAGGATGGATTGAGTATAACAGTCTCCGGGTCCTTGAGCTCCAGTGGTCAAGGGCTCAACGTGGCTCAGTGGTGGAGCACTTGCCTAGCATGTGCAAGCCCCGGGTTCAATACCCTGCGTGGGGTTGGGGGAGGTTCAAGGTCCTTTAAGGTATTGCAACTCCGCTCCTCCCCCTCTCCCAGCTGGCCAAGAAGAGCAAGTTCCACGGCCTCCCCAACTGAGCCACAAATCCAAAGTCTAAGCCTGGACGCGTGGCACATGCCGGCAAGCCCGATTCCGGAGTCTGAGGAAGGAAGATCTGAGGCTGAGGCCAGCCCAGGCAACCGGGAGACCCTGTCTCACAAAGTAAAGGGGCCGGGCGGTACAGTGCTTGCCTAGCGTGCCTGAGGCCTTGGGTCGGTCTCTGGTACAAGAAGCATAAATATATAAATGAATTCTCAAAAATAAATACGAGGGCTGGGGCTGTGGCTCAGTGGTAGAGCACTTGCCTCGCATGTGTGAGGCACTGGGTTCGATCCCCAGCACCCCATTAAATAAACAAATAAAGGTATTGTGTCCATCTACAACAACAACAATAAAACAACAATAAAAAAGAAGACTTAAAAGAAGTAAATAAATAAATACGAGTAAGAGTCACCCATCATTTTTCTTTTCTCTCTTTCTTTCTTTTTTTGATTGCAGTGCTGGAGATAGAATCCAGGGCTTTGTACATGAGAGGTGTTCTACCACTGGGCCACACTCATAGCCCTCCATCATGAAATTCTGAGGAGACATTTGTTTGCCTGGGTGCCACCCATCACTGAGTGTGAACACAGTGCCACCCAACAAAGCACATGACAATGATGTAAAATCAGGACATAACTGTATACCCAATACTGAAGCGCATGACAGCGATGTGAAAATCGGGAAGGAGGAGGAGGGTGCCTCAGAATCCCAAAGAAGTTACCAGGCTACAGAGACCTCTGCATGTACCAGTTGGCTCTGTTGCTATAACAAAATACCTGAGAATAGGTCAGATGTAAAGAAAAGAGATTTATGGAATTCACAGTTGTAAGGGCTGAAAGTCCAAGATAGTACAACACAGCAAGCTGATCCCTGGTGAGGGCCCTCCTGACTATAGCATCATAACACGATGGAGGACTGGGGTGGATTACACTTAAAATCTTATTGCAAGACAGGAAGCCAGAGATGGGGAGGAACAAGCCCCTGGGCTTATGCAGTGCTGTGTTTTAGGTAGGTCTGTAGGTCCCCCAGTGGAACTATAAGAGGCAGAGACGGTGTGTGTGTGTGTGTGTGTGTGTGTGCAGTGGCACACCCCTCTAACCTCAGTGACTCAGGAAGCTGAGACAGAAGGATCGCAAGTTCAAAGCCAGCCTCAGCTACTTAACAAGGCCCTAAGCAGCTCAGCAAAATAAAACAAAAAGGACTGGGGATATGGCTCAGTGGTTAAGCCTGGGATCAATCCCCAGTAACAACAGAAAAAAAAAAGGCCAACCCAGGGGGAGGTCCTTATGTCAACTCCCCCCTTTTTTTAAATCCTTTTTGTGGTACCATAGAGTGAACCCACGGAAACTCGACCACTGAGCGACAACCCCAGTGCTTATAAACTTTTATTTTAAGACAGGGTCTTGCTATATTGTCCAGTATGGCCTCAAATTTGAGATCCTCCTGCCTCAGCCTCCCAAGCCACTGGGATTGGAGTAGTTTGCCACCACGCCCAGCTAGGAAACCCTCTTTTATAACACACCTTTCTCAGAACTAACCAGGACCCAGCAGAATCTCCCAACCCTGGGGGACACCCTCCAACCATATCCACCTCTTAGGACCTAGGGACCGCCCACCGACTCCACCTCTTAGGACAGAAGGACCGCCCACCGACTCCACCTCTTAGGACAGAAGGACTGTCCACTATACCTCTTAGGACATAAGGACCGCCCATTGACTGCCTCTTAGGACCTAAGGATCGCCCACGACTCTACCCCTTTAAGGCCCCACCTCTCCTTCGCTTCGCCACAGCAGGGACCAGGCTTTCAAAGCAGGCACCCTGGGGGACACCCTCCAACCATATCCAAAGCTCAGCACAGCAGAAATTTCAGGGAGCCCTCACTGGCCTGCCTTCCCACGGGTACCCTTGAATAGAGAGGGTCCCCTTTGGGGCTTCTCCTCCTCCCTGGCTCAGGGATGGAGGAAGCACCCTGGAAGGAGACCCCAGCCTCTCCCTCTGGGAGGTCACTGCCACACCTTGCTTTGACTCCGTCATCGTCATCGTGATGAAGGACCAAAAGTGGAGGCGAGAAAGTAACCTTTAAATATGGCCCAGCGGCCAAGCATGGTGACCTGCACCTGTAGTCCCAGGGACTCAGGAGGCTGCAGCCGGAGGATGGCTTGAGCCCAGGAGTTCAAGGCCAGCCTGGAGAACATAGTACATCTCATCTCAAGAAAATAATGTGCGTGCATGCCTGTGCACGTGTGCGTGCGCGCGTGTATGACAATGTATGTTATTTATCTCAGCACCTCATGCGCATGCATTTGGAGCCAATGGACGCCTGCCTGCGGGTGCCCTTGACACCCCCAGCCTCTACTGGCAGCCTCCACTTTGCCCTCTTTGCGCTTTCCTGTAGGCCTCTGACAGCACAGATACCCAGGCTTTTTGTAAATATGAAATATAAAAAGAACGGTGGGGTGGGGTGGCGCCGGCTGGTTGGGAGATGCCACCCCCATGATGCCCGCAGCGCAGCGAACGCCCCCTTCACATGTCCGCCTGTGCGCAAGCGCGCAGAGAGTCACGTTTAGCATCGGGGCTAAGGAGGCCGGCCAGCTGGGGGCCAGCCAAGCACACAAGGTCACAAGGCTTCCCTCCCTGGACAGAGCTGGCCCCGGAAGTGGCACACGCGGGTCACGCCTGCCCAGGAGCGCACCTCTTGGTGGTGACATGACTGCCTGCACATGGGGCTCTGGATGCTGGCCCCTCCAAGGGCTGCAGGCCACTTGCCCTCCCTGATCCTGCAGACACAGGCTGTGGATGTAGCCATGGGTCATCTGTTTCAGCCCTGTCTCCAGCTGGCCAGGTGGCCATACTTCTGCCCAAGGAACCCGCCTCTCCATGGCCATTTCTCTGCTTCCTAAGACCCTTCCTCCCCCATCGGGTGTCCAGCCAGCCCGCAGGCTCCCTGCTGATGCACTCAGCCAAGTTGCAGCCCTTTAAGAGTCCCTCAGCACCCCCAGAGCCACCAGAGGCATCCACCTCCTGCCTCCCAGGTGACCACACTCTCTCTGTTCCCCCACCTGCCACCTCCTGCTGTTCTTTTAACTTTATCCTGGGGGCAGTGGGGAGCCACGGAAGGCTCAAGAGAGCTGGTATGCCCAGACTTCATTGTAAAAGCTCACTGGCTTAGAGTCAGAAAGAAGAAAGGGGCTACTGGGGGCAGTGAGTTGATGTTTAATCGTGCAGCGTTTCAGTCTGGGTGATGAAGGTGTTTGGAGATGGGTGGTGGCCACCTTAGCACAACAACGGAAATGTTCTTAATGCCGCGGAACCGGGCACCTAAAAACAGCTGAAATGGTGAGTTTTCTGTGGTGTGTGTTTCAACACACACACAACACACTGAAACGCTCATTGGCTAAGGTGGAAGCAACCCAAGTGTCCATCAACTGATGAATGGATAAACAAACTCTGGTCTGCCCGCACAATGGGGTATTATTCAGCCTTAAAAGGAATGAGGCACTGATCCATGCGACGGCGGGATGAACCTCAAAAGCATTATTCGGAGTGAAAGAAGCCAGACATGAAAGACCACATAATGGATGATTCCATTGATATGAAGCGTCCAAAATAGGTAGATGCTTAGAGACAGACGGGTGGGGATGAATGGTGGTTGCCAGGGGCGGGGGAGGGGCAGTGCCGAGTTCCTGGCTATTGGGGACAGAGTCGCAGTTTTGCAAGATGCAAGGAGTTCTGGAGATGGGTGGTGGTGATGGTTAATGCAGCAAAGGGGATGCAGGAATAGTTCACTTTAAAATTGTTGATTTTGGAGGGCAAAGGTCGCAGTTCTGCAGTACAGCACTTGCCTAAGGTGGGAAGCCCTGGGTTCAATTGTCAGCAAGGCAAAAAAAAAAAAAAAAGAGTCTCAGAAATCCTGGGATCAAGGGTCAAGGGATGCATCCTACTGTGTCAGCCGCCAGATTATGGGCAAGTGGCACCACACCCAGCAAAAAGCCACTGGATAGATTTAGCAAGTCCTGTGTTAGATGGTTTCGACACCACTCTGGCCAACATCTGCCTCTTCTAATGTTGTATCAAGGTCAAGGAGTCTGGGAAGATTTTCTCATTTCTCCCAACTACAATGGAGGCTGAGGCAGGAGGATCGCAAGTTTGAGGCCAGCCTCAGCAACTTAGCAAGACCCTAAGCAACTTAGTGAGACCCTGTCTCAACATAAAACGAGCTGAGGATGTGACACTGGTTAAGTGCCCCTGGGTTCAATCCCCTGTACCAATTTTCAAAAATTAGTGTGTGTGTTCCCACACGCGCATGTGAGATGCTGGGGCCTCGCCTGTGCTGGGCAGGTGCTCTACAATGAGCCACACCTCTAGCCTCTGTGTCTAATTTATGAACTAAATTTTACCATAGGTATGTAAATATGGGCCAAATACAGTGTATTTGGGGCTTGGTCCCATCCACAGTCCACGCATCCCCAGGGGGCCGTGGGACATATTCTATGGATAAGGGGGACCACTGCCTAGGACAGAACCGAGCGTCCTGCTCTGCTCTCTCCCAGCCTGCCTACAGTCAGTTAAGGAAGAGAGGACAGCCTGGTGACCCAGGGTCCTGCATGGGGAGCTGGGCGCAGTGGCGCATGCCTCTCATCCCAGCCACTTGGGAGGCTGGATGATCATCTGAACCCAGGTGGGTCCTGGCAGGCTTGTGAGACCTCCTCTCAAAAAAGGGAGAGAAAACAAGGGCGCTCAGCAGGCAGGCAGCAGGAATGAAGCCGGTCCACAGTTAGCCCCTCCCGGGAGCATCCTGAGGGACAACGGGGCTGGGCAGGGGACTGTGGTCTTGTGTGTGCTGAGCACAGGCTGTGTGCCAGCACCTCCAGCCAGTTCTCCATTTTGCTTGGGGGAAGAAATGGCCAGAAGTCTTCTCCCTCCTGGAGCATTGGTGACGAGGAACCCGCCATATTGTATGTGGATAGATCTCTAAACAGCGTCGGGGGAGATGATATTTGAGTCCCAGGAGAATCACTGCTCACCAATGGGTGACATATCAGAGGAGGATTTTATTTTTATTTGGTTATTTGTATGGGGGGGACGGGACATTGAACCCAGGGGTGCTCAACTGCTGAGCACATCCCCAGCCCTTTTTTCACTTTGAGATAGGGACTCCCTAGGTTGCACAGGCTGGCCTTGAACTTGTAATCCTCCTGCCCCAGCCTCCAGCTCACTAGGATTATAGATGAGCACTATCGTGCCTGCAGAGGTGGATTTCAATCAAGTGGACAGGATGATCTGGTTTGGACAGACAACTCAGCCTCTCTCCCCAGCCGCCCTCCTGCTGCCCACAAGGGAGGTCACCATTAGCCATTTGGCCTGTGTTCTCGCACTCTGGTCTGACCACCATCGCGGCAGCTCAGGATTTCTGAGTGGCTCCAGTGGGCACACAGGGCACAGGCTCCTCCCCATATCCCAGAGGCCCCTTGTGCGGCCATGTCTCAGGTAGGAAGCTCTGGGCCCTGCTGGAGGCCAGGAAAGACCTGGCAGCCTCTTCCCACTGAGCATCCTTACAGCTTCTGACCACCCGGAACAAAGCTTGGGAACTTGCTTTAAAAAAAGAAAATGAGGTAAAATTCACATATATAAATATCCAAGTAGCATACGATTTGCATAACATTTGCATAACAATACCATATGATCTCACTTACATATGGAATCTAAAAAAGTCAAATTCATAGAAATAGTATCTGAAGCTGGGGGTGGAGGGAATGCGGACATGTTGGCCAAAGGACCCAAAATTTTCAGGCAGCAGGAATAAATTCAAGAAATCTACTGCACGTCAGGATGACAACAGTTAACAACAATGTGTTGTAGGTGGCCCACACCTGTCATCCCAGCAACTCAGGAGGCTGAGGCAGGAGGATCAAAAGTTTGAGGTAAGCCTCAGCAATTTAGGGAGACAGGTCTCAAAATCAAAAAGGCTTAGGTGTAGCTCAGTGTGTGTGCCCGGGGGGGAACCGACGGATGGACACCACTGAGCCCCAGCCCCAGCTTTTCTGATATTTTATTTAAAGACAGGGTCTCGCTGAATAGCTGAGGGTCTGCTAAATTGCTGAGGCTGGCTTTGAACTCGCGATCCTCCTGCCTCAGCCTCCAGAGCTGCTGGGATGACAGGCTAGGGCCCCCGGGCCCACAGGCTGGGCGAGTGCTCTCGCCTGAGCTCCAGCCCCAGCCTCCTCGGGTGTGTCTTGCGCGGGGGACTCCTGCGCCACCGCACACCTGGACGGTAGCAGGCGCACGGGCTCAGGGTCCAGCCTCCCTCCGGGAGCGCGGCCGCAGCCTCCGGCCTAAAGATGCCGGCTCTCGACGGCCTCCCTCTCCCTCGCCATTTCCGGCCTCCCCGCTGGCTCGAGCCCGGAGCGAGCCTCCCCCGCGGGGAGCGCGGCCAGGGGAAGGGGTCGGAGCCGTGGCTTCCAGGGCCGCGGCCGCTGGGGACGGCGGAAAGGCGGAGGCTGGGAGGGTCCCGCACCCCGCTCCCTCCCCGCCGGCAGCCGGGTGAGTCACGCTTCCCGCCGCCGCTCGGGTGGCCCTGGAGGGCGGAAGGCGGGCCCTCGCCCACTCGGCCTCGGGGGCTCCTCCCGCCCACGGCCCCGGGCTCACGCCCAGTAAATCCGAGGCGGGGCCGCGGCTCCCCACGCCCTCCCGCTTCGGGGCCACCACCGCCACCTCCCACCCTGGGAACCAGGAAGGAGGGAGAGGACAAGCTGACTCCACCCGCCGGAGGCCGCCCGGCACCCCTCTCCCCAGGCACCGGGCTGTGCCTGGCCTTGCTGACCACTCCCCAGGTGCCTGAACCTGCCAGTCACCCCCGCCACCAACACCGGAGCCCTGCCCAGGCTCCGAAAGCCCTGGGAAAGCCGGCTTGCCTGTGATCCCAGAGCCCGGGAGGCTGAGACCGGAGGATTGCAAGTTCTAGGTCAACCTTGGAATTTCGGAGGCCTAAGCGACTTGGCCAGACCCCGTCTCAAAATAAATAAATAAAAAGGGCTGGGGATGTGGGTCACTGGATCTAACCCGGGTTCAATCCGTGAGAGAGGGAGTCAGGGAGTGGGGGGCAAAGAAAGAGAGGCAGGGTTACCTCTGAGTTGGCACAAGTGTGCTGAAGCAGGACACCCACCTCAGCTTCCAGCAACATGGGGAGACACCTTTGCTTGTCACAGTGGTGGCTAAAGTTGGACTTGCAGTTTGAGGCCAGGAAAACTGTCCCCCCACCCCCCACACTGGGGATGGAATCCAGACTTGGCACTCCCCTGGGCGAGCACTCTACCCCTGAGCTGCAACCCAGGGGTTGAAATCAGGGGCACTCAACCACTGAACCCCATCCCCAGCCCTCTTTTGTATTTTATTTACAGACAGGGTCCCACTGAGTTGCTTAGCAGCTTCACAGTTGCTGAGGCTGGCTTTGGACTCGCAATCCTCCTGCCTCAGCCTCCTGAGCCACTGGGATTACAACTTGTGCCACCATGCCTGGGTCCCCAGCCCTTTTTAATTTTTCTTTTGAGACAAGGTCAAAGTTCTCCAGGCTAGCCTCAAACTTGCGATTCTCCTGCCTCAGCCTCCAGAGTCACTGGGATTCCAAGTGTGCACCCCCACGCCCGCTATTACTGTCATGCATAATCCCTCAGGCAAGGGCTGGGGGATTGAGTGGTACAGCATTTGTTGGGCCCTGGGTTCCATCCCCAGCACCACCACCAACTCTCTCTCTCTTTCTCTCTCTCTCTCTCTCTCACACACACACACACACACACACACACACACACACACGTTAAATAATTAAATCTCAGGCTCCCAGACCCATGGATCCAAATTCAAATCTGGCTCTTATCAGCTGAACTTGGACAAGGGTCGCAACACCCTTCAACTCAACTTGGGCTTCTCAATGGCTCAACTGCTTGTCTGGGCTGGGGAGGAACTGAGCTTCTGAGCTCACAGTGGTGACATACGCCAGGGACACTGAGGCCCCGAGGAAATGCTGAGCGACTACAAACTGAGCAGAAAAACCCAAGTGACTGAACTTGGAAGTGCCGCAGCCTGGAAGGGGCAGTAAGCAGCTACATCATCCTTTTTCTGGGTGCCACTGATGTCACTGTACCACGGCAGGGTGCACTAGGGACAATAGGAGTTGGAGGGGTTATGGGAGGAAGTGGCATTGACATCAGCAGGAGGGAGAGTGGCCTCCATCATGCCCGCATGGGGCATGGGTTGGCCTGGCCGCCAGAGGTCTGGGGGCAGTGGTTGGCAGAAAGGACATCAGGAGCACCCATTCTAGCTGAGGCTCTGTCCCCAGAATTTATTGCCAGCTGCAGAAGGGGAGCCACCGGGAGCAGGGGGTCAGGGTGAGGGTTATCCCAGGCCTCGCCACCTGCAGCCACCTGAGTGGGGGGCAGAGCTTCCCAGGAGCCCCATGTGGTGTGTGAGTGGCCTGGGGACACACTGGGCTAGACGCAGTGGCTTAGGTGTGGGGGAGGCCAAGCCTGCTCATCCAGTCTGACCGGAAACACGAGCTCAAATTTGTGATACCAGGCCAGGGGGGTGGATCATGGCTCCAGCCTTCCCAGCTTCAGGGACGGGGCGGCTGAGTCACAGTGGAACTGCTGAGGGGGAGGGCTATGTGTGTGCCCTGCCCCTCGCCCCCAGGGAGGTCTGGAGGTTTATGAGAAGAAGGGACAAGTCCAAGAAGGGAAGGGACCAGGGCGGGGGCCTAAAGCAGTGACGCTTTTTCTCACAAGGTTCACATGGAGCCAGGTGCAGAGGCGCAGCCTGTCATCCCAGTGACCCAGGAGGCTGAGGCAGAAGGACCACCAGTCGGAGGCCAGCCTGGGCAACGTAGTGAGACCCGGTCTCAAAATCAAAAGGGCCGGTGGTGTGGCTCAGTGGTTAAGCATCCCTTGGTTCAGTCCCCAGGACCAAATACACAGAAAAACTTTCATGTGACACAGGAATCTTCAGAATGATGAGTGAAGACCCAGGAAAGCAATTTATTCGCAGGCCTTGGGCTGGGGAAGAAAGGAGAGTGGTGCCGAGCGCGGTGGTGCACACCTGTAATTCAAGCCGCTCAGGAGGCCGAGGATCGCGAGTTCAAAGCCAGGCTCAGCAATTTTGCAAGGCCCTAAGCAACTTAGGGAGACCCTGTCTCTAAGTAAAATATTTTAAAAAGGGCTGGATGTGTAGCTGAGTGGTTAAGAGCCCCTGGCTTCAACCCCAGGAAGGAAGGAAGGAAGGAAGGAGGATAGCAGTATGCCAACGCGACTAGACAAAACGAGAACAGACTGAGGGGTGCAGACTCGTCTTGGCATCTCTGTGCAGCTCTCTTCCTCCGGGACGTGGGGCAGGACCCTCTGCAATGGACCCTCTGCAATGGGGGTCTCCGAGGGAGAATGGGTTTAGTTTGTCTCTTGATTGCAGTAGCTGCGGATGGGGCGGATGGGGCGCAGGGCCCCAGGGACGCTAGACTGCCCCGCCGCTGCGCTCACCCCAGCCCAGGAGAAGAAAGGGCCTCCTTCCAGGTTCCGTGGCTGGCGTTAGGGGAGAGGAGTTCTGGTTCCTGGGACCCGCTGGGGGTGAGGAATTCTGAGTCCTGTGACTTACTCGGGTGAAGGGCTAGAGAGAGGCTGGGTGTGGTGGCTCATGCCTGCAATTCCAGTCTGGGGATGGGGACCGCAAGGCAGGAGCAAGGAGTGCCATAGTTGGGGGGATCAAGTTCTGAGTCCCAACATAAGAGGGAAACTGAGAATGCGAGGGTGTTTGCAAATGTGGAAGTGCCCGGAACCGCTTCCCCTCTCCCACCAGCAGAGCAAAGCACAGCCCCGAGGTGAAGGCTGCGGGCCAGGGTGGGGCTCAGCGGGGAGCCCTCGCCTAGCAAGGAGGGGCCCTGGGTTCCATCCCCAACACACGAAGAGAAGAAAAGAAGAAAGAATTCAGGGCTGAAAGAAAGCTGTGCTGTGCCCTTCTGAACTGGCTTCATGGCCACCACCCTCCCAGGGGACTTCCTCCTCCCCAACCCGACAGCACAGTTGAAAATTCCAGTAGCTGTTTATAAGGCAGCATCTGCAGGGATTCAGCAGGTACCTGGGGGACACCAGGAATGTTGGCTGCTTCTCTCCACACTGCCCCAAGGGGGGACAGGGCTCCAGGAGCTCCCTGTCCACCCCAGGCTAACCTGAGTCTGAGAGCTGCAGCCGGCAGGGACCTGGTGGTGAGTAATGGCAGGGTCACTTCAGCCTTTCTGGAAGAGCAGGACATAGACAGGGCCAGGAGAGAAGAGAGGGACCTCAGGTGAGGCTGGTGGGCAGGGTGGCAGCCGGGGCTCAGTGGCTGGACAAAGCCCAAGCCCCTAGGGCCTCTGACACGCCATCCTGGGGTCCTCCAGACCCGCCCTCCCCTCTCTCAGGTCTAAAGGGCGAAGCGATGAGCCATTTCATTTCCTGTGTGCTCAGCCAGGCTGGGCTGGCCCCAGACACCAGCCAGGAGGGGGTGGGGCAGGAGCAGCCGCCTTTCAATTTTCTTTTTCTTTTCTTTTTTACTTTGCAGGCCTGGGGATGGAGCCGAGGGCCTCACACCAGCGAGGCCGCACCCCCAGCAACGGCAGTTTGGTTTTTCTCTGTAAATAGTGAGCATCTCAACAACCAATTTTGTCTTCATCAAGCCCCAGGGCTGAGCACGCACAAATTGGAAACTGGGGAAGTTTTCACCCTGTGGAAGGGAAAGAAAAAAAACACAGCCACTCAACAAGGAACCTGAGAAACCCGTGAGTGGAAGGCAGAAAAGGCGGAGAAGGGCGGGGGTGGAAGAGAACCCTCAGCCCCAGCCCCCCCCTGCTTTCCTTATCTGAGGATCAGAGACTGGGCTGGAGCTAAAGTCCACTGGCCAGAACAAAGATTCCTACTCCCTCCCCACCCCCAAAGCAGAAGAGGAAAAAAAAAAAAAGACCTTGTCTTTACTGGATGTGTGATCTGGACACATTGCTTAATCACTTTGTGGTTTAGTTTCCTCATCTGTGAAATGGGACTAATGACTGCCTGTTGCAGTCTGGCTGGGCACAAAATAACCCAGCCGCCACGAGGCACTTGTAGGTTCAAACAGGAACTACTTTATTGCCCGAACTCCACCAGCACTCCACCTGCACTCCCCGGGAACTCTCCCTGCCCTCAACGTGGCTCCGAGAGAACTCAACGGGAACTCCGGAGAAGGAGAGGGAACTCCGGAGAAGGAGAACTCGAAAGTAGCGGGCGCCCGAGGCAGCAGGAGCCTCCCTATTGCGGGACAGCAGGGGTCTATATACAACGGAATACACAGCCCGTTTCAATCCAGCATCATCCAGTCACAGCAATTATACACAGCTTAACTTAATTATCATCATCTTAATGGCTCGCTGGCATCACCTCTCAACCACTCCTTCTGGCAAAATGCCAGGCGACTCGGCTGTGGCTCTCAACAACTGCCAGGTGTGGTGGCACATTCCTGTAATCCCAGGAGCTAAGGAGGCTGAGGCAGGAGGATCAGGAGTTCAAAGCCAGCCTCTGCAACTTAGTGAGGCCTTGTCTCTAAATAAAAAGGTGTAGAGCTCAGTGGTAAAGCACCCCTGGGTTCAATTTGCAGTAACAACAAAAGTCTTCGGGTATAAGATTTGTCTGGTCTGTCAGTCACTAATCAGAAGCCCCCAAGGTAGATGTTGAGATATTAGGGCCCTCCTGAGGACCCAGAACTCTTCTGAGAGCACTTCTCAGGCTGGCTTTGTAAACAGAGGGGACACAGCAGCCAATTCCCCTGCATGGCTCCCCAGTGCTCCAAGGACCGCAAACTATTGCTAAGGTTTCTGGTCTACTCTGGTCCCTGAGGGAGGTCCTGGACTCCGTGGACTTTTTTTGTTTTCCCCCAGTACTGATGCTGGAACCCAGGAGTGCCTTACCCCTGAGCTACATCCCCAGCCCTTTATTTTCTTCTGAGACAGGGTCTCACTGAATTGATTAAGCCAGCCTTGCACTTGCGATCCGCCTGCCTCACCCCCCTGAGTCGCTGGGGTTGCAGGTGTGCACCACCCCACACCTGGCTCATTTTTGGAGACAGGGTCTCTGGCTAGCTGGCTCGGGCTTCCAGTCCTTCTGTTTCATTCTCCCAGGTAGATGGGATCACTGGTGTGAGCCACGGTGCCCGGCCCCCTTGCACTCCTGCCAAGTCCTGGGGAGAACTCCCCCGTCAGGGGAAACTGAGGCGGAAGGCAGCCCGGGGAACTGGCACCAGCGGGGAAGCCCTGAGGAGAACCTTGGCAAGTTTTCTAGAGCAAATGAGGATTCCACCTGGGGCTCCCGGTCTGCCTGCCCCAGGGCAGTCCTGCCCTCCCATCTGGGCTGCACAGCCTTCAGCAACACAGGGACAGGAGCAAGCCCATCCTCCTTCCTGGAGGGAGGGTGCTGGTGTGGTGGCATTGTCTGTACCCAGAGGCTCCAAGGCCGAGGTAGGGAGATTGCCAGGTGGAAGCCAGCCTGGCAAGACCCTCCTGTCTCAAAATACGAGGGGAGGGCCGCTCAGTGGGGCGCTGGCTGGGCCTGCGGGGGGCCTGGGCTCAGTCGGGGTGGGGGCTGCCCCTACCTCACTGCTAATCGCTTTCACAAACTGGACGGGAGCCCTGGAAGGAGAGAGCCTGTTAGCTTCGGTCACTCCCCGGGTGCCCCCTCCCCCAACACGGCTGGGCCACGAGATGCTCCCCCCGGGGCACCTCGGGGGAAAGGGTTAACAGGAAGCGCCTGGCGTCCTGCAGCCACAGAAGCTCCATTGTTCTCCAGCCTGTCCCTTCCCCCTCATCCAGGAAGACCCTCCGGGGAGCCCCTTCAAAGGGGCCAAGCACTGTCTCTAGGCTGCAGCCCAGCGGGCCCGGGGCAGAGACAGGAAAAGGAAACCGGCCGGTGCGGGCGGGCCGGTGGGGGTGGGGTGCAGCTGTCACTGCGGGGTCTCGGGGGATTTCCGAGGAAGGGGTGTTCCGCCCTGCACACCCCTGGGGGCGGGGCAGGCCTCCCGGCAGTCCCCATCTGGAAGCCAGAAGGCTTTGATCTCGGCTTTTAGGTACCGGCCGGCCTCCCGCCTCTCCGCTCCCCCTCCTGCAAACATCTCTGGGTCCGAAAGTTTCAGGCACGCACGCCCCTCCGCCTGATTTCGCCTCTCCCCGCCGCCCCGGTCAGCTTGTTCCGATTAGCCGACTCGGGTGGGGTGGGCTGGATCTGGGGGTGGGCTCAGCGAGGAGAACTGTTAGCAATTCCCCGGGAGCCTCCAGGGGCAGACAGGCCGAGGGTGAGCAGCTGGCGACCAGATGTGGATGGACAGGCAGAGGAGGAAATTAATTGGTGCCAGTCGGCGGGCGGGCGGGCTGGGCAGGCAGGACCCCTGGGGACTGGCCAGCCGCCGGGGTGGAGGAGGGGTGGGGGGACGCGGAATGCCGGGATCGTCCCCCAGAGTCAACCACACGCTGGGGGACCGGGCTGGCCCGGAGGCTGGGGAAATAAAAAGGGCGGGGAGGGCCGTGGGCCTGGACCCTGGAGGACTTCCGCGGAGAGGAACTCCTCTCTGGACCAGGGGGACCTCAGCTCCCCTCAACAGAGGTGGGTGGCGTCACCCCCGGGGCGGAGCCTCAGGAAACAGATACGAACGGTCCCAGGAAGAGCGCCCCTGGGAACCGGCGAGGTCGGGCCCCCCGGACACATGTCGGGGCTCCGGCGGCTGCAGGCTGAAGTAGGTAGCGGGAGGCTCCAACTCCCGCGAGCCCCATTCCCACTAGGCCATCTGCGTGACTGAGCCGAGCCCGCTCCCGGCCCCCGCGAGGTCCCGGTCCCCCGGCTCCGCCGCGCCCGCAAGCTCCGCCCTCGTATTCGTGGGGCGCGCGGAGGGAGGGGGACACTAGACTGCTGAGGGACCGAGCCGAGCCTGGAGGGTCTGGGCAGAATCCGGAAGGGACCGGTTTGCGGCGGAGAGGCGGGGCCCAGGCGACCGCCCACGCTGAGAGTTCCTGGAAGTCGCCGGTGGCAGCGCGCAGGGGCGGGGCGCCGAGGAGAGCGCGAGACCCGGCGAGGGCACGCCCCGCCCCTGGCGTGAGGGACACGGTCGCCCCGCCCCGCACGCCGGCCACTTACCCCACCCTCGCGTCCCGTCGCCGCTCAGATGTCCACGCCGAGATCAAGTTCCCACCCGGCCGAGGCCCGCTTTGTCCCCGCCTAGGGGAGGTGGAACAGGGTCCCGGAACTCGGTAAACCGGTCTGGGTACTTCTGTGCTGGTCCCCACCTGCGGCCTGGCCCTTTCCCAGTCCCGAAAAGACTGGCCCTTGCTTTTTAAAATGATTCTTCTTTCAGTGCTGTGGGTGGACATCGAACCCCGGGCCAGCTAAGCCCGCGCTCCGGCCACTGAGGACTTCGGTTTCCCCATCTATATATTTATATTTTTAAAATTGCACATTAGAAAGGTTGCAAATGTATCATTCATTCACAAGGTCGCTTAAGCACCTGCTAGACTCAATCCCTGCCATCCTGGAGACCTCAGGCTAGGAAACAAACCAAGAAACCAACAGAAAAGTGTAGTCATTATTACACACACACACACACACACACACACACACACGGCCACGTGGTGCGGTGGCGCCATGCCTGTAATCCCAGCTGTTCAGGAGTCTGGAACATAAATTCGAGGCCAGCCTGGGTAATTCAGAGAGACCATGTCTCAAAGTTCTAAAACGGCTGGGGATGTACTCGGTGGTAGAGCACTTGTTTAGCATGTGAGGAGGCCCTGGGTTCAATCCTCAGTGCAGGGGTGGGGGGATTTCTTAGTGTGTGTGTATGTGTGTGGGGGTGCTGGGGATTGAACCCATGGCCTTGTGCCTGTGAGGCAAGCACTCTACCAACTGAATTATATCTCTAGACCCCAAATTTCTCAATTTGAGTGTCAATAAATACAGAGATCATGGACCAAGATGGCAGGGGTGGGGGTGCAGACAAACCCCAAGGTTTTTGCCCTTTGAGCTGAGCTGATTTAACAAGGTGCACAGGCTGGGGATGTGGCTCAAGCGGTAGCGCGCTCCCCTGGCATGCGTGCGGCCCGGGTTCGATCCTCAGCACTATGTACAAAGATGTTGTGTCCACCAAAAACTAAAAAAAAAATAAATATTAAAAAAAAAGTTCTCTCTCTCTCTCTCTCTCTCTCTCTCTCTCTCTCTCTCTCTCTCGCTTAAAAAAAAAAGACCTATTTAACAAGGTGCACAGAGGCGGAAAAGAGACTGAGGAGGTCACAGCACATACAAAGCTCTTGTGGCTGGAATGATGGAGGAAGTATTGGAACATAACACAGGACAGTGTTACAAGGAGGTGATTTCAGGTTATTGCAGAAGTAGGCTGGGTCTAGATCAGGCTGGCTCTTACCTATAACGACCTAGGGGTTTTTTTGGTACCAGGATTGATCCCTGGGGCACTTAACCATTGACTGGCATCCCCAGCCCTTCTTTTTCTTTTTCTTTTTTTTAAAGAGAGAGAGAGAGAGAGAGAGAGAGAGAGAGAATTTTTTTTAATATTTATTTTTTAAATAAATATTATTTTTAAATAATAAAAGGCGGACACAACATCTTTGTTTGTATGTGGTGCTGAGGATCGAACCCGGGCTGCACGCATGCCAGGCAAGCGCGCTACCGCTTGAGCCACATCTCCAGCCCCCCCAGCCCTTCTTATTTTTTATTTTGAGGCAGGGTCTTGCAAAGTTGCCTATGGTCCCGCTAAATTGCTCAGGGCCTTTCTAAATTGCTGAGGCTGGCTTTGAACTTGTGATACTTTTGCCTCAGCCTCCCAAATCCCTGAGAATACAAGCATGTGCCACTTGACACAATTATATAGTATCCGTGTGTGTGTGTGTGTGTGTGTGTGTGTGTGTTGGGAATCAAACCCAGGGCCTCTGTGTGTGCTTTACCAACATAGCTACACCTCCCAGCCCCAGATTTCAATGTTTTTTAAATGACTTGGCATTGAATCCCTCAGTCTCTTCCTGTTTCAGTATGCTGTCCATATCCTTGGTAATGATGTGTCTTTATCACTTGCTAATCTCAGACAAAAAAAAGCTACCTGCAACATCAGACTGGCTACTGTATCTGAAGGATTTTACAACAGTTTTGTTTACATTGTAACTTAAAAGAAATGTTACAATCTGAGCATGGAGTGTGATTAAAAATTAAATCAGAGATAAATGTTAAGTAAATAATAGTAGAGCTATAAAGCAGATGAGAAAGATCCAGACCCTCAACCCCCAGAAGTTTGGGACTTTTTTTTTTTTGTGTGTGTGTGTGTGTGTGCTGGGGGATTGAAACCAGGGGCACTGAATCACTGAACTTCATGCCCATACTTTTTATTTTTTATTGTGAGACAAAGTCTAAGTTGTCTAGGCTGGCCTTGAATTTGCAGTCCTCCTGCTTTGGCCTCACAAGTAGCTGGGATTACATGTTTGCCTGACTGGGAGATTGGGAGCCGCAGGGAAGCCACAGGTTGAGTAAATCAAGTACTTAGTGGGCGGGACATGGGGCTGGACGTTGGTGGGACTGGCTGAGTGGGGGTATAGAACATATATGTGACGTGTATAGCATTTCAGAAGGTAAGCAGTGCTCTCAGGAGGGCTGAAGTGGGGTAAACGAGCACAGCAGCAGAGAGTGTGTGTGGGGGGAGTAGGTTAAAGAAAGCCTTCCCAAGGAGGCGACATTTCAATAGAAACTTGAAGAAAGTGAGAATAGGCTGGGCACAGTGGCATACACCTATAAACCCAGCTACCCCTACTCTATTCAGGAGGCTGAGGCAGGAGGATAGCAAGTTCAAGGCCAGCCTGGGCAATTTAGCAAGACACCGTCTCAGAGAAGGAGAAGAGAAAGAGTGAGGGTGCCCATGTGGGTATCTGGCAGAAGAGCACTGCAAGCAGACAGGGACAGCAAGTGCAAAGTCCCTGGGGCTGGAACATACTTGGCCTATTCTCCAAGCAGAGAGAAAGCCCATATGGATGGGACGGGGGTGTGTGTGGGGGGAACAAGAGTGGAAGCAGACATTTGTCTCTTATACATCACTCTTATGAGTGATGAACAGATTGGTGAAGAGGCAGGATGGAGGCCACTACCCTCTAGCAGGCAAAGGCAGCTCACACAAATGGACCATAAAGGTGGGGAAAGGCTTGGAGTCTGGTGAGAGGTCAAGTTGACAGCACCTTCTGCGGGATGAGGAATGAGGGAAGAAAACAATGAAAGAAGCTCTCAGGCAGTGGGTGTTACCATTCAAGTTGAGGGGCTGGAAGGGACAGCAGGAGTCCATCTTGGGCACTTACACTTATTGCTACAACTACTACTGCTACTGCCGTGCTGGGGGTTGAATCCAGGGCCTCTGCACAGCATGCAGCTGCACCCTTGGCGCTCACTTAAATTCTTTCAATAAAATTAAGAGACAGGAACTATTATTTCCCCCCATTTAGAGCCAGGGAAACTGAGGCCCAGAAAAGTGAAGTGATTGGCTCAGGGCTGCACAGCAGGCTGGGGAGTGTGTTCCTCAGACCACGCCTTCCGCAGCTGGCCTTGGTTACTCTGCTCAGGGTTCCTGGGCTGCCATCCGCAGGCCTCTCCTGCAGGCCTTTGGCCCTCTGGGGAGGGATTATGAAGCAGTCGCCGTGGCCTGGACCCGTCCTGTGGGATGGGCCCCATGGGATGGGCGTGGGGGCTGCTTCCCATTTGGTGGATTTCAGACACCAGGGGACCGCCTTTGGGGAGGAGCCTGCTGCGGGCCGGGGTTCCCTGAGGAGTGCGGGTCACAGTCTGGCAGTTTTATTTTTCGCATTCCCTCCCAGTAGCCCGCCCCAGGTAATGGTGTGGAAACTCCAGACCTCGCTGAAATTGCTTATTGTGACACTTTCCCCCCTGTTTTCTGGGGTTGGAACCCGGGTTCTCCCACAAACTAGGCAAAGGCTCTGTCGCTGAGCTGCAGCGCCCCCCTCCCCGTTTTAAATTTAGCCAGGTGTGGGGGGTCAGGGGGTCTTGACAAGGGTTAAGTCCTAGGGGGACATGTGTGGAGGTGGCTTCTTCCGGCCCTGTCGTCTGCCCCAACATCACTAGTCCCAACCTCCAGCGGCCAGGCACCGGAAACCCCCAGCGGGCCCCGCGGGGGGCCGGGGTCGGCCGAGCAGCTTCCCGCGGAAGGAAGGGCCCGGCGGTTCCTGCGACAGGATGCGAGGCCAGGGACTTCTCGGGCCGGCCAGGCTCTCGGGAATGTGGGGCTTGGGTCCCCCCACCTTGGGGAGTTGTGGGTTGGTCCTCGGAGTTGGTGGTGTTGAGTCCCCCCACGTTTTCCCGGAAGAAATCAGGAGGCCCCGGAGGGGGCGAGCTGGCTTGGTGGCCCTGGGTGCACTCGCCTCCCAGGGGAAGGGGAGGGGGGCCGGAGGGAAGCGCGGGCCTGGAGGACCGCGGCCAGGTTCCGGAGCCGGCCCACCCTCCACCGCACCCTCCTTCTACCCTCCGGCCTCGGGTCAAGTCCCTTGGGATCACGGGAGACCCGCCGTGGCAGAGCCAGCCATCCGGAGGCGGGGCAGGCGCTGTGGCGGCGCCTCCTGCCACCCGCTCCCCGCACCTGCGACTCTTTTGTCCTCTGAACAGCATCCCCCGCCCCGCCCCTTGCCCCTGGCGGAGCAGGGCCTACAGCCTCAGAGCTGACCAACGTGGGTGAGAGGCTGTCTCCACCCAGCGTGGCTGACCCGGAGCTGAGGCAGGACAAAGGCAGATGGGTAGGGTTTGCAGGGACCTTTCTAAATCTTAAGACGTGGAGAGGCAGCCGTCGGGGGCCCGTTTCACAGATGAGGAAAGTGAGCCTGGGAACTCACCTCCTGATCCCAGCAACGCGCCGCGTCTCCGGAAAGATCGGGATCCCCACGCAGAGGCGCAGGCCTGCCATCCCAGCCATTCGGGAGGCCCAGGCAGGAGGAGTTCCAGGCCAGCCTCAGCAACTTAGGGAGACCTCAAAATGTCTACAGAGGCCCTGGGTTCAGTCCTCAGCACCCATAAAGATGAATGAATAAAGGGGTCTGTGCAGCTGCAACCTTAGAAAGGGCTGGGGTGGCGCTCGGTGGTAATGTGCCTCTGGGCCCAGTCCTCCCCTTTGGAGGGGGACCCTCCAAAGCTCCTGCGCAACTCCACCCCCCTCGGTGGGGACCCCACCGGAGCTGGCTTCTTTAATTCAAGTCCAGAGAAGACCTTCGTCTTTCAAGGCTCAAACAGGAGCTATTGGTTCTTCCAATTCCGGGTTTGGGGCGCGGGACCTGGAAGTCACACCCCCCCCCATGTCTGAACTCGGTAAAACTTTCCCCGCCCCCGAATTTCGAAGTAAACCCCAAACCTGGGGGAGGGTACTGGGGAGTCGCAGTGGAGCACCCACGGCACCGAGGTTCTGCGGAGAGAAGGGGCCCATCCTCGTCCCGCCCACGTGGTAACTGGTCGGACGGGTTCCCAGAGGCCGGCTCCTGACCCTTTGACCCCGCCCGGGAAGAACAGCCGACAGGCAGCGCCTTTACTCAAATTGTCTTTATTCCCTGACATTTCTATCAAAACGCCAGGTGGATGGGGAATTCAGAATTCGTCACAGGAAAGGTAAACACCCTACAAAAGCCCTGGAGAGTTCCCGCCCTCCCCCGGCGGGCCAGTCCGGCCAGCGGCGGCTCCCGGCTCAGCAGGAGCGCACTTTGGACGCCGCCTCCCCCACTCCGCTTCCGAGGTTCAGACCCGGCATTCGCTCTGGGGGGGATGGTGTCCGGGGGTCACGTTTGGGACTGGGACCACACTCGCCACCTCCTAACGCACCAGAAGAGAAAAATTTTCAATCCAAAGAGTTCGGCTGCGAGGCGCTCCGCAGCAGCAGCACGCGGGGGCGAGTGACTCAGGCCGCGCTCCTCCCGCGCCCCAAGGCTGACCCACAGCCCACGCAGCAGCAGGAAGCTCCCCACGCCTGCCCCGTGACGCAACGATGACCGCTTGCACAAGTATGTCGTGGAGGGGGTCAGGGAGTGCCGGGGTCCTCTGCGCTTGGCGGCGCGCACATCGGCTGCTGGAAACCCCGGAGGGCAGCGCGGCCCCGTGAAAAGTGAAGTCCGACCTGAGGAGACTCCCTGCTCCAGCCGGAGGGGCAGGTCCGCGTCTCTGTCCAGAGAGAAAGCACCTGTGGGCGCCGCAGGTCGCGGCAGAAGGCGCCCGCGCCGCCGGCTCCTTGGAGCCACCGCAGCTCACGAGGGCGACGGCTCCCCCGGGGCAGAGTCCCTTCCGAGCCTCTCAGCAGCCCGGGCGGCGGCTCTTCTCCTCGGTTCCCGCCGGCGATCCCCAGGGGGACGTCGCCAAGGGTCTGCGCACTCGAGCCGACGGTTCGGCGCGCGCTCTGGGCTCCGGTAGCGCCGCTGGGGTCCTCAAAAGGCCACCACGGCCCGCACGAGCACGTTCAGCATGCTGTCCGCGGGGCGGCAGGCCGGCGGGGCCTCGCACGCTGGGGGCGCCGTCGGGGGCGCGGCGGGGCTGCAGTTCAGCAGGCCGGAGAAGCGCCTCTGTAGCACGCGGGCCAGGTTGGGGAAGGCGCCCTCGGCTTGTGCGGGAGCGGGTAGGAGGCGGGCAGGAACCTCCGACGACGCGCCCTCCTCCTCCTCTTCTTCCAGACGGGCTTTCTTACTCGGGACCAAACCGGAGTCTCCGCCGTCGCTTAGGCTGCTGCTCCGCCGCTTGCGGCTTACTTTGGCGAGAGGCCGGGCACCGCGGGCAGAGGTCTCCTGGGCTCCCGATGCCTCCTCCTGCGTGTCCATGGGCTCCGGGGAAGGCTGCTCTCCGTCGGGGGGCGCTACTTCGGCAGGGGTTTCCACCTCCCGCGGCGGGTGCAGGCGGGGGTCCGGGGACTTGGCAGGAGGCGAGGACACCTCGGGCTCCTGGGCTTCCACCTTGGCCGAGAGGTAGAGCTCCCGGGCGCTGCGCATGACCAGCGACAGCTGCAGACTCCGATGAAGGCGCAGGCCACCACGCTGCATGCGTGAATGGTACATCTTCCACACCGACAGGGTCATGATGCGTTGAGCCTCCTTCTGCACCTCCATGGCAGCTCGACGGTGAGGGCAGCAGGTACTCCTGGGACGGACAGGACTGGCAGCAGGTGTACTATGAACAACACGCCAACCCACGCAGTGACACTGCTAGAACGCTCTGCCCGGGCTCCGGCCACCTGGGCCCTTTTATACTTAGAGTGACGTCATGAAGACGCCCCGCCCAATCAGAGGGCCGCATCCGGGCTTTCCACCACAAGGTGGCCACTCCTTAAAGCGACAGGGTGAAATTTAACCAGCCGGGAAGAGGGACGGAAATCCCGGCGAGAGGGACGATCTCCTCCAGCACACTGAGCTCTTGGGTGGTCTCCTTTCGTAGAATCCCGTGCGCAGGACCCGGGGAGAGGAATCGCGGGTGTGTCTCAAAAGCCCACCTATGTGCTCGCATCCGGCGACGCCAGCGGGTCGTAGGCGGCAAGTTTCCCTTTTCACTGGGGAAAACCCGCGTTGGAACCCGTACATCCCCCGTGGGCACCGCTCCTGGCTTCAACGAGCCGTCTAATTAATGTTTTCTGAATCAGTAACAATGCTGCCACTTACTAAGCGCCTACTACATGCCGGGCTTTGCTAAGGATTTTCCTTTCATTAACATCTGATCCCTCATCTTCACAGAACATACAAGATGTGTGCTTTCTTTACTTAGGAAAAACGAGGTAGTCACTCGCCCAAGTATTTGCTAAACGAATGAACGGGCTGCTGCGATGAAAGGGGGCCACTGGGGCCTCCAGCTCTAAATTATCTAGCGAATACCAGCCCTCCTCATTTTCCTGGTATTTAGGTGGTAAAGAGGCGGATGGCGTTGGCTGGTTCCAGAGGGAGTCACCCGGCGGGCAGCGGATATCCGCGGACCCCAGAGCACAGCCCAGATTGCCGTCCCCCACCCAGTACCAAGCATTCCCATTTCCTGAGGCACGACCTCCACAGATAGGCTTGGCCCTCGCGAGCCAGTGGACCCAGTGGCAGGACTGTCCCAGTGAACACGTGGCTGCTGACCCCCCCCAACCACCACCACCGACAATTGAGCAGTGCTCCGCCTTTCCTCTCGGGGAGGCGGGATAGGGGTGGGAGCTGAAAACTCAAAAAGCAGAAAAATCACCATCGGGCACTCCCTCCGCCACGCGCTATTGCTCCAAGAAAATTTAATTCCAGTTGAGAGGGGAAGAGACACACTGTTCCGATGGTTCAATTGATTCATGGTGTGGGCCCTTTAAGGAGTGCCCCCAGACGCACAACTGGCGAGCAGAGGCTTCCCGCCACTGGAGCCCGCTGACTTCCACAGCTAAATTTGGAAGGAGTGACGTCGAGCGGGCGCCAGGGCTGCTTCCGGCTGCCCATATAAGGGCAGGGGCCGGGATCGCCGGAGCCGCGGGCGGCCGCAGGCTTCCGGGCGGCGGGGGCGGGGCCTCGGCCGTGGGGAGCGCTGAGGGGGAGGTCTCGCCTCCTTCCCTCTGGGGCCCGGGGAGGCGGTTCGCCTGCTGCAGGCGGCGACCTCAGGGTTACCGCCGCGTCTCCCGGCGACCCCGACAGCACGAGGGGCGGCCGGCTGATCACCCTTCCCTCCGGGGAGGCCCCAGTTGTCCCCCACAATGTCACCCGGTTATTCCGTCCTCCCCCCCGCGGTCTCCCCCGGCCTTTAGGCACCCTCACGACGTCCCGCCTCTCGTCTCACGTGGGAATCCAATTACTCCCCCTCAAAAGGCCCCTCCCCATTCTGCCATCCTGCCACTCTCGGCGGTGACCTGCTGGGGACGCCTCCCTCCCCGTCCCGCTAGCCACCACGCAGATTCCATACTGACACCCCCAGCCCAGGCGCCATCCGTGGGACCCCACGTGGGGGCGAGCCTTCCCCTCGGACACCCAGCCCCGATCCTCGGGGGGGAGAGCCCTCCGTTCAGGCGATGGCTTCCTTCCATTCTCCCCAAAAAAGTGCTTTCCCGGGAGCCCCACCGAGGCGGCTCTGTCGCACAGGAGGTGACCCAGTAAGTCCCTCTCTAGACGGAGACGCCACGCGCACAGAGGTCCCCTGGAGTCCAGTGCCTGCGCAGCACCCCGCTCCCCGGCTCACAGACCTCGCACTCACGCAGAGACGGGCCTGGGAACCCACCTGCACACACGCTCTGGAAGGTGACCCTCCCGGACATCTCCGGGGTCCCCGCTCACTACCACCCCGCCCCCAGGCGATCTCAAGGCGACCCCTGCTCTCTCCTCCCTCCCACAGGCCTTTTGTAGGGAAGAAGAGTGGAGAGTCCAGCGGAAGTCCCCGCAGAATTCCCACTCCTCACTTCGCCCCCGCGGGGAGGAAGGGCACCGGCTCTCCCCGCACCGTTCCATAACCAGCCACCGGGACCCGGGGCTGGGACGATCTCCTGGGACGGCCACCGGGTGCCGACACTGGAGTCTGTTAAAAGGTTCAATGCGAGGCTGGGGCTGGGGCTCAGTGACAGCGCTTGCTCAGCACGTGTGAGGCACAGGGTTCGATCCTCAGCACCACATAAAAATAAACAAAGACACGCTGTCCACCTACCAAAAAAAGGGGGGGTTCAAGACCTAACCTTGTCTGACTAAACGGAGGCTATTATTATTTTTCATTGCCCAGAAGGGACACTGAGGTTATGGAGTAACGGCCCGAGGAGTTGGGTCTCGAACCGAGGCTGGGATCTCGGACCCAAACCCCTCCCGACACAACTAGGACACCACCCCCCACCTGGGAGAATACGATGATGATGGGGCGGAGCTTGCGAACAGGAAGCCGTCTTTGCCCACAACCAAGATGACTGCGAGGAGGACGGAAGTTGCCGTACTTCGGGATTCCAAGGACTCTCTTTCTCTTCTGGAGGGCCCGCTCTCTATGGTAGCGCGTCGAGGGCCGGGTTGGCGGCGGATTCTCCTGGCTAGGAGGGAACCAGCTATCAGTCACAAGGAGGGGGTTCGACTGGGAGGGAGGGGGACTGACATGTCTCTCGAAGACCCTTTTTTTGTAGTCCGAGGGTGAGTGATAGTGCTGGGGGAGGGCGGAAGGTCATCAGTCCCTTGCCAGCCAGTGCATGGCCAGACGTTCTGGGCACGGCTGCACCATCGGGGTGCACGGGTCGCCCCGTGGCCGAGTGGGAGGATTCGCAATGAGATATGGAGGTCTCTTGAACCCCCCATTTCGTTTGGGGGCGAGCGAGAGGGCCGTCTGCCCACAGCCGCTCCCACTGTGCCCCTGCCCGCAGCGAGGTGCAGAAGGCGGTGAACACCGTCCGCGGGCTGCACCAGCGCTGGTGTGAGCTCCTGCAGGATGGCGCGGCGGTGGGACGCGAGGAGTTGGACTGGACCACCAATGAACTGCGGAATGGCCTGCGCAGCATTGAGTGGGACCTCGAGGACCTGGAAGAGACCATAGATATCCTGGGGTTTTGGAGGGGTGGCATGGGAGAGTCCATTGCTGTAGCATGTGCTCAGGGAGCCCACCTTCTGGGAGACTGGACACCGGGAAAGTATTGAAGGCTGAAAAGTGAAGGCCCAGGGGTGTATCTAGCTCTGGCCTTGACCCTTGACTCAGCCCACGCATAGTGGAAGCCAATCCAGGCAAGTTCAAGCTCCCAGCAGGGGACTTGCAGGAGAGAAAGGTGTTCGTGGAGCGCATGAGGGAAGCTGTTCAGGTGAGGAGAGGTCCTGATGGGGTGAGTGTGGGGAGGTTAGGAATGTCTGTACTAGCTAATGCTGCCCTCACTCCCAGGAAATGAAGGACCACATGGTCAGCCCAGCAGCCATAGCCTTCATGGAGAGGAATAACAGAGAGGTAATGCATCCAGACCCAGCACACACCTCTAAGTCTGTCTCGGGGACCCGTTGCTTTGAGTGCCAGCCCGATCCGTGTGTTTGCCTGCCTTCTCTGTGTTTCTACACCAGTCTCTTCTGCATTAATATCCATCCTCTGTGCTGTTCTCCAGCCGCCTACCTGCATGCTCTTTCTGGGTGTGTACACCTAAGCACTCCTTATCTGCAGGTTCCACATCCTCAGACTCAAGCAATCAAAAACATTTGGAAGAAAAAAAAAGTGTCTATACTGAATATGTGCCTGCTTTTTTCTTGCATTTCCTAAACAATACAGTAAAACAAATACATATTATTTACGTTGTATTAGGTCTAAGCTAGGAATGATCTGATGTCTATTCGAAGATATGTAGTGATTCTATATGAATGTTATGACATTTTACATAATGGGCTTAAACATCCTCAGATTTTCGTATCTGTGGAGGTCCTGGAACCCAAATCGTGAAAATATCAAGGAACAATCATAATTTCAGTGTGTAGTTCTCTAAGTATACTGGCTTTTTTTTTTTTTTTTTTTTTTTTGCAGGAGAGGGCCTGTATACACTTGTCCTTTGTGCTGACCCATTTGCTCAGTGTGCGGCTGCTTCCAGGATATATGCCTATGTTTTTCTCTTTGCATGCACCTGCCCACTGGGGTGTGTGCACTTGACCTCTGAGTACATCTCCATCTCACCTCCATGCGTACACTACTGCCCTCTGTGTCCGTGTTCTCATTCTCACTGCCACTTGTCTACCTTTTTTTTTTTTTTCCACACCAGGGATTGAACCCAGGGCCGCTTAACCACTGAGCCATATCTCCAGCCCTTTTTCATATTTTATTTAGAGAGAGTCTCACTGAGTCGCCTAGGGCCTCAGCAAGTTGCTGAAGCTGGCTTTGAGCTTTCAATCCTCCTGTCTACCTTTTCCCTGTGTGTTACCTGTCCATTCTCTGTATTGGAACACACCAGTCCTTCTCCATCCCCTCACAGATCCACACGATCAGGGAGTGTGCGGGTCTGAGGCCCATGTCAGTTTGCCATCCTGAAGCAGTGCCCACATGCCCTTCCAGATGTGCCGCCGTGGAGATTAAATCCAAACTCTGAAATACAGCTATTGATAAAATAATAACAAGTGTTCTGTCGAGTAAACACTCAGTGGCCAGGGGATGTAGCTCAATGGTAGTGTGCTTGCCTAGCATGCACAAGTCCCTGGGTTCAATCCCCAAGACCTCAAATAAATAAAATAAACACAGGCCAGGCTGTATCTTGTGCTAAATGCATTGCAATTAAAAAAGGGAAAAAAGAGGGGCTGAGCGTGTAGCTAAGGGTTAGAACTTATACTTAGCATGTGTGAGGCCCTGGGTTCAATTCCAGGCACAGAAAAAAAAATTAAAAAGCAACAAAATAAAATAAGTGCATTGATTGTATTTGTCTGCACCCAATCCTGCGAAACTGGGAAGCAGGGACTGAGGAACAGGGAGGAAGAGCCACTTGACTGTTGACTGTCTCTTCCCAGCATTGTGAAATAATTAAAAAATATAAAAGGCAGATTTATTAACAGTGTATAGGGCACTGTTCTAGGTGTTACTAATTAATGAGATTCTCATTCCAACCCCAGAAAACAAGAATTACAGATCTCATTTTATCAGGAGAAAACAGGCACAGGGAGATCAATGTCATGGCCTTGGGGCTATTTTGCTAGGAAGTGGCAGGTCTAGGAAGCAGTCCCACCTGAGACTGCTTCCTGATTAACTATGGATGTCCCACAAACATGCACCTGGCCCACTCTGCATGGGTGTCCCTCCCTGTATTCCAGGAGGTGCTGATGGCCAAGCTAGATGCTCAGAAGTCACACAGTGACCTGCTGGATGCCAGTGTGGTCTCAGCCACCTCACGCTACATTGAGGAGCAGCAAGCCACCCAGCAGGTTTGTTGTGGGTGGCAGAAGGCCCTGGGATCCTCTGGACCACTCAGGGGTCCCTGCTCACCACAGCTACCCCTCCACCCTGCAGTTGATCATGGAGCAACAGGACCAACAGCTGGAAATGGTGTCTGGGAGCATCCGGGTTCTGAAACACATGTCAGGCCGTGTTGGGGAGGAGCTGGATGAACAGGGCGTGTAAGGCCAGGACCCAGGGGGTGGGCTCGGTGCCCTAGTGTGCATGGGCCCTTTTGAGTCTGATGCCATCTTGGTCTTGGCAGCATGCTGGATGCCTTTGCTCATGAGATGGACCTCACCCAGTCCCAGATGGACAGGGTTCTCAGGAAGATGGCCAAAGTGTCCCACATGACCAGTGGTAAGTGCCCTTCGAAGGGGGTAGATCTTGGACTGGGGAAGGTGATGGGTGGTTCCACTTACCTTAACCTGTGACCTCTGACCCTTCTGTCCCCAGACCGCAGACAGTGGTGTGCCATTGTGGTGTTGCTGGGAGTGGTACTCCTGGTTCTTATTCTGCTCTTCTCTCTCTGACCTGGGCTTTTCCTGAGGCACTGGCCCCTGGTGCCCTCAGAACCACCCAGCCCTTTTGAGCTGACCCTGCCCCCTGGGAGGAGGGTGTGGAGCCTGGGGAGCTCTCATCTAAAGCCAGTAGGACTGTCAGGGCCACAGGCAGGCACCTTGCCACTGGTCCTGTCTCGAGTGCGCTCAGGGAGTAGTGGAGGCAGGGATCCCTGACACACTCCACCCCACTTCTAGTGCCCAAAGCCATTTGCCCTGTGCCTTCTACATGTGCCAACTTGGAAATAAAACCCTAGCTTTTCATAAGTTTGGATCATTCAGCGTGTTGACTATAATTGAGACTGACCCCTGATGGGACTCTTGTTCTCTTTTTTTTTTTTCCCATTTTATTTGCACGTATTTTATGCTGAATCGATTCCTGTGCAATAAGTTTTTGTTTCTTCTGGGATCTTTTTCTTCTGTGAAACCTCCTCTTCTGGTTTAGGAACTATCTGTTCCTTTTCAGTGATGCTCACTGCCATGTGGCAGGGGAGGTCACAGGGGTTAATCTACCAAGAGCTCTGTAAGTGCAGCAGCCCATTTTGGGTGCCCCGTTCACCTGTGTGTTCAATGATCAGAGAATCTACCTCTGAACCCTTCAGTTCAGCATTATTTTACATTTCAAAGCATGTGCAGCAAAATATCAGTATTCTTTGGGTTGCCAACCCTGTGTCTAGCCCCATGGTTTGGCCTGGGCTCACTTCCCAATTCTACCAGAATGGCACACATTGTTTCTATAAAAAGATGTAAAGCAGGCACTTGGTGACTTTTCAGATATGTATATCCTCTGTGGCCTGGATGATTTCACATGTGTTCTTAAAGTGAACAAGATGATTTGAACCTTTTTTCTTTTTGGACTGGGGATTTGGCCCAGGGGCACTTAACCACTGAGCCACAACCCAGTCCTTTTTAGAGACAAGGAGAGTCATGGAGCTGCTTAGGGCCTCGCTTTTGCTGAGGCTGCCTTTGAACTTGCCATCCTGTGTCAGCCTCCAGAGCTGCTGGGATTACAGGTGTGGGCCACCATGCCTGGCTCAATATCTTATAGGTGTCCTATATAGAGGATGATGGGACAAAATGGGTTAATAATGGAAAATTTGAAAATTTCTGCCCAGCATGGTGGCACACACCTGGAAGACCACACAAGAGAAAACATTTTTTGGTTCCAGATGTGGTGCATGCCTGTAGTCCCAGCTATTTGAAAGGCTGAGGCAGAAGGATCACAAGTTCAAGGCCAGGCTGGGTACTTTTTATTGAGACTGTCTCAAAAAGGGACTGAGATGGTCTGAGGTTGTGGTTGAGTGGTAGAGCGCTTGCCTAGCATGTGTGAAGCACTGGGTTCGGTCCTCAGCATCACATAAAAATAAAGGTATCCTGTCCACCTAAAACTAAAAAATAAAATAAAGGTTAAAGAAAAGGGGGACTGAGATGGAAGTCCCTTCTCTATCATCTTACAAGATCTCGGTTGCTGAGCCTCTCCCATGGAAAATGTCTTCTCTGGTGCTGCAAATCAAACACAGGAGCTTTTGCGTACAAAATGTACACTCTACCAGTTACACCCCAGTGTGGTTTCCACTATTTTTCCTTTTTGGGCACTGAGAACTGAACTCAGGGGTGCTTTTACCACTGAGCTGCATCCCTAGCAAACCTCCCTTTTGTTTATGAATTTGAGAGTCTTGCTAAGTGATCCAGGCTGGCCTTGAACTCACCTTCCTGGCTTATCCACCCAAATTGCTGGGGTTGCATTAGTGTGCCTCCACAAACATTTTCTCTTTTCTTCAAATCATGGGAGTGCTGGCTGTAAACGGGGTGAAGGGGCAAGTGTGTACAGGACTTCCTGGGTTCTAGAGGACTGAACTGTGGGGGCAGTAAGCCAGCATCACAGTAAATTCTAGATAGTTGCAGCTTTTTTTTTTTAAAAAAAAATCAGGAACTGAACCAGGGCTGCTAAACCACTGAGCCACATCCCCAGCCCTTGATGTATTTTTTATCTAGAGATAAGGCCTCACCAAGTTGCTGAGGCTGACTTTGAACTCATGATCCTCCTGCCTCAGCCTCCCAAACCAGAGATTACAGGTATGTGCCACAGCGCCTGGCTGCCCCTCTAGCTTCTGAGGGGCTGTCTAGGAACCCACAGGTGCAGATCAGAGGAGGAAGAGTGGTGGCTCGTGCCCACAGGGCTAGCCCAGGCGCACCCCCTGGAGTGAGCAGCATGCTGCAGGACTGTTACAAAGGCGTTCAGTTTATTCTCCTCATCAGCATCACTGATATTTTCATGGTTCACATTTCCCAACGCCGCTCCTCTCCTTACAGTAGTTAATGTGCAATCTCACTTAGGGCCGGGGAGGGGTGGGGGCTAGGCCCAGGGCAGGGAGGGCGTTGGCACTTCACGCAGGACAGGGTGGGCAGACCAGTGGTCTGTCCCCTGTGAAAGAGGCGTGGGTGGGTAGACGGCCAGTGGAGTTGGGGGAGGGCCCTACTTTTTTTTTTTTTAAATCTGGTAGGTGGATGATTCTCCACTTGTATTTCTTCCTGGCTGCCCAGGGTTGGGGGACCATGCAGCGCAGGGCAGGGGAGGAGAGGAGAGAGGAGGGGAGGGGAAAGCAGCTGGCCGCCAGGGCAGGGAGATGTAGGGGTGGCTCCGGGGGTAAGGCACAACCCTGTCTTTGGCTCTCCTAGTGAGGAGTTTCCTCCCCTGCACCCCCTGCCCAGACCCCTCTTCCCACCCCCAACCCCTAGACACCCTCACAGTCCCGGGAGCCAGGAGCACCTCCTGGGGTCCCTGAAACAAGTGGGCCCTGCCACCCAACCCAGTGCTGCGGGGCTCAGAGAAGGAGCGGGTTGGGAGAAGACCCTAGTCCCAGAGAGCTGCCCCCTCACTAAGGCCTGGAAGGAGGGGAGCTGACTGGAGTCCCCACCTGCCCCTCACCTTGGCTGGGCCCAGCTACTTGCCAAGTGACCAGGATATTGTGCTTTGGGATCAACGCTGGGGTGGGGCGTCAGGCCAGGGGAGGGGGGGGAGTGGGGGTGCGACTAAGGTGCTTGTGCTTTAGCTGGGGGTGTCGACTCCCCCCACACACTTGGGCCACCAGAGGCTAAGGTGCTGGGGACAGGTCAGGAAAGCAGAGTGTCGGGACCCCAGCCAGACCTGACACATCTGACAACCCCCATCCCTGCAACAAGCAGATATCTGGAGGGACCCCCTACAGTCTAGGAGGGGGTGCTGCTGGGTTGGGGGTAAAGGTCTCCAAATCAGATTCCAAGGGTCCAACCCTGGCTGGCCCCCACCCGACCTCCTGCCATCCCCTGCCTTGGGAGAGAGGTGGCTGGGAGCTAGGGGCAGGCAGAAGTTTGGGAGGAGGAGGAGAGGAGGACAGGGCAAAGAAAGCAAGCCGAGATGGCGAAATGATGATGTGTCTGTGTTGGGGACCCCGGGTTCACATGTAAAACTCAAAAAAACCAAACACTACCTCTAGGCGAAGTAAAAAGAGGAATGGTGAGAGAATTTCACAAATGACTGCTAACAATGAATGTGGGCCCTGCCCTGCCTGGCCACCCAGCCAAGGCCCGGGACATCCTTTAGCTGTCGCCTGGGTGGGGAGTGAGGGGGAAGCTGGTTGGACCACAGGAGCCCAGGTGATGGCTGAGACTAGGAACCCACAGTGGAACCACACCCACACTCCATGCACCCACACATTCAGCCTGACCCAGCACCCCCAACCTGCCTTCCACAGCCCCCCGGGGAATGAGGGGGACCTCAGACACAGTCCCGTTGGTTTGAAAAATAAAAGGAAATCTTATACTTCAATATTTCATTCGCTAAAAAAATGTTTTAAAAAGTATGTACAGGAGGTGGGGCTGGGAGCCCTGCTGTGGGGCGGGGTGGGGGAGTGGGCAGTAGCCCCCCCAGCCTGCTCCCCTGGGTTCAAACCCTGGTCTTACCGCCTCTCATGTTTTCACTAGTTTTTGAAAGCAAACCTACACACACACACACATGCACACCCACACGCTCTGCGAGCCCCGGAGAGCTATCCTGTCCTCTGAGACCCTCCCTCTGCCCCCAAGAACTCCCTCACTTAGGACCAGCCTCTCTCAGGCCCAGGGGACTGGCAGGGGCAACAGAGACTGAGCGCAGGGTGGTGGGAGGGAGGGGCACTGGGCCACCACTGGCCCCTGCCCTTAGTTCAGTCTTGGGATTTCTGAGCCTTCTCTGGGCCCCATTTCCTCAGCTGTAAAGTGGACAGTCCCTCTAAGCCTCGCCTATCCTAGCCCCCAGGTACAGGGACAGACGAGGGAGACAGGAAGGCGCTTTTGGAGACTTGGAAGCACTGGGAGGTGGTAGGAGGGGTCCTGAGAGCCCCCAGGGCCCCCTTGAGTCCCAAGGGGCTGCAGTGAGGGGACAAGGTGGCCCAGAGCCTGGGAAAGGGACCTTTCACAGGTCTCCCAGGCTGGCCCCTTCCCTGTGCCAGGCCTGGTGAGCAGGGAATGACTACTAAGGGTTAGGAAGGGGGAGCAAGGTGCTCCCCACTGCATGAGTGTGTTAAAGAAGGCAACAGGCCCTGGCACCACCTGCCCCATCCTCCCCAGCCTGGCTCGCATTGGGGGAAGGGGATGGGACAGGGAGGCAGAGGGGCTGGGAGCATGCAGCACCCCCCAAGGGTCCTGGGGAGGGACAGACAGTAGCTCGTGACCAAGATGGTGGGCGGGTGTGTGAAGGGAAGGGGGAGTGTGACAGCCCCTTGGGGAGGGTCCTGTGGGGTTACTGGAGGACCTCAGCAGAGGGGCCGGCCTCGCCGTCGTGGCTGGCTGTCTCAAAGCCGTGTTCCATGCTCATCATGTCCGGCTCCATCTTGCCTGTGTCACTGATGAAGGTGGTGTAGGCGTCACCCTCTGCCAGCATTGGCTTGGCCTTGGGCATCCAGCTCTTGCGCACCACGCGGCGGGCGTTGGTGCACATGTCAGCAGCAATGGCGTTCATCTCACTCTCCTTGAAGTTGGGGGCAAAGTTCTGGCAGTAGTCTGTGCAGGCAGAGCAGGTGGCTCAGGCCCATGAGGCCTGCCCTCCCACTGCACGGCTTTCCCAAATCCCCACAGGGAGACCACTGACCGCTCCCAGTGGTGGCTGACTGAGCTCCTAATAACTGGCAGCACTGTCTGGTGGCCACCTCTTTGGGGAATTTGCCTGGCTGTTTAAACCTTTCTGTGCCTGCCCAGGGTTTGAGACCCTCCTGCCACAGACCCCCTGGCCTCCCTTTAGCACTACCCAACTGTGGAGAAACCGCTGTAGTTACAGCCCTCTTCCCAACAAGCAGAGGAGATTGAGCCTCAAAATTCTAGTTTTTTTTTGTTTTGCTGGGATTATAAACATGTGCCACCACACCCAGCTCAGCATCCTTCTTAACACAAAACTGCACCCATCCATCAGCGCCCGCACTGGATAAAAACACAGCTGCCTCAAGTCTGCCTCAGACCCCAACCTGCACTCCAGAAGGCTGGATACTCACACTTGACGGCATGGAGAACACGACTGTCCAGTGGTTTGCGTCTGGGATCATTGGTGGAGGAACGGATGCCGGTACCACAGCTGTTGGCCAGAGTGTTCCTGGGGAATAGAGGGGATAGGGTGAAAGGAGTCAGGGCTCCTGGTGGTGATGGGGTAGAGGACACCCACCTCCATCCTAGGGCTCTGGCAAGGGTCTCACCGGTCAAAGAAGGAGGCCAGGAGCCGTCGTAGCAGGACCTTGTGCCGAGTGCCTGCGCTGACGTGGCAGTTCATGAGCTGTGCCCTTGTGATGTACACATTGGTACCTGGTAAGGGAAGCAGAGGTTGACCGAGGGTGCTCCAAACTGCCAACCCCCATATGGCCTGAGCCGGAGCCCTTCTCAAGCACCGCTCCTTACCAGGCCCTTCTGTGTTGGGCTTTGGGTCCCACCCACTGGCCCCAGAGCAGTCAGGTGGGGTTCCTCAGACCTCTTCTGCCATGTCAGTGCTCAGGAAAGGACAGAAAGAGTACAGGCACACCCATGGGGACCTGCCACCTGCCAGGCCCTGCAGCAAGTCTGGCTTGACACGTGTGTGGCAGGGGTTCTGACCATCCCCAGCCAAGGAGGCCAAGACTCAGCAAGGTCAGCTGGGAGCAGAGAGAGGCCCCAGGTCACTGTGGCAGTTAGCCCCGAAGGCAGCTAACCTACCCCATGTGTGCACCAGCTCCCAGAGCCAGAAACCTCAGAATCTACCTGAGAGGTGCCTCAGTTCATGTCACCTCCATTTTCTATGAGTGGTACTAGACAATGAACCAGGGTGCTTTATCACCGAGCTACATCCAGACCCACTGCCCACTCTAGCTTTTTACAACTGGAGACAGGGTTTTGCTAAATTGCCTAGGCGCCTTGAACTTGGGATCCTCCTGCCTCAGCCTTCTGAGTAATTGATATTACAGGCTGGGCCACCATCAGCCTAGCTAACTCACCTCATCTTTTTTTTTTCCTTTTTTCCATACTGGGGATCGAACGCAAGGCCTTGCACGTGCCAGAAGAGCACGCCAATGAACCACAGCTCAGCTCTCAGCTCATCTAACTGCACCCCTGGTCTTGCCAGGATGGGCAGCTACCAACATCAAAGTCCAGATGGGGAAACTGAAGGGCCGAGGGCTTCAGCTGCCCCAGGATAGTAGCTTCTAACCAACACAGGACATGAGGCCTGAGGACACAGAGCGGGGGGATCTAGGGAGACAGTGGGGCCAGCACACCTGTTACCAGCTCCAGCTTCTCTGAGGGGTCACCCTCATCGTAGAGCTTGGGGTGGCAACGGTTGCCTATCTGGTTGATGAGCTCAGCTGGGAGAGATGCCAGGTCTTGCCGTACCCGAATACGACTTCGGGACTCTGGGGCCACCTGTTCCGGGAGGGCCTCCACCTTCTCGGCTGTGGGGAGAAAGCAGAGTGTACATGTGAATGTGTGCACCTGAGGGCGTAGGGCAGGCGTCCCAGGCAGGGAGCAGGGCCTCACCCGTCTGGCCGACGTTCATCATGCTGTACATGGTGTACATGTTGCAGATCTGCCGGTACTGCTCGTCGGCGCCCTCCTCGCCCGCGTCCTCCTCCTCGTCCTCCTCGTTGTGGTAGGAGCCAGGGCTGTCACTGGTGTAGGCGCTGGAGGTGCCGGGGCTTGTCCGCTCTGATGTACTGGGCCCGCTCATCACACCCCCCGCTGCCACTGCTGCTGCCACCACCGGGGCCGGCTGGGGCGTCCGGTTTGTGGCCAGGTCCGGCGTGGAGAACTTGGCCATCTTGCGACTGCCGTTGCCACTGCTGCTGCCCCCAGCCTCCTTCTGGCTGCTGTCCCACAGCCTCTTTGCCACAGGTGTGCACTGCACAGAGTCCGACTCTTGCTGCTCCGTTTTGACCCGAGACACGAGGGGCAGTGGTGTGCTGCAGGCTGGCCAGCCTGATGTTTGTGCCACAGGGCTCTGGGGCTCAGATGATGGGGCCTCTTCGGCGTGCAGGCCCTGGGAGTCGCAGCTCGGGGAGCTCACCTTGAGGAAGAACTCAGTGCCCTTCTCCATGATTTCCTGGATCTGCAGGAAGCCAGCTGTGTATATGAGCAGGAACTGGTCACCCATGTTCATGCTCAGCCGACCCGTGTAGCAGAACGTGAGGATCTGCTGGAAGGACTGGGGCTGCACGGCTGCCGGCAGCTCCACCACGGCGCTCCGGCTGCTGTTGAACAGGTCCCGGAAGTAGGAGCTGCTGGCAGCCAACACAGCCCGGTGGGCCTTGAAGGCGTGGCCCTTGACCACCACAGACACGTCACAGTACAGGCCTTGCAGCCGCTGTTCGTTGAGGCACTCGAGGATACTGTTGCCAAAGTTTGGGATCTCCATCTGCAGGGTCTGGGCCATGGCGGCAGCTGCAGACAGGGAGACACGGGAGCAAGTTGAGCAGCAAAATCCAGTGCTGGCTGAACCCTGCTTCATGGACCCCGACTGCTGCAGGAAGCCACACAAAAGCCCAGACACCCACGCGGCAGAATCAAGCAGATTCCTTCTACACCAGCAGACTTGCCTTTATGAAACTCAGCTGTCCTTTGGTGGGGGACTAGTTCCAGGAACCCCAGTAGATATCAAAAATCTAATTCCCAAGTCCTTCAAATGGCACAGTATTTTACAGAACCTTTGCAATCGTCCTGTGGACTTTACTTACTTACTTGCCAGGGGCCTTATGGGTTTAACCCAGGGTTTGCACGTGCTGGGCAGGTACTCTACCTTTTATTTTAAGGCTGGGTCTTGCTAAATTTTATCCAGGCTAATGTCAAACTTGCCATCTTCCTGCCTCAGTGTCCAGAGTAGCTGGGATTAGAAGCAGGTGCTACTGCAACTGGCTTACTTTAACATTTTTGTGGCACAGGTGATTGAACCCAGGATCTCAGGCAGGCAAAGTGGACATTCTACCACTTATCTATACCCTGGCCACTCACATACTTTAAATAATCTCTAGATGGCTTACAATACCTGATACAATGTATATAAATATATTAATTAGGTAATAATGACAAGGAAAAGTCGCACGTTTAATGAGATGCAACACACACACACACACACACACACACACACATTTATTTAGCTGTAGTTAGACACAATAGTTTTATTTTACGTCTTGCTGAGGATTGAACCCAGGGCCTTGTGCACATGAGGCAAGCACTCTACCAACTAAGCTATATCCCCAGCCCCTTCTGAATATTTTTGATCCTTAAAATACTTTTTAAAAAATCTTTTCAATCTATTGTTGATTGAATCCATGATGCCAAGCTCACAAATACTGAGAGCCAGTCAACTGTACTGTCAAATAGGCAAAGCCATGCTGTGACCAGGGTGGCTATATTCTGTCCCCTGCAGATAGAAGACCCGTGGCACACTTATCCACATGTACTTGAACATTCAACAGGTCTACCTAAGTGCCTGGAAGGGAGACAGCTGAGATGCAGAAGTGCACCATGTATGACATCTCTGGACACTGACAGGTAAATACCAGGAGCCAAAGTCACAAGTGTCAGCTCTGCCAAGAGATTACACATAAGCCCGAGCTCCCCTCCAGCAGCACAAGGATGGACAGCAAGTGCTGTAAGGACGAGAAATCAGAATCCCCAGACACAACAGGCGAGAAGATGAAAGGGGGAAAGTCATTCCTTGGTGTTAAAGTCCTTCTGGGTTCAATCCCCTGTTCAAAACAAAACAAAACAACACACCCAACAGCCAAAAGGTGGAAACAGAAATGTCTATTAACTAATGAATGGATTAAAAAAATTTTAAATGTGGCACAGGGCTGGGCGGTAGCCTAGGCTACACGCTCACCCAGCATGCACAGGACCCAGGCGTGCACCCCCAGCACGTAAAACAAACCAGTATATACCCACAACGAATATGATTTAGCCATAAAAGGGAAAAAATTTTGACACATGCCACAACATGGAAAACCCCGGAAAACATTGTGAAGAAGCCAAAGGACTACATATCGTATGATTCCACTTACATAAAACATCCAGAATAGGCAAATCCATTTAGACAGAAAGCAGATTAGTGGTTTCTGTTTTTAGGGAGGGGAAAATGAAATGGGGCCTTGCTGAGAGCAAAGGGACATAGGGTTTATTCTTTATATACTGAAAGTCGTCAGATGGGCCCAGTGGTGCCCGCCTGAACTCCCAGGAAATCACGAGTTTGAGGCCAGCCTCAGCATCTTAGCAAGGCCCTAAGCTACTTAGTGAGACTGTGTCTCAAAATAAAAACAGCCAAGGACATAGCTCAGTGGAGCAGTATCCTGAATTCAATCCCCAGTACTGGGGGGTGGGGGTGGGGGAGTCTAAGTTAACTATGGCGATAGTTGCAAAGCTGAATATACTAAAAACTACTGACTTAGTGAGACCCTCAGCAATTAGGAAGACCCTGCTTCAAAACAACAACAAAACAAAAAAAGTAAAAAGGGCTGGGGATGTAGCTCAGTGATAAAGCACCCCTGGGTGCATCAGTACCAAAACCAAAATAAAACAAGACTCTGTACACTTTAAATGGATGCACTATATGGCATATCTCAAGAAAGCTATTAAAAAAAAGGCAGCCATGTAGCTCAGTAGTAGAGAACTTCCTAGCGTGTATGTAGCCCTGGGTTCCATCCCCAACACTGCAAAGGAAAAAAGAAACTGCAGCTGGTATCCTCTGGGCAAAACTAAGGAATGAGATCTGCAAAGTAGACTTTTTGGATTTTGCATTTTGAACCTGCTTATTTGCAAAAAAAAAAAAAAAAAAAAAGATAAGTACTATGTTTTTAAAAAGAAGAAATGGGAATTGATGCTGCTCAGGGAACTCACTCCCCTATTCTGGGCATCTCTCAATATGTGAACTTCTGTATAAGATCCTGTACTACCTCTTTCAGGGAAAATAAGTGAAAAGGTAGAAAGGCCAAGTCCCTTACTTGGGGATGATCTTCTTTGAAGGAAGAGAAGTGTGGGTTGATAAAGTGACCCCACTAGCAGAAGGGAGTCATTTGCAATTCTGTAGTCTGTAGAGGGAGGTGGTCCCAAATGGACAGGATGCAGGTAAGAAGGCTTCTGCTGGTGAGAGAAGCCTGAGCTGACTCTGGGAAAAAGAGGAGAAAGGCAGAGAGGGTATGTGCAAAGTCCCTGAGGCAGGAATGGAATCCCAGTTGTTCTTTCCTCACTCTGAGTTAGCTTTCATATTACATCTGGTTGATTCTGAAAGGGCTGCTATGAGGAACAGAAGCAGCTTGTGGCCAAGGCTCAGAGGTGCATGCTGTAGCCAGGTGCACCAGAACGAACCTGCTCCTGGGACCAGGGGCTCCAAATCTCTGCCTTCTGTCTGAAAACTGAGGTCTGTAAAGCCAGCTCAGTTCTGCAAACTCAACCTGAACTGAGATGCTATTAGGTGCTAGTTGCTCTGGTAGAGTAGGAGGGAGACCCAGGCCCTGCCCCTCCCTGGCCTGCATGACTTATACATTGTTGTAAACACTGTATATATAGTTGCTACAAATAGGGACA
Source organism: Marmota monax (assembly GCF_021218885.2). Taxonomy (NCBI): domain Eukaryota; kingdom Metazoa; phylum Chordata; class Mammalia; order Rodentia; family Sciuridae; genus Marmota; species Marmota monax. The sequence continues at coordinate 25,301,109 of NW_026695228.1, forward strand.
AGGAAAAAAAAACAGCTGTATGTATTCATCAGAGACAAAAATGTTTTCCCTAATTTTTAAAAAGTACTCTACCACTAAACTACATTTCTAGCCCTCTCCAGTATATTTATTTTTCAGTTTTCGGCAGACACAACATCTTTGTGTGTATGTGGTGCTGAGGATCAAACCTGGGCCGCACGTATGCCAGGTGAGCGCGCCACCGCTTGAGCCACATCCCCAGCCCCTCTCCAGTATTTTTTGTGGGGGGAAGTACTGGGGATGGAACTCAGGGGTACTTGACCATTGAGCCACATCCCCAGCCCTATTTTGTATCTTATTTAGAGACAGGGTCTCACTGAGTTGCTTAGCGCCTCGCTTTTGCTGAGGCTGGCTTTGAACTTGCGATCCTCCTGCTTCGGCTTCCTGAGCCACTGGGATTACAGGTGTGTACCACCATTGTCCAGCTTGGTGGCGCATATCTGATTCAGTATTTTTTGAGGTTCGGTGCATCTGAGTATGCAGAAACCGCAGATACAGGAGGGCCAACTGAACAGTTATTGCTTAAAGGAGGACGTCAGCTTCCTAAGGGCAGGTGTCCTGGCTGGTTCTGTTCAAGATTAAAACAGAGCTAGATGCTCAACAAATATTTGTAAATTTTAAGAGAACACTGTAGAGACGCCAGGCCTGTGGTGCACACCAGGAGCCCCAGCTGTTTGGAAAGTCGAGGCAGGAGGATCACAAATCCCAAGTCGGCCTGGCAATGCAGCAAGACCCTGGCACAGAAAATAAAGAAAAAAGAAAAACAGGAGGAGGTAGAGTGCTTGCCTCCCTGCGCAAGGCCACAGATTTCATGCCCAGCACCAGCAGAATTAAAAAAATAAAAATAAAAGCAGCAGCTGATAGAAAGCACCAAGATAGGAATAAATGACTGGAGTTCGGGACGCTGCAACTGGCAGAGAGGCCCAGCAGGGCCCCACCAGCTCCGCCCAGTGCCCAGTGGCGCTGCAGACTTCTCCATTCACTCAATGGCTCACAGCAGCGAGGCTTTAGAGGTGGGGTACAGCCCAATCCCTCCCCAGGAACAGGCACAGGAAAAGCTGCACGTGAACAGGCCTGGTGCACAGGGATCATTGACAATGTGGACTTTGAGGTTCTGGGGAAAGAGGAGGCAACAAGACACTAGTGGGGCTGAGGGAATCCGGGCCCCCCTAAGAGATAGGCCACCTCATGAGCCTAGCAGCCAGGACTGGGAGCTCTGACAGTGATTCAGGGGTTGGTGGTGCAGGAGTAACTGGTTTGCAGGCTCAGCTGATGGGCTCACAGGAACCCTCCCTGCTCCATGTGACTCGGGAGTAGGGCAGTGGGTCTGGGAGCTGCAGACATCTGAATGTGGCCTTGCCCCAGCACCAAGTGAAGAAGGTCACTGTCAACAGGGAGGATGGGGGTGGAGGGAGACTGCAGAGTGCACTGGGCCCCGAGCGTTCGCTCACACTGGGTCCGCAGGAGAAACAGGTCCTCAGCAGCTGGCACCTGGCCATATCGCTTGCTGGGTGGAGCAGTGGTGGCATAGTGAGGGAACGAGGCCTCTAAACCTGCCAGTGATCTGTCCCAGAGCTGAGCCCACAGAGCAGCCAGCAGTGAAGGATGACTCTGCTCTCGCTGCCTCACAGGGAGGACGGTGCACTTCCCAATATCTCCAGCCCAGGCCCCAGCACATCTCCCAACTGGACCCAAGGGCAGTCTCCATGACCTCCAGACAGTCACTTAAATATTTGCCAAGTCCCCGCTGGGGCATGAAGTACTTGGGAGCCCCGGTCCCTGCTTCTGGAGCTCACAGCCCAGCTGATGTGCCCACTCACGCAGGGTCAGGAACAGGACAGAGGCTCTGACTTTGCCCATAAGAGGTGACACCAAGATCTGGAGGGGCGGTGGTGGGCTGGGAGCGCTGGTACTTCTAAGAAATGTTGCTGCTTCTGGAGGATCAGCTCAGTTTCAGGGCTTTGTTACGGACTGAACTGTGTCAAAAGACAAATTCACATGGTAAAGTTCTAACCCTCAGTTGCCCATCTTTGGAGGAGGGATTCTTTTATTTTGTGGGGGTGGACACTGGGGATTAACCCAGGGACACACTGCCACTCATCTACTTCCCCAGTCCTTTTTATTTTGAGACAGGGTCTTGCTGAGTTGCTGAGGCTGGCCTCCAACCTGAGATTCTCTGATCCTCCTGCCTCTGTCTCACCCATCAGAGATTACAAGCAGGCTGGACAAGTGCTCTGCCAGTGAGCTACAACCCTGGCCCAGAGGCGGGGTCTTTAGAAGGTAATTAAACTTTGATAGAAGCAAAGGCTGCTGCTATTCGCAAACCAGGAGAGCCTTTGCCAGCACCCGGCCATGCTGGCAGCCTGACCCCTCACAGCACCCAGAACTGTAAGGAAATGCCTTTGCCCAACCCAGGCTCAAAACACTAGGTATTCATTTCTATTCAAAAGGAGCCTCTGGGCCACACCTCCCCATGGGGCCAGACTCACAGCCCCCACCCGTGCTACAGCTAAGCTCCAGTGCTCCCTCACACCTGCTCAGGCACTGCTTGGTCCTGACAGTGCTCAGCTGGGGCCTTCAACGTCTGGCCCTGCCTGCTCTTGGGCCTCCTTGAATGCTGTCTCCAAGATGGCCAGTGCTCTTCGTACCTCCCATTAAGCCCTTCCCAATACTAGCCCCGTAGGCTGCTCCCCACCTGAGCCTCCCTCACTAGTGCTCTTCCCATGACCTGGCAAACGAGGGTTTTTATTGCTGTGCCAGCTCTGCAGGGGTAGGGTGTCGCCTGTGTGGTTCACCTCTGTGCCCCCTGCCCCCAGGACACACAGTGAGTGCTTAATAGTCATCTGTGGAATGAATAATTATGTCCATTACTTCCAATCCAACTCCCATTTTTGTTCCACATCAGCGAGTCTGTAACAAGAGTGGGGCGCGCAGGCATTACCTCAGCCAAGCACATGCGTGCCCTCTTCTGATGGCTGCTACAGTGGGGTGGCCTACAGTCAGGGTCCCACTTGGGGCCAATGTCACTGAATTTCATATTGCTGACCACCACTCACACCAATCACACTGTGGGAAAGAGGCTGAAGGAGAATTCTGGAAATAGAAACTGCTAGCTCTTTGCAAAGAGCTCCAGAACCCCCCAGCCAGCAAGGGCATAGACTTGAGCCTCTTGAGGACTGTCAAATGCCTGGACAGATGCTTCCAGATGATTTTCAAAGAAAGTTGTTGAGATACTACTGGCATGTATTACGGTTTGAATGTTTATGTGCCTCCAAAATTGCCTGGGCTGGGGTAGAGCACTTGCTAGCACCTATGTGCAAGGGTTTGGGATCCATCCCCAGCACCACAAAAAATAAAAAATTCTATGTTTAAACAAATTCTTATGTTTAAACCTATCTCCAATGCAGTAGTTTAATGCAGTAGTGTCAAGAGGTGGGCCTCTGGGAAGGAAGTAATTTATAAGGGCTCTACCTTCATAAGAGGTTGATACCTTTACAACAGAGGCCAGGAGCTTGTTCACCCCCACCACCACCCCCCCGCCCACCCACACACACTATGTAAGGACACATGGAAATCTGTGAGGAACGGGTTCCTTCACCAGTCAGCTAACTCTCTGGTGCCTTGGTCTTGGACTTTCCAGCCTCCAGAACTCAGCAATACATTTCTGTTGGGGCTAAAGTGTAGATCAGTGGCAGAGCACTTGCCTAACTTCTCAGACCACAAGAAAAGTAAAAAACAAAACAAAAATCCCCCACAAACTTTCTGTTGTTTATAAATTACCCAGTGCAAGACATTTTATTATATAGCAGCCTAAACAGACTAAGGCAACATGTAAAACAGCTAAGGGAAAACATCAACTCCATGTTTAACGAGGAGGAAAGGCCCTGGAAAGTACCATAATCCTTTATCCAGCTCAGCAGGAGGCAGCTGGATCCTGGCCCAGAGCCACTCAGACCCTTGGTCAGGGCCAAATACGAAGCTGGCCTCCGCTAACATACTGCTAGAGAAGGACTATTCAAATCCTACTGTTGGCATCTGCATATTAAATGCATGCACATTTCATTCTTTTTTTTTTTTTTTTGGTACCGGGAATTGAACCCAGGGTGATTAACCACTGAGCCACATCTTATTTAGAGACAGGGTCTCACTGAGTTGCTTAGTGCCTCACTTTTGCTGAGGCTGGCTTTGAACTCATGATCCTCCTGGCTCAGCCACCCGAGCTGTGCATGCGTGATGGCACCAGCATTTTCTTTTTCCCAGATAGGCCAACATTAAATCATCCTTGGTGGGTAGTGCGTTTAGTGACTAGTTCAGCTCAGGTTTTGCTGGGCCTGTTGGGCTCCAGTACCCAGCAAAGGCTCAGGCAAGGTTCATTCACTCCTGACAGTTCCTGAGGAGGCCACGAGCTCTCCCATCACCTTAAGGATGAGAACAGAGGCCTACATCACATAGCTCTTAAAGGACAGACCTAGATCTGGACCCTGACTTTTTTGAGAATCAGGCAATGCTGTGAGGCAACAGGGTGAGGCAATTTCATAGATGGAATCACTGCTGGGGGCCCTCACCTCAGGGTCTCGGATGCCTTGCAAGGGTCAGACTGGCATGGTGCTGCTTCTGCTCCCTAGGAAGGCCTTCTTCCCTTCCCTAGCTGTTCTTCAGTTCTTCCCCGCCCCCCAGCCCACCCCCAGCCAGTCTCCAGGAAAGAGCAGTCTCCACCTGCTGTCTCTCCCTCCCACTTCTCCTCACAGCCCTCTGCAATCTGAATGGACTTGGTGCAGTAACTCCAGCTCCTTAGAGGACCTGGCAGCAGCCCCATGCCATGCACTGCCCCCAACTCTGACCATAAGCCATTCCCAGAGTGTACTTTGACCCAAAAGACAGTATGGCAGGAATAAACAGTAAGTGCAAATGCCCTGAGGGTCTTGGCAAGGAGGAATTTGAAACTGTGTCTCTGTGTGTGTGTTTGGGGATCAAACCCAGGGTACTAGGCAAGCACTCTTCCACCGAGCCACAACCCTGGCCTTTTTCTTTTGCAGGCTGGGGACTGAACCCAGGAACACCCTACTGCTAAGCTACATCTCCAGCCTTTTCTTAAAATTTTGCATCAGGGCCTTGCTAAATTGCTCAGGCTAGCTTTGAACTTGTGATTCTCTTACTCAGTCACCCAAACTGCTGGGATTATAGGCATACACCACCACACACAGCAAAAGAATTTAAATCTTGCTATGCCTACCTATAGACTCAGGAGGCTGAGACAGGAGTATCACAAATTGGAGGCTGGCCTCAGCAACTGAAATTTAGCAAGATCCTGTCTCAAAATAAATAAAAAGGGCTGGGGATGTAGCTCAGTGTCCAAGTGCCCTTGATATCTGTTCAGGATTGGTTCTAGGACCCCTAAAAATTGCAAAATCATGTTCAAGTCCATAATATAAGATGGCATATATTGTATAGTCTACATACATCCTACACTCATCTAAATTAAATCATCTCTAGATAAAGTTACAATAACTAATACAAGTAAATGCTGTGTAGAGTTGTTAAACTGTATTTTTGAATGATGACAACAAAAGTCTGCACATGCTCAGTACAGATGCAATTTTTTTCACATGTATTTTTGTTCTGCTGTTGGTTGAGTCTGGAAATGAGGGCCCACTGCATTTTACTCAGCTTGAATCCTTTACAAAGCTTCTCACTCAGTAATGATGCTTCGGGACAACATTTATCTATAATACTGTTGGCCTCCTGTCATCAGTCTCCCTGACTATAAAATGGGCTAACAGCAGCAGCCAACCATGAGGCTATTTCAAGAATCAAACAACTGAAGAACATGGGCAGACTGGTGCCCAGCTCATAGTCAGTGCCCAGTAATGCCAGCTGTAAGTAGTCATGTCCTCTCAGTCCATCCCTTTAGGCCCTTCCCAGACTGTAAATTCCCTGAGAGTAGGAGACATCTTTTGCCTCTTACTATCTCCCAGAACCTTGTGCTATTTCATGGGATTACCAAGAAGTAGCCCCCGAGGGTTTGCCAATGCATCCTCAGCATCAACCAACCATACTGCATACCTACCCCTGGCTTAATCCCCCAATAACCAGAAAACAGGCGATCCTGACCACTCCACTACTGCCCCTTGCACTGGATCATTCTTTGTGGTGGAGCTGGCCCTACTTGTTGTCCCAGGCCTCTAGGCCAGTAGCATCCCCTCCCATGACAACCAAAAATGTTTCCAGACATTTCCTAAGTGTCACTGGACAGGGCAGGATTGCTCCTGAAGAATCACCATGGGACAGACATGACTGCTTGTGCCCATTTGTTGGATGAAGAAACTGAGACTCAGAAGTTAATTCCTCTGTCCAGGGTCTCGTGGACAGGCAAGGTAGTACAAGTCATCAATTTTGACTCTCAAATACACAGTTCCCTCACCCCTACCTCCTGTTGGCTCGATTAAGAAAACACTACTGACACACGTCATCACAAAAAACCCTGCAGGTCTCTAAGGACTCTCGGACCTTTGCTGAGGCAGCAGCATGGGACAGATGGAGAGTGGACAGGTGATGGCAACCATGCACTGAGTGTAACCCCTGACACATCCTCTGTGCAGACTCACCCAGTCCTCAGCCAACCTGACACGTGGGTCCAGTTCAACCTCATGGCCTCTGCAGCTCACGAGCTTCTCCAGCAAAGACATTCTTGGCCAAAGAGACAGAGGACCACTCCCACAGGCTTCAGAAAGAGGGGAATCGGATGACTGGCAGGGGCATCCGTTTGAAGAAAGAACCAGAGTGCCTCAGTTTCCTTGTATGTCAACTGGTGATGACAACACACAGGTCCCACACTGATCATGGGCTTGTGCGAGTTCAAACATGGGAAAAGTGCTCACTGAAAAACGGGAGGGGAGGGTGACAAGGGGCAGGGAGGGTCCAAGAGAGGGAACAGAGAGACATGAATACCACCTGTTTTTGAGTCATCACCTCAAGCATAGCTCAGGTATCCTGGCAGGCTCCCATTGTCCATCAAAGGCTCTGGCGATGATGAACTCCAGGGTCAGACCTTGCCAAGCCAATTCCCAAACTCTGACCCTCTGTCTAACCAGATCCCCTGGAGCCTAACCTGAGAACATGCTGGGGCTCCCTCCTGCCCAACCAAGGAGCCAGATTAAAAACAACAACAACAACAAAAACAAAAAACCCTGAACGCAGGCCAAAAGGTCTGAACTTTCAACTGCGGGTGATGGGGAGACTCTGAGACAAGGCTTTTCTTTCCTTTGGATGGCACTAGGGTTCTTTATCGCCACAGTAGGGTCATCCTCACTCCCTTCCCTCATGAAGACAAAATGTTTCAAGCACTTAGCAGGAGCCTGGCACATACTCAATAAAAGCTTTGAATGTGCTGTCCTCTTGGCCTAGAACACCCCCACCCTCGCCTCAGCTAATTTCTTATTATTCAGATCACAGCCCTCCCGGAAGCCTTCCCTGACCACCCAGCTGAAATCTCCCTGCCCGCTCAAGGCCTACCGCTCCTTCGCCTTGTTATACCATCTTCATAAATACAGCAATCTGGAATTCCCTTCGCCACCTCTTGTCTGAGGTCAGTCACTTCCGCCAGAAGTTGCCAGAGAGCTGAACTGCTTCCTTGGCTTCAGCAGACACCCAGTGTATGGCAGTGACATCACACTCCTCTTGAGCCGCCTGCCTGCTGCCCTCATCCCCACTGTTTTGCACCCCAAGTTCTCACTGAAAAGCCAGTGCCTTCTCTCGCTGTGGGCAAGGCCCCTGCCTCTTCCATCTTCCACATCTGGGCCAGCTCCCACCAGTCTCCGCCTGTTTCAGCAGTGACTAGATGGTACCCATCCCTGTCCTCAGTACACAGCCCGAGTGAACCCCAGGAGGATCCAGTCTATGCCACAGCAACTCCAGCAGCCAACCCAGGCCCATCCAGGCAGGAAAGAAGGTCTCTTTGTATATCTATCCCAAGAGACATGGCTGCAGCAGCACAGGGTAGAAGTAACAAATGAAAAGTGCAAAGGTCCCAGGCAACACTGATGCCAACTAACACAAAAGAGTCCGGCAGGGATGGAGGAAGGGCGGTCCTTCTGGAGATGGGCTCGTTGAGATGTGTGTTCAGACTCAAAGGAAAGGTCATGGCAGAAAAAGGTGAAGGGAACAAAGAACAAGTGCAAAGTTCTCTCCCTGGGGCAGCTGAGGCCAGTCAGAGAGGGCAGGGCAGGGCCTGGGTTGCTACTGGTGGGGTATTCTGGGAACTGCAGGGAGACTGAGGGGTGGATTAGGGAGACAAGCCATCATTAAACCCAGGAGAACTGGATGATACCACTTGACCCAGCAGTTTGTGGCTCCTGCCTCAGGTGCTGTGGATCCCAAATCAAAGTCCCCAGGACACCCTGGTAACAGCCTTGCAATTAGTCGAAAAGAAAGAAGAGCTGGGCAATCTGATGAGGAACCAGAGTAGGGGAGAAAACAGCCTAGACAAGCCAAGTCACACCCAGCTCCAGAGCCAGTGGCATTCCATCCTCACAACCCCTTCCCCCACAGGCCCACAGCTCCATGACCCCTGACCTCTTGGCTCTCAGACCAGGAATGGGGAGAAGATGTGACCAGGTCTCTGAGAAAGAAGCTTCCACTGTTGTCCTTTTGGATACCAGGGAATATCAGTCTGTCTGCAAGGGAACTGAGCAGTCCTGGAGATGGGAAGCAGGTAAGTTTGGGACCAGGAACTCTGAAAGAATAGGGAGTTACTCCACTCATATCCCTGGAAGGGTGACCCAACGGCCCCAAGGGATTGGACTGAGGGGCAGTCAATCCCAGATGGGCCTGTCCAGTCATGTGACCCTGGAGGAACCACACCCCCCAGCTTCCTCCTCTGGACCACAGAAAATGCCTAAGAGAACCCTGTGGTGGTGAGCAATCCATGAGCTCATCCCACCAGCAAGCTCAGCACAGGGCCTGGTCCAGCAGGGCGCGGGGAGGTAGAGACCTGGGGCCTGCAGTCCAAAGCCTGGGCCACGGTGTAGGTGCCTTACTCCATCCCTTAGCCTCCACCATAACCCGCCTTTACCCCAGCAAGAACCTCCAAGACACAGTCAACAAACACGCTGTACACAGTCCCCTCCTAACTCTTCACCTCCAGGAGGGGCACACGGAATTCGGGCGTGGGAACTAGCACTTAAGACAACTATGGCCTGTGACTGTCAGGTCCTGGTCCACAGGCTTGAGCCCTGAGGCTCCAGTTCCAACGAGCGGAGGACGCATCTAGGAGCAGGAGGCTGCCTCCCGTCTGGTGCATGGGGTGGGGGCGGGCGAGGGCCACCCGGGTGGTAAACAAGATGCCTGAGCTAGGTGTTCCAGACCATGTCCGGAGCTGCCCACACAAACACCCACCCGCCGGCCCGCTCCTGGAACAGTTGGCGGAGGCTCCAGAGATGGGTGTGGGAAGAGGAAAGCCCTGGGTCTGACCCTGCGCGAACACTTGGGGTGTGGGGACCCGTCTCGGCTCGTCCCTGCTGGCCACACTAGTTTTTCCCGACCGGCCCCCACATCCCCACCAGCCCAACTCAAGCTTCAGCCTCCCGCAGCTCCCCAGGCTGCTGCCGCGGTCCCTTAACTTACCCGGCGGACCCTCGGATCCCGACTCCCCCCAAGCCCCCAGCCCTGACCTCGGGTGACCCGCGGCCCGCATCCCCGGGCGCCTCCTCTCCGCCCCCACCCACCGTGCCCCACTTCCTGGGCTCCTCCGCGGCCGGCCCGGCCTGTAACCCGACCCGCCACCTCGGCCGGCGCCCGGGCAGTACCTGCGGCGGCCCCTCCCCGCCGCTCCGGGCCGTTTCTCCCCGCCGCCGCGCCGCTCTCCCCTCCTCCCGCAGCGGCCGGCCCGAGCCCGGCTCCTCCCCTCCCCCCGGCCTCCCCGGGCGCCTCCTCACTGCTCCCCCTCGAGCCCTCCAACTTCCCGGGACCCCCAGCCCCGGCCGGCCCGGCCCCCGCCGCGCCGGGAGCGGGGCGCCTGGGCCCAATCCCGCCGCCCCAAGCCCCGAGGCCCGGCCCGGAGCCGGACGCTGTAGGCCGCCGGCGGCGGCCGGGTCTCCGCGCAGTCGCCGGTCCGGGTACAGGGTGGGCTGCAGGCCCGGCTCCCCGCCAGTCCCAGAGAAGCCCTCGGCCTCCCGTCTCAGCCCTAGCCGGCCCTCGGCCGCCCTCGGCCGCCCCGGCTGGAGGAGGCCAGAACCGGGCCTGAGGCAGGCCATCTCACCTGCGCCGTGGCCGCGCTCCGGGGGCTCCCGGCGGGCTCCGCAGCGGCAGCTGGGGCCGGGCCTGGGCCCGGGGCGCGCCCCCCTGCGCCGGGGCCTCGGCCTCCGCCTCCGCGGCCTCCGCGGCCTCCGCCTCAGCAGCAGCGGTAGCCGCGGCGGCCATTCATTGTGGGCCAGGCCGCCCCAGCCGAGCGCCGAGCGAGCGCAAGCAGCGCCGCCGCCGCAGCCGGGCCGGTGAAACGGCCTCGGCCCCGCCTGTGCACCTCCCCCAGGCCCCGCCTCCTAGGCCAGGCCAGCCGAGCTCCGAGCCCCCCCCCCCCCCCCCCCCCGCGCCCTCCCGCTCCTACCGGCTTCTCCTTCTGTCCCCTCTGGATCCTCGCTAGTACCTCGATTCTGCAGAGTAACTAATTCGAATTCCGATCCCACCATCTTCTAGTCCCACGACCTTGGGGCACGTCACCGCCTTTCCGAACTTTAGCCTCCTGTAAAATGAAAATAATGACTGCTATTTATTGTGCCAGGCACTGTTTTAGGCTCTTTTTTTTTTTTTTTTTTTTGTAATTAGCTAGTTGCAGAGATACGAGGAAACATGCTCAAGATCACACAGCAAGGAAGTGATTCCGTGTGCCAACATTTAAATCTTATTGTCGAATAAGAACTAAAAGAACTAAAAACTTTAAGATGCTTAAGTGATGTCCGCCTCCGTTAGCATTTTGCCTGTACTAACTCATTTAATTTCCACCACAACCCATAACGAAAACTAAAACGTTCTGCCCGTTTTACGAATAGGGAAACTTAAAAGCAGAGTTAAGAATTACCAACACGGTGAAGTAAGACTGGGACCCAGGGAGCCGGGTCCGCTACTCTCAATTTTTGGGACCGGTTAGAACCTATAGAGGGCTTATTATGTGTGAGTGGCTGCTTTGCACACTTTCCAGGAATTCTGTCGTTTTACTTTGCTCTTACTTGGAAGCCAAGATTCTGCTTTAACATGTAAGGAAAGTGAGGACCCGAGAGTTTAATTAACCTACTCAGAGTATGTGAGGGGGCTGGAATTCAAACTCAGTAAATCCGATCCCAGAGCCTGAATTATTCCTTCAAGATGCTCTGAAATAATTTGTATACTGCACCCAGCACACAGGACGCGATCAGCAGGTGTTGAGTTTCTGTTTACTTCTCCCTTTCCGAACCACAATATCTTCAGTTTGACTAAAGAGATGTGATGCGTTTCCTTCCCGGGGAGCTTTTGTGCTTTAAGACTACCTGCGCAGCACATTCAGCGCACTTTCTTGCCGCGATAAATTTTGATCCTATTCGCCCACCGTGAGTGTTGTCACTGACTGGTTAGCCTTGGTCATGTGACCAGCCCACCCCCCCACACACTGTGCCAATATGGCGGCTCCCAGATCCTAATTCGGGAAACGTGCATCCAGACTGTTCAGCTCTCTGTGCCTAAAGAAGTGAGAAGAACTTAGATGATGCCGGGAGCGATCTGGACTTGGGGCGGGTTCACCTGAGAGCTTTAAGCTCTGCAGGGGCTAATGTCTCTGGAAACGGAGGGTGTCAGTTTACTGAAGCCACTGGGTTTACTTAGTCCCTACTGTGTAGGCCACTCCTGGCCCCGGATGCAGCTCTCTGATCCTCCCTCTATGCCTTCCCCTGTCCCCGAACTAGATTTGGTGGGCAGAAGCGACCGTGGATGACCCATGCGAGAATTGTTCTGTGGCTGAGCCTCACTCTCCGCTCCACCCGCAGCCTTTGTAGAGCCCATTTTGTGGAGTGGCAGCCCCCAAAGCCCCCGAATCCTGGAGCAATGGAGAACGGTACTGGGCCCTGCAGAGAAGAGCGCCCACCCACGGCCCAGGAGACTACAGTCACCGAGGGGGCCGCCAAGATCGTTTTCCCCAGCTCCAACGAGGTCTTCTACAACCCGGTGCAGGAGTTCAACCGCGACCTGACGTGAGCAAGGGTCAGGGTTCAGCCTAGGAGAGGGAAGTAGGTCAGTGAGGCTGAGGGTGTTACCGGAATAAGTTGGCTGCCAGCTGCTCGAAGACCAATCAATAGGAGAGAAGAGTTAGTAGGAAGGTTTCGGGTTTATTCGAGGGTTGGCATCTCAGAAGATGGATGAGCTCAACCTCAAAGCTCCATCTTGAGGGGCTCAGGGTCATAGAGGACTTTTACAAGGAAGGGAAGGAGGAGCAAAGCCGGAAAGCTACTTGCTGAGTAGGGTCTTTGTCATCCTGAGCATGTGTCTCCTTTTTTTCTAATCTGGAACACTGCATTTGACCTTAATCTCCTGGGGCTAGTTCCTGTAGATCTTAGACATTTTCTGCAAGTTAAACCTCACAGTAATTTACATGTTTTGTGTTAGTTGAAATAAAGGTGTTGTGAAGGTCTTGAGATGTTCTGGGTTCTGTAAATCTAAAGAAAGATTTAACAATTAACATCTTAACTATTTAGGTGGGGCTTCTCTTTAGAATTTAAAATGCTGGACAAATGGGAGGTGACCTAAAAGGATTAGGGTGGTACTACATTCTTGCTGAAGGGCAAAGGGAATGACACTACCAAGGACCACTCCAAAGGAGTGGCCCTGTCAAGAGGTACCAGTTGACCTTCCATCTCCCACCAGATGTGCTGTGATCACCGAGTTTGCTCGCATTCAGCTTGGGACCAAAGGAATCCAGAGTGAGTGGAGGTCCAGGCTCCCAGTGGGCCAGGCAATCACACAGAGCTCTCTCCCTGTATCATCCCCTTCTCTCCCAAGACTCCAGAAAGGCCCTCTGCTCTGTCAGCCTTTCCCCTGGGGTTTTCAGAAAGATTTTCATCTGTGAATCTAAAGTATTCTGAAGTTTATGGGGTCTCAGAGGGTCATTAATATCCCCTGATTTGTGTCTTTGGTGACTGTAGTCAAGGTGCCAGGTGAGAAGGACCTGCAAAAGGTGGTTGTGGACTTGTCCGAGCAAGAGGAGGAAAAGGTTGACTGGAAAGATGGTGAAAACCTGGCCCCAGGAGATAAACCTCAAATAGCTGTCGTCGGGGAGATCTGTGAGGTAAGACCTAAGCAGAGGAGGTACAGGCTTGGAATCTAGTGGGTAGTAGGGGAAGGAGAGCTCTTGGAGGGGGAAGGGTTGGGGTGGTAGGGAATCTCTGGGGCCCAGAAGAGGAAGGAAATATGGATGGAACAGGGTCCTTGCTTCCTCCAACAGGAAGGCCTGCGTGTCCTGGAGGGCCTGGCAGCTTCAGGCTTGCGTTCCATTCGATTCGCCCTGGAGGTGCCTGGGCTCCGATCTGTGGTTGCCAATGATGCCTCTGCCCGGGCTGTGGACCTCATGCGCCATAATGTGCAGCTCAATGGTGTGGCCCATCTGGTACAACCCAACCAGGCAGATGCTCGGTAGGTTCTGGATGACTCTGCCCTGTGACTGTAAGGTACACTGTAGAGAGAGACTGTCTGGGGCCAAATCCTGGCCCTGTCACAGTCTTGACATATGACCTTGGGAGATTGACTGAGTCTATTTGAACCCTACTTTTCTTGTGTGCCAGAGAACAGTAGTTTTACACAGATTGTGGTAATGCTCAAGTAATAGAGAAGAATGTTTGGAGGGCTGGGGCTGTGGCTCAAGTGGCAAAACTAAAACAAATCCTAGTTCATGTGAAGCCCTGGGTTTGATCCTCAGCACCACAGAAAGATAAATAAATAAAGGTACTGTGTCCATCTAGAACTAAAACATTAAAATAAAGATATTGTGTTCACCTAAAACTAAAAAATAAATATTTAAAAAAAAAATAGTCCAAACTCTGCCAAAAGTAAGTGTAGTCATATGTTGCTTAACATTGGGTACATGTTCTAGGAAATGTGTCAGTAGTCAATTTTTGTTGTGGGAACACGAGGGTGTACTTACACAGACTAAGACAGCTATAATGTCAGTAGGTAATACGCAGTGTCATTGGCTGAAATCTGTATGTGGCATGTGGCTATGCTGTGTGGTCTCCATTTTAGACTCCTTGTCCCCCCTTTTTATATGTGTTATTGTGTGTGTGTGTGAATGTGTGTGTATATATATATATATTTAGCTGTTGGTGGACCTTTATTTGTATGTGGTGCTGAGAATCGAACCCAGTGCCTTGCACATGCTAGGCAGGCATTCTTCCACTGAGCTACAGCCCCAGCCCTTGTGCTCCTTTTATTTGTTCAAATGAACCGTGGCATATCCAATGTCTGCTGTGTGCCAGGTGCTGCTCCGGTGCCAACAGTGGGTTAGTAAACACAGTAGAACTTGTGACCTCTGCACGAGCTGCCTCACTGCCGCCTGGGGGGCTTCCAGCCTGGTTTCTCATGGATTCAGAGGGCCAGCTCTAAGTCACATCTTGGGATTGGCTGTTACCAAGATTTTAGACAGCTCAGTTGGGGCCTGTCTAAGGGGGAAAACCATGCTGTTAACAAATGCCCAAGATAGGACCTGCACCTGGGGAGCTGGCCCCTGAGTTCAAGGCCAGAACCACTACCCTGCAGGAGTTCATGCTTGTAAGGGACAGAGCTGGGGTACCTGCTGGGGGAGGCTGAGGACCTGGACCTTTTGTGCCTAGGATGCTGATGTACCAGCACCAGAAGGTATCAGAGCGGTTTGATGTCATTGACCTGGACCCCTATGGCAGCCCCGCCCCCTTCCTGGACGCAGCTGTGCAGGCTGTGAGCGAAGGAGGTGAGGCTGGGCTGATGTGGAGGTTGGAGCAGGGCTAGGGGTGTCCAGAGGGCCTCACTACCCAGTTCTTCCCCAAAGGGTTGCTGTGTGTCACCTGCACGGACATGGCAGTGCTGGCCGGGAACAGCGGGGAGACATGCTACAGCAAGTACGGGGCTATGGCCCTCAAGAGCCGGGCCTGCCATGAGATGGTGAGGGGTGCTCCCAGCCCTCCAGGGAGGGGAGGCACCAGGCTTGGAGAAACTCGCTGCCCCTACCCAGCACGCCTTCCTACACCTAAGACCTGCTCTGCTTCCTCCAGGCAGCCAGGGCTACATTAATCCAGGGGGTGACCATAAACAGGTCTTTAAGGGGCCGGGTAGCAGTAGGTGGTTGCGTACTTGTTCCTTTTTTTTAAGACGGAATCTTGCTATGTTGGCCTCCAACTTGTGATCCTCCTACTTGAGCCTCAAGTAGGTGAGATTGCAGGGGCCTGCCACTGTGCTCAGCTTAAGGAAAAAAAGAGTTGTTTTTCCAGGTTTGGTTCAGACGTTTGCTGGCAATTGACAGCACCTTTCTGGGCCTTGGTTTTGCATCTATTACACGAGCATGACGATGGTACCAACCCTAGAGGGTTGCTGTGGGGAGTTGAGGCAGGGGCTCCTTGTTCCTTGAGGCCCTGTTCCCAGGTCAGTCTGGGAAATGCCCACCCACCTCCTTTCCCATGTTGGAGTCTCATGGCAGCCTCTGGCAAGGAGAAGGCTAGGCAGTTCTGCATCACATAGTGTCCCCACTTCCTACATAGAGCCTTTGGGGCTAGAACTTGGGTCCTCAGCCCACAGTCCACAGTGAAGGAGGCACACTGACAAGGTCAACAGAAGGAAGACCATTCCTCATTCATTAGTTCCAGCAAGGCCACAAAGACACAGGGACGGTTGTGATTTTGCGGATGAGGAAACGGAGGCCCAGGGGTGCTGCTGGCTAGCCCCCGGGGTCACACAGCCAGGACACTTGTGACTGGGTTTGGAACCTAGGGAACCATCCTTGAACGGGTGCTTTGAGCACTGTGTGTGGCCCCTTGCGGCAGAGAGGATCCTGGAGGGAGGGCTGACCCCATCCTCCGCCCCCAGGCCCTGAGGATCGTCCTGCACAGCCTGGACCTCCGCGCCAACTGCTACCAGCGCTTTGTGGTGCCGCTGCTCAGCATCAGCGCAGACTTCTACGTGCGTGTGTTTGTGCGCGTCTTCACGGGCCAGGCCAAGGTCAAGGCCTCAGCCAGGTCAGCGGAGGGCAGGGGAGGCATGGTGGATTGAGGGGGAGATCAGGCCTCGTCCTGGGGACTTGGGGGTCCTAAAAGGGACAGAGCCAGTCTGAAGGAGGAGTTGGCGTGGCGACCACACTGGGAGCTCATCGCCATGCTCTGGATCCCACAGCAAGCAGGCGCTGGTCTTCCAGTGCGTGGGCTGTGGAGCCTTGCACCTTCAGCGCCTCGGCAAAGCAGCAGGAGCCTCTGGTGGCCGGTGAGCAGGGGTCCTTGGGCAGGAGGGTGAAGGTGTCCCAGGGTCACCACCTGCCTAACTGCCTTGCCCCTTGCAGGGTCAAGTTCTCTGCAGCCTGTGGTCCCCCTGTGAGCCCCGAGTGTGAGCACTGTGGGCAGCGACACCAGGTAGGACTAAGCCAGCGGAGGGAGGGGGTGCAGCAATCCCAGCGGCCACTCCCCGCCCCTGCTCACTGCTCCCTGTGTGTCCGCAGCTTGGTGGTCCCCTGTGGGCAGAGCCCATCCACAACCTGGATTTTGTGGGCCGCGTCCTGGAGGCTGTGAGCACGAACCCTGAGCGCTTCCACACCTCAGAGCGGATTCGGGGAGTCCTGAGTGTCATCACTGAGGTAGGGGTGGGCCGTGCCGGGTGGGGGGGCCCCACCTGTGCCCATGTCCTCTTGAGCCTGTCCTTTCCACCAGCTGCACAGCCCCTCCTGTGCCCCCTCAGGAGCTCCCGGATGTGCCCCTGTACTACACGCTGGACCAGCTGAGCAGCACCATCCACTGCAACACGCCCAGCCTCCTCCAGCTACGGTGAGGGTGGGGTGGGGGTGGCTAGGGTTCTCCAGCAAGCACACTGGCCCGCCAGGCCGCCCATGCGTGGCCTTACTGCTGTGGTCGCTGGTGTGCCACTCCCCTGCGAGGAGTCCAGTCTCCCATCACAGTCCCTGCTGTCCCCAGGTCGGCCCTCCTCCATGCTGGCTTCCGGGTCTCACTCTCCCACGCCTGTAAGAGTGCAGTGAAGACGGACGCCCCCTCCACAGCTCTCTGGGACATAATGCGCTGCTGGGTGGGTGAGGGCAGGCTGACCACGTGGGGATGGGCGGGTGCCAGTCCCCTGAAGGCCCCTTGGGCCCAACATCCACTGACCTCCGCCCTCAGGAGAAAACGTGTCCTGTGAAACGGGAGCGACTGTCCGAGACCAGCCCAGCATTCCGCATCCTCAGTGTGGAGCCCAGGTACAGATGGGTAACTGCAGGAGGGAACAGGGCAGCCCACCAGTACGGTAGGGGGACCCCTGTATGCAGAGGACAGACCCTCCCTGCACAGACTTTTTCAGCGAAATCCAAAGCCTGCCCGCTCCTCCCTCAGCTTCTGCCCTCCAGACCCACCTGGCTGTCACCATCTGCTGGGGGGGCGGGGGCGGGGCTGTGCATGTCTGAAGCAGCAGAGCACCCTTCCTCTGCCCAGAGCCCTCCATGGCTCCCACTTCACTCGAGAGAAACCAGAGTCCTATCTGTGGCCCCCCAGACCTTGAAGAGCCCCCCACCATCTTCTCTGTGCTCTCTGCTCCTTGTTGACTCCTAGTCTCGCTGGGCGGTCATCTCCAGCTTCTGCCTGTGCTCGCTCTCCACACGGCTTGCCTCTCACCTCCTGCCTCCCCAGGGAAGCCTGCCTTGACCCGACCACCTGGGCTGGCATCGCATCCCTCCTGGCTCCGGTGCCTTTTACCAGAACGCTCACCACATGTCCTGACACAACATTGTTTACCTATTTCTGATCTTACCCTTTCTGATCTGACCCGTTGCTTGCTCATCCGTCTCCTGTGCTAGACAGTCAGCCCCGCCCCGCGCAGGCCTATTCCCAGCAGAGAGAACCATGCAGACTTGATAGTAAAAGCAAAATGTTTATTAAATGAATGACAAACCCGGGCAGGGGCAGCCACGGCAAGCTGCTCCAAGCTGGACAGGCTCCACAGTGGTCCCTGGACACCCATGCCGTGGCTGCCCCAGTCCTTATTCCCATTGCCCAGGCTGCAGGCCAACTTCACCATTCGGGAGGATGCTAACCCCAGCTCGCGCCAGCGGGGACTCAAGCGCTTTCAGGCCAACCCGGAGGCCAACTGGGGTCCCCGGCCCCGAGCTCGGCCAGGGTGAGTGGGGTTGTGGCTCTGCCAGGGCCAGGCGGAGGCAGCCACCAGCTGGGGTCCCAGCACTCTTGTCTACTTGCAGGGCCAAGGCAGCCAGCGAAGTGCTGGAGAGACGCAGGCTCCTCCAGAATAAGCGGAAGGACCCCCCTGAGGATCGGGCCCAGCGCGCTGCTCGCCTAAAGACATTTCCTTGTAAAAGGTTCAAGGAGGTGAGGTACCTCCTCTCTCCCCAAAACTTCTGGGCATGTGGATACCCCTCTTGGCCTGAAACAACTGGGGCCAGCCACGTGCTTGCAGAGGGCTTCACGGCACCCTCTTCCCACCAGGGCACCTGTCAACGAGGAGACCAGTGCTGCTACTCACACAGTCCTCTGCCCGGAGCCTCAGCTGATGCCACCCCCACAGACTGCCCAGAGACCCCCCCAACCAGAACCCCCCTAGACCTGGGACCCGCTGCTGGGCCAGGTGTAGACTGAGCCAATAAAGACGTCATTTTCTGCTGATTGTCATTCTGAGTGGGGAGGCTGGCTGTGGGCTGTGAGGGCCTCCTTCCCATCCATCCAGCAGCGTGACTGGGTCCTAGTCCTCTGTCTCCTTTTTCCTTACCTGAGGTGGCTGTGCATCTGCCTGACTGGGGGATGTCTGTCCCTGCTTGACTGGGAATAGGAGCTGACCATGTGTGGTATGTCCCTCTGCGGCAAAGTTGCTTAGACACCCCCCAGAGCTGCCACTTGCGATTCCCAAGGTGACCACAGGGCGGCAGCCTTGCGCTCGCACCCGTGGGACTTCTGCTCCTCCCCCCTCCCTTGGAGTGCTCCTGGGCCCAGTGCAACCAGCGAGCCCCAGTGTGTCCTCCCATTGCCACTGCCTCCCCGCTGCCTGGTTTCTTTTGGCCCAGCTCTCCCGGGGCTGTGGCGGCGGAAGCTGGACCGGAACCAGGCACTCTGTACATCCGCTCCAGACCAGGTGCTTCCTGCCCTGTGGCCCAAGTGGGGGTGCTTGAAGAGAGGGGCCAAGCAGGCTGCTGCCCAGACACCCAATGAAGGGAAGCTGCATCCCCCTCCCCCGAGGGCAGGGGCTCAGTAACCTTAGGGGGAATCCTGGGGCAAAATTCCTGTCCACCACGTGCACCCTTCATCCCCAGCTGAAAAGGAAGACCAATTCTAGAACTCCCTTGTAGGGGCATCAATTAATTCACGGGCTTAAAACTTGAGTTTCCCCTGGGTGGGGTGGGGGACAGGAGGGCGGTTGGTTCTGGACTCCAGGGAGGGTGGTGGCTGTGGTGGTAGGTGGCAGTGGAGGGCCTGCCTGGGGAACGCCTGCCGTTAACCAGGTACAGGGCAAAGGAGAACAGATCCTTATGCAGGATAGGGGATAAGGAGAGGTCTGTGCTGCTACTTAGCTGTGACCAGAGCCCCTCCCTTTGTGAGCTTTCAGCCTGGTCCTGAACAGAACCATCATTCCAGGATGCTGCCAGCCAGGAGGTGGCTCCACCCTTCGTGGTGACTAAGTAGTCCAGACATCCAGGTTGTGGGGACTGATTGGGGCAGCCACTGAAGTCCTCTCCAGTCCCATCACCTAAGAACTGGACCTGGAAATGGGTGGAGTGTGCCCCAGAGCCCAGAACACTGCTCAGCCCAGCGGCTCAAAGCCAGGCCACCAGAACTGTATATCCTGGGGTGCCCCACCCCGTCATGGGGGTGGAGAAGTTGGGAGGGGATCTGTTAAAAAAAAAAAAAAGAGGAACCAACCAGGCGGGTTAGGAGGGGAGAAGGGGGCCCCCGGGTCACGAGGCCCCAGTGGGCCGGAAAGGGCCCTCCTCCACCCCATCAGCAGAGACACTCCATTAGGGCAGGGGGTGTTCAAAGCCAAAGGACAGATCCAGACAACATCAAAGGCTGAAGTTTCCATGCCTCGGTTTCCCCTCGGTATGCATCCAGGCCCTTCCCCCAGGCTGTACGCTGGGGCCGGGGTAGTCCGGTGCCTGGGGAAGCGGAAAGCCGGCCGGTGAGGGGTGACCGCCGAGTGCTGCCCGCGCCGGCCGGGGGCGGGGCCGGGAGGCGCGCGCTCGGAGATCCCCGCCCGCCGGTTTCCTCCGGGGTCAGCCCGGCTCCTTATCAGGCGCGGCCAGGCGGCCTGGCCCTTATCTGAGCTGGCCCAGCATCCTCTGGCCGCTGCGCCGGGGGTGAGAGGGAGGAAACCCGGCCGCCGGGGGCGGGGAGAGGGCGGGCCGGGCCGGGAGCCGTTCACTTTCCCTCGGGGAACCCACGCCGCCACCGGCCGCCGCGGCCTTCGGGAGCCCGATAGGAGGCGCGGCCCAACTCCTGGGCCGACGGGGCGCCCTGGAAGGCATTGGCTGAACCCCGACAGCGGAAACCGCATCCTGGCCTGGACTGCCAGTCCTGCGGAGACAGAGCCCAGGCACTCACCAGGCTGCTGGAACAGCGCCGGGGTAAGAAGGGAGCCGGCTTGAAGGTGGAGGGTCTCTGCCTGGGACCCCACCAGCATTCCTTTGTTCGTTCATTCATTCATTCATCAGCCAGGATTCCCTAAGCTTGGGGCCAGACCAGCTTCCCCAGCTGGAGAAGTCAGGGCAGAGGGGCAAGGAGTTCCACACCTTGCTGGGACACCCCAGACCCTGGGGTCCCACAAACAGGAATGTTTGAAGGGTGCAGGGCTGGGAGTGCAGCTCACTGGCCTTAGCATGGGCAACGTCCTGGGTTAATTCCTAGCATTGCAAAAAAGAAAAAAAAAAAAAAAGGGTGCAAAAGTATAGATGCTGGTGGGGGTGGGTGTCTAAGCCAGAGGGAGGGTATGAGCTAGACTGAGCTGGAGTGGGCACTGGAAACAGTGTTGTCAGTCCCAGGGTCAGTATCAGGCACCATCATCACCCTATGATAGTGGGATTACAGGATTAGTAAGGGGAACATTTTCAGCAGGAGCGAGAGTTCCAGAGCAATTATGGAGGGCTTCCAGGGTCAAATGTGGAGGCAGGGTGAAGAACCTCAGGGCCATACCTGAAGTCCATGGGGCCAGCCTTGGGGTGTGTGGGGGGGAAGGGGTGGCCAGAGAAAGAGAGTGGATCTTGGAGGGACTCCAAGGTCACATGGCACCAATGAGTCAGTGAAGGATCTCAGAATCAGATCTTCAGATCTGAGGGTCACAGTTTCAATCTTGGGGTTTCAGGAGATCCCAGGGTCAGTCGGGGGCTTCTTCTTTGTCTCAGCTCTAGGCTGTAGGTGAAAGGGAATTCTGGGAGAAATTGGAGGCACATCCCCTCACAAACAGCCCAGAGAAGGCATTGCCATGCTGCCTACCACCTGGTAGACAACCCCGCTCTTGTAGAGAATGCCCTCCGATGTCCTGGTAGTTTCTGGAATCACTTGTCTTTCCCACTGAGCTTCCACCCTCCTTCCTCCCGCTTTCTTTCCATTTGAAGGTTCTGTTAGCCTAAGCAGGTGAGGGGAGGTCACACCTGTTCCTCCTCCCACTGGCTCCCCTCCCTCCCACAGGTGAGCACCCCTCCTCGGGGTCCATGTGCCCACCCCAGGCCCTGGCAGAGGTGGGCCCCACCATGACTGAGAAGGCTGAGATGGTCTGTGCTTCCAGCCCAGCCCCTGTCCCACCCACTAAGCCTGCCTCACCTGGGCCTCTACCCTCAGATGAGGTGGGCCACAGAGGTGGCTCCCCATCCAGGTTGCCCCCTGGTGTACCAGTGATCAGCTTGGGTCATACCAGGCCCCCAGGGGCAGCCATGCCCGCCACAGAGCTGAGTGCCCTCCGGCCCCCCTTGCTGCACCTCTCCACTCTGGGAACTACCCCGCCCACCCTGGCTCTGCATTACCACCCTCACCCCTTCCTCAACAGGTCAGTGGGGAGCTGGGGCTTGGGGGTGGTGTTGGATATTGGGGGCCAGGGTCCTTGCCCACAAGGCATTTGTGACCCACAAACCCTTACAGCGTCTACATTGGGCCAGCAGGACCTTTTAGCATCTTCCCTAGCAGCCGGCTGAAGCGGAGACCAAGCCACTGTGAGCTGGACCTGGCTGAGGGTGAGTGTGTGTGTGTGTGTGTGTGTATACTTGTGAGTGGCTCTCTCTGCCTGGGCCCAGGTCTGTACCACACTCTTCCACAGGAAGATGTGTTTCCAATGCACACACATACGTGCACTCATAGGTCGTACCCAAGTACAAGACTACAGTCCCATAGTCCCCACTCGAGCACTGTCACTGAGCAGCCACGCCTCACAGCCGCACAGTCACAGCAAAACAAAGTTGGCCACAGTGGGGCATAGGAGCCACAAAATGACAGCTCCACTGGGACATACAGCCATGAAAGAGCCACAGGACCAAAGATACACAGGAGACATCCACACAACCACAACCACACAAGAGTCAGCCACAGAACCACAGCTATGCATGAAACATCCACCACCACATGATAGCGCCACACATGAGCACAGCCATCAGGTCGACCAGGAATCACCTGGCCACATGAGACCCCAACAGGACCACCGTCATCAACAATGCGAGTACTTCTCAGAACGATAGGCACACCCAGCTGCACACTGAGAATGTGGGCCGCAGGGGGAGTTTCTCAAAGTGACAGCTCCAAGGAAACGTTTCCTTGGGGACTCTCAGCCATGGTCATGAAGGTGCAGAGAAGTGCCCTGGTGTCTACAGTCTGGACTTAGGATCCTTCTCTGTGGGGCCCGTGGGCAAAGGGGAAGCTACACATAGACCCCACACATGGATCCCTTGTGTGGTGGTGCCACAATCCACCACCTGGGCGTAAATCCCATGAAGGTGCTGTGTGTGCCTAAGTGAGGTTGGGAGGGGGTGCCCTCTGGGCCTGGAGGGTAGCCCCGCCCGTCCTATCTGCAGGGCACCAGCCCCAGAAGGTAGCACGGCGCGTGTTCACCAACAGCCGCGAGCGCTGGCGGCAGCAGAACGTTAACGGCGCCTTCGCAGAGCTCAGGAAACTGCTGCCGACTCACCCGCCCGACCGGAAGCTGAGCAAGAACGAGGTGCTCCGCCTGGCCATGAAGTACATCGGCTTCCTGGTGCGGCTGCTGCGCGACCAGGCAGCCGCGCTGGCTGCAGGCCCCGCCCAACCCGGGCCCCGTAAACGGCCTGCTCACCGAAGCCCAGACGATGGCGCCCTCCGGGGGTCCGGGCGCAAGGCCGAGGTGGCCGCGCGCTCGCAGCCCGCGCCCGTGGCAGACTCCGACATCAACCCCAATGGGGCAGTACGGCCCATCAAAATGGAGCAAGCGGCTGTGAGTCCCGAGGTGCGGTGACCCCCATACAGCGGCGCCTCTGAGCCGTGGGTGCCACCGAAGACTCAGACAGGGACAGTGGAGGAAAGGTCTCGCTTCGCCGGCTCCCGAGCGAACTGTCAAAGAGGGACTTAGACACGACGTCCCCGATAGGGGAGAGATCCTGGGGGTCTGGAAGGGTGACCATCATCCCAAGGGGCCCCGCAGACTTTTTTCCGCCCTGTAAATTACCCAGGAAGCGCGGTCGTCGGACCCAAGTGGTGCCCCACCTCTGCACTTGTGGGGGTACTGGGGTCGCTGTGGGGGAGGGAGGAGTCTTCCCCTTCTCACGGCGCCCCCTCCTGGAGACTCAAGAACTGACTCTCGGGTGGCGTGTGCGGCGCACCTGGCGCCCGAAGAGCCAGGCAGCATAGACACCCGGCACCTAAGCCCACAGACTCGACCCGGTCCCGCACGATCGCGTTAGCGAAGGCTCTGGAGCTCTTGCTTTTGTTTTTCTTTATTTCTTTATTTCACATACACATTAGCCATTCAATGGAGAAGCCGGAGAGAGTCAGGCAAAGATGGTATAACAGAAGCGCAGTGACGGGGGCGGGGCGGGGCGGGGCGGAGAGGGAACAGACGGGCTGGCTGCCTACTTGCATTCCGCTAGGACACTGAAAACCCAGAAAACAAAACAGACAGTAAACTACCCTTGTTTCTTATGTATCTCAGTGCAGAGACGGGGGGCGGGTGGAGGGCAGAGAGGGGGAGACCAGGCTGAAGGAGGAGGAGCAGAGGGAGGGGGACGCTAAGGGGGAAGCACACCAAATCCATTAGTACTATATATAGAGATACTCGTATATACTGCGTTTCTTAGCCTAAGAAGAAACTTGTTTGACGGGACGGGCGGCCTTTGCGGTCCGCGATGCTGGTGCTGGTCGGGCGCACGGATCTCCCGGGAGGGGCTGAAGCGGGGCTGGCCCAGGCTGGCTTGCGGGGTGAAGGGGGCGCCCCAAGGGTGGGTGGGATGGGGGCAGCAGAGGTGGGGCTGGGGTGCCCCTCGGGCTCTCGATTGGGGGACAAAAGTTCTCGTGACTTTATTGCTCCTTATTTTCTCTCGTGTGTGTGTGTGTGTGGGGGGGGTCCGTTCAGCACGGTCGGGGTGGGGAAGTGGTGGGTCGTCTGAGCCACCCGGCCCCTCTGGGACCCAGAGCGCGGCGTCCGCTCCGCCAGCACGGGGGTGAGAACAAGGCACTAGGTCGGCCGGCCAGCGCGGGGGCGGGTGTGTAAGGCAGTCGACAGGGCTGGTTGCGGGATGGGGCGGGGCTATGTGCGGGGCCGTGTGCGTGCGTGCGTGCGAGCGCGGGTCTGGGCAAATCAACCTGTCAGCGTGGCTGGTCCTGTCCTGGAGCATCGAGCCTTCCGGGTGCTCCCCGGAGCGGGCCGGGGAAGGAGTGATGTTGAGTAGTGGTGGTGGTGGTGGGGGTCACCGGGGAAGAGGTTCGGGGAGGAAACTACCAACTTGCTGAGCGCGCTCCTGATAATGCTGGTGAGGGTCAAGTTGGCGTCTGGCTCGAAGAAGGGCGCTCGGGGGGGAGAGGGAGGGAGGGAAGGAACATTTGTTCGTTGGCATTGACCTCTGCAGGGGAGGGGCTTGGGACCCCCTGCCGCGCCCCTGTGCCCAGAAGGCGATGGTGCGAGGAGGGGGCGCAGTGCCCAGGGAGGGGACGCCCGGGGAGATCCGCGGCAAGAGCAGCCCAGCCGCCGGGCGCACGCCGCTGTCCCGTTCCGTTAAACTCAACAAAGAAGGGATATGCGTGTTCCTAACAAGTGCAGGATATTTAATTGATTCATAAACTTATGTATAATAGTTTGTGGGTTTTTAAACGTACTTTATAATGTAAGAAGCACCAGGGTTTTTATGTTTAATTATCTTAAAATAATTTTCTCTCGTCCTTTTTTCCTTTTTGATATTGTGTTGGTTTTGTTTTGATTTTTCATGTCGAGGTGTTTTTTTTTTTTTAACTTCAAAATGTGTACGTTTCCTTCAGCCCTCCCACCGAAACTGAGAACGAACGACGAAACAAATAAAAACCCCAGATCATCCTCGTCAACGCAGGAAAATGACTTAAAAAAAAAAAAGAAAGAAAAAGCAGAAAAAAAGGAAAGGAAAAAACACTCAGCTTTCGTCATCCCCGCGCAGGGCGGGGCAGGCCTAGTTCTTTTAGCGTCCCCAGAGCCGCGAGGACATTACAACAAAAATAGAATTTTTTTTTCTTAACAATCTCTTAACATACAAAGATAGGAAAACTCTCTGATGCATTGCACTTGGTTCAATGAAAAAAAAAGTTCATTTCCCCCATATATATATTTTTGTGGGTTTTTTTTTCCCTCTCCTGACACGTCCCCACATCTGTCGCCCTCATTGCCCTTCGCCTGCCCCTCACACCACTACTTGGGAAAGGAGCGCACCTTGCCCGCCCAAACGACCCCGCCGGGCCCAGCTGGCCTGCAGCTTTCGACCTCGCCCGGGCGGGTGCCCCGCAGACCCCGGCTCCCACAGTGTCACAGCACACCGCGGCCGGATTGTCTACGACGGAAAGGGCGCACGCGGCCGGGCAGGGACCACCCCGCTTCCGCTCCTCTTAGCTCTGACCCTGTTTAGCCAACCGAACTGAAAAATCATTGCACTTTGACCGCGCGTCACGCCCGGCCCGCCCGGCCCCCCACCCCGGGGCCTTGCTCCTCACGCCCCGGGAGTCTCCCACGGGATCTCCTGCCCCTCAGCCCTGGGGTCCTCTCAGCGTGGAACGCCGAGGAGCGCGGGGGAGGGCTTCGCTCAATTTCCAACAGAAGCCGCCCCTGGGGCCAGCCACCTAGCGGCTTCGCCCTGGGGAGCAGGCACCACCTGCCAGCCGCGCAGCCCCAGGTAATTGCCCTCCTTCCTCCCCGGACGGCTCCTTCCCTCCTTCCGCCAGCTCAGGGCTACAGCCTCACAAACTAGATTCTCAATAAATAAAGCCCATAACCCACCCCTACTGGTGCAATGTTGGATTGATTGACTTTCAGAGGATCCTGACCTGTGCTTTGTGTTTTCATACCGTTAAGAAAGAGAGAAAGAGAGGCACAAGGACTTGAAAAGGGGGTCAGGGAGAGGAGACGCAGGAAGGAGGGAGTAAGGCACAGAAAGACAAGCCAGAGGGGCCAAGTCACACCCTGGAGGGGGCTGGGCGTGCTCATGCTCCCCTCCCTCCCAGGGGGACTTCTAAAGAACCTCTGGACAGGCCCCCACCATCCTTTGGGGAAGGAGGGGACTTGGGGGGAGCTACTTCCTGTGGTGTGTTACCAAATTGTTCCCAAGTTGCTCAAATAGAGGAGGAGTTCCCAATTGCAACAGCAAAGACCCAAAAAATGACTGCCCCACCCCTAAATAAAGAGTAAAGACATTACAGCTAAAATCCAGAGAGAAGTGGCCATGGTGGGTGGGTGTGGTGGGAAAGGTGGGGGACAGAAAGCTCCAAAACACTTTTGAAAAGGACAACACCCAACACCCTCCAAAGGAACTGAAAGTCTGCGAGCAGGACGCCTACCTAAGCGCAGGTGGCAGCTTAACCGGCGCAGCAGCAGAAGCTGCTTCATCCTCCTCGATTGGCTCCAGGGGTCCCCTTTCTGCTCCATCTCGGGCTGGCCCCAGCAGTGCTGTAAGCATGAGGGGCAGGGGCAGGGACCAGTGGGGCGGAGCGAGGGCACCTGCATGCAGGGCTGGGGCGCAGGGGCGACCTGGAGCCCAACTCCCTTCACTCCTGGCGGGAATAGGGGACAGCCCTCCTGGTCTTCAGAGAGAGGGAATAGGAGGCCTGTCCCAAGCTGGGGCGGGATCAGTTAGAGCATTCCATCTTTTTCCTGTGGACTGTACAAAGGGGTTTGGGGCCTCAGGAACTGCCCCTAACAGCTCAGGGTGGAATGGCAGAACACCTTCCATTCTGGGCTGATGCAGCAGGTAGCTCCAGGGGGTACCCCCTGCCCACCCGAGGGCCTCTCTCACCTGGTCTGGAGCAGCTAGGGGTAGAAGCCAGAACCCAGGCAAGAAGGGAGAGATGGAGGGGGCCAAGTATAGAAGGGAGAGCTCGCCAACCTACACCCCATTATCTTCACAAGCTGGTCCTCCAGGCTCCCCAGGAAAGCTCAGGCTGGAGTGGAGAGTGGGGTTCCCTAGAAAGGGTAAGGGTGGGGGCCAGGCCCCTTCAGAACTGTGCTGGTTGCTCTGTTTGGGAATTTTGCTCCTTCCCTAGAAGGCCGGGCTGGGATGGGGAGAAGGCAGTCCTGCCGCATCCTTTCTTTCTGTCTGTCCTCTGCCTGGCAGAGTCCGTTTTGCATGTTTCTTTCTGCTTGGCTGCTGGTGCACAGCTCCGTTGAGACCCCTTCCGAGGGCTCTCTGAGAACTGGGCTGCTTCGGGGGCCTGCAGGGGTCCCCGGGCTGGAGGAGAGAAGGGCTGAGTGGCTGACGACATCTAATTTTTGCTTTTCGGTGGGGCTGGGCTGGGCTGGGGGATTTTTCCATGTCTCAAAATTTCTTCTCCCCCCTTTTGAGGAACCTCTTCTTTTCATTTTGCTGTTTCTTTGTCGATCTTATCAGAGGAACCAGGACTGAAAGGAAGCCGGGGGAAAAAAAAAGGCAATATTGAGAACAGTTGGGGCATGGTCCCTGGCACTGTGACTGCTGATTCCTTGAGGATCCAGCTCAAAGTCCAGCTATAAAGAGCCAGGGTGCTGGGCAACTGACCCACCACTGGGGAGGAAGTGCAGCTCCCCTTCACGGGAATCCCCCCAGACCCTGCACCCCAGTGCTACAGTCCAGCTGGCCTTCCCGTGGGCACAGTGCCCAGCGGGTGGGACCCCCGTGGCTGGCGCTGGCACAAACCTGGGATCTGGCCATGTTTGCAATTGTTTAGGTTTTTGTGTGGGTCCTGGAGGGTGGGGAGGATGCCAGGCTTGAGCTTTTGTGCCCAGAGGGGTTTGAGGAGTGGGGTGGGGGTGGCCCAGCTTCTTGCTGAGTTTTCTTTCTGTCTCTTTGGATTAAAAGCAGAAATTCCCGTCTGAACATCCCAGCCAAAGTCCCACAGGCTGAAAGGCTGGGGGCGGGGGAACCACATGGCTTCAGTCCCCAGCAGTGCCAGACCTGGGGGAGGGGCCATAGCCCACCCTGCAGATCCTTTACCCCTAGGGCACTAGAGTCTGGGGAAGGACCCAAGGCTCCCTGGGGTGGGCGTCCTTCCCTCATGAAGCCAGCAGGGGGCACCGCCTTCCCACATACAGGGCGTTGTCTAGCAGCTCTGCACCCAGCACACCCTGGGTAGACCCCAGAGGCAGGGCAGCTTGCAATTTGCTCTCCATCAAAGGCTCCAGTCCAGACCCAAGGCCAAGGGTTGGGTCAGGAGGCTGGGTACACCTGACTGTATCTACAAAATGGGGGTCTCCAAGACTGGGTCACAGTTGCTGGTCTGTGGGGATCAGACAGAGCTAACTACCAGAATGCATGCCAGATGTGTTCATTCTATCATTACCCAGCCCCTCACAGAAGCCAGGCATAGAAAGGGTAGGTGCCCTGCCTAAGGCCACACAGCCTTAGGGTGACACAGCTAGGACTGAAATGCAGGGGGCAGTGAAGAATTCATGCTCCTAACTGCTACCAGTGTGGTGATCATGAGGAGGCAGGGTCTGTAGTGGACAGAATGCCTGCACCCTGTCTAGAGCCTGGCCTTCCACACTGGAGTAAGAGCCCTGGTGACTGGAGCCACCAACTTTTCAAAAGAAGCTAGAAGTGCAACAGAATTTCATGTGAAATTTTCCAATATTTACTTTATTATTCCAATATTGGTTAGCTTATGGTCTACAGGCCAGATCCACGACTCAAGTTCTGGTTGGGACCACATGATGTTATTCACTGTGAGATGGGACACTGAGTGTGAGAATTAGAAAGGGATTCAGAGAAGCCAGGTGCACTGGCACATGCCTGTAGTCCAATACTCAGGAGGCTGAGGCAGAGGATCACTTTAGTCCAGGAGTTGGAGACCAGCCGGGGCAACATAGTAAGATCCCTCTTAAGAAAAACAAAAGCAGTGAGGGATAGGGTTCAGAGATCTCTGGAACTTTTTGTGACAACAGAAATTCTATCTGTGCTGTCCAATGCAGTAGCACAAATGGTTTCTCAGCACATGCAATATGGATTCGGACTATATATTCTTTAGTTGATTCATTTAAATGTTCACAGCCACATGTGGCCAGTGGCCACCACAGTGGATGGGTATCTGTGGTATCTATAAATGTGGGATCTGGGATTGCCACAGTGACCAGGCACTGCTGGCTGGCAGAGATGAACCGCCTGTCACATACAGGAAGATATGCTCATAGGAGACCTGTCCTCCCTCTGTGCATTCCCAGAGCACCTGCCCCAAGTCTGACCTGTCAAACGAGTAAAAACCAAGCAGAGGCTCAGGGGGTCTGATGAAGATGAGGCAGAAACCCAGGTCTGAAGCACCCCAGAGTGAGCAGAAGAGAGCCAGGGCAGCAGCTAGCTCCTGGGCTTCCCATCCCGTACCCTTCGCCCTGGCAGTCTATGGGATCCCTCTTCATAAGAAATGACTATGCAGGACTCTTGTACGACTGTTCCCAAGTTGGGGGCAGCCAGCTCTGGAGCCATCTCTCCTTCAACATGGACAGGGAGGGCTCTAGCTGCCCTGTCTGTTAGCAGATCATTCCAAGGCCCCAAGCTGGCCCCTTTGGGGTTTCATGAGCTTCACAGCAGGGGGCTCAACAACCAAATCTCAGGTTGGGGGCCCTCCTCAGAGGAGGAAGACTCGGATTCCAGTCCTGGAGCTGGGGACAAAGGCAGTTCCAAGGGAGCTCCCTGGCACCTCCCCACAGGTCCTGAGAACAGAAGATCTGCTGCCAAGCACGGAGTGGCTTTTCTGCTCACCCTCCCTGCTTCCTGAGCCAAGTCCAAAACTGATTAAAACTAAGTAAAAAGCGCTGCCCAGGGAATGACAAAATTGCTAAAATTCTCTTTTCTTCCCTCATTCTATTGTTCTCTCTCCATCTGGTGCTCTAGGGATCAGCAAAAGTCACTCGTTACTGTGGAAACCACTTCTGACTGTACCCCCTGTGCCCACTGCAGCCGCCCGCCTGCCCCAGGCCCGGGGACTCCTGCTCAGCAGCATGTCCTGCTCTGGCTTTCCCGCTGCCCCCTCGACACACCTGCCTGCTCAGGCGCCCTAGACCCTGGCAGAGAATTCCTTCCCCGAATGCCCAGAGCCCAAGATGGGAACATGGGAGAAGAGAAGTTATTTACCAGACTTGCCTCAAACTCTGCCTTGGCCCCAAAACGTCCAAGCAAAGACAGCAGAGAAAGTGAAGAAGGAGGAGAGAGGGGTTGACTGAACTGGGAGGGCTCTGGCAGTGGTCAAGCACGCGCACTGCAGAGCTGCAGGCGGCCAGGGGTACGGCAAGAGGGAGGGAGTAAGTGAGCCCTGCCCTTGGTGCCAGCCCAGAGCCCAGAGAGGAGGCCCGCCTGCTGTCCCTTCCTCTGGAACCCCCCCCCCCCGCCCTCTGCCAGCAGGGCTTTCTCGGCCTCCCTGGCACAGAGCAGAGGGGGCTGGCTCCAGCCCCTGCTCGGAGCCATTGTTTTTCTTCTCAACACCCCCAAGTTCAAGTTCATCTGGGTGTTACATCATGTCTGGTTGCTCCTGGAAACCAGACGGGTCAGACGTGACTCTGGGGAAAGGGGGTGGGAAGCTGGAGGGGGTTGAAGTTCCCTTCCCCTCCCCTCCTTGCCACTAGGGAGCTCTGAAGTTTGAAGTTTGACAAAGTTTTTTGGCTTTTTTTTTTTTTTTTTTTTAAGGAAAGGAAAAGAAAGAAAGAAAGCAAGCTCTCAAGCCACACACACAAAACTTCCATCCACTAACTTTCTCTGGATGGGGGCCTCAGAGCAGAGGCGGAACAGGAACCAACAGAGGCAGCTCTGGGGCTCTGGGCAAAGGTGGTTTTCCCAGGGCCAAGAAAGTCCACAAGGAGGTGTTCTTGTAAAATGTGCAAAAGAAAGACATTTGCACACTCTTTTCTGAAACCCTGCCCTGTGAAAGCCGTGGGCCCTCAACAGCTGGTGTGCCCTGCTCCTGAGGTGGGTCCTTCCTAGCTCCCAGAGCCCTGGGTTCTGCTGACTATTCTCAACCTCTTTGGGGACAGGTACACAGGGGACATCCACATGTAAGTGCAAGGCCAAGTCCAGGGGCTTCCAGCTAGAGGGGCTGAGGATGGGCTTATCCCTTTAAGAGAAGTAGGGATGGTGTCAGCAGAAGAGGGGAGTGGGGACCGGGGGCTCCAGCAGTCTGGCTACCCCTAACAGGACCCATTGGGACTTGGGGGAAGGGCTTCCAGGGCAGCAGCCAGTCCTGCCCTGCCCTTGGTGCCAGAGTCTCTGGGCACTCAGCCCACCAGGCCCACTCTGTCCCTCCTCCACCATTGCCCAGCCCACCCAAAGCCAGGGAAAAGGGGAGGGCGGGGTGGGGGGTGCATGGGGCAGGACTTCCAGCCAGTATTGGGAGGGAGGGGCAGTGGGAGGGCAGTGAAGCAGACGCTGTCCCTGTTCCTGACAGGGTGCCTCGGGCTTCCATCTTTGCTTCCACCAGGCCTGGCCCAAAGCGCCTGGAGCCTTGGGTCCTTGGCCGCCTTCCCCAGGGCCAGGGCTGTCAGAGCTAATTATCCAATTAGCTGATTAGCCAGGGAGCCTGGGGGCTGCCTGGGGAGGCAGGCTCAGCTGGGCATGCAAAAGTCTAGGTCCTGAAGCTCCGCCTGCTCCCTGATTAGCTGTAAAGACCCCAGCCTCTTCCCTCACATCAAGGTGTCCCCAACCCTGTCTGTCCACCTGCGCCTGCTTACAGGTGGTCTCCTACCTGAGACTGCTGTGGGATGTTCAGAAAGTTGCCGTCCCGGGGTCCGATGCTGACAAACCGGTTGGCAGAGGAGGCGCCTGTCGCTGCGAATGCTGTGGGAGCAGGGAGAGAGGGAGAGACCCCGTCAGGCCTTGGGCCACCTGGGTACTGCCCTTCGGGACTGCTGAGAGGGAGAGACTGGGTTAGACTGTGCTGTGCTGCCAAATTTAGGCTGGGCCAAGGGCTCCTGTGCTAAAGACCAGGCTCCAAGCCTGCCCCTCCTCCACACGAGGGGCCCCTCGTCCTCTCCCGACCAGAAGCACACACCCCACCCTCCCCCAGCCCTGGCAGCCTCAATCAGGCAGCCTCTTTCAGGGCCCAGGGTAAGGAAGGAGCCCTGGAGGCTGTAGCTGAGGTCTCTCGGACCCAGTTCTGTCCCCTACTGAGATACTGGACAGGGTTGGGGACAACCTGGTCCTTAATGTGCCCTCAGTGGGTATCCTGGCTTTCCTACTTGAAGAGAGGGTCCAAAGAAGGGTGGCAGCTTTGGACCCAGGCACCCAGGTGGCCTGCCTCCACCCTGCGTGGGGAAAGTGTTCTCAGACCACTTTTCAGGCCATGTCAAGTGCACCCTGGGCAGTCCTAAGGAGTGGGTAGGTGATGTGGGGAACTCCAAGGGGACCCAACAAAGGACTGAGCCAGGAAGGATGGGGTCAGAGAAGGACGTAGGAGCTGACCTCTCAGCTTTGGCCTGGGGCAGCAAAGCCTGTGCCTTTCTTCTCTGATCAATGCACCTGGCCCAAAGGGTTCACGGTCCCAAAGCCTGAAATGGGCCAAGGCTACAGAGGAAGAGGAGGCCGGAGTGCCTGGCAGAGCCCCAAAGCTCAGTCACCTAGGGACAGCTGTCCTGCAGCCCCAGGTGGCAAATGAACCGAACACCCGAGTTCTTCTTGGGTTATCTGGCTAGAGCCCGACAGGAGGGAACAGGCCTTGTACTCCCAGGAGGGAAGATGTCCCCAGAGGGGAAAAAGAGTGTCACCGGTTGCCCATCCCCTGCCCTACACCAGTTATACTCAGGGACCCCATGCTCACCAGGTTCTGTCCACCTCTCTTCAGAAGTGCCCCCCAACCTGCGGCCTGAACTCCCTTCTCCAACCCTGCCCACTTCAGATGACCATGGTCATGACTTCGTGTCTTATGGTAGATGCAGATGAGAAGATGGCATGAGAAGGATGGGGGGAAGAACTCAAACCAAGAGAAAGGAGGAGAAACAGGGCCAACAGACAGCAGTGAGGTGGGCCACCCACCCACCACTGCAGCACCCTGGCCTATGGCCTGTGAGCCACAGGGCCCTGCCCACCCTCGGCCACCCTGCCCACAGACAGCGCACAGCCCACCCTCCATCTTTCCTGTCCTTCACGTCGGGTCTACCTGGGGCCTCTTGACTCAGATTTTTTCTTTTCTTCCTTTTGATAAAATTTGTCACCAGTTTTAAAGAAAAGAGAAAAAAAGGGGGGGGGGGAGGAGAAAGAGAGAGAGATGAAGTAGCAGAGGCCCAGAGCCCTCCCTTGTCCTTGGAACATCAACCTAGGAAAGGAATTAAGGGATTGAGGGGAAGGAAGGGGAAAGGATGGGAGGAGGAGGAAAAAAAAAAAGAGGAACAACGAGAAACCAAATGTGAGACTGAGGGTGGGGGGTCAGGGGCTGGCCTCCTGCATCTTTAGAGGCCCAAGAGCCAGGAAAGGAGGTAAGGGAGGTAAGGCAAAAAGGGGATGGTGGTGGCGTCGCCTTGTGGTCACATTTAATTTTCTTGGTGTGTGTGTAGGAACAACGAAACAACAAAAAATTGAAAAACAAAAACAAAAAAACAAAAAACAAAAAAACAGCAATCAGGCATGAAGATGGCATGGCTGTGCCTCCCCGCCCCCTCCCACCCGCGCCAGCACCCCTGGCCTGGCACCCCACTGTGCTGTCCCTCCCGCCCCCCAGGGGGGCCTGGGCCAGGGGCCCCAGCTGGGAGCAGCAGGCAGGGGGCTCATGGGGTGCTGGCTGGCGCAACAGAGGCCCGGGAGGCTGTGGCTGGGGGCTTGGCTCTGCTCTTGTCCGGGCAGGTGGCTCCGTGGCGCTCTGGGCTGGGGGCTTTGGCATGGGTGTGGGGCTGTTCTCTTTTGCAGTGCAGACTGTTTGGATGGGCCGGGGACGCTGGGCGTTGTGGTTTCAGTTTCATCGTCCACTTACAAGGTGATGGAGGAGTCAAGGCGGCGCCGTCTGGGGCAGTGCTGGTGGATTTGGAATCAGGCATAGGAAGGGGCACAGGTCTGGCCACTGGAGGCGGCGGCGGTAGCAAAAATGACCCCGGGACTTTGCCCTGGCCGCTACCGTTGGGCTGCGAACAACATAAATAGAGTGACGCATGAAGGCACATCACACACAGACACACGCTCCCCTGCGCGGCCGCACCAGCTCGCTCCGGAGAGCCGGCGCTCCCGGTGGAAGATGCAGGATTGGGAAGGTCCTCTCATCCGGGGCACAGGATGGGTAAGGGTGTAAGGCCTCTATTTGGTCTCTCGGGTGTTTCTCTCTCTCTCTCTCTCTCTTTTTTTTTTTTTCAGTCCTCTTTTGAAGTTGTGGGAGAAAGGAAGGGGGTCGTCCAACAGGTGATTTGTTATTTCTTAAGGAAAATGTTTTAGGTACAAAAAAAGTGCCACCTAGCAATGCGTGCAACTGTACTCAGCGTTCTCACACTCCTGAAGACCTTCTCCCACAGCAGGAAAGACGAGCCAGCTCACCCCCACCATCCCCCAAAGGCACATGCGGGCCTCCCTCCAGGGCCCGGCCGGGCGGGCTGACCAGCCAAGGACTGCAGGCCCGTCCAGCATCCATTCTTGGCACAGCCTCAGGAGGACGCCGGCAGGGAGGAGCTCACTCTGGGCCCCGGCAGCCAGTGTCCTCAGCGCCTGTGGACAGTGGGGTGCTGGCCTTTTCTCTAAAGAACAGCCAGGGAGGAAAACGCGCTGCTGCCAGCTCCAGTTTCCGTGAGGTTCTTCAAGAGTGCTTCCCTGGACGACGCCCTCAGGAGCCAGGGAGGTCAGGCCACCAGGATCCACTCCTTGTCCTTTATGCCCTCTTTGGCCTCAAACTTGAGTTTCCTCCTCCAGGCCCTGTGCCTGGCCTTTCGTGGGTCAGCCTTCTGGCTTCAGAGAAGGGAGTTGCCAAAGGCTCCCTTGCCTCTTTCCTGGAGCCTCCTGCTACTCTGGGCAGCACCCTCAATGCCCACCTACAGCCCAGACATGGGGAGGCCCAGCCCCAGCTCTTTGTCCTACCCTATGGGGCAAAGCTCTGCCCTTCTGATCACCCAGCTATGAGACCCGTGGGGGGTCCCTGTGCTCCTCCTCCTATCAGTGGACAAACTCTGTGAAGTCCACCCACCCAGTGCTTGAAGTCAGCCCGTCATTCTGTCCTCATTCATTTCACCAAGACAGTAATAGTGACACTCCAGGGGTGCCCCTCTGCAACAGTGTGTCCGTCAGCTCTGTGCCCTTGGTGCTCAGGCCTAGACCAGGCACTTTACTTCAAGTCCTGCTTAGAGAACACTTCCTCTCGGCGGGACCAGCTAGATTCCTGAATCACATTCCTTGCTCTCTGTCCTGTTCTTCCAGGACACCCTGGACCTCCGAGTGGTGCCTGGAGATGGCAGAAATGGGCAGTACTGAGTCCCACTGACCAAGAGAGATTGCCCTGCTGTCCTGCTGCAGTTTAAAATCACAGAACTCACAGCTGACCCGTGCAGGCCTCACTCGGCTCAACTCTACCTTTTAGCCCTTTGTCCTCTATCCCTAATGACCAGCACTTAAGTCTGACATATTATTCCTCTAAATTGTTCCCTCAATTATTCTTGCTTCTCTGACAGTGACAATTCTCAAAGGCCTTGGACAAAGCATGCAGTGGCTTCTGGTCCCTGTCTGTGTCAGGCTGGAGACCCTTTGTGCTAGGTGTCTTTTTGGAAAGGGCAGGGATTTCCAGTTCTGCAGGAGTGACACCCAGATCCAAATAGCACTGCCTCTCCTCATTTCCATGGCCAACCTGGTTCCTATCTCATTCTTCCATCAAGACAAAAAATAGAATAGTCCTGAATCCCCACTCCTTCTCTCTGGGCATCCTGAACTCATGTTCCCAGGAGCTGAGACACAAGCTTCCCTGGCAGCACTTGTTGCCCTAGGGTGGCCTCTGCTTCCTTCCTGCCTTCAGAGCCTGTCTCCCCTAGGAGTATCTAAGCTGCTAATCTCACTGGCTACAGTGGAGCATGCCTATAATCCCAGAGACTCTGGAGGCTGAGGCAGGAGGACCATAAATTCAAGGGAAGTCCCAGCAAATCAGAGAGGCCCTAAACAACTTAGCAAGATCCTGTCTCAAAATAAAAAAATAAAAAGGCTGGGGATGTAGCTCAGTGGTAAAGCATCTGGGTTCAATCCCCAGTACCAAAAAATGAAAAAGTAAATTAAACCACTAATTCTATCCGATAGGGCTAGTCCTGGCTCGGTCTGATAAGGCATTACAGTTTGTGATGTACAACATTCTGTTTCTTGAAGTAACTTTCAACCAGGCTGGGAGGTTAGCTGCGGCTGGAGTGTAAATCAAGGTTTTAAATATCTCAAGTTCCTGTGACTCTGCGGTACCTTACAACCTCACCTGAGAGCCAGTATGGCTCCTCACTTTGATCTTACAGTTAAAGATGCGGGCCTGGCCATCCCAACGTGGGCAAACAAGGCTGAGCCACAGCCAGTCTTCCTGCCTCTCAGAATCATGCCTTCCCAGTGGGTCTGTGACTTTCCCATTCACTTGGCCACCTCTTCTCCCTCTCCAAAACACAACTCCTCAAGCATCTTCTTTCTGTCCTTCTCCTAGTGGTGTCTCCACTTGCCCTTGGCTACTATTGATTTGGTTCTTTGAAACCAGTGTGTGGCCAAGGTGTGGTACTACATTCCTGTGATTCTAGCTACTTGGAAGCTGAGGGCAGGAGGATTGCAAGTTTGAGGCCAGGCTGGGCAACTTAGCAAGAACCTGTCTCAAAAAAATAAATAAAAAAGGCTGCAGATATAGCTCAGTAATAGAACATCCTTGGGTTCAGTCCTCAGTCCCCTCAAAAAAATTTTTTTTTTTTTAATGAAATCAGTGCATGCCTTACCCTAGGGTCCAAGGACAAGCTATCAGGGTGCCTGGGAACCCTCCTGCAATTGTTTATAAAGTTTCTCCATGTATTTTCCTGCAAAGTTAGTCAATAACTTCAGATTCTTGAGGAGGTTAGAAAGTTTCTTCTCTAGGCTCTAGATCACTGATTTCAAAGTGGATCTCCTGGCCAGCAACACCAGCATTACCTGGGAGCTTGGGGGAAAATGCAGCTTCTTAGGCCCTCCCCCAACCCCACCGAAAAGAAGCTCTGGGGCTGAGGGCCTGTGAACTCCTCTTGTGCACAGTAAGTCTGAGAACTACAGCAAGTTCAGCTGGCCTTTGGCTCTCTGCAGCTACATCAGATTCCTCCATAGCATGCTGGTGACTCTTGGCTCTCATCTCCTCTCTGAACCTAGGGATGGCCCTCTGGAGCAGGCTCCCCGCAGATCCCCCTCCTCTCTCTTCAGATGACAGACTACAAGAGGAAACCCAGAGAGGCTGCTCCCCAGCCTGGCTATCCTCTGCTTCATCAGGGTGCCTGTTCGCAAACCTGCCTGCAGTGTTTTCTCTGAAGCAAAAGAAGAAAACCTTCTTAAGCAAAATGAGATCTCAATCTTGAAAAGTCAAGTGAGAAGCTCAAGACCCAGCCCTCAGTCTCTAGGTCCACTCCATTTTTACTCCAAGCCCTGCCTGCCTAGGTGAAAAGGCAAGCAAGGCAGCATTCCTGGCCTCTCAGTTCTACGTTCCTGACATCAGGCCTTTTGGGAACCAGGGCACAGGCTAGTGGCTCCCCATCGACACTGCCACATCTCTGAAGGAAGTACAGCAGTTGCCAAAGGTCAGGTCTACTCTTCTACGACCCTGAAAGCAGAACAACGCTTGTCCTGAGAGGAGGGCAAGGCTACCAGTGTCCTGAGGAGCTGCAGTCAGCCAGGGAAGCCCTCACAGGGCAAAGGGGAAAAGGAGATAAGGAGGAAAGAGAAAGGAAAGCAAGAGGGAGGGAAGAGATGGACGGAGAGCCCGGAGGCCGCGGCTCCAGGAGGCCCATCTCTAATCACATACCAGCGCACAGCAAATGCCCACTCTACGCAGAGTGCACCAAGACAGCACCAGCCGAATGGAGGACGCTGGCCACTCTCGCTGGGCTGGCTGCCTCTGGCCACAGCCCTGGAGCTTCCCCGACACCAATGTGACACACACCTCTCACAGCAGGAATCCAGGCTGCCACAGCCAGCTGAGAGGGCTGGGGCTGTTCACAGCACAGCCTGCTGCCTGGGCTACAGAACCTTCCCAGAGGTCTAGAGACAACGTGTCCCAACCCAGAGTGACCCCCGAGGACCTGAGCGTCCCACCTGGGGTCATCTCTGGCCCACCACCTAGGATAATCCCTTTGCTGCATAACCGGGCCCTGAGGCTCTTGGGGATCTCCTCTGTCCCCAGGGCTGAGAAGAGCTTCACCGTAAAACCAGAATGGTCCTGGGAACCCCTTAAGAGTCCTGCTGACAGGAGAATCCATGGCAGCTCCGTGGATTGGGGCCTCCCTTCACACAGAGCTGCTCATCTGGGCACGGCCTTGCTGCCCACACAGCTCACTGAAATCCGAGACATTTTGGATTGACACAATTGGGGAGCAGAAAGGAAATCCTGGCATCTGTCAGGTAGAGGCAAGGGATGCTACTCAGTATCCTACAGTGCCCAGGGCAGCCTCACACCACAGAGAACAAACAGCTGCAAATGTCAACAGCCATGCCAAACTCTTGCCTGGAACCTTGTCAAATCCTTGCATCTCTGAGGTGTAAGAGGGGCACTGGGAGGTGGGGGGCTCAAGCCTTGGATGGAGAGATCACAGGTTCACTTCTGCTGAGGAAATAAGGCCCACAGGGAGGGCAAGGAGCCCAGGCAGGATGGGCCCAGACGTTGATGCCCTCCACCTTTCCAGACCTTGATGGATAGGCCCTGATATAACGCTTGGACACTCAACCCCAGACCCAGAAAAATCAAGGTGTGTGTAAGACTGCCTCCCTGTTGCTCCAGCCCCAAGTGGGCCCTCTCCTTATAAGCCCTGAGACAGACAGACAGACAGAGGTGCAGAGATGAGGCTGCCGCAGGGCTCCTGGGGCCCTCTGGACTCACCTGTCCTGTGGCCTGGCCTGAACCATCCGAGCACACAAACTGCACAAACTCCTTCAGCGAGTCCTGCCCATGGTGGTGGTGGTAGCGGATGGTCGGGTGTGTGAAGTATGGGCTCGACTGCTGGATGATGGACGTGGAGGGGAAGTGCAGGGCTGATGCTGTGGCCCGGGGGCTCCCTGTGTGCACATGGGCAAGAAGAGAAAGGCATCAGGGCTGAGGAGGCAGCATTGGGGGCATGGCAGAGGGGAGCTGGTGATCCAGGGCCGAGGATGTTGAGGAAGAGGGAGAATGGGGAGGGAGGAGGGTGAGGCAGGACAGCTACTTGACAGGCACCAAAAGAGCTGTCATCCAGGTCAGTGACATTTAATGTGTCCTAAAACTAAAGATAAGCATGTGTGAGGCCCTGGATTTGATCCCCAGCACCACAAAAATAAAACCAGAAAAACCCCCAAAATACCCAGATAATAATCAAATTAGTAGGCTCGGGCCTGAGGGCCAGCCACTTGTTTTTATAGGCAAAAGGTGGGCTGGGGTCTTGGCTCAGTACTCTTCAAATCCCGGGTTCAATTTCCAGTACTGAAGAAAAAAAAAAAAAGAAATTAAAACTTTTAAAAAATTAGAGATGTGATTGGAACTAGGCTGGGTATTACAACAAGGAGACAGGTGAAGCAGGGTCCTGCTCAGACACAGATCCTGTCTCTGTTTAAAATCGTTTAGCTTGTTATTTGCTTATCGTATGCTTTTTTTTTTCTTTTTCCCTTCAGTGCTGAGGATTGAACCCAGGGCTTCACACATGCTAGGCAAGCACTCTAACACTGAGCTACAACCCCAGCCCTTTTTATTTTAGTTTGAGACACGATTACACTAAATTGCTGAGGCTGGCCTCAAATTTGCAATCCTCCCATCTCCACCCACCATGTATCTGGGATTACAGGTTAAGTGCCACCCTAGCCAGCTTATCATATGTCTTCTTGTAATAGGGTTTTTTTTTTTATTTTTTAAATAATGCATTAAAATATTACCTATCTTGATGACTGTGTTTTTGGCACTCTCTGACATTCTATGCTGAAGGTAAACAACT
This sequence comes from Marmota monax, assembly GCF_021218885.2. Lineage (NCBI taxonomy): Eukaryota > Metazoa > Chordata > Mammalia > Rodentia > Sciuridae > Marmota > Marmota monax. The sequence continues at coordinate 25,342,041 of NW_026695228.1, forward strand.
GGCTTTCCTGGGGTACAGGCCCTGTGGGAAGCCTGGGTGAGGGACTATGTGGGCAGATAGCTACTGGGCTCTAGATAAAGACCTGCCCCATGCTGGTGCCAGAAAGGCACTGGACATACACACTCATACCTCCTGAGTGCAACGTGGGATGCTCCCACTCCCAGCACAGGCTGCCTTCACGTGCTCAGCCCCATGGCCCTCGCACGCGTGCCCTTGCACACGCAGTCCCCCCAGCACAGGCCTCCTCTCCTGACGGGCCCTCCCTCTCCGGTCTGTTTCCAATCAGCTGCTCTAGCTGGTTTCATTAGGAGGCTAAGGAAACTTGGCTTCTCTCTGGAGTTCATAAAAACTGACTCAGAGCAGAGTGGGGCCTGATGCCCTCCTGCTGCCTGGGATCCCTGCCCCCACCTTGCGGCCACCACACCCTGCCCCAGCACCCGCTGCCTCTGGGCTCCCAGCCAGGAGGCCCTGAGGAGGAAGCCAGAAGGTAAACCTCCCTGCTCTGTGTCCTGAGCAAAGAAGCCCGCTAGAGAGACAGTGGACAGATGTAGGCCTGTGCCCAGGCCTCATGCTACCAGGTGGGTACCAGGGAGGGAAGAAAAAAGCAAGGGAGTGAAGGAGCTCCCCAAGTGACACCCCCCAACCTCCTGCCTGCTCCCACTCCTCACACTAGAGACACGGAAGGGAGAGATGCGCCCTCAAGGCAGCAGGTGGAACCCTTTCCCAGGGGCCACCTGTCCCCCAGGCCCAGCCCTTCACATCTGGAAAAGGGCAGAGAAAACCAGAAAAGGCAGCTGCTTGCCCCAGGATACAAGGCAGGAGACCAGGGGCTCTAAACAGTGTTGTTTTTTCCCAGTCCTGGTGATGGAACCCAGGGCCTCACACAGTCTAGGCAAGTGCTCTGCCGCTGAGCTCCACCCCCAGACATTTTTGTTTTGTTTTGAGACAGGCTCTTGCTCAGTTGCCCAGACTACCCTCAAAATCATGATCCTCCTGCCTCAGCCTCCTGCATCACTACACCAGGCAGAGTGGTCTTTTCAATCTATGCCACCCTGGGTTCATGTTGGGAGACCAGACCCTGGGCTCAGCTAGGGGTTGGTAGAGAAGAGCCAAAGGCAGGCAGGGTGGGAGGGTGCTTTCCCACTATGGCTGACGGGATGGAGGTAAACTGGGCCTGAGGCCTGTCTGGCTGGAAAGCAGGTTGGAGGAGACTCAGGAGGTTCCTAGTGAACATGCAGTACACACATGCACCCACACACTCTTGCACATGGGAATCAGAAGCAAGTGGGAGGGTGCTTGGGAACCAGGTGAGCAGACTCAGGGCTAGGCCTGGTGGTGGGTGGTGCTGCAAGAGGGCCCCCCGTCCCACTTATCCTTGCTGCCACATCATCACCCACACAGGGAGCCTTGGGCTGTCATCCAGTCAGTCTTGGCCCCTGCACCTGGTCAGCTTCCCCTTGGCACTTGGCCACCTCCCATACTGCCCGCTCCAGGTCCCCCATTTCTCACCTGGTCTGACTCCAGCAAGCACAGGCAGCGGGTGGTGGGTGAAAGCCATGCGTGGGGAGCTGCCCTGAGAGGAGAGGGCACTGCAGAAGTCCAGCTTTCCTGACTTCTTTAGAGAAGCCGGGCCTGGGGGGAGGAAGCAGCAACACAGGCAGGTTTAGCCAGGCCAGGGTGGGAGCAGGAAAGGTGGGAAGCCAGCAGCTCGCTCCCTCTATCCTCGGGGTGCCCCTGCCAGCCCTTCTTCCACCATGAGGCCTCCTGCCCACGATGCCTTATCTGGGCTCCTCCATGCCCCATGTGCAGATTGGCCGTGGGTGCTTCTGGCAAGAGAGGAAAATAAAGCCCCTGCATGACATGGGCTGCATGTGCTGGGCTGGGGCTGAGCAAGGGGAGCCCATCCTGCCCACTAACAAACACACAAGGGAATTAAAAGGGGTACCACAGGGCCAGCATCAGAAATGGGGTGCAGGAGGAACCTAGGGAGCCAGTTTGAGAGCCTGGGTGATGGCTGTGATGAAGGGGGCCAAAGGGCCAAGCCCAGGAGGTACTCTGGGCCCTGGGCCGCTCTGGTGGGAAGAAACCAGTGCTCCCTTTTGGGAAGGGAAAACACAGTCAGGGGCCCTGGGAGGGACACACATCCAACAGAGCAGCAGGGAGTGGGGCCAGAGGGCCTGGGTGAGTCCTAGGGGTAGAGCCAGAGGAAAAGGATGCCCCTTTTCAGGGGATTTGGAGGCTGGGGATGGGCTCTGCTCCTGGTGCCAGAGTGGTATTCTGCAGGAGACAGGCACAGAGAAGACACCCTATTTGAGCTTCTTCGAAGAGCCAGAAGCTACCAGCCAAGGGCATCTCTGCCCAATAGGTGTGACATCCCAAAGACACCAGGGCAAAGAGGGCTCCCAGTGGATGAGGTCTCTGGGGGAGTTCATCTGGACTGAACCTTGTCTTGGGCTGAACTTCTCTTCCTGGGAGAGGTGAGGTGGAGGGGAGGCAGATCTGTAGAGCTGCCATCTTTGAGGGACAAATTGAGTCAGTTGAGGGGGGGGGCTGTAGAACAGAGAAAGAAGAGCTACAACGGCATTGGAAAGAGGCGGGGGAAGGGTGAGCTCCCAGCCGCCAGCAGAGGTGTTATCTGGCGGCAGCTGTGTGCCACCTGATAGCTGGCATGGTGGGGGGAGGGGGCCCCCCACCAGCTGTGCACAGCTGTCCCTGCTGCAGAACAGCGCCTCCCCAGCTGTTCCCCATCCTGCAGCTGGGCTGCTTAATTGGCGATTTGTCGCAGCCCAGGGAAACACGACAAGGAGGGGGAGGGAGCTGGGGGTGCTGCAGGAGGATGTTGGGGGTGCCGTGCATGGCAGGACTGCAGGAAGAAGCAGAAATGGCAGGAGCGAGAGCACAGAGCTAAGAAGGAAAAAGCAGGGGCCAGGAAGAAGAGGGCTCCTTGGATATTAGGTCTGTGCGGAGGGTCCTGGAAGCCCTCCTCCCAGGAGCAAGTGGCAGCAGATGGGGCCTCAAGGCACCCCAGTGGCAGTCTTGCAGGAGGGATCACCTGACTGAGGTCCTGGCAGGGGCCTGGGATGCAGCCCAAGTCTCCTGGGTCCTCTCAATTCCCCCTCTCTGTGCCACCAGAGGCTCCCCCAAGGAGCAGTATGGGCCATGCTAGCCCAGGCTAGCCCAGGACTTGTCACAAGGAAACACTGGGAAGGGCCACCAAAGTCACGCTCATGCTGGGGCTTCTTCCCACAGAGTCCAGTCTCCACTAGAGGTCTAGAGGGTCTTGAGCCCACTCCCTCAGTCAAGGCTTGGAGGCTTTGCTTCCTCCCGGGAGCCAAGAGCAGAAGCCAGAGCCTGCATCTGTAGCCTTTCCACTGGCCACCCCCATCCCTGACCCCAATCTGTAGCAGACAAGGTGCCATTAGGTCAGACTCTGAATGAATAAAGCCCAGTCCTCTGTCTCTAGCCCTGTCCAGAGCAAATATGCCCTGTGTACACCCCACATGAGCAGATATGCACTCCCAGGCCCCAAGACCCTCATCCCTTAAGGACCTACACAGGCCATAGGTCCGACATGTCAGGCAGGGTCCCCTGCAGTGAGCCTCCTCTCTCTCCCCCTTTCTCCCTCCCTCTCTCTCTCTCTCTCTCACACACACACACACACACACACACACACACACACGCACGAACACGAGCATGGGCACACACACTCCCTCCTGAGCTCTCTAGTCTGTCCACACCCTCAGCCAACACTGGAGGTGAAGGTGGGTGGGCTCCACATGCGTAGGCCAATCAGAGGGAAGCAAAGGTCTGAGCTGCTTCTTACAGGCTTCTCAGAAGTTCACCCTTCATTAGAGCTTCCCCGCCTGGTCTAAAAACAGCTCTGCCTGCTCTTCACTGGGCTCTGAATCTCTCTGTAAGTTGGCCCTAGCCTCCTTGAGGCCAGGACGAGTCTGTCCCCTAGCAGGTATTCAGCGATGTCTGAAGACATTTTTGTTCCTCAAAACAGGGAGTGAGTGTTTACTACTGGCATCTGGCAGGTGGAGGCCAAGGATGCCACCCAGCGCGACAATGCACTGGGCTGTCCCCACTGCAGAGTGACCAGGTCTCAAATGCCACTGGGGCCCTGGTTGAGAAAATGGCTTTAAACTCTGGGGACCATGAGGCTGGGCAATATCTGCAGAAATATCAAGAGGAGGAGGTTGTGAAGCAGAGGCCATAGCCCCCCACCACAGGGCACCTGAGGCTTGCAGGTTTTCCCCCACCATGCCCATAAGTTCTGCTGCCCACTCAGGGGTGGCCCAGCTCCTTGCCTCCACTCCCCTCCTTCAGTTGGTGTGCCCACTTCAGAAATCTAGGAGGGAGACTGGTAGTGCCACCTGACAATGGGGGAGTCAGTGGAGGCTCTGGCTGCTCTGGGTCTGGGTGAGATGGAACTGCCATGCCCATACCTGCATCCACATCGTTGGGCCACCCACTGGACTGGCTGCTGCCAGCTGCTGGGGAGCGGCCTGTCCCGGGATAGAACACGTCGTCGACAGGGCTCTCCATCTCACTGTCATCAATGGACTTGGGGCGCTTGGTGGTGCTGGGGAAGGAAGAGAGGGTCAGATGGGCCAAGGCTCCGAGGAGTCACTGGGTGCCCCGGCTGGAGAACTGTATATCGACAGCCCCCTGTGTGAAGAGCAGGTGCCAGCCCGTAGCACTGCTTCTGGACTCTCCCCTGGATGCTCAACCTGAGACCAGCCCACCTGCTCCCTGGAGCAAGGCAGTTCCAAAATCTGCTCCCTCAGGAGCCCTTTATGGTCCATCCAGGGCCCATCTAAGAAAGGAGCACCTGCTTCCTCTGCCCCACCCACCATTTCCTGTCAGTCCCCAAGGGCCAGTGAGGTACTCTCAGAGACAAAAAGGTCAGAGGTACCACAAAACTCAGTCATCAAGGTAAAGAATATTTTAATGAAAGATTTTAAAAACTCAAAATGAATGCGTAACCAGGCATGGTGGCACATGCCTGTAATCCTAGCAACTCTGGCGGGTCAAGGCAGGAGGATCACAAGTTCAAGACCAGCCCAGGCAACTTAGCGAGATCCTGTCTCAAAATAAAAATTAAAAGGGTTGGGATGTAGCTCAGGTGTAGAGTACCCCTGGGTTCAATCGCTAGTCACACACACACACACAGAGCCTAAAACCTCACAGTGAACAAAAAAAATCCTAGTTTTAAAAGAGGACAGAACCATGAGGGTGGGGTTGTGGCTCAGTGGTAGAGCGCTCGCCTAGCACGTGTGAAGCCCTGGGTTCGAGTCTCAGCACCACATAAAGATAAATAAATAAATCTTTATTTACCTTTGTATTGTGTCTGACTACAACTAAAAAATAAATCTTTAAAAGAAAATAAAAATGAATAAAAGAAGACAGAACCTGACTCTTCCCTGCAAGATGTACCTGATGAGGCCAACTGACTACCGGCTAGCACCTCTCAACTCTTCCCCTTCTCTCTAGCGTAATCCACCTACTCAGACCCTTCCCCAGCCCAGCCCGGAGGCTTGGCCTCCCCACTCTGTCAGCCCTGCCCACACACTGCTGGAGGAGCTGCTGGAACACACAACCCCAGCATGCCCCCCTCAAAACTCTTCAGTGTCTCTGCCGCCCTAGATGAAGTCCACACGCCTTCCTCAGGTCTCCAAAGTCCTCTTGGGGTGGCCCTGCCAACCTCTCCAGCTTTGACTGGAGGGAGGCTGCCTGGAGCATCCATCCCATGTCCCCCAACCACCACCTCTGCCATGTGTCTGGGATCAAGTGCCACCTCTCCAAGAGGAGACCTTGCCAGACTCTACTTCTAGCCAAGACTTGTGCAGGTTTGGTCCCCAGGGGCAAGTGCTGTGTGACAGGAAGCTCAGTGGGGTAGCTGAGTACAGTGGGTCCAGGCCACGGCGAGCTAGTGCCTCCAACAAGGGGTAACATCCTGAAGCATCCAGGCCCAGGCACTGTGAATAACGGGGGGTCATCTGGGGCAGACCGAAGGCTGCAGTGCTAGGCTTACCTGGTGGAAGGTGGGGAGGTGATGGACCGCCGCCCCAGGGTCACCTGGTTTATGTTGTAGTAGCTGGGACTCTCCAAGTCGGCCAGCGAGAAGTTGGGCCCTGACGCTGTTGCCACAGGAGCTGGGAAGAGTTAAGAGGCTGGTGAGGTTTAGAAGGTACCAGAGGCCCCACAGGGCCTGTAAATTGCCGTGAGCAGCTCCCAGACGCCAGGGGGGTTTGCTGCAGGGACACAGGATAGGAAGGTGGGCCACCTGTGCTGCTGAGAAAACCTCCCCCCAACCCCCACTGGGGTTCCTCAGGGAAGAGCCTTTGGTTGTGACTTTTTTTTTCCCTAAAGCAGCAGAGATTAGAGCTGGCTGGGGCTCTCTGGACAACTCTGCTCCACCCAGCCTATGGCCAAAGAGACAGAGGAAGTCCCTTCTCTGTTTCGCTTGATCTAAGACCCCATCAGAACGGGGGCCCTGTGAGGTCCAAGTCCCCACACCTCGGCCCAACCTCAGCCCAATTCTGGTCCCTAGCATGAAGGAAGGACTCACTTACTCTGTGATACTCTCACCAGCTCCGTCACATTCCAGACCCCGGAAGTCACAAAACAGTCCTGGAAACTTAAGTGCCCTAAGAGGGAAAAGGGCTAGTGAGTCAGGCAAGGTTGGGAGGGGGCTGTCCGCTTGTTTCCCCAACGCTCCTTCCCGTTTTCTGACTCCCTCCCTCCCAGCCCTGTGTGGGCTCCAGGCTAGCTCCCAGGTCTTCCCTGAAGAGGGCATTTGCCCCAGGTGAGTCCCTCTCCTTGGGAGGGCAACCCAAGTTCAGTCAAAGGATAGTTGAGGGAAGGAGAATCCCAGTCGGCCAGGCCAGAGGGTGGGGCAGCAATGGGGGGGGGCACGTAGTGGGCAGGAAACACTGACCGTTGGGCAGTGGTTTGATGTCCGCATCTCCTTGCTGGTTTGAACTATCTGATTGTCCGGATTCTGCAGGAGACACAAAGGGGAGCATGGATCAGGGGCAAAGCTTTGCACCAACTACAGCTGAGCAGCTGCCCTCAAGCTCTACGGGGAGGGTGGCCCACCCTGGCCAGCAGACAACTTCACCCAGTGCCCTCTCCCCAGCCAGCCCAGGGAGACCAGCAGAGGGAAGGACAAATAGCTCTAGCCCAGTGCAGGTTTCTTTGCCTATTGACAACCTACTGACATTTGGGCTGGATCATTCTCCATGGGGTGGGGTGGAGTGGGGGCATCTTGTGCATTATAGGGTATTTAGCAGCACCCTTGGCCTCCGTGCTAGATGCCAGTAGCCCCCAACAGTAACAACCCATATTGTCTCTAGATACTGCCCAATGTCCCCTGAGGAACAAAGTCACCCATGGGTGAATGGCGCTAGTAAGAGTTAGAAGCAAGGAGGTGCCCAGGAGAGAAGCCAGCAAGCAGGGTCATCTGTGGCTGTGGCGGACCCAAGGGTCCCAAGGAGTATGCTCGCCCCTAACCTCATCAGTTGAAGCCAGTCCTGTGGGCCCGCACCTCCCCCACCTCACCTTTGTGCTTGCAAGCAGAGCCTGGCAACCCTGAGCGGGAGGTCTGCCCTGCCACCACCCGCTCTGTGCCAGCCTGTCTAGGCTGTCTCATGCCCCAGTGCCACAGCTGCTCAGAGGGAGCCCCAAGACAAGGGCCCATTGTGCAGTGGAGCTCACAGAGGGCTGGGGGCAGGGTAGAGTGTGTGTGTGTGTGTGTGTGTGTGTGTGTGTGTGTGAATATTTTGCTGAGCTTGGGAAAGCCCCCCACCCCCGCCCCAGGTCCTCAAGGCTTTGTGTGCCAGGGACACAACGGGGACCTCCAGAATGCCTGCCTGGACACGACAGCTGGCAAGAGGGTGGCAGGGTGGTGGGGCAGGTTGTGGGGCAGGAAGAAGGCAGGCGCTTGGTAAAGAACCGGCTGCTTGCAAGGCCGGTGGTGTGGTGGCATCTGAACGGGCTGTGGTGCTGGCCAGGGCTCTGTTCAACTCTTCAGAGTGACCCTGCCCCCTGAGCCTCCCCACAACCTGCACTCAGCCTGCTGTCCCCAGAGGCACAGGGAAAGAGCTGGGCACTGGGCTGGCATGCACAACTGCAGCCTGCTGCCGCGGCCCTGCTCTCAGAGTGAAGGCCCTGCCACGTCTGGAGCTGGGAGTTCTGGCCACGCTCCTGGCTCCTTGCCTTGAGGTGATGTGTGTGGAAAAGGGTGACCGTTTGGGGCCCCATTCTCCCCATCCTTTACCTTGTTCCATTTCTTTTTTTAATTTCAAAAAATAATAATAAACCTTGTTCTAACAAATCAAGGAAACATTGTAAGGAAAGTGCCCGCGGGCCCCTGACTCTGGCTTAACACCTCCCTTTTTGCCTGCAGACAGAGACAGTGGATCCTGGCTGGGGCCATATCTTGGCTGGTGGCACTCTCCACTGTGGAGGGAGCCACAAGACCTCCCTGGCAGGGCGAACTCTCTGTGCCCTAGTGTCACAAGGGGTGAACTTTCTCATCTTCGCCCATCCCCGGATCCCTGGCCTGTCCAGGAGGGAGCTGAGGGACCTAGGTGGCAGGTGGCCCACACCAGGGCTCCCTCACTGCGGGCCTCAGGAAAGGGCACATGCCTCAGAACTGGCATGCAGAGCCCAACAGGGAGCATGTGGCCCTGACCCTGCTGCCCAACCCAGCCAGGAGCCAGGAGCCGTGGGCTCATCCCAGGGCCAGCTCCATCCCACCAAGGCCTCCGGGCCCAGTTGGTGGGGTAGGCAGCCTCAGAGTCCACCCATGGGAGCACTGCTGGCCCACTGCAAAGGTGAGGAAGGGAGGCTGCGCACACGCCGCCCGAGGCGGTGTGCACAGGCCCAGCCAGGGAGGAGAGCGCCTGACAAAGGGGTGGAGGTGCGCCAGCCCCAGGCACAGAGCGTGACAGGCAGGAGGGACCCCTGCGGCACAGGACACTGCCCCAAAAGGCACTCCTGTGTCACCATTAGCCACTGTTAAGTAGCAAGTGGAGGGAAGGTGAGGCCGCACGGCCACGCCACGCGCCTCCAGGCGCTGCTCCGGGCGCTGCTGGCAGCCATTTTAGGCTTTGGCAGCCATCTTACAGCCGGCGGCCCAGCCGGCGGCCTCGCCAGCGTCCCCACAATGCCGCCCCCGCCAGGCCCGACATGCTCAGCTCGGCGACAGGACAAAAGGCAAAGACACTAGAAAGCTGGACCCGCGCTCTGAGGTGGAGGAGCCAGCCCTGCAGCAGGGGCAGCTATGGCCAGGACCCCGCTGGTCCGCTCCAGCCGCAGCCCTCACCCTCCTGGCACAGACAGTGGAAAAGGCAGGGAGGGAGGACAGGGTCCTGGGGACACTACTGCTCTGCTCAAAGGCTGATGAAGCCCAAGTGGGCCACATCCAAGCCCAAGGACTCTAGTGGTTCATCAAAAGTGGACCACTGCCCGACAGAGTCATGGCCACGCTGGGACAGGAAGGGATGTGAACCTCAGCTCAGGGATGTGCCTCGGACAGACAGGGCAGGGAGTTCACAGGGACCCAGTCGGTGGCTGCAGGGCCCAGACAAATCACTGGGCCCATGGCGGTCTGGCTCCGAGGAAGATGAGAAGACATTCTGCCCCTCCAGACGAGGGAGCCAGCGGGCCGGTTTCTCCTATGGCGGGCTCTCTGGGAGCCCTGCCCAAAGGCTGCCTGCTCTGGACAGACCCCAGGTACCAGGAGCTGTGCCCAGGGAGGACACTACGCAGCAGCCTGCACCTTGACCCCTTTTTGTTTGGGCTCCCTGGGGGAGGGGATGACCCGGGGATTCCGGACACAGAGGAGGAGGCCCCTTTATGACGCCCCTCCCCAGGCCCCCCTCATGGCTGCTTGGCTTTTATCTGGCAGAATAGGGCTTATCAGAGCCACCAGCTGAACAAACACACAAATCCACGGTTAGTGAGAAAAAACACTCTGCCTGAACTCTTTATCTCTTGTTCACAGGCCCCGCACACTGCCCACTGCCAACAGCACAGGAGGGGACCTGATGGAGGACAGCGGGGCTCTGTTCTCCACTCTGGAGGTGGAGGGCTGCCTCCCTGACTCTGGTTGTGCCTCCACTATCCGATCCTCCCATCCGTGTCCCTGCCACCCCCCCTTCCTCCTTCCTTGCCCCCAGCCCAGGGTGGCTCTTCCCTGACAGTCCCTGCCAGGCACACGTGCATGAGTGAGTCCCTGCCCACACAGAGCCCCCCTCCCAGGGTCTGCTTTCTCACCGGGGACAATGGGCCAGCTGGTGGCCTGTGGGCCAGTGGAGAAGCAGGGATGGTATTGGCTGGCACAAGGCAGGCAGGTGCTGGCTCCCTCTCTTATCCTCTCCCGAACAGCTCACACCCAGAGGCTCTCTCCAGGTCCCCAGGCTTCTGGGGCCACATCCCTGGCACCTTTTCCACCTGGACCTTCTCTCTGGCCTGGCTGCCAGAGGAGAGGGGTCCCCAACTGCACACCCCAGTTCAAGGCCACTCTGATTAAGGAAGGGAAGAAACCCCAACCCCCGCCCTGTACCCACCCTCTTCAAAGACCAGAGCTCCGACCAGTTCCTGCAGAGGGAGGAGATGGGATAGAGGATCCCCCCACCACCCTGGACCCAAGACAATCCAATGGCCCCGGGGTCCGAGTGCTGAGGAGCGCAGGTCTCCTCCCAGCTCTACGCTGCCTCCCACTCCACCCACCAAGTGCAGCTGCCACTGTGTCTGACAGATGCCTGGATAAGCAGGCATCTGGGTCCCTACCTTAGGCCAGCTTTGGGGAGGGAGAGAATCTCATTTTCAGTGTTATTAGGTGGGGGGTGGTCAGGCTGGTTTGTGTCACATAGTGCACAGCTCTGCTGACGGTCCCTCTCTGGGGACCTGGGCTGCTCAGGCAATTCACGCCTCTAAGGCACAGACACCCCTGCCAGGGGTTGTGGCTGCCCCGTAGGCTGATAGAAAGGAGGATCTGAAGGGGCAGATGATAAATCTGGACTCTGGGCAGGGTCCAACTGGACTCTGCAGAATAAGCCTCTGACACGGGATTGGGCTCTGGGCTCCCCATCCACCAGCACCATGGGTCACTCCACTACATCAATGGCTGGTGGACTGGAGGTGTCAGGCAGTGCCCAGAGCAGGGCCAAGCCCTGCTGACAGTAGCCAGCATGGGCCCCTCCGTCCCTCAGGTCCCTCGGTATCCCCAGACAGTTACAAAGCCCCCCAGTGCTGCCCTTGACCCCATGCAGACTCTGGCTTCTCAACCCCTGAATCTCCACCCGCCACAGGGACTTCCTTTATGGTTCTGGGCTCCTGCTTCTGGGCTCCCCTCACGGGTGCCTCCCTCCAGTCCCCGCTCCTCTCCTGCTGCCATCTGCACGTGTGTGTTTGGAGAGGACACTGCCGCTTCAGCAGTGCTCAGGAGGGGAGGCTCCCACAGCCAGGAGGAACCCAGCATTGCCCGCAAACCTTGACCGATAGCGTGTTTATATACATATATATATATTTTTTTTCAGCCACAGACGGGGATATATTTATGGCGCCCACTAGGTGAGGGAGGAATTCCTGCTCACTGCAGCCAACACTCTCCTCGGCTCCCACACAGAACAAATGTGCTCTATGAAAGGGTTGCGTGTAATTTGCCGGCCAGCTGCCCCCGTGGACTTCACCCAGCTAATTCTTTGGGGGCCGAGAGGGGTGCCCAGATCTGCTTAGCTGCACCCACAAATGTGTGCCCAGGCATGTGTGTAGACTCTGGAGAGCACACTTGTCATCAGAAGCACATGCACACTTGGAGATGTCACAAGCCCTGACTGTCAAGAAAGGGTAGAATAAGATGGCACGGCCAAAGCTGCCTGAAAAGAATCCCCTTTGACCCAGGGGACTGCTGGCCTCCAAGGGTGGGGAACACAGCCCTTGGGGGATGCCTGCCCTCCCCCTGGCCCTCCCCAGACCCGAAATTCCAGAAGCAGGCAGGGTGCCTCCAGGCAGCCACAACACCGGCCCTCCCCCAGCCGCACCTCCTCTGCCTGCCTCCCCCTCCTCTGAGAATCAGGAGCGTTCAGGGCACGGGAAACCCAATCTTGAGGGGAGCCAGAGGCCCAGCCTGCAGCAATCAGAGCTGGAGAATGTGACTATTGTGCCTCTTGAAACCCAAGTCCAAGAATCTGAGACACCCTGAGGAGGGGGACGAGGATGGATAGGGGCTAGGGGGTGGGTCACAGAGGGGTTCTCCCCGTCTCAGCAAGCAGGACACTTGGGGGACTGAGGAAGTCCTTGAGAATACAGGGCAGCCAGAGGGCGGAGGGAGGAGGGGCGGGGCTGGACCCAGGGGGCTTCCAGGACCTTCTCCCTCCCCTGCCTTCCCCACCTGCCCCCATGGGCCAGCACGCTTGCACACACACATGGCCATCCTGAGACAGTGGCTTTCCCCTCCACTGCCATCCCCAGACTCCATTTGGAAGCAGGAGCCTGGCCAGGAAGCACAGCTCTGAAGCCTGGTGGGAGCCAGGTGGCACAGGAGGACAGGACACCCTTCCATCACCCTTCTCTCTCTTCCCTCATTCTACCTCCGCTCGTGGATTCAAGGGGGGGGGGGCCTTGAGTCACCTGCTTGGTGAGGGTGGGGGGAGAATGTGGCAGAGGGGATGGGTGCCAGGACGGGGAAGACACCCATGAATAGAGTGTTCTCCTCCTCTCTGGCTGCTTCTGAGGCGGAGGCTCAAGGAAAGCCATGGAGTAGGGGTGATGGGTTAGGCCACAGGCAGCTGGCAGACCAGGGTGGACATTCCACCCCCACAGCTGACCCTGGAATAACCACCTTCCACCCTGACCCAGCCCTGCCTCCAGAGCTGCTGGGGCAAGGGCCAGGCCTGGCTGCTGCAGGCCTCACAGTGTGACAGTGAGGCGGCAGGAAGGGAAGAGGAGAGTCGCCCAGTGCTTCTGGCACCCAGGAGGCCAGAGGGGCTGCTCAGGCTCCACCTGAAAGCCCAGGGCCAAGGCAGCAACAAGGCGGAGGAGGCCCACTCCTCCAGCCCTTGGTCACCACTCCCTGCTCACAGAACAGCCATGGAACCCTAGCTCAAAGCCCTCCAGACACAAAGCCCACCTCCACCCCCCTCAATTACTGAGAAAGGACTTCCTAAACTCATGGTTTTCCTCCAAGATAATAAAAGTCAGAATTTGCACCTGCCCTTCATCCCTAACAAGCAGCCTTCCAGGGACCTCTCTTGGGCGAGCATCTCAGGGTTGTCTGCCAGGCACCTGCCACCTGCCAGAAGGCCCAGGGAGAACTGGAGCTGAAGCCCTGGGCACTCAGGAGTGGGAGGAGCCATGAGGGGACCTGGGTGCTCCGTTGCTCCTCTCTGAAGGATGACAGGCAATGAACAAGAGAGGAGAGAGAAGGGATGTGCCCCTGCTGCAGAACACCTGGCAGGGAGGACGGGGAAAGAGCCCAGGTCACCTGCCTGTCAGAAGCCACTCCAAGCTCTGCTCAGTAGCTAATACATGAGACTTTTGGCCACTGCAGATCTGGGAGGTGGGAATGTGCCTGCAGGTGGACACAGTGCTGACCTTCAGTACCTCAGACAGGGCTCCACAACCATCTGCAGAGTGAATGAGCAGAGCTGGGGCTTGCTCGACAGCAGCTGGGTATTTCAGAGGTGCCCAGGAGCAAGGAATGCCCATCAGAGCAGAATTTGCAGACACTACCGAAAGAACACAGAGAAGAACCCCACAGAGACAGAGAGAGGCAGAGCTGTGGGGCCCATGCCTGCTTCTGCCTCCCCCTTGAGCCTGTCCTTGCCTACCCAGGGAGGTGCCCTTGGTCTGGACCCTGTGTCTGCTGAAGTGGGCACAATGCAGTGCTCTACCACTTCAGAGACCCCAGCCTGGGTGGGGACCCTTGCCCCAGCAAAGAGGGGTGGAAGAGGGACTCCTAGGCAGAGGGAAGTAGAGGAAGAAGGTGGGCAGACAGCAATGGCATTCCAGTTCTCCCTGGTCATGTCTGAGCTCTAGTACCTCCCAGCCAGCAGCCTTGACCAAGTGAGCACTGTGCCCTCTTTTGTAAGGTGGGGAGCACACCCACCCTGCAGGGTTGCTGGGCAGGGAGCGAGTGAGAAGACGTGAGTAGGGTGCTAGCTCAGGGCCCAGCTTAGGGCAGGGGCTCCGTAAAGTGAGCTGTCTTTCCACCTCATTACCATTTCCATCTCTATTTAATGACACCCTCCAGGCTCTGCTCAGACACTATCTCAGTGGGGAAGCTGAGGCTGGCCCTCAGCTCCTGGACCCACAGGAGCTCTTGCTCTATGACATGGTAAACATGCCTGAGATTGTAGTCTTGGCCCAGAGACCATGGCTGGCCAGCAGAGGAGTCCCTCAGGGCCTGGCCCACCATCTACAAAGAAAAGCATAGAGGTTTCTAGGCAAACAGAAGGCAGAGCCAGGATGGACACTTTGTACAGATGTCTCTCCCCACATCAGTGTGCAGTAGCCATCAGTGAATGGTGTCAGGCTGGTCACCGGGCCGGAAGAGGAGAGGCAGGGAAAGAGAAGGTCAGGAGATGGGCCAGCCCAACAGGAAGGGGGAAGACAGAGCTTGTGCCCCTGTATTCTGAGGGTGCTGTCCCCAAGGGCCCATCCAGCCCTGCCCAACCCTGAGGATACGGAGAGCTAAGGGTACCAGGAGTACAGGTGCTGACCCTTGGGTGGCAGGGCATGCCACATCTCCTGGCAGAGCCAGCTGGTGCCACAACTTGGCCAGTAGCTGGAGCCAGCATTTCCAAGACAGCCTGAGGCCAGAAATCATGTGATAGTGGGGTCCAGGAAAGTGGCCCCAGCTCTTGGAACCTCTGTTCCCTCCCCAACCTATGGATAGAGGCTGATGGTGGAGAATGCTCTCCATGCCCCACACCCCAGGAAAATCCAGGGGCCCAGTAGAAGGGGCACCCGCTCCCAGCAGAGTCTGCAGATCTGCTCCCCATCCCCACCTTCTCTCTCTATTCCCAGCACTGCCCTTTCTGGCCCTTTGAGTTGCCCAGGCCAGGCTGGCCAGACGTCCACCCCCACCCCCACCCCCAGCTGCTCTTTGGGCTATTAATAGTGTCCCCATCTTCCCAGGGTAGGGCACCAGAGTCCTCCCCCAGCCCCCAAATACATTTGCCCTTGGCCTAATTATTCATAAAGGGACAGAGTCCTCCTGGCCCTCATGCCAACCTGGGAAGAGAACGGGGCAGCAGAGGCTCTGGAGGCCACATGGGGTACTGCCTGGCACAAGCAGGAATTGGGGGAAAGAAGGGAAGGAGGCAGTAACCCCAGAGCACTACAGTGACAAAAAGACAAAAGTACAACCAAGAGATGGAGGGGACAGAGAGAGGCAGAAGCTGAGGAAGACAGCAAGGGCCAAAGCAAAACACGTCAGGAAAGAAGGCAGGACAGAAAGCATCAGAGCAGGCCAAGGCTCCAAGGAGGCAGGTGAAGGGGGACCGCAGAGAGGAGGAGGCAGAGGAACACACACAGAACTGGAGGGGCGAACCTGACGAGAGAGACTCGAGAGCTGCTTCCTGGGCTGCAGCTGACTGCCAACATCTGCCTGGTGGGCACTCAGCAAGGGGAGGGGATGGGGAGGCCTCAGGACAAGGACCCCTGCCCCCAACACACAGGCAGCTTCTCAGGAAGGGAGGGGAGGAAAAGGGAAAAGAGGCTGGAAGAAGGACACCTGATGGATAGGAAGTGGAAAGTGAGTCCACACAGCAGGAGCCGCCCTCCGTACCCCCGGGAGAAGACCCTGCGCCCTGCGCCTGCTCACCAAGACAGTGGAGCTGGCAGGACGGGGGCTGCAGGGAAAGAGCACCAATGTCCCCTTCAATCTGAACCTACCCCCCTCTTTTTGGCCTTGATCAGGGTCCTGGTCCCTCCTGCATCCTACTGCCCCGCTTCCTTGAGAGAATTCATCCAGGAAATCCAGGGGTCTGGAGAGGAGAGCCCACCAGAACCCACTACCTCGATTCACCCTTTGGGAAAGCGGCAATCAGGCTGAAAGGTACCTGTCTCCATCCCCAGGTGCTCTACCTTTTATAACCTCTATGGGGCAGTATCCAGTACCAGGTGAGAGAGCCCAAGTCCTCTACCTGGGAACTTGCCCTGGTTGCAGGGAGACTGACTCTGGCTCATTGAAGAGCAACAAACACAAATGCACCCCATAATCGGATGGTCTGGCAAGGCCCTGCTCCTGCCTGCAGGCTGAGCAGTCCTTCCTTCAAACGCCACCCAAGCCAAAGCCTCTGGCTGGGCTGGGCAAATGGGTGACTCTGGCTCTGGACTGCATGAAAGCCCATGGACCTGGACATCAGATCACCCTGGTCATGAGCTTTCAATCTTCAGCCCCTCAAGGATAAAGCCTCTGTCTGTCCCTCCCAACTCAAGGATTGAACCCAAGCATGCTCTACTGAGCCACAACCCTATCCCTTTATTTTTAGGTCTTGCTAAGCTACTCAGGCTGGCCTCAAACTTGCGATCCTCTTGCCTTAGACTCTCCAGTAGCTGGGACTGTAGGTGTACACCACTGTGCCTAGCTCCTGTTTTGTTTACTGCAATATCCCCTGGCCCTAAACCCACAGCTGGAGTGAATAAGACTCTAAAGAGACCTTTCTAGACTCATCTTCCTACTGTAGCCACACTGGCCACCCAGGGGACAGAAGTACCAGCTATCTGGCACTTTCTGCCCCTGAAAAGAGAACATCTCCTGCACGCCAAATGACCTCATGCCCAACAAACTGATGTGGAAATCCTGGTAACACTAACCCTCCTGCAAAGTCCAGCTAGGCCTGGACTTTGGGTACAGGACTGGCCACACTGGGGTTGGGCTGACCAGAGGAAGGAACTTGAGGCTCCTTGTGAATGGCAGGGCAAGCCAGTGGAGCCTCTCTCCCAGGCCCGCTCCTCTCCTCACCTGGGTGGCCCCATAGCTGCCACTGTCCTGAGCTGCCCAGATAGGCAGAAAGGGTTTGGAAGCTGGCTCCAACTTGGAGCCCTGAGAGCCTTAGCAGGGCTAAGCCCAAAAGAAGGCCTCCTAAGGGCTGAGGTAGCCCTAGGTGCTGTGGGGCCCCAGCTCTGCAACTGGAAGCCTCGGCTCCAAAGCTAGACCTGCTGTTGGACCCCCAGTGTGTCTGTCTGGCCTCCTTTTGCAAAACAACCAATACCTGTTCAAACAGTACCGCCGGGACTTTCACAGAGACTTTCCCTGAGAATGAGCTGAGATGAGATGGTGCACTGTAAACTAACAAGCAGATGTAAGGACAGTTCAAGCTTCTGAAGGGACAAAATGACAATGACCCTTCAGACTGGCAGACACAAAATTCTCCCATTCATAATTCTCCAAAGGAATCAAGGGGGCATCCCAGGGTTGCCCTGATGCGGGGCTTTGGGAGGGCCACTCTGCGCTCCCAGACACCATAGCTAGGTGGCGCAGCAAGTTAACACTAGCTGGCCTCTGTGGACTGCAGCGGGGTAAACCTGTGGACAGCCAGCCCAGAGCTCCAGGGGACCCAGCAGGTTCCTTCTGCACACCCACGAGGCCCCAGCAGGCAGGAGAAGACCTACCCAGGCCCAGGCCACTCACACCCCAGGTTGTGCACCAGGGAAGGAGCTGCTTGAGGCACTGGCTCCTGCTGCTGCCGCTGCCAAGCACATCCCGTGATGTGATGTGAGGGCCGGGCTTCCCGTCTGCATTGATTAGGAACAGCTTGCAGTGTGGGGGCCGGATGAAAGGGGGCCCTGGAATGGGTGGGTGAGGAGAAGTGGGGGGCCTGCCAGGTGCATGGCTGGGAGGGATGTAATCCTGAGGGCCCAGTCCCACCCTGCAGGCCCAGCAGCTCGAGTCCTGCCTGCCTCTCTCAGAGAGGGGGATTCTGGATTAGGGGGATTCTGTGGCCATGTGACCCCAGGAATGCTTCTAACACACCAGGATGCCCTTACCTTTTGGCAGTGCAGACTTGTCTTTGCACTTGATAAACTTGGGAAAAGGAAGATCCCCCACCCCCAGCTATTGCAGAAGAAAAAAAAAGAGTAAAAGAAATGAAGACTGAAAGTCAAAGATCAGGAATCAGAGACAGGGAGAGAAATGGAGAAAAGTCAGGAAGGGGGGAGCACTAGCACTCTGCAGTGGTGGCAGCAGCCGGGCAGGCACACCCTCCCGGTGGCAGGCGGTGTGGAGAAAGGCCCCTTTGTTCCACTGGGAGGTTAGCCGAGGTGAGTCCCGCCCCCCCAACCCCCCTGACCCTGGGCGGTGCAAATCATTTCACTGGGCCTGGGGCTGGCCTAGCTGTTTCCCTGGCCTCCCAATCCTCCACCCCAGAGCAGAGCCATGGAGCTTGGCTGTGAGAGGACTGCTTCCTACCCCTGCCTTGCCCAAACACTAAGGGTCACACTTGCGGGGCTGGGCTAAGCTCCTCCAATGGTCTCTGGAAGCCTGCTCTGCCCGTCTTGACTGCAGCTTGTTCAGGCTTCTCCTAAGCTGTGGGCTTCGGGGTAGATTCAACATACAGCAGCACACTGCAAGAGTGAAGCACGTGCTATGCTGGGAAATGGAGCCCAAGAGGCCGGCTGGCTGGCCACGCCCCTCCAAATCCAGGCCTTTTCCAGTGACTTCCCAGGACTTCCTCAGAGTGGGGTCTGGGCTCTGTGCTAGTGTTGCCCTCAGTGGTCATCTGTCTCCAGTAAAGGGGGCTGAGGTCCTCCACCCCCAGAGCCAGCCAAAGCAGAGGGTGAACTGGGGGTGGATAGGGATAGGAGGTGAGAGATTTCTGAAAGTACCCCTCTGCTCTGCAACACACCCCTTCCCCATTCCCACTCCCAGCTCAAGTGGGGTGCACTACACACACATACACACACACACTAACACACACACACACACAAGCACTGGCACTCCCCCGCCATCCATTAGAGCTCCTGGCTACTCCTATGGGGTTTTCCACAGTCCTAGGAGCAAACTCTTCACACTTCCCAGAGCTTGGTGGTTTACACTTGACTAAGAAGTGTGTCCCCTTTCCAAACAGTGGTACCCTCCAGCTCCCACCCCAGGAATGTGCAGCAGAAAACCTGAAGAGGGGATTGGCCAGGATCCTTCTGTCCCTGACAGTCCTCTGGCCTCAGGATGGTAGGGGGGATATCTTCTCTTCAGGACACCCCAGTCTCCCATTACAGCAGCTAGAAGCTGAAAGTAGTGACAAAGGGAGGAGAAGGTGGTGTCCCTAACCTCCCAGGTCTTGTTGGGCCTCTGGCCTGGGAAGTGGGGCAAGAGAGAAGGGAAGGGCAGAGGGGCGAAGACAGGGAACAGGGCAGTGGCAGCAGCAGCTGGAAGTACAGGGAACCTGAACAGGGCTGCTGAAATCAGTTTCAAGAAGCTGCAGCTCAGATACACAATGTCCTGCCAAACCCTGTCCTTTAATTAAATTAAGAACGGGACAGACTTCCCAGAGTTTTCTGTGTGTGAGTGCATGTGAAAATCCTGATGTGCATGAATCCGGAGATCTGTCAGCATGTGCGTGTGTGCACATGTGGATGTGTGAACCCTGATGGTAGAGGAAGAAGAGTGAGGCATCAGGAATGGGGAGGGGAGAGGTGGGACAGAGACGCTCTCCCTGGAGGGAGACTCCAGACAGGGCTCTCAACCCCTACACCCTGAACTGTGGTCAGCTCATGGTCCGTGGTGGGTCCTGGGGCTGTCTTCACTGTAGGATATTGTGTGGCATTTCTGGCCTCCACCCACTCAGTGCCAGCAGCCTCATTGCCAAAGTCCCTTGGGGGCAAATCCAGCCCTGGTGAGATCCACTGCTCTTGGGCATCAGATGAAAACCAGCTCAATCAAGCCCTTACTATGGAGATGCGTTCCATCTCCCGTCCCCCTGTAGCACGCATGCTTCCAAAGTATTCTTGGGCCTTGCCACCTGGTCCCAGAAGAATCAGTGATAGTTCTACAAAGGGCAAGGTGCCCCTGACTTCTCCCAATGGGCGTGGCTACACAGAGTCAGCTGAAGTCGGGATCTGAGGTAATGCACACCTGAGGCCCAGACTAAAGCTGGTATTCTGCATCACTGAGGGAAGGGTCACAGAAGTGAGGGCTTACTTGCCTGGAGACAGATCTTGCAAAGACATCCCGAGTAGCCCCAGGCCGGTAGAAGTCTACCTACCCCACCACCAATCCTCTTGCACTATCCAGCCATCCCTCACACTGGGAGGCTCCAGAGAAGCAGGAGCTGGGGGGGTTCCCAGTTCAGCCCCAACTCAATCCAGTCCCCTTCCAGAGGTCACCTGTAGCAGTCTTGTTCTGAGGGTAGGGTCAGTTCCAACAGCCCTTCTCCCCTAGGCCCAGAGGAAGCTTGCCTCTCTCCCCAGCCCTCTAGGAGCCCTGAACAGTTCCCTTCTGGGAGCAGAGCCAAAAAGATGGGAGAAGGATGTTTATAAGCTGCTAAAAGGGAAAAGTGGGAGGAGGGGCTGAGAGGCCCAGGCCTCCAGGTAGTTCAGACTGGGGCCCTGCGGGGAAGGAGGAGGAAGGTGGCCTTCTCTGGGGAGCTCAGTATCTGGCAGACTGGAGGAGGAAGCAGCCCCTACCCACCCGCCACAACCACCCTAACTGTGCCACCAATGGGCTTCTGGTCCTCCACAGTAGCCTGCCAAATGACAGTTTCTTGACACTGGTTCCTGATCCACAGGACTCTGAGACATTACTGGGGTTTTTTGTTTTGTTTTTTGGCTTGTTCCCCTCTCCTCACCCTGAGGAGAACAGGACCAACGAAGAAGGACGGAGGGCCCTGGGAAACCTGGGAAACCGAGGCTGGGAGTGTGGCTTCAGGAGCTGCCTGGTGGGAGCGAAAGCCAGTCTCCAGCTCCTAGGGCTCTGCACACAGCTAATGGGAGGCTGGCAGCGGCAAATTGTTGTTTACTTTTAATTAAGTAAACAATGTCGGCTTCCGCCTCCTCCCCTGCCATCCCAGCCAGTAATTTGGGGGATGACAATGGGGCTGCTTCCTTCCTCCTGCCTTCTTCCCTCCCTGCAGGCACTCAGGCTCCCTCTGGCTCTGTGCAGTCACTGGAACTCACCGGCTGGTGGAGAAGGCTTGGGGGGGAGGGGGGAACAACAGGAAGGCCCCAGTCAACCTGCTACCTACTGAGTCCAGCAGGCTTCAGGCGCCCTCCAGAGGGTTGGCTTCACTGCCACCTCACTCAGGGGCCTCGAGGGCAACCTGGCCTCACACTTAAGACTACGGTCCATTCTCTCTGCTCCCCTCCACGCTGTAGCTCTCCTAACCACTGTCCTTAAAAGACCAAAAACAGGGTGACCAGGAGTCCCTGAAGGATGAGGCAGTAGAGATCAAAGCACAAGTTGGGAAGATATTCACCAAATTAGACAAGTCTTGCACAGGTATCCAGCAAGTGGAACCTTCTGGTCCCCTGGGGCAGAGCCTAACTCCCACCCCGGCCCAACACCCACCCCTGCTGCAGGCCACTAGGTGGTACCAGATTTCCTCGAATGAGGAGCTGGCTTTATGGCCCTAGTTTCTGCTGTTGCTGTCTTGAAATTCTTAACTTGCGAACAAGGGGCCCTGCATTTTCATTTTGCACTGGGTTCCACAAACCCTGCAGCTGGTTCTGCTGGGTCCTGCCTGGGGGTGTGAGCCCTGGACTCCCCCAAGTGGAGAGACAGGCAACAGAGCCCCGAGCCCTGGGAAGGCTGAATTTCAAACGAAGTATCCTGAAGATGGGGCTCCAGACAGATACACCTCTCCAAGCCCTCTGCACAGCGGGTGCACAGCGGGTGCACACACTGCAGAACTGAGTGGAAGGAAAGGGAATCCCTCTAGTTCCTCTCCCGTGTCTCCCTCTCAAGGATGAGCAGATGGGTCCAGAGTCAAGCCCAGCCTCCCTCCAGCTCACTCACACCCCCTCCTCCCAAGACTTTCCAAGGTGTGTGTATGGGGAGGGGTGTTGAGTTGTGTGCAATCCCCACTCCTCCCCCTGCCCCGGCTGCTTCCTCCACCTCCTTCAGAAGGGCGGGGTCTGTGGCTGCAAAGTTGGCTGGGGCTGGATGCAATTTCAGCCGCAGAGCAGGGCTCCCTGGCTGGAAGCAATTTTCTCATTAGGACCCCAGGCCTGCTTGCCCGTTGGTTCTCAGCCCTCACTCCCCTCCTGCGAAACCGCACCCCATAGGCCTCCCGACAGACCACTCACACGCACAGGGAACCGCACATGTACTGAGTCAAAGGGGCGATTGTGGGGTCAGTCCAGTGAGGTTGGGTGCAAGGAGAGTTGCTGGCGCAAAGCCCTGGCCAGGACGCTGAGGCACCTTCAGGACTCCTCATCCAGCAGCCTACTTCAGGCAAAGAGTGAATCCCAGTCCCCAGGACAGAGAGCAGAGCCTAGGGGATCTGGAGCCTGGCCCACCCTGAGGGCTGACCTCACATGACACTCCAGAGAGACCCTCCAGTGCTCAGGTCTGGCACCAGTGGATCCCCTCCTTGCTCAGCTGGGCCTGGGGCGAGCAGATGGGCTCTCAGGAGGCAGCCCCCCTCCCCCAGCCCCAAGGCTGCTCTAAGTGGAGGGTGGTCTTGGCCAAGGGAGGGGGGAGCCGAGGCCCCGGGAGGGGTG
Organism: Marmota monax; assembly: GCF_021218885.2. NCBI lineage: Eukaryota > Metazoa > Chordata > Mammalia > Rodentia > Sciuridae > Marmota > Marmota monax. Next base: position 25,364,718 of record NW_026695228.1, read on the forward strand.
GCTCTGCTCCGCAGACACATGTGGTTGGACTTAAAAAGCTATTAGGGAGTGAGGCGCTGGCGGGAGTGCGGCCGGCCCTCGCACCAGAGGCGGGCGGTAGGGGGGGGTAGATGCCGAGGCGGTGAGCTCAGCACCTCCCGCTCCCTCTCCAGCAGGGCCTGGAGAACTCAGAGGACCCTCACCCAGCAGGAGAGTGGGGCAGGCCCACAGGGAAGGAGAGGCAGGCTGCTAGCCCTTGGTCCAGGACAGATTCTGGAAAGCTCAGCAGTATGAGAACTCTAGAATCTATGATGGAGCTAACCTCTGGGGGAGGGGCGGGAAAGTTGTGCCCAGGGCTTGGATGGGACCCAGAAGGGCACAGACAGGTCCTTAGCTTCCCTTCAGCCTTCTTGGGGTGACAGCTGGCTGGGGGTCTCCTAAAGGAATGTGTGTGGGTTCTGCGGGGCTGGAAAGGGGGATTATTAGGACACCAGAAGAGAGCAAGGGAAGGGAAAAGTGGGCCCCACCCATCACGAGGCCAAAAAGAACCGACGGAAAGTTCCCTAGAGCCGCCAGCTTGTAAAAAGTTCCTTTACTTTCCAAATTATGAGCATTTTTTAACAAGGGGGGGGCAGAGCCATGATCTAGGACTTCATAAGACTGTGTGTGTGTGTGCACGCGCATGCACACCCGTCTGTGTCTGTGACCATGTGTAGCCATGACTGAAGGGTGTGCAACTTGCATCTCAAACTGCTCTACTCCCAAAGTCAGGTCACCATCTGAGGGGTTCCCACCCACCACCCTCCTCAGGTAACCACCATCCTGTTATGCCTAACCCCAGGGGGCACCCCACTGCTGTTACAAAGTGAGGTGTTGCTAGGGGGTCAGGCACATGAGCAGGACCAGACCTGGGTCTGGCAAGCCACTTGCTAAGCTCCATCCCCATCTTGCAGGCCTCAGCATCCTCAGGAGTAGGCTTTAGGATGGAATGGAAGGATTGCATGGAAACATCCTGCCCAAGGCTCTGGAGACCTTTCTGAGCTCCTCAGACATCCACTGAGATCACCCCCAGCTCCCCAGGATTCCAGGGCACAGTCAGAAGTGAGGAGTTGGTCCCTCTTCTGCTGTGTGGGGGCAGGAACTAAGTGTTTGGGAGACATTTAATCTTCCTAACTGCCCCATGGGGTGATAGTTATTTTCCCCATTTTTGTAGATCAGAACTGAGATGGTGAAATCAACCAAGATCAGCCAGGGCCTGAAGGAGTGGAACCTCCACTTGCCTGACTCCCAGGGCTCCACAGGCCAGGGGCTCAGCTCTTCCTAGGGGTCTTCTTTCTCAGCCTGGATCCAGATCCACCCACAGGAGAGATGGGGAACTGTGGGATGACCCTGAGCAGGGCAGGGCAGGAGAGAGGGGACTGCTCTGAGCCACCAGGAGTGGGGCCAGGCAGGCTGAGTGGGGGAGGAGCTGACCACGGAGAGCCGGGATCCTCGCTCAGGAAACTCGCAAAGAATGCGGTTGGCAGCAGGCCAGTGGGCCAGGACCACAAAGAGGCCTTTGTTTTAGGAGGTGTCCAGGGAGTGGATGGACAGAACAGTAGAGGTGGGGCCAGCACCCCTTGGGGTGGGACTGGGGAGCGCACACACTGCCCCCTCCTGTCTGCCTCCCCATGCCTCAGCCTAGCAGCAGCAGGTTCCCGCTCAGGGTCCTGACTCCAGGGAAGACCCCTGGGACCAGGTTGTCCCACATCTCAGCTCCCCGCCTCCCTCAGCTGGTAGGAGGGGATCTGCCCTAAATCTACCCTTCTGAACCCCAGAATATCCTAGGAACCCTGGGGGGAATCAGGGATAGGGGTGGTAAAGGGGCTCTCTGACCTCCAGGACGGACTGTCAGAAGATGGCAGAGTCGTCCCCTCCCTAGTTGTCCCTGCTTTCCTCTGGGGAAGGAAAGGAGAGGTTGTAACAGTCCCTCCCCCTCCCTGCTCTGCATTTGCAGAGTTTCTCTGGCCTCTTCTTGGCATCTGGAAAAGTTTGGGAAACTCAAAAAAAAAAATTTTTTTTTTTTTTTGGAGAGTTTTTCTATTGCTCCCTAGACCTGCCAAGAGGAAGAAGGAAGAGGGGGGCGGTCTGGGGAGTGGGGGACAGAGTAAAGTCAGAAGAGGAAAAGAGCACTTGGGGAAGGAGCGGAGGAGCACTCAGCGTGCCCCACAGCCCACTGAGCTCCATCCAGGTTTTCTGGAATTAACAGAAAGACCCCCCAAAAATGCCCTCAGGCCCACCCAGCACACCAGATTCACCTGGGTCCTACCCTGCACCATGCTCAGAACCGTCCCTGGCCACCCCCTACCAGACACAAGTGTGCTGCCACCAGGGAACACCTGGGCTGTGGGGGCCCGTGGAAGAAAAAGACGGGACATCTTAAGGATGAGTGGCACCAAGGACATGCCATATACAACTCAAAATTCATCCCAAGACAGAGCACGTGCCTGACACAGGACTGTTTCTCTGAGAGGATCAAGACTGTCTTGGTTAAGTGAGGTGATCCTTTGCTCTGATCGCCCCAGTAGTCAGGTTGAGGGCAAGATGCTGCCTTGAATGACCCCCATGAGTCATGGTGGCACTGCCCAGCAGCCCCAATGTGATTACCAGGCCATCCCAGGTGGTCCACCTGTGTTCCTGGCCCTTGTGTTCCCTAGGACAGCTCCCATCTAATCTGTGCCCTGGTCCAGGTAGCCAGCAGTGTGCCTTGGTCTCCCAAGGATGGCCCCACTCCTGGGGACAGAGTGTACACGTGGAGTAAGGGACAACTGAGGCTGGGGGACAATCTGGAGGATTAGTAGCACCAGGTACTAGTTGGAAGAGCAGAATCACAGGTCCTACTTATGGGGCAGTCCCAGGGATCCCTCGAGGGACTCTGGTGAAAGGTTCCTGACTGGGATTGCAAGAGGAGGGAGAGAGATGGGAAAGATGGAGTGCTGGAGAGAGACACAAGGGCAGCCAGCTTCTCTGCTCACTGTTAACCTGGGCACCACCTGGATGCCAGTGGACATTTGGTCTCCAATCCTATAGGCAGAGCAGAGAGCCAAGGAAAGACAGAAAGGAAGTAGTGGCACAGGATGGGCAGCTGGTGGGAGGGAGGTCTGCCGAGGAAGAGGAAAACCCCGCCAGCACAGAACGGGGAGCCCAGAGGGCAGGCACAGTGGGAGGGGGCACTGCAGAAGCGCCTTTGCCTTCCAGCCTCCGCTGGCTGCTCCCAGGAGCCACCCCGCCCCCTCCAGGCACCTGCTAAGGCGGCAGTGGCGGGTTGTGTTTCTTTAACCCCTGGGGCCTGTTGACACAGATTAGTATCGCTGGTCAGGGGTCAATAGGGAAGGCTCTTGAGGTCGAGACCTGAACAACTGGAGTTGTAATGAGCCACGTGGGGAAGAGGCCCAGGGAGAGGAGAGGGCCGAGGAGGGAGGAGGAGGGCTGGGCTGCTCTGAGGAAGGGCCTCTCCAGCACTTGCCTGGGCAGTTCTTGCCTCCCTGAACTTGCTGTGCTTGGGGCTTAGGAAAAATTGGACTCACTGGCCACTGCTATGGAGATGTTGATGTCCCTGAGTGGCTGGAGCTGGCACCCCAGGGAAGAATCTGGTAGAAAGAAAAGACATGAACAATGGCCAGAGGCTCTGACCTGTGTCCACCCTCTGGGGCCAGACAGAGGGCACTGGTGGGCCCTAAGATACCCCTGCTCCTCCTTGGGTCTACAGTGGGGTGGCACTGCACCCACCTGTGGCACATGTCCACCTTAGGCTACCTGGCAGAGCCTGAGCTGAGTGACTCACTTGAGTCATTTGGACCTTAAGGGGGGCTGGTGCAGGGCCTAGACAGTGTCCCAAGCTCCTGGTGGGACAATCTCGATTGAAGTCTTTGCCTTCGTCAACAATGGGATCCACAGCACAGCACCTAGGTGGTGAGGCAGCTGCTCCTGTGCCTCCTAGAGGCATGCAGGGTGCTTCAGCAACACATACCCTCCCAGTGATCTGCCAACATCATCAGTGCCACCACACTCCTCCCAAGAGCCCTGGAGGCTACTCAGGGGGCTGCTCCAGGCCTAAGGCCACCTCCAGGGGGCTGGTCTTGATAGGAGGAGATGATTGCCCCAGGCTGCTTAGCCACTCCCACAAAGGAGTAAGTGGGGGAGAGAGGAAAGCCAGGCCACATGTCCCTTGGGACTAAAGCCTCCCCACTATCTGGAACAGCAAGGCATCTCTTGTAAAGAGGAGTGAGCTCCCTCAGAGTCACTGGCGCTCCCCAAGTCCTGTCCTATTTACCTCCTTTAATTGCTCCATGTGGCTGGGCACCATGGCCCATGCTTGTAATCCCAGTGATCTGGGAGGCTGAGACAGGAGGATCACAAGTCCAAGGCCAGCAGTGTAGTATGCTGGAAGTCTGTGAATGCTGAAATACATGGCCTCAGCAGGGACCCAACCATGAGTGACCTGGTGCCTGCCTAAAAAGACAATGCCTCTTGGCAGAGAAGAGGATGGAGAGCAGCTGCCTCTTTGCAGGCAGTTACAAATCCCCAGAAGATAGCAATTCCCCTCCCAGATGCACACCTCCAGAGAAGAAGAATACATGAAGAAGAATACATGTCTACTTAGATACTTGTACACAAATGTTCACAACTGCCAAAAAGTTGTGACCATCCCAAATGTTCGTCAATGAATGAACAGATCATCAAAATGTGGCATATCCCACACAATGGAATATTATTCAGCCTTAAAAAAGAACGAAGCAGGCTGGGCGTGGTGGCGCACACCTGTAATCCCAGTGGCTCAGGAGGCTGAGGCAGGAAGACTGCAAGTCCAAAACCAGCCTCAGTAAAAGCAAAGTGCTAAGCAACTCAGTGAGACCCTTTCTCTAAATAAAATTCAAAATAGGGTTGGGGATGTGGCTCAGTGGTCAAGTGCCCTGAGTTCACTCCCTAGAACCAAAAAAAAAAAAGAAGCATTGATACCAACTACAAGATGGATAAACCTTGAAAATGTTATGCTCCATGAAAGAAACTACTCACAAAGACCATATATTATATGATCCTGTTTATAACACAGAAAGCAGATTAGTGGTTACTAGGAGCTGGGAGAAATGGGCCTAACTACTAGTAGGTATGGGATTTCTTTCTGGAGTGATGAAAGTGTTCTGGAATTAATGGTGATGGTTGCACAACATTGTGAATGTACTAAATGCTGCTGAATTGTACACTTTAAAGTATAGATGTCAGCTGGGTACAGTGGTGGATGCCCGTATTCCTAGAGACTCTGAAGGCTAAGGTTAGGAGCACTGCAAGTTCAAGGCAAGCCTGGGCAACTTAGCAAGACCCTGTCTCAAGGTAAAATATAAAGCCAGGAATGGTGACACATATTGTAATCCCAGTGCCTCGAAAGGCTGAGGCAAGAGGATTACAAGTTCAAAGCTAGCCTCAGTAACTTAGTGAGACCCAGTATCAAAATTAAAAAGGATTGGGGATGTGTCTCAGTGGTTAAGTGCCCCTGGGTCCAATCCCTGGTACCTAAATAAATAATTTGAAGAAATAAAAAGGTGTAGTTATGTAGCTCCTACAGAGCGGCCCTGGGTTCAATCTCGAATACTAGAGAAAAAAAATACAAATGTGCTTGAACTCACAATGGATTTATCTGCTGATAAACCCACTTTAAATTGAAAATATTATTAAGCTGAAGACATGTTTAATACACCTAAGCCATTGAACACTGGAGCTCAGCCTCGCTTACCTTAAATGTTCTCAGAACACTTCCATTAGCCTATAGTTGGGCAAAATCATCTAACATCAAGCTTATTTCATAGCAGTATCCTATAATTCACTGGATTCTGAAAGTGAGAAACAACGGCTGAATGGGTGTATTTTCCCACCATCATAAGGTCAAAAAATCCTAAATCGAACCATTCTAAGTCTGGGCCCATTGGTAGTGAGTTTTATTATGTGAATTATAGCTCAATAAAATACAAATCTGGAAGAGAGTAGAAGCTGAATTCAGAAAATGACAGTGGGGGGTGAAGAGTTGGGAGTCCTGGGGCTGCCACCGGGCCTGTGCTCAGCTGGCTGCGAGGCTCTGGATGAGGTGGTGATGTTCCCAACAAGGCCTGGAGCAAAGACAAGAGGGAGCAAGGGGCTGGGGAGGTCTCTCCTGAGGGCGGAGCACCAGTATGAGGGTGGAGCTGGAAAGAAGAGTCTGGGGCCCATGGGAGATCCAAATCTGAGATGAGCTGGGATGCCCAGTGGAGAGGGGCAAAGGTGCACAGTCGGCCAGGCACTGCTGCTGCTGGCAAGTGGCCTTGAGCAAGATGCTCCACCTGCCCAGCTGCATGTGTGGCACTGTGTTTCCACAGCCCCTAGCTCACCACCATCCTGGGCTTCGCAAAGCTGGGGTTCAGAGGTGCTGACAAACAGTATCACCCAAGGCAGGGAGAGCACCGGCTGTGTGGGGTGTAGGGAGCAGCAGAGTGTGGCCAAGCCCAGGGAAACCAGCCCTTCACAGCACAGAGCAAACAAGAGAACCAGGAAAGGGGCATAGGAAGAAAGAGGCAGGGATGAGGGAGGCACCGCCACTGTGGGGCAGAGAGGGCCCCAGGCCCTGGACCAGCCCACGCCACGGGCAATGCAGACAGAAGGCCAGGTAGGAGGGAGCAGGCTCCAGACCCAAGGCTCACAGGGCTGCCTGGGAAGCTGCGCACTCTCTCACCACGGCCTCTGTACCAGGCTTCCACCCTCCTTGTCCTCAGCAATAACCCTGCCCACGGCTCTGGGCCCTGGAGCTCAACACATGGCACCACTCAATGGTTTCTGGCACCAGAGAGGAATTTATTTCCTGGATAAAGCAGCCAAAATCGTTCTGCACCTTTGTTCCGCGAGCACGGTGCAGTCAGAGCCGACATTTTCTAATGGGGCCAGAGAAGAGAAACTCAAAATGGATTCAGGGAGGGTGAGGCTGAGGAGCAGTTCAAAGGCAGAGCACTCTGTGGTCTCGAAAGCTAATGGCGGGAAAACGGATGTGGCTGGGCTTATAAAATCAAATAGCCCAGGGTTTCTAGTGAGTGAGCTGTAAATCAAGCCCAGGACAGGTAAACCACCTGAAGCTTAAAAAGGGGACCCCCATCTAAGGCAATAAGTTCTACTCTGTGGGGAGGGGGTTCTGGGGAATGAACCCAGTGGTGCTCTACCACTGGGCTACATCCCCAGCCCTTTTTAACTTTGAGATACAGTCTCACTAGGTTGCTAAGGCTGGCCTCAAACTTATGATCCTCCTGACTTGGCCTCCCAAATGCTAGAATTACAGGTGTGTGCCACCATGCCCAGCAATAAGTCCTTTTTAAGCAAGGAGTCACCTTGCTGAGTAGGCTGACTCCAAGGAGGAACTTGCTCCCGATTCATGGTGGAAGACTGACATCTATCCCAAGGATCTAAGTGCTGACAGTCAGTCAGGGCTAGGCAGGAGAAACAGCCTCCTTCAAACTAAACCTCAGGGCCTTGAGAGTCCTGGATGGCTGGATTTCAAGGCATTCCTGGGGGGCAGTCCCACTGCTCCATTCCAGCACTCACGAACAGCCTGCCCAGAGCTGCCTAGGAGGGCAGTAGCTGCCCTTCTGATGTTCTTCATGGCCCGTGATGGGTCAAGGCCTTGGGCCCTTTCCTGATCAGGGTCTGTGATTTAGACCAAAACAATGTCCCAGGAAGGAAGCGAGCTGTCCCAGTGCCCCCAGAAACCATCTCTCTGCTCTCTTCACCCTCCCTTCCCCTTCTCTCAGCTCCTTACATTCACATGCATGGAGACGTGCACAGACACAAAAAGACACTCACGTGCACCGGGATCCGTGTAGAATCACCGCCTTGCAGCCTATTTACAGACATTTTACCAAACAAAACATCAACTCCCAATGTTTGACAGGAAGCCCCTCCTCTCTTGTCAGACACGATCCCTCCTAAAGGGGGTCCCCAGCGAAGAGCAGCAAAAGCCCCAGGAAGGGGAAAAGGAAGAAAAGGAGTGCGTGTGAGGCAAGAGAAGGTAAAATTATAAGGTTGGAGCTGTCAAGGCAAAAAAGGGGGGAAAACGCAAAGCGACTCCACTATTAGGGACTCGGTGTGAAATGCAGCATTCACAACAGCTGAAAATCTCAGCGCTTTGTCTGCAGGAAACATGAGACATAGTGGCCCAAAAGCTGGGAGGGCAGCAGAAGCCCCCACATGTGGCAAGCAAGCAGTGAATACACCCCAGAATAGAGGGCAGTGTGCCCACACCCATCTCACCCAGCTCACAGGCTACTCCCCACTGTGCCCTCCTGTCCCCCCACCCTGTCCTCTCTCCCAGACACTGTGGAGGGGGGTCAAAGAAATGTAGGAAGCGGGCAGTAGGGCCCATGGGGTGCTCCTTTGGTCAATGGGACTGGATGTTGGGCAATGTCCTATCCATTAAACAGCACCCCAACTCTTGCCTACCAGGGTTCAGGGACCACCTGCCCAGCTCTGTTCCTCAGAGTAGAAGCCGGGCCAGATGTGTGTCGGGGAAGCTGGAGCACGGCCAGTGTCCTTGCAAGACAGGAGCTGGAGGGTGCCAGCCCTTCCCATTCCTGCACACCCTCCTTCCAGAGGAGGCTCAAGCTGATGGAGGAGGTCCAGGCCCTACCCCCCAGATGCTTCTGGGGGCCATAAGGAGATCCTGGGGAGGGAAAGGGCAAACTCCTCAATTTTGGGTCCAGCTCTTACCACTGGAGGAGAAAGGAGCCTGTCAGGAAAAGGAAGGGGAAGGTACAGAAGTGACAAAGGGCTGTGATCCTCAAATGCCTGCCACTAGGTCAACACTGTGGGGTTATCAATCTGGGGTGGCTGCCAGTCTTCTCTTCTACTTCCTGGCCACAGACTGCCAAGTGCCCTGGGCCTGGGTCTCCAGGCACAGCACCAGGAAGGCCTCAGGACGCTGACCTGATTCCTCCTGGCCATCATTTCCTCTGCACAGCAAGGGTCTCCACACCTTCAGAGCCCTGACGCTGGGGCTTGGTGTTCGGTGTTCTCTGCTTTGGGGGGGCCATCTGTGTGGGGCCGGCCGTCAGCAACATTCCTGGTCTTTCCTGCTAGATGCCAGTAGCTTACTCACCCCCAGTAGTGACAACCAAGTTTCCAGACATGGCCAGACATCCCCGGGGGGAAAATGGCCATCACTGAGGACCCCTGTGCTACAGGACAGCCTCACATTCTCCTCGGGGGCCCAGCCTAGGTACACATTAGGAACTTCTGTTTGTCCATATAAATCAATGGCAGTGATGGCTAAGCAGACCCCTCAAAAGAAAGCTACTGACCCCCCCTAATAAGCACCACCTCAGAGTGGAATGCCAGGTGTCCTCCACTCCATGCCTATGAAGGTCACCCAGAGGTGGAGGCAGCCTTCAGCATGGGGTGGGGGAGGTCAGGATGCCAGGCCCTGTGTGGCTCAGAGGTCCCAGGCTTCCTGGAGGCTGGCCCTATTCACTGCCCTTGGTCCTACAGTCTCCCAGATCTCCCCAGCCAGACCAGCCCCTTGCCTCAGGTCCCCTGCTGTCCCTGTGCCATATCCAACCAAACATGGGGCTTTTAATAGCAGCTTCCTGTGGGGCTAACTCCCCCCACCCCTTGCCTCTCACTCAGTCCTGTTCCTGACGGTGGAGACACAGCGCCCTGTAATTACAGCAATTGTAATCTCTTTTACTAACAGGTAGATTAATAGCAAGGCAGGTTCACAAAGAGCCCCAGAAAGAAACTGCTCAGCTGCTGAGCGGGCGGGAAGGGCCTGACACTTCTCGGTAAGCACACCCGCCTGCTGATGCAGAAGCTGGAGCCATGGGGGCGCCAGGTAGGGAGTTGAGCACAGGAGGGACACATCAGCTGTGACCCTACTCAATAGGTGATGGAGGCAAGTCACTACACCCTCCCTGGGTTTCCAAGTTCTCACGACGACAACAAGATTTGAGCCTCAAGACCTGAGACACTTCGTCTTACATCCTCGGGCATAATGCATGCTGACATTTACACACATGCCCCAACCCACCCTTGTATACAGACACCCAGCTCCTGACACCAGGCACAGCACCAGGAAGGCCTCAGGACACACATGCAGACACCCACAGGCTATCGTGTGCTGAATGCCCACAGAGGAGAGGACAGACCAAGCTCCATAAGCACAGGAGTCCTGCCTACCACGACCTGGCCAGAGGTCCTCAAGGCTGGATGTCCTGGCACTGCCACGCTGCAGAGGAAGGGCAAGCTGGGAAAAGGGGAGCCTGCTGCCATGCCCTGTCCTCCTCAAGCTGCACCTCACAGCCTCCTGCCAGGCCTCAGGGATCTTGGGACAGTTCTCACCACTGGAGCCTGAGGACAGCCAAGTTGTGGGCAAGATGGAACACTACATGGAAAGGGTGGGGAGAGGGTTGGGCTGCAGCTCAGGGGCAGAGCTCTTACCTAGCATGAGTGAGGCCCTGGGTTTCATCCCCAGCACTGCAAAAACAACAGAATATCAGGATTCAGAGACAAAGAGTGCCAGAAGCAATAGATACTTCAACTTCCTTGAGCCAAACAGGATGTAGAAAGTGACTGAGGCCTAGTTTAGAAGTGAAGGAATACGTGTCTGTGCACAAAGATGGGAGTGCTGTGGCAGTAGGACCAGAGCCCAGTAGGAGCGTGCTCACTCACACTGAGGGACCCAGGCCAGGACACAAGGTGGTCGTTTCCTGAATGCTGGGATGGAATTAGAGGTGTCTGTGAGTGAAAACAAAGTCCACAGCCCCGAGGCAGGGCTCCTTCCTGAGCCTCCCCTCCAGTCCTGGAGAACACGGGCTGCAGCAGGCAAGCTGGGGTCCTGGTGCAGACTGCGGGTTGGCATCAGGGCTCAGGGATCGGCAGCAGCTGCTTCTGTAGGACTTCTGGGGGCACATGCTGGTAGCCACTGTGAGCTTGTACCTCAGCAGTGGCACTGGAAGTCTGCTGCCATTAAGATGCCATGGCCAACACCTGCTCATTGCCTGGCAGCATCAAGAGCCGCTCCTGCAGGCCCTGGGCTAGATGCTGGCATGGAATTGCCATGCCAGGGACCCTCAAGGGGCCATCTCCTTCAGGCACTGTCAAAAAGGAGCGGCTGCAGAGTCCTGGGAGGGAGCACCTCAGACTTACATAAAAACATGGCTGGAAGGTGTGAGAGTGTGGGCTGATGTCCAGGGTTAGCTCTCTCAGTGGGCGACAGCACGCGTCCACCAGGGCATGTGTGAGTCGATGCAAAGAATGAACGTGGAAATGTGACGTTCACCTAGAGAAGGGTGGGAGGACTGACTCAGGAACATGCATCCTAAGGCGACATGCATGCAGAGGTATGGGTGATGGCATCTGCCTGGGGTTCTGAGTAACGTGGACAGGGTGCAGCCTGGGATATAATGAGATGGGCCCTCAAGTACTATCTGCAGGCATCAAATTTCCAGATGTCAATGCACAACATATATTAGGAGTCTTCAAAAGAGTCCACACCTTCTGCCTACTAATTCATCTGCTAGGAAGCCCCCTCTAAAGTTAATAATGAAGAGTTACAAAGCAAGGTCCACCAGGACATCCACCTGAGCAGAATTTACAACAGGGATAAAGCTGACCCAGCTCACAGCCCTTGATAGGGCTGGGGGCTGTGGTGCACCTCTGTAATCCCAGCAACCGACCTGGAGGCTGAGGTAAAGGATTGGAAATTCAAAGCCAGCCTCAGCAACCAGCAAGACCCTGTCTCAAAATAAAAAACAAAAAGGGCTGGGGATGTGGCTCAGTAATTAAGCACCCCTGAGTTCAATCCCTGGTACCAAAAAAAATAAAATAAAGAAGCCTTGATGGAGGCGGGGGTACATCAACTCTAGCAAAATGAAATCTCATGCTGCCATTGTAAAAGCACTATTTTAAAATCTGTTATTATGTATTTGCTATACCAGGGATTGAACCCAGGGATGTCTACCACTGAGCTACCTCCCAGCACTCCCCACTCTTTTTGAGACAGGGTCTCCCCAAGTTGCCCAAGCTGGTCTAGAATTTTTGATCCTTCTGCCTCAGCCTCTAGAATCACTGGGATTATAGGTGATGCCACCAAGCCCAGAAAGCACATTTGAGCACCTATTACATTTGTACTAAAAGGAAATTTCTCATTCCCAAAATAGAAAGAGGATGGAAATCTCTTTTTTTTTTAAAGAGAGAGAGAGAGAGAGAGAGAGAGAGAGAATTTTAATATTTATTTTTAGTTTTCGGTGGACACAACATCTTTATTTGTATGTGGTGCTGAGGATCGAACCCAGCGCTGCGCGCATGCCAGGCAAGCGCACTACCGCTTAAGCCACATCCCAAGCCCAGAAGTCTCTTTTTATTATTAGTGGCATTGCTTCTGCTTCTCAACATTTTAAAAATGTTGAGAAGCAGAAGCAATGCCACTAATAAAAAAGATACTAAGCCATTAAAAATTAATTTTCTGAAAAATACTGACATGGTAGAATACACATTGTGTTAAAAATTTTAAAGCAGGATCCAAAGTCTATACCATGAACACCAATAAAAAATAAAATATGGTGGGGCTGGGGCTGGGGCTCAGTGGTAGAGCACTCACCTAGCATGTGCGATCCACTGAGTTCAATCCTCAGCACCACATAAAAATAAATAAATAAAATAAAGGTTATTGTGTCCAACTACAACTAAAAAAAAATTAAAATAAATAAATAAATAAAATATGGGCTGAGGCTATGGCTCAGTGGCAGGAGCACTTGCCTAGCATGTGTGAGGAACTCACTGGGTGTTCAATCCCTAGCACCACATTAAAAAAAGGCATTCTGTTCATTCTGTCCATCTACAACTACAAAAAAAAAATACGTATAATGGGTATAGAAAAGTGCAAAAAGGCTAATAGTAGGCTACTGAAATGGTAAAATTTTGATAATTTTTATTTTCCTCTCTACACTATTGTTTTTTGTTTGTTTAGCACTGGGGATTGAACCTGGGGTACTCAACCACTAAGCCACATCCCCAGCTCTTTTTATTTATTTTGAGGCAGGGTCTTGCTAAGTTACTTATGGCCTCACCAAGTTACTGAGGATGGTTTTGAACTTGCGATCCTTCTGCCTCAGCCTTCCAAGCTGCTGGGATTACAGGTGTGTGCCACTGCGCCCCGGCCTAAATTTGTTTTTGTTTGTTTGTTTGTTTGCTTGCTTGCTTTTTTTGGTACTAAGGGCTGAACCCAGGGGTACTCTACCACTGAGCCACTTCCTCAGCCTTTTAATTTTCTTTTAATTTGAGGTACGGTTGCCCAGCTGGCCTGGAACTTGACACCCTCCTGCCTCCACTTTCCAAACTGCTGGGATTACAGGAGTGTTGTGACCACACCTGAGCACTTATTTTGTATTTTTATGATCCTCAGCCCTTTTATTTATTTATTTACTTAATGTTGAGGTGTTTTTCAAAAATCTTTATTATATTTATTTATTTATGTTTTTTAATGTGGTACTGAGAATCGAACCTAGTACCTCACACATGCTAGGCAAGTGCTCTACTACTGAGCCACAACCCTAGACCCCTTTTTATTTTTTGAAACAGGTCTCACTAAGTTGCTTTAGTGTCTTGCTAAATTGCTAAAGCTGGCCTCAAATTTGCAATCCTCCTGCCTCAGCCTCTTGAGTCACTGGGATTATAAGTATGTGCCACCATGCCCCAGCCCCCTGCACTTTTTAAAACAGTGAATAGACAGAGAGGTATGAATGTGGTGCTCTACAAATCAGAACACAGTGAGACAAATGCAAAACCTTGGCGAGTTTGAGTTCTCTAAGCCTCCTGTCCTTTTTTTCATGCTAAAATGGACTCCAGCTCAAAGGACAAGAAGCAGCATGGAGGGAGACATTCTCAAATTACTGTTACACTCTGTGCACCCGCCACACAACCAAGATTAGGTGCCCAAGGCTCCCTGATGCTCCTCTGCTGAATGGGGGGTACTTTGCAGGAGAAGGCAGGCTTCTAAACGGGCCGGAGGAAAGAGACTTAAGACCAGGTGCAAGGGGAGGAAGCTGGCAAGCTGGCTGGAGTCTAAGGCAGAGACAGAAGAGCTGGGAATTCATTCGAAAACTACTGGAAATGGCTCTGGAGTCTGAACAAGTATAGGGGCAGCACCAGCAGCAGAACTGACTTTGGGGTCGGCTTAGAGAATTGACTGTGCATGTGCTAGTGTATGAAGAAAAAAATCCCCCTTCCACAGGAAGAGGCAAGAAGAGTGACCACAAGCCCATCTGCAGGAGGGGCCTGGAGACTAGGGCTTCTTTGGAGAGGGAAGAGAGGCAGAAGGAGCCTCAGAACAAAAGGTGAGTGATCCCCATGAGCTCAGGGTCACTCCTTGCCAATCTGCGCTGCACGGCATCCACCAGGCTAGTGTGCAGGGGTATCTGGCCTGGAAGAGAACTCACCCATCATCAGTAAGAGAACATACCCATCACCCCTTGGACTTAATCTAGAGAGGATGTGGCCTTTGGAGGCCGTTTGCTGTGTGGCCAGAAGTGGGGACACCCCTCAAAGCGGACTACATAGCAGGCACAGCCAAGGAGACAGAAGGCAGGCCTGGGTGTGGGTAGAACGAGCTAAGCTGGGGCTTACTTGCCACAGAGTGGGCAAGTAACAGGGTTACCCTCTGCAACAAGGTGCTAGGGGTGGAGGAAAAGCTAAGAAGAGGACTACTCTTCCCCCACTTTCCTGATACCTCATTGAAAGGGAAAAATACATATTTTTTGAGAAACCAAGTCCCTTTCAACCAATAAACCCTAGCATTCACTTGTATGCTGTGCTTCTTCTAGTGTTCCAGAAGCTTCTGTCACTCAGCTGTCAGGACTCCCCCTTGGTGATATCTGCTCACAGAGTACACCTGCTGCTCCCCATAGCTGACCCTTGCTCCATCCCCAGCCCCTTTCTGGTTTTTACACCACTGCAGGCCTTTGCTCCAAATCTCAAGGACGAACCATCAGCTGCTCCCCAGCTGAAGGTTAATTCAATACTCAGAATGGGTTTATGGATCCGTATAAAAGTATATGTGGGCAAGAGACAGGTGTAAAAACAGATAAAACACAGCCCCCACTCCAAAATTCCAGCTTAGCAAGAGAATCCTACACAATTATGTGCAAAGTGACACGGGAGAAAAGTAACCCAGCCCGCAGCTTACAGAAAACTGGGGCCCGCCCAGCAGGCTGCTCAAGCCTGTGGCCGACTCTCCAGAGGTGCCTGTCTTGTGACAAGACACAAAAAGGCAGGACCTGCCACAGTGGGAGGGTGTGTGGGAGAGTGCCTCTGCCCACTGCCCACAGACAAGGAGGCTCACCAGGGCATCCCTGTAGCCAGAGTGCTTTGTCAGAGAGGAACACAATTCAAGAGGCCTTGCCAAGCCAGGCTGGCATCTGAGTAATTATATTAATGAATCTCTGAGTTACAAAATCTAATATTAGATGGTGGCTTTGGTACCATCATCCTCAGTTACCGTCCCACGTGGCCAGGAACACTCCTGGGCAGCAGCATGGCTTGAACAGATCGTGTGCGCACGCACAGCAAATGTGTGTGTGGTGTTTAATTTAAAAGAAATGCATGTATTTGAAACTGTGCCCAGAGATCTGTGTGCTGGGCCCACTTTATAAACCATGATACCATAAATAAGTGAGAGAAATCTGGCCCGTCCTCAGGGCAGGGGCCTCTCCCTTGGCCCCCTCTCTCGGGCTGGCAATATCCTGAGGATTGTTGTTCTGTGGAGCTACGGCTTTTGTGCTAGAAGCAAGCGCGGCTCCCCAGTTTCCTTTGCCCAGCAGGCAGGGCCCTGCATGCAGACTCTTTTGCCCTGCCTCCCCATCCCTGCCTCAGCTGTCTCCATCCCACAGCCAAGCTCAAGAGGCAGGCTTGATACACACAAAGAGTAGGTAGCCTGGGGTCTAGCTGGTCCCCACCTCTGGCCAGACCGCTGCACCACCATCATCCTGGCCATTATCTGTGGGCCCCAAGTGAGGCCAGCAAAAACGATGACCCAGTTGGCCACACTTTGCATGAGGTCAGGGACAGAGGGTGCCAAGTCAACTGTAGCCAGGTAGGAAACTAAACTGACACTACACGCAGGTGAAGGAGAAAGTGCTGTGGCTTGTGATGAGACTTCACATATGCCAGGCAAACGGACTCTTCTATTTGATTGATATCACATAGCTTAGAGCCCAAATTCCTGTAAACCCCACTTGCCAGGAGAGGCTTTTGCTCCCCTATGTTGCCAACTTGTCTATTTCATTTAAGAAGTCTTTTGGAGAACTCTTGTCAAGCCCTGGTTGCTGGGGTTAGGAAACCGGCCTTTATGGATACAAGTTCTCATCCTGGGGCTGGTGCAGTCCAGGGAACTTGTGAGCCCAGAGGCTATCGCAGCCTGTTTGGGTCTTTGAAGGAAGAGATGACCTGGAAGGCAGGGAGAGCAGTAGCTTTTGCATTTTGAAAGCTCTCTGGCAAGCAGTAAGAGATAAGCTATTGGATAATTTCCTCTTTTTTTTTTTTTTGTCATACTGGGAATCAAACCCAGGGCCTAACTCATTGTAGGGAAGCCCTGTACCATTGGGCTACACTCACAGACCTTTATATTTCTTATTTTGAGGCAGGGTCTTGCCAAATTGCTGAGATTGGCCTTGAACTCGTGGTCTTCCTGCCTCAGTCTCATGAGTCGCAGGGATTACAGGCGTGCACTAAAGCCCCCAGTATTTTTTAAACAACAGGCACAGGGTCTAGAGCAGTGGTTTCTTGCAGTGGTTTCATGCTCAGAAGTCTCACCTGCAAAAAGCTTCTGAGCTTTGTGAGGGGTAAGACTCTTGCAGAAGCTTCAGATTTCCTAGTACGGTCTCCCAACCCCAGACCCCTACACAACCAATGAAAGAATAGAAAACAAGGCTGTAAGAAGTTCACAGAGGCAGCTGGGCAGCCCACTTGGCCAGCAGTGGCAAGGAACATCCTAAGGAACACACACAGCAAGGTCTGCCAACCCTCCCCCCAAGGCAGGGTTTCTAGGCCTCCACACTAGATGATTCTTTGTTCCTGAGGTGTTGTCAGTGCACTGGACTCTTCCCACCGGTAACAAATACTGTCAAATGTTTCCTGAAAGGCAAAATCACCCTGGTTGATTCAAGGATAACCAATCGTCCTGGTTTTCTGGGACTTAGGAGTTTCCTGGGACAGCACAAGGGACTTAGTACTAAAACTGAAAACCTCTTGATAAAACTGGGTCTAGATGGTCATCCATATTTACTCCAAATTAACTTCAATACCCTACCTGCCAACAAAGAGAATCTCCTCCCTATGCTCAGGAATATGAGACCCAGCTCTTCACCACTCACAGGAAACTCTCTCTCATACACCTAAAATACTGTGGCCCACCTCACACTGTCCTGTCTCCTCTTCCTTCCCAGGCGCCAACTCCCTCCACCATTATTGCCACGAGGCTCTCTGAGATCTTTGCCAAATTGCTTGCATATTTCTTCTGTTACTAAGGCTGAAACTGGCCTAAAACCTCTGGTTGGAGAAACAGCCACACCCTGAGGAGGACATGACCAGGGCATAGAGCTTGGGTCTGTCCACATTCAACTCCTCTTCGACAAGTGACCCCAGAACTATGGAGAGGCCACCTGGGACAGAGAAAGACAGAGGAGACCATTTAGCTCTCCTCTTCCCCCTGACGCAAGGTCAAGGCTGGCATGACCTGCTACACACAGGGAAGGAGACCCTAGACTCTCTAGAGGTTCAGATGAGAGGAAATGGAGTCCACTGCCCTGTCATTGTGTGGCCTGTCTCACTGCCCCCAGGACTCCACCCCAGCCTGGTCAGCCCTAGGCTCAGCACCACCCCCTACCCAAGTATTCCACCATTTGCCTCCTCCTTCTAAAGGCCTCTCTTCACTTGATCCCCTGGGGAGCGTTCCTGTTACTAAGGAAACAATGATGTCATGTGGCCGGGTGGGGCTGCAGGTTCCTCCTACCACCCCCTAACTAGGTACCATGCCCACTGACGTCACTGCTTAGAAATTTATAGCCCAGCAAGGGTATTTATAAGGTGGCTCTGGTGTGACCACATATTCAGTGTGGGGCTGGTGGTTATTTATAGCCAGAGGATATACACTTATTACACCCCCTGTCTGTATTCTGGGCCACCTGTTATATAACTGCCATTATGCAATAACGCCCATTATATAATAATTATGCGCTAATGGGGATATAATCTGCAGGCATAATAAGGACACACTCCCTAAGGGCTGCACTCGGCCAGCCTCCTGCAAACCGCCTCAGGGATCTCCTGATCTCTTCACCCTGCTCCTCCCAGCCCAGGAAAGTCACCAGGTGTCACCCTACTCCAGGATCTCTCTCTAGCCAGCAGCCTTCCCTAGACCAACAGACCCAGTGGCAAAGCCCTCTCTGGACTCATTCTCCAGGTCTTCTCTGGCCTCTTATCTCCCCAGCCCCACGCCTGTCTGGAGAGGATGCTTTCTCAGGCTGAGCTGGTATGCACGCTCCCTCATGCGCTCAAGCTCCCCCCACAGCTCCCCCCACCACCACCCCCCCCACCCGCCATGTCTTTAATTTTGAAACAAAGATACGATGGAATAAATTCTGGAAGTGACTGATGTTTTACGCGCCCCCCACCATTCTAGGACAGGAAGCCTGCCAGACGCCAGGACAGCTGGAGGAGGGTCTGCCCCACACACGGATGTACCCTAACCCTACAGGAAAGACTTGGGAAGCTGACCCCAGAGGCAAGGCGCATGGACCAAGTCAGGTAGCCAAATGGACCTCTTCTCAGCAACCTTCCCACTGGCCTCGGACCCCTAGCAGGCACTGAGGTGCCCAGAAGAATGAGGCTGCAGCCCTGATTTCTATGGTGGTCAGGCTACACTGCCCCAAGGATCCCCAGGGCAGGATCCTGGCCACTTGGACACCAACACACACTCTGCTATTCCCCCTTCTTCCAGGAAGGACAACCTGAAGCTGTCACCTCAGGGGAAAAGAAGATAGGGACAATGGCTCTGTACCTAGGATGACAGGAACCAAGTATAAAGGCAGGGGGCGGGAAAAATTAAGACCACCAAGGCGTCCTACAGAGCCAACTCAATTAACCCAAACAACTGTCTGCTTCTAAAATAGATCTCTATATTTAAAAGTTACTTGATATATGAATTCATGAAAAAATTAGAAAAGCCTACATGAATCTGTAAAGTGAGGTCCTCAAAAGCATGGGGCCGTGATCTGGGGAGGAGGTCTTGCCTCTTAAACTTCCCAACTGTTTAAAGTTTCACAGTGTGTTTTACTACTGTAATTTTAAAAACTCAAATACATTGTTTAAAAAGGATACTGCTGAGTGGGTGCCATAATTCCAGTGACTTGGGAGGCTGAGGCAGGAGGATCACAAGTTCAAGGCCAACATGGGCAACTTAGTGAGACCCTGTCTCAAAATAAAATTAGTAACAATTTTAAAAGGGCTGGGGCTGTAACTTGGTGGTAGAGTGCCCCTGGGTTCAATCCCCAGTACTGCAAATACATAAATTAAAAAAGAATTAAAGAATTAAAAAGAAAGAATTAAAGAATTAAAAAAGAAAGACTGCATGGGGCTGGGGTTGTAGCTCAATAATAGAGTGCTCACCTAGCACGTGGGGGCCCTGGGTTCGATCCTCAGCACCACATAAAGATAAATAAATAAAATAAGGGTGCTGTGTCCAACTACAACTGGAGAATGGATACTTGGGAAAAAGAAAAAAAGAAGACAGCTGGGCTGGGTTGAGGCTCAGTGGCAGAGCACTTGCCTAGCATGTGTGAGGCACAGGGTTCGATCCTCAGCACCACGTAAAAATAAATAAAATAAACATCTATCAACAAGTAAAAAAAAAAAAAAGAAGAAGAAGACTGCTAAGACCCTGCTACGACCTTTCTGGTCTCTGCATCCCATGCTACAGGAAACATTTCTACTGTTCTTTGGCGTTTGGGATAGGCTCATCACAGGGGCCTGGTCAGCCCAGAAGCAGACGGCCTGTTCCAGGCCCCATAACAGCAGCACATAGAGACCAGAGTGCAAGAGCAGTGTTCAGCAGGGGCATAGGAAGGAGGTAGGCTCATTACCCCACGGGGGAAATGGAACACAGGCTGCATCCAGAGCCCCCAGACTACTTCAGCCCAGGGTCCTACTGTTCAGATGGGGAGAAATGGCAAAGGACACACAGGGGAACAGCCAGGTCTCAGAGGTTTAGTCGCCATGCAAAACAAAAAGGTATATGAAGCCCTAAAATGGAAGAAAGGCAAGGAGTAATAAATACAACAAGCAGTCTGTCTGGATCCCTGTTTCTTCCAGGCCAGAGGTCATCAGCTGGGAGTGATTCTGTCCCCAGGGGACACTAGGAAATGGGTGGGGCTATTTTGGATCAGTAAGCCTTGGGGAGGGAGGTAAACTTGGGATCTAGTGGGTCAAGGCCAGAGGTCTTGCTAAGCCACCTGCGATGATCAGGAGGATTCTTCAGGACAAAGGAGTCCAGTCCAGGCATTCACAGTGTCATGGTCGGAACCATGGGTGTCCACATTCATTTTTATGTCAAACTGTAATTCCAAACAGACTCCCGGGAAAAAGATGTGACAGAGCAAGGATCAGGGTCTCCAAATCCCACAGAGTCGCCTGGGCTAGGCCTGCATTTCCTGCACAGTCCACCTGCACTGTGGCCTCTCCCAGAGCCCCAGGGAGGGATGATAAGAAGCTGAGCTAAAAAAAAAAAATAAATAAATAAATAAAAACGAAAAGAAGCTGAACTGGCCACAGCAGGGTGGCAGCATCCAGACCCTGTCTAGTTAGTGTGTCACCTCTCCAGGGCAGAGTAGGGATCTGGGGCAGCTATCGGGAGGCAGAAAGGCCAATGTTCAGGACAAGGCCAGGTGCCTGCTCTCTCTCTCTACCCCACGTGCTCACAGGCTGGGGGAGTCCTCGAGTGGAGCCCCAAGCTGGGCTCTAGCCCCTCCTCTAGAGAGTGATGGAGACCACAGGGATAGAACTCGCCACCACCGGGATCCATAAGACTTTCTTCTCTGAGATTCTGCCAAGGCCAGTAATCTCAGAGAAGTTCAAGGAGCTGTGAGGCCCTCAGGCCAAGTGTTAACTGACCTGAAACCTGGGGTCTGAGCCATTCTGCGAGAAACTCATTGGGTGACCTAAGTCCCTTGACATCTCCATACTTTGGTTCCCTCCTCTGTATGGTGGATAAAATAATACTTGCCCTGCCTACATCACTCAACCACTGTGAGGAGGAAATTGGCTCCCAGCAGGCTGAAAAGGCTCAGTCAGCTGACAAAAACAAGCTAATTCTTTGCTGTCTTGCAAGTGTCTGTACACTCTACCTGCACAGGTCAAGGTTCAAGGCAGAAAGGTCACCTTCCAGGAAGCCTCACTGGTCTCTGAGTCTGGAGTGCTAGTTCCTCCCTATGTACAGAGACCTCTACATGTGTCACCTGAGTGCACACACATTCAGCCAGGAGTACAAGTATAAAACTAGAATATGCCCAAAATTTGGAGAGATAATACATGGCTAAGGCCATACTGGGTCTTCAATGGAAAAATGGAATTAAAGCAAGGAACAGTCACCTTCCTCTGTCAACAAGATACAAAAAGTTCTTGGGAACCTGGACAGACAGACAACCCTTAAGTGATTGGGTGACCCCCAATAACAGCAATGGAGGCCCTGACCCTAGGGTGGCAGTGGTGCACCATGTCAAAACTGAGACATAAAAATATGTTGAAAACCCAGAATACCTGCTACTAATAGGCCATGGCAGCTCTTGGGGGGACAGAGAAACTGGTCACAAAGGTCACCGCCAAAATAATTTTTTAATCCCCAAAGGACCAGAAAATCAGGTATAAGTATCTATATAGACAAAGTAAAGAACGCAGGCACCCAGGGGTATAAAACTCAGGCCATCCAATCCCCCTCACCCCAGCCCCTCTGCCTTCTGGGACCCTGTTCTAACGCCAACAACCCTTCGGCTCAAACACGCTTAAAATGGCGACGGCGGCCTGCAGGGCCGGGCGTTTGTCATGCTGTTTTCCATGGTGCCCTTAGTGCCAAAAAAAACCTATCATCAGAAATGCCATCAGCTATATTTATCTATCTCTCAGACCCCCAGCCTCCTCTTCCCGTCTGCCAACCAGGCCCTGCGGAGCCCCCCCTCACCCAGTGGGCACACGTCCCTGTTGCTGATGCCCGTGACCACCTGCCCAAGCCTCTGTCTCTGCCACTCTCTCTTCCTGAGCCTGGAGTATCAGGCCTCAGTGCCAGCCAGCAACACCCTAGTGTGCCACTGGTGTGTCAGAGATACCCAAGTGTGCTCCAGGTATACATTCTATAGGTACTGGTGGGGTGACTTTGGTCTCAAACCTTGGGCAAAGATGGCCTTCCATCTCCTCTCAGCCTGGACTCCCTGCACGCTGGGGCCGTGGCAGTGCTGCTCTGCCTGAGTCGTACATGCGTGGGGGCCCTGGGCCTTTGGGCACCATTCCTGGGAAGATACCTGGCCACCAGGTAGACCTCTCATCCCCTCCTCTTTACTCCCTGACACAGAGCAGGAAGCCCCAGCCTATATTCTGAGGCACCTAAAATACTTAAAAACTGTGTATGCTAGAAGGAAACCCCTGTCCCTCCAACCAAGAGGGCAGGGGTGGAGTTGGGGATGAAAAACAGAAAACAGTCAAGATTCACGACCCACAGCGGTGACGGGTCTTATGCAGATACCAGGGACAATCAGGGAGAGCTGTGTGGTGTCGGCACTTCAGACCCTTCTCCACCCAGCAGCAGGCTCCAACCCAAGCCTTCCCACCCTCAGGCCCAGCTGGAAGAATTGCCAGATCCATGTCTATAGGGAGAATCAACAACTATATTCCAAACCCTACCCCTCCTGCTGTGCTGTGGAGGCACCCCTGCCGCCCAGACCCCACCCAGCCCTCTCCCCAGCAGGCCATCGCTGCCTCGAGCCCCTAACTCAGAAAGAAGTTCCAGGGAGCCAACTCCTCTGAGAATGAAGCAACCCAAATAAAAATCTTAAAACCCAGAAGCTCTTTCTCTCCTGCCCCCCTCCCCCTCCGCTGGCAAATGAAAACAAACAAGAAATCAAAGAGGCCTTTTGTGTGAGCACCGGGCTGACACGGCTGGGGCCTTTGAAAGACTTGTGAATCGGACACTGAAGGATGAAATAACTGAAGCGTGGCAGCTCCTGAGTCGGGGGCTGGACAGGGCAAAGAGAAGGGGTGGGGAGGCAGCCACCTTCTCTGGGCAAAGGGGGGACACTGCCACTCCCTCTCTGCCCAGCTGCCGCAGGACATCAGAACAGGGAGAGAATGTGGTTCTGGCCTTGCTGTCCCTTCTTGATCTGCTCTGGACCTGGACCCTGGGTCTCTGCAGCACTGGAGAATGGGCACAGAGGGCCCTGCCTCCTGTTTCACAACCAGTGAAGGCTGAGCTGCTCCCAAGGAACCCTAGCGGCCTTGCCTCCCCTCCAGCATGGGTGGCTGCAGGTTCAGGCCAACACGATGGAGCTCTCGAGAGGTCATCAGCAGTCCTTCATCCAGAGGCTGACGGACACACGAAGGATTTTCTCATTCTTAGAGATCTCGGAGCCCCTAGGTAACACCTTGCTCACAGTACGCTAAGTGTGCATTTCATGGGTAAAGGAAATTCTTCCCTCCTTTAGCAGTGCCTCGGGAAGTTCTTCTGCACGTCTGGATCCCAGCCCTCCTGCTGTAGAGTGGCCTGTTTCCTCTGGGCTGGGATGGAACACAGCTGGTCACCATGCCTGTAATTACGGGCTTGGCCATCCAGCCTACTCTGGCCTGTTCACAGTCCACACTCTGCGGCTCAAGCTCAGAAAAGGATGATTGATTCTTTTTTTTTTCTTTTTTTTTTTTTTCGGTACTGGGGATTGAACCCAGCAGGGCTTTACCACTGAACTACATCCCCAGCCCTTTTCATCTTTTTTATTTTGAGACAAGGTCTAAGTAGCTTAAGACCTTGCTAAGTGCTGAGGTTGGCCTCCAACTTCTGATCCCCCTGCCTCAGCCTTCCGAGTCGCTGGAATGACAGTGTGAGCACCCAGGTAGGGCAATTCTTTTTTTTCCCCTTGTGCTATTGCCTCCAAAACAGCCAGCAGATCAAGCTCTCTACCCATGTGCTTAGGCGGCTCAGGCACTGACTGGTTGGGCGGACATCACTATGAACAAAGGGGACAAGGGCAGGTGGTCAAAGGAGTCTGAAAAATAAGCTCAAACCCAAGGACAGGGAGCAGGCAGTTCTGCTCTCCTCTCTGGGGTCATGGCTGACCCCAAGAGAGGCTGGCCTGAGCCTTGTCATCCTTCCACACCATCCGGAGCCAGGCATTCTAAGTCTCATTAACAGACAGACGGTCCACAGCAAAGGCGGCCTTGGCTGGCTTTGTGGGCAGGCAACCTCCGTGATCGCAGACCCTGCACTTGGCTGGATGCTCTGTCTGCTGTGAAGATGCAATGCCAAACAGTTTTGAAAAAGGAGCACTGCATTTTCATATTACTCTGGGCCTGGCCTATTACGTAGCTGGAAGGCCCTAAAAATGGAGCTACCATGTTTAGCTGAGATCTGATCATGTTTGGAGTTTCTGAGTTCAATTTGACCACTCCAGCTTAAGGAGACGAACCAGGGCCTTCAGGGGATGGTGACCAAACATGGCATGGGCAGTGGGAACTATATTCAACACAGGAGGCAGGGGGGCCAGGGACATTGTCCTGGAGAGAAGACAGTTTCCTGGGGGAAGACGTGGAAGGGAGATGTGAGAACGACCTTCAGTCAAAAAGCTGGTGTTACAGTAAAATTGGCTTTCACCTGGGGTGTTCCCTAAGACACAAACAAGATCAACAAGTGAAGGTGACAGGGAAGGACCCTGAACTCAAAGTAGCTGCTATTCCTGCTTGCCTGCTAGGTGCCAGGATCTGTATCTATGGGCTGGTTTAATCCTGGAGCCATTCTTTGAACTAGATGAACAAGAGAATTTTACAACCACCAAAGCTAACAAAGACAGACTCTGCTTACAGGATGTTCTAAGGGGGACCCTACATGGGGTTAAAGGATGATCCACAGATTTTGCTAATTTCACTGATCCGAGTTCCTAGGCCCTGAGGTCTTTGCCAACCCTGGCACCAGATGGCGCTGCCTCAAAGAGAGACCAGCAGCACTTTGGGGCCTTGAAAAAGGAGGTGATGGGTATCGGTGGACCCTGAGAATGCACCTGCACTCCTGCGGCCCCTCCTGCACACTCACACCAGGGCTGCCAGAGAGGCTGACAGTCCACCAAAGGCTTGTGGGGCATCCTGGTACTGTCTTAGCAGGGTGGACACTGCCAAACAATACCCTCTACCACTAGGGAAGGATGTAGATGAGAAGCCCCCCACTGGACCTGAAAACTAGTGCTCACTACTAATCCCCAAGCCCTAGAGCAGAGAGCTAACACCAAGAGAGTGAACCCACACTTGAAAAAGGTCACTTAGCAAATCCACAGATGCTAACCCATTTCCCGAGACAGGTAAGGCCAAGCCCAGTGGTCCCAGGACCTGGAAGCCCGGATGAAGGCAGAATTTCCTTTCAGAGCCACACACTGAACCACCCAGGGCAGCACAGCCTGCAGAGACCAGACAGGGAAACTCTACAGGACAAATGACGTAGTCCCTTCAACTACAAAACTGCCAGAAAAGAAAACAAGACCAAGGAGGATCACGACCACAAGGACAATGACAATGACAACTGCCACCATCACCACGGCAGATGGACTAACTGTCACAATTCAATCTATATCCTAATTCAGACAAACTATATACAAAAACTAGAAGATAAGTAGGGGAATGGGAACATTAACCAAGTATCTGATGAGATGAAGGAAATTTGATTTTTCCCAGGTGTGATAGTGGCATTTAGTTCTGTTTTTCCAGAGCCCTTATCTTTAGATATGTGCACAGAAATGTTTGTGGATGAAAAGACTAGGATGCTGGACTCTCTTCTAGATGGCCCAGTGCTGGCAGGCAGTGGGGGTTGGATGAGTTGAGACTGGCCCTGACTTGGTGACTGTTGGCACTGGTGATGAGTGTCAGGGGGGTTCCCTCAAAGTGTGAAAGCTTCCATCATGAAGGAGCTTGGATAAAGAAAAAAGCCACCACCAGAATACCTGGATGGATTTTATGGGCTTCCCCTATGGGCCCACTGGAGGGAGCTGACCGGAGTAGGTGGACAGTTCCATTTGGTCAAGCATTTTACTGGATTTTTGTTTGTTTCCTAGGACTGAGGCCTAGGAGAGCCAAAGAAGCTCTGGAGGTAGTCTAGCTTCGCTTCCGGGTCCACTTGGCCGTCCTTCCTCACACAAGGTCTCCACTGCCTGCTTTCCTTGCTGGGCCTCCTGCTCTGGAACACCTCTTCTGGATGGAAGGACATCATCAGGAAATAGACATCCTCCTACCATGGCAAGGCTCTCTGATCCTACCCTGCCTCAACAGATTTTGCTAATTTCACTGACTGAGTTCCTAGACCCTGCGGTTTCTGCCAACCCCTCATAAAATACAGAGACACAGGTCAACTCCTCTCTCCATCAGGAAGGCTGGCTTACGGAGCCTTCAGATGCTGTGTTCTGGGAGTGGGGTTCTCCATGCCACACACACACATGCTTTACTCCCTCCCAACCTACCACCTCTTCATATATATATATATATATATATATATATATATATATACCACCTCTTCATATATATATATATATATATATATATGTTGTAGATAGACACAGTATCTTTATTTTATTTATTTATTTTTATGTGGTGCTGAGGATTGAACCCAGTGCCTCACACTTGCTAGGCAAGTGCTCTACCACTGAGCCACAACCCCAGCCCCCCAACCTATCACCTCTTGAAGCTTCTTCCAGGGCATAACAAGGGCCCATGAGGGCTATGGGTGATGACGGCACCTGAGAGTAATGCCAATCCCGACACTTAACGCCAGGTCAAGTTGACGGTCATCAACCCGACACCACTAGCTCAGCCCAGATTCGGCTCCCAGATCCAGTTGGGTGTTTCTTTGTTTTTTTTTTTTTTAATTTTGTTTTGTTTGTGTGTGTGTGTGGTGCTGGGGATTGAACCCAGGGCCTTGTGCATGTGAGGCAAGCATCCTACCAATTGAGCTATATCCCCAGTCCCCAGATCCAGTTTTAAGGGAAGAAAAAAACACTTATTTCATAGTCCAAAGCAACTCTTATCTGGAAGCAAGTCTCATCTGCACCTCAGTCGCTCCAGACCTTGACCTCAGTCTATAATACTGGGAAGAAGAAAGAAGGGGACAGCTGTACAGAGTGTATCTGGTGGGCATGGGCTTAGAGAAGGTGGTACCAGGGAATCAACACCGTCAGGTGGCTCAGCCAGGGAGAAGACATTTTCTAGCAAGCCCAGGTAGCTCAGGGAGGAAGCCTACCTGCTCCGTGCCATCTCAAGACTACCAACTGGACTCCAAGGGGGGGAGTGAGCAATGAGGCTCACTGGTAGCCCCAGCAGTAGCAACTCAAACTTTCTTCACAAAGGTATACTCAATTAGCAATTCCTCCAAGAAAAACCCTATTCACCGAGATTCTCTGAAGTCTGTGGACTGAATTAGAGAAAGTAAATCCTTAGTTCTCTATTGGGCATTTGCTGAGGAGACTCAGCCTCAGCCCAGACATAGGTGGCCTTGGCTACACTCAACGGAATACGAATTCACTCATATTCCTGGACAAATGATCTCACTGGCGGGGGTGGGGGTTACTTCCCCTGACACCTGCCTGGTCAGTCCAGAGCCAGGAGGCTGGCCAGGAAATGGTCTCCTTCACACACACACTTCATCCTACCTCAGCCCCATGCTGGTAGCAGTCAAGATCTGGGCCTACAATGAAAGAGGTCAGGGAAACAACTCTGCTACAAGCGTCCAGACACAGGGGAGAGGAGAAGAAGTGGAGTGTTGATTTTCCTTGCAGATGCCCCTGGGATCCAAGTTCTAAAACTGGAAGGTGTAGAGTCCTCTTGAGGAAGAGCTATCTGATGGACACACTAGCAAGCTCCAGGTTCCAAGCAGCCGCTGCTGGCCGTCCCTCATCTCCTCTAACATCACCAGGCACACACCCTCCCAACTGTGGCTTGCTATGCTGACAGAGAATGAGAGACACCCTCCCCATTTAGTCTCTTTTCCAAAAAGAAAAAAGATGAAAGGAAAAAAAATCCAAGCTGAAGAGAGGAAAGAACTGGCAATTGGCCCTTCAGTATAAGGGGTCCTAATGGTCACACAGTGCCAGGTGCGGGCCCAGAAAGATTCACAGAAGCAGGCAGGGTTCAGGGTGGCATCCACAGCCTCCAGCCAGCCTACCAAAGCCACCTCTCAGAACAAGAGAGAATGAGTAAGAGAGACCTCAAATGCCATCTTTTCCTACCCAGAGTTCTCCAACACACTCTCAGCGCTCATTCTCGGCAGGAGAGATTATGTTCCAAAAGCAACCCCCCTCCCAATTTATTTCTGGATCCAGTCATATCAATCCTCCCAACTTCCCAAAGAGGCAAGGGGGTGACCACAGCAGTTGTGAGTGGCTTTTTCTTTTTTGTGAATGAACAGGAAGGAAAACACTGAGACGCATACTCACAGGAAAGAACATTTTGGAGAGTTGAAGTGAAGTCACATTCTCACACTCACATAAAGAGAGGAAAAAGGGAAATGAGAGGGAAAGAACACTGGAATGGTGGCGAGGAAAGAAACACACACATACAGAGAGAGAGGCTCGGTAGCCCTCTCATTACAAGTTGGTTGGGCATAATGTAAACACACTTCTGCCTTGCTTAATCACAGAGTGCCGCCCGTTTAGGTTTCAAAGGCGGCAGTAAATTGGGCGTAGCTGAGTGGAGGCTAAAAATTAACCAGCCATCTCTGTTTCAATTTGTAAGAAAACAAAAGCGGAAAGAAATTATAAAAAGGGAAAGGGTAAGGGGGAAAAAATGAAAAGGATCAGAAGAAGAGAACTAAACCAGCCCAACCCAAAATGCAGAGTGAGACTGGAAAAGCCAAGAGAAGTGGAACTACTTGGAACACAAAAAGAAAGGAAATTTTACAGGTTTTGTTTGTTTGTTTGTTTAAGACCTTTTCCACAGCAACGAAGCTCCCTGCCAGGCCTGCTCCTCAGGAAAGCCTCTCCACCCCCAGCACAGGAGCCTGGGCTGGCTGGGCAGCACACACACCCAGGGGCCTTCCCATTTCTGCAGAGAAACCAGGTGAGGGACAGAGCTCAAGGAATCTCCTGCTTGTTTCCACTCTCTCTATAAAATCAAATTACTCTCATGCTCTCTGATAGCCAAATCCCAGCCAAAACAGCTCTCGCCTGGGCATCTGGGCCCCAGAATCTGCCCGCTGCTGCCTTCTCTCCTGTTCTCTATTTGTTCAGTCTCATGTGCGGGGATTTCACATGCTCCTCTCTCCACCGAACTGCTGCCCACCCCGCTTGTGCCAAATCTAGCTTTTCCTGGAACTTGACATAAAGCCACAGGAAAGCCAGCACCTAACCCCCTAATACTTCTTCTGATTCATTTTAAATAAGAGTAAATACTGATTGTTGGTGGTGCTGCTGTTGTCTCAAACTCGCCATCACGGATAATTCTGGGGCAGCCTGACACACAGTATCCTTCTGATCAGATGAGTCCTCCAGAGATGGAAATGCACACAGTGGGTATAAAGGCAAGGGAGCAGAGGAAGAGGATAGAGAGGGAGACAGGAGAAGAAGAGGCAGAAAGGCACATCAGACAAAACACAGGCCCCCCAGGACAGGTGTGCAGTTAGGCCTATGGCCTGGTACGGGTTAGAAATAAGAGGAACAATAAACAGAACAAATGCTAGCAAATAAAACAGGGGTAGAAAGGTTAAGAGCCACCTACCCGGAGTGTGGACAAAGTAAGCCAGATAAAGATCCAGTTCTTTGATTGTGACGCCAATATGATGTGGCTGGACGCACAGGCCGGGGTTCGAGCACTGGGGCGACTTGTAGAGCCGCTCCCCATCAGTACTTTCCAGGGGGATCCCCTTAAACAAAATCACCATGACCAGGTCCAGCCGCCACACCTTGTCGGCCTGGCGCAGGCAGTCAATCCGCCGGATCTTGCCCTTCTGGTCGGGGTTGGAGAGCACGCAGCAGGGGGGCTTCTTGCCGGTGATGGTCAGCACAAAGTCCTCACGGAACTCAGGCCGGATGTCTTTGCGCAGCTTGGCCAGCAGCCGGGATGCCCACTTCTGCTTGATCTCGGGCTTCTCGCCCAGCAGCTCGTCCTTCACCGCCCGCTCCTCGTCCTTCGACATCCGCTTCTCGTGCTTCTTGAAGTACTTGCGCTTCCGAGCCTGCAGGTTGAACCAGGTGTAGGAGAAGGCTCGGACGTGAGGCAGCAGCGCCTCGATGAACGGGTGGAACTCATCCTGCAGGCGGCAAGCCGGGAGCATGCGGGGCGCGGGAGGACGGGAGGAGGGGAAGACGGGATGAGGGGAAAGAGAAGGAGAAAAGCGGCGTTAGAAGGGGGGTACAAGGAAAGCCTCTTTCTCCTCCTCCTCCTCCTCCCTCCCCCCTCAACAATTTTCTCTTGCGATTGTTCTACAAAAGTGTGGTTTGAAGCCACCACCAGCTTCGCCAGCCACTTGCTCCCATCTCAGCCTCAGCAGCCAGACAGAGCCACCGGGAGCCTGTCCACACACCTATTCTCTCTCTCTCTCCCTCTCGCTCTCCCTCTCTCTCTCTCTCCCTCACACGCGCACAGACAACATTGCCGTCCACACACACACACACACGCTGCTGGTATCCCCGCCAAGCTCTGTCGCGCCCATGACATTCCATGTTCTATAGCAGCCGGGAACTCGTGTCAGCTCGCCCCAGCGCCGTGTCCGTCTGCACAGATGACCGTGGATGCACGCGGGGCACACCGGACCACCGCCTGTCCCAACACTGGCTGATTTTTGGCTGCCCCCAAGAAGACAGCAAATGACATCCACTAGCGATCGAGGAAACGGCTCTGGATTCCCTCTCCTCAGGCTGTTTTCATTTTCTTTTCTCCTGATCCAGTTGGAACATCCACCCCAGCATTTTTAAAATCAGACCTAAATCCTAAATATGTGATTTCAGCTTTGTTATCGACATCAATACTAATGTTAATCACAGTCATAATGCACAAAACACTTCTTGTTAACACAAATAAGGTGGTTGTCTCAGCCACATTAGGGTTAAAAGCTGCATGGGTCGTCTTGCCGCCCCTTCCCCAGCCTCCCACGACCCCTTCACCCTCTTTCCACTCAGTCAGGTGACAGAAGGCCGGGCTCTCAGCTTTTGCTTTTTTTTTTTTTTTTTTTGCTTGTTTGAAGTTTAAATAATAACTGATTTCTGCTTACAAAAATAAAACTGGAGAAAATTAAATAATTACCATTGATCTGAAGCACCCGGCAAAGCCCAACGCCCGATTCTGAGATTCTGGACTCAACAGAGTTGTGAGTTGGGGGCGGGTGGGGGGAGGGGGGAGGGGGAGGAGCAGGGGAGGAAGGTAAATGTTTTAAAGGGGGTTATTATTGGTGTTCTGGGGAATAGGGGCCGGGCTTGGGTGGATTCTCAAACCCTTCCCCCTCTGCCCCCCCACACTCCATTGCACAGAAGGGGGAAATTAATATTTTTTTTTGAAAAGGAGCAAAAAGAAAGAAAGGTCAGGGATAGCAAGCAGAGAGAAGGAGCGAGCTGGTTGCCACACACGCCAGGTAAACAAAAGCCAACAAAAAATTTGTTTTTCAATTTCTCCCCCTGTGCATACTCTTTCAGTTAAAAAAAAAAAAGAAAACAAAAATATGCAAAATTTAAAAATCAAAACCAACCTCCATCTCCCCCCACCCACACACAACAACGCACCCTACCCACCCCCGTGCAAAACAAAAACAAAAACAAAAACCAGGAGGGAAGAAAAAGCGGCAGCTGAAGAAAAAGGCTTTCGGCTTTGGCAGCAGCACAGGGGTGTAAACTTCGAGCTGCCTCCCTCCACCCGATCGGAGGAGAAGGGGGAGCTCGCAGATTCCCGGGGAAGAGGACGAGTTCTGACCGGCTGCAGACTGTGGCTGGCAGACGCGTGCAAAAGAGAGAGAGGGAATGAGGGGGAGGGAGGGGGAGAGACCGAGGATCCAGGGAGGACGCGGATGGGATGGGGGTGTGAGTGTGCGTGTGTGAGTGTGCATATGTGTGTGTGTGTACACGAGCGCTGGCTGGGTTTGGGGGGTTTTGTTGCTCCTTTTCTCTCTCAAACTCCCTCTCTCTCTCCCCTTTCATGCTCAATCCCCATCCATTTGCTCGTGCCAAGCCAGGAAAGGGGGGGAGAAGAGAGGGAGAGGGAGAGAACGAGAGGGAGAGAGGGAGAGGAAGAGGGAGAGGGAGAGGGAGAGAGGGAGAGAGAGAGAGGGAGGGAGGGAGAGAGAGAGAGAAAAGAGAGAGAGAGAGAGAGAGAGAGAGAGAGAGAGAGAGAGAGAGAGAGAGAGAGAGAAAGGATCCACCTATTTGGCAAAGAGACCTCCGCGCGCAGCCAATGGCTGCGTCCAAGGGGAGGAGGGAGCTGGGCGAGCCGGGAGGGTGGGGAGAGCCCCCGGCAGTTGGAGACCAAAAACAATTTGCCCAATCGACAAGTTCACGTCTAATGAACAAGCAAAGTCCAGCAGTTATGAATTTTTCATTCCAGGCTCCCACTCGGGTCCATTTGGCAGTAGCCATCCAGCAAATTTGGGGGTGGTGGGGTGGGAGGAATGGGATTGAAGAAGACACAGAATTTTTTTTTAAGCCAGAAAAATAAATAAATAAAGGCCTGATTCCGGGCGGGCTGGCGGGCGGGAGCCCCAGAAGGCCTTGGGGAAGCAGCTGCGCCTTCTCTCTGTTTTGGTTTCAGTCTTTCTCTCAGGCCCGCACACTCTTTTTCTGGTTCTAGTTCTGTTCTTTTTCTTTCTTTTCTTTTTTTTTTTTTTTTAATTTATGGCTCACACAGGGGCGACTGGAAGTTTCTCTCCCTGGACACACACATACAACACACACACACATACACACACATGAGCCACGAGCCGGCAGTGCTATGAACAGAAAAGAAACAGCTCAGAAAGTGTCCCTGCCAGAGGCACCTCTGGGGCAGGACCCTGTGCCCAGGCGCAGCCACCCCTCGGCCCCCAGGTCTGACTGCTCCCAAGGCAGGAGCACTCCCAGACAAGGGGCCAGCACCCTGCGCCTCCCCCTTCCCCAGCCCACACCCAGCCACGCACGCTCCATTAGTGGTGACGAGGGATGCCAACGCAGTGCAGCTCGGCTCGCGGAACTGCAACAGTTTATTAAAATAGCCTCCTGTCACAGCACTCCGCTGACAAGCACTACACGCAGCCACAAACACAACAGCCAGCCCCAGAGAGAAGCGACAAAGGAAGATGGACGGTACCTCTGAACAGAGGCATCTTACCGATGCCCACCCCCCACAAATGTTGAATTCTTTGCTTTCTCCAAATTTACCCTCTCTACTTAGTGGAAGGTTAGTTTTCTTAGCTGTCCCCATATCAATTCAGAGGAAAGGACCCAAAATAAAGTATAAGATGCAAAAGTGTACGGGAAACCCGAATGAAAGGGAGGGAACTAAGAGAGGACACGGTGAGATGGAAGCACAGGGCGCCATCAGGGAACTCCGACACCTGGGGAAACCAATCGCAGAGAAGAGACCCACCAGACAGGCCCCTGCTCCTGGTCCCCAACTCCAGGCCTTCCCCCATCAGGCCAGGAGGGTGAGAAGTGGTGGGAGGTGGAGCCCCCCTCCTTGGGGGATCTCTCCAGTGAGGGCTACGGGGCAGCCATGCCTTAGGCCTTAGAAACACAGTAAGAAGGAGACTGTTATGAAGGAAGGGAAAGCAGATGAGAAGGGCGTCCACGCAGACAGGGAGTGATCTGACCTGCTCAGCTCCAGCCATCCCTACAGCTTCCCTCTCCCCAAGCTCAACCCTCAGCTGGCAAAGGAAAAAAGGTCACTGCTCACTCGTGCCCCTTTCTTCCCGATCTGAAACCCTGCACTCAGTGGCCTTTATGTTCATCAGAAAGGTTCCCGGAAGAGCACCTGGGGTGTTCCAGAACAAAACATCCAGTACGGGGCTGGCACTGAAGCCTAACAATGGGAGAGGTGCCACCCGGCACCTGGGACCCCTCATCCTAAATGGCAGACTCAAGTGAAGGGAGCTCACAACTGACCCCAAGATAAACAGAGGTAACAGTGCAAGAGGCAGGTGCCCTCATGAACAGGCCGCTTAAGGTGTTGTTCAATAATTCATGTCCTGTTAATAACCAGCTTTGGTCCAATCAGCCAAGCACATTAGCTCAGCAACATAAGGTACGGAACCCTGCCCCTGCCTCTCCACCTTGAGAAAGCAATTTTACTCTCTAAAGTCAAGATGAGGCCATAAAAACTGCAAGTGAGTTTGTATTTGGCACAGGGGGTGTTTTCTGGTATTCTGATTATGCTAAATATCAGACATTGAACAGAAAATGGCCAGCATGAGTCTCCTGGTGAATCCTGGCATGTTCCTTTCCACAGACCACGGTGCTAGGTAAAAGAGATGTGCTTCACATGGGTTGAATCAGAATCTGGAGGTACAGCTGGATCAGGTTGGGCAAGGGAAGGGGGAGAACACATTCCCACAGCTGGGAGATGCCCATGGAAGGATCCGTGGAAATCTGGGAAACAGGATGGGGTGCAGGATTCATTCCATGGGAAGGAGGGATCAAAGGTTAGTGAACTGACAAAGAGATCTGACAGAGCAGTGGCTGAGGAGGGGCATCTCCAAGGATCCTCAGGGCCCATTTGCAGAGCCCTGCACAGGAGCAACAGGCCCCCTCCCTGTTTTGCGCAGAGGGGGGGGAAGCGGGGGGCCAAGGACAATTGTCAACCGTCCCTCTGTAGCTAGTGGCCATAACCTTGAAGGGGTAGGCAGAGGATCCTTAGGCAGCATTCTCTCTGATCCTACTCCCTGCAGGGCGGCCGTTCTGAAAGAACCTCGCGGGGTATTCAGAATGCCTGGGAAGGGGAGATCAGTCTCCCCTTAGAGTTGCTCAGGTTCCATTAGAAACACTTCAAGCACAGCCCCCCCCCCCCCACAACTCCTCCTGCTGCTCCAAGGCCACTAGGGGTGGCCGCCAGCCCAGACACGCCCCTCAAGAGCCCCAGACAAAAGGGGACTGTCCCCCTTTTGTTAGGAGAGAGTCGTGGCTCCCGTTGGAAGATTACCTGTCCTTATCCCAGCCTCCTTCCTTTCTCCCCTCCACCCCCCTTCAGATCAGACCGCTCTGCACCCAGCACACAGGACCAAAGCCAAGACCGAAGAACCCTCAGATGAATCAGGGTTTCTCCAGGTCTGAGTCACGGCAAGAGTAAGGACTTGGGAGACTGAGGAAGTGAGGGGACTGGCAGGCCCCTGAGGGAAAGGAGGGAGGAAGGAGGGAAAGGGAAAGAGGGAAAAACAACCAACAGGAAAGGAAGCCAGTGATGCTAAGAGTGAGCAAAAAGGGAAACCCAAGACAACAGGGGAAAGAAAGAAAAGGAAGATTCTGGGGAAAAGGTACTTTCCCTATTTGAAAGAAAAATCCAGAAGCCAGAAATATGACTTTTGAAATTCACATGGGCTTTTCATTCTCCAAAAGGAATTTTTCTGCATTTGTGAAATAAAGGCCTTCCTCTTTTATTGTTGAGAATATAGAATTTGGCCATAAACATCAACAGTTTTCACGAAACAAGTCTCAAATACCCCTGCTGGCTTCAGCCATCATTAGGGGAAATGTGCCCCCCCCCAAAAAAAGACTAAAGGAGCCACAGAGTTACAGAAAGAGAGGCAAAGGGCAAACCTGGAGAGAGAGAGAGAGAGCGCGCACCAAGCAGGGCCCAGAGCTACAAACAGAAAGGACAAGATGGAAGGGAAAGAGACAGCAGAGAAGGAAAAACAAGCAGGGAGAAGAGACAGAACAGGGTGCTGGGATGGGGCGAGGAAAGAAAACTAGCAAGGAAAACACTGATTCCAGAGGTGAAAAGGAAAAATACGAGGCTTTCAAAAATACCACAAAATACAGTCCTGCCGACTGAGGCCTGGTGGGTTATTTGAAGGAAAATAGGAAAACATGTACAGCATCTCATTCAACATGTGTTAAAAATTCTTCAAGACAACAAAATAATTTTCTCAGCCTGAGACAAGTTCTACAACTGGTCGGTACCGGTACCTGCCAACAGCAAAACATTTAAAAGCACAAGAAGCTGTATTTCTAAAAACCAGGCCACTGCTAGGAGGGAGATATACATTTTTAAAACCCCATTTGTCCACAACCTGCTGGTTTGGGGGCCCAGATTTATTCTTTCAGATCCTGGACACACAGGCCCAACTGATTTGGATAACTATACAGTTAGCACAAATAACTGACAAACTTACATTAAAAAATAACTAGATATTCCAGTATCTATATTACTATGGCATTGTCTGCAGACTCGGTGAGAAAAGATGAAGAAAAAATTTAAAGACCACAAATAGGGATCCAATAGTTTGCCCAGTTTCTGGCATTTTATAATCTAGCCTTGGTAAGAACCAAAAGAGGCCAGCCATCTTCATATCCCTGAAATCCCCCTCTTGTCCCATGATCGCTGCTTCATGGAAGGTCACAAGAAGGCAGTGGCCAGACTCATGGACACAGAAGGGAGGGGACTGTAGACAGGACTGGGCAGCTCAGCTCAGGATAGCAAAGGGAAGGGACCCAGCTGCTTATTCTAGAGGTGGGTGGGGCCTCCCCTCTGGGGCTCTTTCTCGGATAATGCATGGGAAGGGGCTCTACAGCCACAGCAAAACCACCCAAGAGTCTAGCAACACCAGTAATGGAAACCGGAAAAGGCACTTTTTGAGGAGACTCAGATAATTTGGACAAAGCGGGTTTTTGGCTGACTTGGGCCTGTTTTCCTCCACTCAGGAAAGGCGGCCACACAGTTCCTTGGAGAGCATCCTCAGGCTGGCTGAACGGATCTGCTCCACACCCCTATGCTGGGTCTAGCACTAGTTCCAGGCCTGTCTCAGAACCAGGCTGCACACTTCTCTCCTATATACTGTCCCCCTTTCCCCTGCCTTTCTCCTCCTGACTACACACCCGAGCGGTGGCCTGGGACTGGGCCAACAGGCAATCTCATTCTGGCTCCAAATGGCTCCCCTGCTCCGGGCACATCTCCCCTCACCCTCTTGGCACAGAACAGGCTAGGGTGAGAATGGGGGTGCTGGGGGAGACAATCTATTCTCTCCAGTAAGACTGGAAATTGTTTACTTTCATCTGGTTCCCTATGGGCAATGGGAAACAAAAACCCTAGTCTTTAATTCATTATTTAGCTTGCAACTTCCTTGTGTCACCAAATACAAGAAAAAGCCAGGAAGGCCAGGCCCTCTCCTCTAGCTGATGGGCTCTGTGGGGAGGAACCCTCTGCAGACCCTGTAGGACAGATGACAGCCAAGGGTTTCAAGGGTTAGGGTGCCGTTGAGCCTCACCAACTTAGTTGGCCTGGAAAGTGTTGTTCCACAGTGGCTCAGGGCCTGGGAAGAGGGAGGCACCCCACCGGCCAGCTTCACAACTCTCTCTAAAGAAGAACTGAAAAACCGACAAAAGGCGAGGGAAGGAAAGACCAGCACATGACAATGAGGTCTGTGCCTGGTGCACTGTGAAAATATCTGGAGGGTAAGAAAGAAGGCCAGAGCAAACGGCAAGGTGTTGAAACCACTGCGCCAGGCCCAGCAGCAAACCCTCTTATTCAGGAGGCTCGGGAGATCACAACTGTGACAAAGTCTGAAGGGCAAGAGCCTTCCCAGCCCCTCTGCAGGAGGTCAGGGTGCATCCCCACACTGCCCGATTTTGCCTGTCACGTTTTCCCTGTCACAGGAGCAAGAGGCCAGAAGACAGGAAGGGTTTCTCTGAGCCCCCTATGCGGAGCCCACTCTGATCTGCCAGCACCCTCAGCCCTGAGGGAGCCTCTTTCTTGCAGTTACTGCAGCAACAGGCAGAGCCCAGCTCTGGGATTTTCATTGCTCAAAGGTTCTGAGGAAGGTGGGTCACCCTGTCTGGGCAAGCAGCTTCCCCAAAATGTACAATTTGAGGAGTCAAAAGGATATTTTTCAATCCCTCAAAATGTACTGCTCCCCCAATTATTTTATTATCAGGATCAGAGCCAAGGAAATTCGAGAATCCTCATTTCGCTGGTGTCTGGCCCCTGCGGAGGCTGGCACCAGGCGCCTAGAGGAGCTGGATGGACGCGCCCACCCCTCAGCCGCTCTCCGTCCCCTCCCGGCTCCCTTTCTTTCTCACCCTCTCTCCCCCTCTGCGTCCTCCAGCTCCAACACAAACTGTTTGCACGGGAAGTCTCCCTC
This sequence comes from Marmota monax, assembly GCF_021218885.2. Lineage (NCBI taxonomy): Eukaryota > Metazoa > Chordata > Mammalia > Rodentia > Sciuridae > Marmota > Marmota monax. Next base: position 25,403,260 of record NW_026695228.1, read on the forward strand.
TATGACCCGATTCAGCACACACAAGAGAAAACTGTGGGCGACAGACCCAACGTCCTAACGAACTTGAGTTAATTAATGCTGAGGAAGAAAAGCAGCGCCCTCGCTCTGTTGAATCACGGTTCACTAGCCCTTTCAGTGTGCTGTGGGTGGAGGAAAAAAAAAAGAGGCTTTTTGGTTCAAATATTTTTGGGGGGCGAAGAGAAAACAAAAACACCACAGAAGGGCCGTGGAGGGCGATGCTGTCAGTACCTGCCCGAGGAACAGAGGCAAAGAGAGGGAGCTGGGCGAGGGCAGCCGCCCGTCTTCTCTGGGCTCTTTTGGCCTGAGCAGTTCTGGGAATACGGAGGAGCGAAGGGAAAGGGAGGGGATTACCGATGGCTCAGGCCTGTTCAAATAAACCGCTCCAAAAATCATGTTGTCAGACTATAAGATACATACTTTCTAAAAAAAAAAAAAAGTCTAAACCCAACAACTCAATTTGAATAGAGCCGTGAAAATGTTTTAACAGTGCAGAAAACTGAAGTATGGATGGCAAGCATACAAAAAATTAAAGTGTGCAGAAAAAAAAAGAGGTGGCAATCAGCAGGGCAGGAAGACAGCTGCAATTTTGCTTTCCAGATGTTGACAGCAAAATGTAATTGGCAAGTAAGTTCCCCCTTACCACTTCTTATCCTTCAGTCCTGAGATTTTAAAATCCTACATTTACACCTACGTCTACAAGTGGTTTCTAGGCATTCCACACATGTGGACAGGTCAGGAAGCCTCAGCACCACACGCCTGCCGAGCTTTTTTATCAGACCACTAATTTTTACAAGCCCTGCCACTATTCGGAGCAGGGAGGATTTAGGGAAACAGGCTGGAGGACATTTTAATTTTTATTTTTATTATTATTTTGTAAAGCAAGGCCTTTTCTTTACCTTTGAGGCCAGGGCTTCTGCTTTTTAAAATAAACTTTCTAACATAAGTGTGGAGTATATAAAAAGAAGAGTGCACCCATTGTAAGTGTGCCTCTTGATACATTTCCACAAAGAGAACACACCCATGCAACTCCACCCAGATTAAGAAATAAACATTTTCAGCACCGTTGAACAGGCCTTAAAATTTTAAGCTGTAGAGTTCCCCTAATTTTTATGCTTTAGAAATAGCTCTGCTAAGTACAAGTAGCATCAACTGTGAACACCTATATGCACAGCCGTGTTATAGAGCAGCATGTGCCACTCATGTGAACCACAGATATGTGTGGGGGAAAGAAGCCCTGATAACCCTCCCTGCTGCAGAAGGGTTCCCTGTCTCTTTCTCAGTGCCTGCCCAACTCTGATCCCATCAACAGGGCAACCAACTGTACAGCGGGTTTAGCAGACTAGCAGGGCATGTGTGGGGGACAATCAGGACCCATGGAGCTGAAAGCCAAACAGCCTAGTGACTGAGGGGATCTCACCCTGCCTGCAAGCAGGAACTGAGGTGGGGGCCTCAGTATGTAGGTCAGAAGGGAAAGTGACTGCAGAGCCAGGGGTTCTGGAGGCCAGTGTGAGAACCAACAGAGCTGGCTGCCCTGGTCCAGGTCCACAAGACCCCTACAAGATGATGAAGGGGAGTGGGGTGCTTAGAAAGAAGGGGATAGAGGAAGAGGTGGGCAGCAGCAGCCTAGGCCCCAGGGTCCTGGGCCGAGCTGCCTCTCAGAAGGGAGCTGAACCCTGGTCCGCCTACCCCTTCCCTGGCTCAAGCCCCAGATGGCTCCCCCCTCACTTTCACTAGCACTAAATTTACTTTATAATTTTAAAATTAAATTTTAAAAAAAGCAGGAAAGAGAAAGCACTAAAGGCAAAATACCTCCCACAATATCTCTCCAAGGAAGGGGAAAAAAGTTTCTGCTTATGTAAAACGACAAATGCAAGGGATCGCTGAAAAGTCTAAGCACCGAATAACAAGGAAAATACGAGAGAAACACATTTAATTAAAAACACCTGAAGCAAATAAATAAATAACTCCCTCTGCAACTTGCAGGCACTGCACAGCCACTGGCGCCTGTGGGCAAAGCCCCTGCCCCCACTTGTTGCCTACTTTCCCCTTTCCTTTCTCACAGGGAGCCTCCTCTTTCCCAGGCTCTTTGGAGGCCCCTTTTTCCTTCCAAGTGATGTACCCCACACCTGGAGGAAGACCCAAGACGTTCATCTATCTCACCCACCAGGAGCAGCTCTCTGCAGCCCTGTTAGAAAGCCCCTTCCCCAATTCCCACATCTCTCCAAGCAGCACCCCTGGACCCTGCTCTTCCTCTCAGATCTGGGCCTTGTGGACACTGTGGGAGAGGTGATGCCAGGCCCAGCCCAGCGGTCAGCTCTGTCCCCTACTAAGCACACAGGGCTGCCAAGGCAGGCTCTCCAAGACCACATCTTCTTTTCCTAATGCATATGGAGACTAGGAAAAAAGAACTACTGGCTTAATTTAAAATATGACAAGGGGCTGGGCACAGTGATGCACGCCTATATTCCCAGCAACCAGGGAGGCTGAGGCAGGAGGATAGAGAGTTTGAGGCCAGGGTGGACAACTTAGTGGAGGGGGGATCCTGTCTCAAAATAAAATAGACTGGGGATATAGCTCAGTGGTAAAGCACCCCTGAGTTCAATCTCCAGGATCAAAATATAGAATAAAATAAGACAAGGGATCTAAGCCCTCAGAGTGGTTGATCTTTAGAAATACTTGATCCCTTTTTCTTTTTTTCTTTTTTTTTGGGGGGGGGATGGGGATGTGGGTGAGCTTGAGGCGGCTTCCCCGCACTCTGGGTTTGACTCTCCCACCAGCCGGCCGCCTGGGAAACGCGCCCTCGGCTGGCATCGAGGTACCAGAGCCCGGCTCCTTTCTTCCTTTCTTTCTTTTTTAAATCGCTCTAGTAGAAGCCAGGCAGTGGGTCAGGGCCCAGAAGCGGGGGAGGGTTGGAGGGTTGTCTCCAACTCGGGGAGAAGAACAACCGGCCGCAAGTTTCCCGGCTTGTGCCAGTTTGGGGATTTGCGAATCAGACCGGAGCAGAAGGGAAAGGCGGGTGAGGGAAAAAGCCGGCATTAAAACTAACCAGCTCCCGGGAGAAGCGCTCTTTCCGCTTTTAAATAAGACAATGCCGAATGGAAAGGAGAGAGGAGAGACGAGTTATTTCTCACTCTTTAATTATTCCAATGCTTAGCATTATTTTTTAAAAAAAACCACACACATTAGCCAATGATATATTCTAACCCTCAACAAAGCTGGTATTTTTCTCTGATTACAGACCTTGCAGTGGCAAACCCGGGCTCCGACGATAGAGGCAGCGCAGAAGCGCGCTCCTAAATGAGACACAATTTTATTAAAATCATAACAATTCTTTGCATTTCTATAGCGCCTTTTCAGCCTCAGAGATCCCGAGTGCCTGATGCCCGGTTCTACCCGGGAATCAGCCACAGCAGGCTTGGTCCGGGCAGGCGAGGATGGCCATCTCCCGAGTGCCACCCGAACGTACATAACGCCCCCCTTTTTAAACAGCCTGTTTCTATCAGTCAGCCTCTGTCTCGCATGCTTTTTTTTTTAAGTAATAAAAACTCCTTTAAATTAAAAAAAAAATGTTTTTAAAGAAAAGGGAAGAAAGGCTCGAAATATAAGCGGGGGAAGAGGGAAGGAGCTAAGTGTTGTCTGGGAGCTGGGAGTGGAGCGGAGGAGTCTGCAACCTGGATGGGTCGCTCTGGGTCCAGGGTGCAGGGCCCCCTTCACCTCCCCGGGTGCAGCTGGGGCCGGCTGAGTCACGTGCACGTGGAAAAGCAAATGGACCTAACACCACCAAAGCGCACTGAAGTAATTCGGGTTTTGAGAAGACGGTTACAACCGACTTCCGAAGGGACCGGAGGCCCCAGGGCACTTTCTCTGAATGCCCCGGGGCGGCTCCCGGGCCTTCGGGACACCGGCTTCCTCCTCCAACAGGTTAAGTCGGGTCCGCTAGACACACAAGTTTTCTGGCCGCCGCACCCCCGGCCCATTTTTCCTCCTCTCCCTCTGGCCTGCCCCGGGAGTCCCACCGCAGCGCTGCTAGCCCTGGGTAGGGCGGCCTCGGCGCCCCCAATTCAATTAGCTACCTCCGAAAGGCAAGGCGGTGTTGGTCGGAGGAGATTTAGGGGAAAATTTTTAAAAATGTTCTTTAAGGCTTCGCATCTCCGGCGTCCTGAAGGCAGGACGAGGGAAGCGCATTTTCTGCCACTTAGTCACATTTCTTCCGGGTTCTCGCTGGACGCCAAACGCCCCCAAACTCAGCCAACCCTGCAAACCAACAATACTCTCCCCTAGCAAATTTCCCCGCCATGACTCCCTAAAAAGAGGCGGCTTAGGGATGGCTGGGAAGGCTGGGAGCAGGCCCAGGTCCGCGAGCGCACAGGACGCGGCGCGGTCGAGGGCAGACGGTCTGCGCCGACTGCGCCGACTGCGCCGCCCGCTGCCGTCGGACTCTGGACGGCGGAGCCCAGACACTTGGAGGGAATCGCAGCGGGAATCGCCGCCACCGCGTCCCTATCCAAAACCTCCACGGGGGCTCAGGACGGCCGCAGGAGGGAGAGTGCGCCTGGGCGGCCCTGGACCCCACCTCGTGCGCCCACATCCGAGTCCCTTCCGGCCGCGGCCTTCGGAGTTTGAAACCGCAGGCGCCCCAGAGCCCAAACCAGGCCAGCCCTTCACGCTGCGGGCGCAGGTGTCTTCTTAGGGGGAGTCACTTTGGGGGATTGCTGAGAGGGATTCAGCCGCCCCCCAGGCAGTAGGGAGCCGCCCCGCGCTCGAGAGGCCTGGAGGACAAAAATGGAACCCCCAAAGGCCTATGGCAGCAGGAGGGCTCATTCTGGGGCCTCTGACGAGAACAAATGGTTGAAGGCCTCGCTTATTACCTCTGCCCCTTCGCGCTCGTTCTCTTTCCCCTCACCTGCCCGCGAGGTCTATGGTCCGGCACTGCCCACTCAACTCTCGGTGAGACTCGGCCTGAGCGCCCTGGGGTGCGCCACAGGCGCTTCCCACATCCGGGGCCTCGAAGCACTGCTTCCCGCCTTTTTGCTGCCGCGCACGCGCACCATCCGCTCGTAGCCAGGAGGTTCCCTAGTGCCCCCTGCTCCAGGACTTCTACACCATCGAGGGTTGTGTTGTTCCCTCCATCCCGCGGTGCGCGGTGCGCGGTGCAAGTGGCAGCCGCAGTGTGCGACCACGTTCTGTGGAGTGGAAAGCTGAAGGCCCTCTTCCGGCCTGGGCCCAAGGGAGGCATCCCCGCCACCCCCAGCTCCGCGTGCACTCCCCAGTCTTGAGCCAGTTGTAGCAATGGGTCCAGGAAATGCCACGCGCTAAGAGAACACCCGGGAGGCTATAATGAAAGAAGCCTGTGGGCGGCGGGCACCTGTCAAGGGGCACAAGCTGGGGCTAGCACACTTCCCCGGAGGCATGTCTTTGCCTGGGTATGCACAGGCACGTGGAGTAGTGCCCTTTCGGAGTGGGGTGGGGGCTTCAGGTCAATGTGCAGAGCAGCCCATCTCCTCCCCTCGAGGCGCTCTGAGACACAGAAGACCGTCTGACTTTCTTCAGCAGGGTTAGGACATTGAAGCTCTATGGTTGGGCATTGGGGCACTCTGGGAAGTCCTGGGACACCCTTCCCCACCTTCGCTCGCCAAGCGCTTCTATTTTAAGACGTCTCCCACCCCTCCAAAACCCACCCACACTCACTCCCGAAGTCCGTGGCGCACGCTCAAGGAACCCGCCTCCACGCCTGCGGCGCACCTTAGGGGAAGGCCAGGAGCGCTAGAAGCAAATTCCCGAGCGGCCAAGCTGGACCCAGGGGGGCAAGTGGAAATTTCGCCCGGGGTTGTGGGGGGGGGGCGTTAAATGGCCTCTTTGTGGAGAATTGCGAGCTGTCACTCAGGATTAATTTAAGCAGCAACAGCAAACACACCAAAAAGCAACGTCTCGCCGCCAGCACCCACCCCCGCGATTGTGTTTCGGGAAGGGCTGCGGGATTTGGCGGTGCAGTCCCGCCCTTCAGGAGAAGGGGTCTCGGTCTTTACAAACGTGGGGCGTCTGCAGTAGGAGGGGGGGAACTCCTCCTGCCTCGCCCCACCTCCCTGCCTAGCAAAATGGGTTTTGAAGGTTTGGTACGAAACCTACTGGGGGTGTTAAAATCCAAGTATAAAAAGTGGAGCGGGAAGGGCGAGGGGAGCAGTGTGTGTGTGTGTGTGTGTGTGTGTATCACAATATATATATATATATATATATATATATATATATATGGAGGTACAAATTTCAAATATAAATATAGTGCATGCAGGGGTGTCGTTGTGTGGAAGCAGTTCTGGGTTGTCTCACCTGTGCCCCCAGGGACATTTGGGGATATGAGAGTTCACAGAGAAAAGGACGAGGTGGGAATTAATCCCCCCAACCCCCCAACTCCCTTGCCCAACAACCTGAATGCGACTTTGGAGCCAGGTGCTCTGGGCGGCCTGACAGGGCAGGTGTATGGTTTGTGAAATACACGTTTGTGCAGGTCAGGGAGGTGTGTGCACTCGGGGGCCTGGAACCATATGTGTGGGCACTAGTGGCTCTTGCAGGCTCACCCACCCACCTGAGCCAGGAACATCCCCCTCACCTCACCCTCTTGAAGGCGCAGGGCATTATTTCGGCTCGCAAAGCCCATCCCAGGGGAGTGATGATGGATTGTGTTCCCGGCCCCTTCAGGTACCAGGCTCGGCGTGTTTATGGGCATGTGTGCGCCCGGAAGCCTCGTTGGAGTGTCAGGCCTGCGTGTGCAGATAAGCCTGGGGTCCGGGTGGGATCCCAAGGCGTGCTCCTGACACCGGTTGGAGTGAAGTGCGGGAGAGTTCTTACGTGCGTGTGCGACCCCCAAATATCCTGTTGGGATTTCGGAAAGGGGTCTGCGTGTGCCAGGGTCCCTCTTCTGGACCGCGGCGCAGAACTGTGCGCGGGTGCTTCCAAGCGCCCTAGACTAGTGGCCACGTGCGCGGCGGCCGCCCGTCGGGCCTCCGCGGAGCCGGGATCTGGCCCCCCAGCAGGCCAAGGGGCAGGGCCGGCAGCCCGGCGGGCCTCGGCGGGATGTCGTTGGAACCGTGTTGGTTTTGGCTGAGGCAACTCTAATGGGGGAAGCCCCGGGGAGCAGGCGGGGTGGAACAAAGAAGGCAAAAGCTAGGGAAGGCGAGCTGCAGAGGAGGTGGTAGAGGAGGAAGCGCCCTGGAACGCGGATGAGTGGGGGCGGGGTGGACAGGGTGCAGATGCCCTGGGCTCGGGAGCTTGGGAGGCCCAGGAGCCCACGAAGCCCACTCCACCCGTGTGGACGGGACTGGCTTGAAGTCCAGAGACTTGTGCTTTTTAGGACTCCCGCCCCAGCGTACCCAGGAATCTCCACAGAACCGCAGGCTGACATCACTTCGGCCACGTGGGTGCTTCTCCAAAGGCAACCACATATCAGACCTCAAACTGGTGCCCAGCACATGTAGGAACCCCCTCTCACTGCCCATCAGTGCCCCATTTGGAACCAAGTAGCATGTGAGGTGGAGGACAGCTCAATTTTCCCCAGCCGAGGACAATTTAAGCATGCTTAGGCAGCGGACTAGTAAGCCCCTTCCCCTGTTTTTTGACCTGGGCTGCTTACAACCTCAGTTTTCCCCACTGGGGGGAATGGCAAGGGAGGAGAGCAGAGAAGAGCCAGGAGGTGGAGCCTGTGGTGGACAAGAGGAGGTGGTGGAAAGGTGGAGTGACCTGTTTTAGTCCTGCATGCCCCTGGGGACATGGCTAATTCCTGTCACCCCACTTCTAGCCTCATGACCTTGGTACTTGACCTTGTGGCCTCTGTTTCCTCGTCTGTAAAACAGGTTCCTCACAGATGCCTCGTGTTGGGAGGTCAGGTCACAGGAGGTCATGGATTCCTGCCTGCCTGCCCACCAACCGCCTGCCCAGCGTAATTGCTCTGGAGATGGTAGCTGTTATTTTTATTGTGAGGAATCTATGGCTGTGACAAGCTGTGACGCTTGGTGTGATCGCGTGAGGCTGGCTGTGTGTGCGACTGTGCCGATGTGTGTGTGTGTGTGTGCGTGCGTGTGTGTGACAGGTTGTGTGTGAGACTGTGCGTGGACGACAGATTGTGCCGGTGTGCGGCGGTGCCTGTGACAGGCTGTCACCGCGCGACAGACTGCGGGTGGCGGGGTGTTGCGGGCGTTGACTGTGAGTGGAGATGAGGCAGTGTGTGGGGCTGGGACTGGGGGACCCCATAAACCTACCTCAGTGAGGATTAGGGTGACAGGGAGGGTGGGGAGGCTCTTGGGGACTGAGAGAGAATGGCAGCCCTGTGTCCCCTCTGGGCCTTCGCTTTTCCATTGCATTCCATGGGGGGCCACCTGTTTGCAAACCTCAGAGGTGAGAGATGGAAGGGCACTGTGACAGAGGCCCACCTGACTTGTGTGAGCTCAAGTGCCCAGCCCTCAGCTTCTTGCTGAGGCTTGGAGTACCCACAGGAGGGTGGTCACGGACACGAAGGACCCGAGGCCTGGCTGGCTTCGATGAAGGACACACACTTTGTGCCTATTTCCCACACTTTCCCTGAGCTCCAGGCCAGTGCAGACCTAGAGAAGGGGAAGGGGGATTTGGAGAAAGATGGGAAATACTGGAACAGAAAGGGAGAAAGAAACCAGAGAGAAGGGCCTGTGGAGGGAAGAGAGGGAGCGAGCACGGTTGCCATGGGCTATTCCCCAGCACCTTGAGAGCCCTGAGCTGGTGGGGTGCCCTGCAGGGATGGGGGGCACACACCAGGCTCAGGCCATCAGGACGGGCAGGAGCATCAGTGGATACCATGCTCAAAGCCCACCTTTAGGGACTCAGCCAGTCAGAGGGATGAGAAAACCCAGGCACAGCTGAAAAGCAGCCAGACCAAGATCCCAGCCCAGGTGCTCTCCTGCTCAGCCGGGATTTGCCTCCTGTGCCATTCCTACCCACAACTTCCCTTTATGGTTGGGGAAACTGAGGCTAAAAGGCACCTGTCCACCTATTCCTTGGGCCCCTAAGTCATGAAAATACCAGTCCAAGTGTCAGAGCCACACTTTCCTCAATGTGGCAAAACTTCACCAGCTGGGAGAATCCAGGGACCTGGGCTGGGGGCAGCACCTGAGACACACACACACACGTCCCAGGCCTCCTTGGTGTGGCAGTGTGGGTATGTTGTGTGCACATGATGAGCGCTGTGTTCCATAGCCGTCCCCCTGCCGTCTCTGATGCACAGGCCCGAGGGTGATGTGAAGGTCCTCTGTCGGCACTGGCCTGTGTGTGTCCGCTCCATGTGTCTGAGTGTCCATTCAGGGCCAGCCCCTGTCATGGAGGGGGAAGAGGCATCGAAGCAAACCCCCCCACACCGAAAGTGTGTCTTTGATACTTGCAGCCTCGGCAGCGAAAAACAAGTTTCCACAGGGCCGCCTTGGGTTGAGGCCAGGCCGTCCTCAAATAACATTTGAAGTTACTTAGCAAACTTTGTTTAGTGCCGAGAGAGGCGCGGGCAGCGGGCTTGGGGGGGGGGCAGTAAACCGGTTTCTCTGAAGTCCCTTGACCCTCTGGGGGCACAAGGGCCCAATGTAGGGCTTGGTTTCCCCCCATACCCTAGCTCTGGAGAAGGGGAGCAAGAATCTTGAGGATCTGGGGGGATCTTGGGAGAGGAACACAGGGACACTCCATGCATGAAACTTGTCTTTTGCTAATCCAGGCCCTGGGCTTGGGCGAAGATGCCCACACTGGTCTCCTGGCAGCCCAGAGAGCAACATGGGGCCCCAGGGGGCTGTGAGACACAGAAGGATCCCCACTTTTCATCGCATCTGGCTCTGCCAACCTTGAGGCTAAAAGAAGACATGGGTGGAGCCAGCTGGCTGAGGGCACGTGCCCTCCAGACACATGCACAGCATCCAGAAGGCCCCAATGCCCTCACGCCTGGTCCCCCCAAACCCTCATCTCCAGGTCCCAGCCCTTAGCAGCAAAGAAGGCCCAAGAGCCAGCAATGGCGGGTTTGGAAGTGAGGTTGGCGCCTATGGGAGGGGGAAGGGGAAGAGATGCCAAAAATGGTGAGCCATTACAGGAGAGGGAGAGAGGGAGGGAAGGAGAGGGAAGATGGAAGCCTGGCGGGCATCCTCCTGAGCTCCAGGCTGCAAAGGGGCAGCAAGCGGGCGAGGCAGCCAGGGGCCCTCCCAGGGAGGATGAGCCCTAGGTGGCACAGGACAGGCAGGGGGCCCACAGGCGCACAGCACTCCCCCACCCCCACCCCAAGCTTCGAAATGGAGACTGGCAGCGGCAGCCGCTCATCTCTGCCCAGGCGCAGGGTGGGGGTGGCGGACAGGCAGGGGGCCAAACCAAATGCCACCAGGCTGGGCACGGTGGTTGTCAGCCTGCAGCATGGACCCCATCAGCGCCCAGTTTAGGGCCCTCAATCCAGAGCTCTGAGGGGAGATGGAGTCTGGAGCCCAGTGAGAGTTGGGGGCCCAGCAGGCAAAGCCAGGTGTGCCCCCAAACTATGGGCAAGTACCCAAGACCCTGCAAAGATGGCGCAGCCTGGTACTGCCAGGGTGACAGGCTCGGGTAAAAATAAACTGGGCCCGCCCTGGGGGAGCTAAATCAAGGGACCCAGGTGGAAGTGCCACTCTGGGCCACCAGCTGCCCCTGCTCCACCCCCTGGCTCAAAGTGGCAGGGTTGAGAATACCCAGTGCCCATCGAGGCCTGGATTCTGTACAGGAGAGATCCCAGCCATCTTGTCCCCAGGTCCTGGATGGGCAGCATAGGGTGTACCCACAAGGATATCCATCCTTGCTATCATGAAGCCACAACAGGCCCTGCATTCTGGGCAGCTGGAGACAACCATGCTCAACCACACACCCTGACCTCCAGACTGCCTGTCTGAGACGGAAAGGGGCCTGCAGGCCACACTTGACAGGCAGGACAATGCTGATCCTTGACCCCCTCTGCTAAAGCCATCCTCCCTCAGGCCTGTCCTGAGCGCTTTCCCCCTGTACCTAGCACCGTCTCAAGGACAGGGCACTCCCTTGTTTATCAGATTCTCTGTCTGCCCTCCCACCAAGGCTGGCACCTTTGCCAGGTTTGCTCCCTGCCGAGCCCCTAGGGCCTAGAACAGGGCCTGGCACCCAGGATGTGCTTGGTAAATATTTGTCAAAGGAATGCACAGGCCCCCGGCTGCACCCCCAGCACACAGGCTCCGGCTGGGTGCCCAGCAAGGTGTGGGAGAGGTTGTCCAGTCCTGTTGGGGTGAGGGCAAGACTGGCCAGTGTAGGTTCAGAGTGGGTGAGACCATCATACACCCTTTCTCTGAGCCCCAGTTGGAAGAAGATCTGAAGGTCAGAGTAGTAAGGAGAGGATGAGGACTGACAGCTGCAGCATGCTCTAAATGGCGGTATGAGAGTGTGCAGGTAAAGGGCAGAGAACCTGCTGCAATTCTCTTCCATCGGCAAGACTTCGGATAGTGGTAAAGGACTGACGAAGGCTCCACCACATCCCACCTTGACTGTAAGAGTGGACTTCCCTTCTCTGATTCTTGGCTTGTCATCTATCAGATAAAGCATTTGCTTCACATCAAGCACAGTTTTGAAGCATTTTCTGCAAACCAGCTCCTCAGATCCTTACTACAAGCCCTGTTTTCTAAACGACAAAATGAGGCCCAGAGAGGTTGAGTGGTTTGCCCAATGTCACGCAGCTAGAGAGAGAGGCAGAGCCAGGATCCAAACCCAAGAAGCTGAATCTGAAGCTCCACTCTCCTAATCAACAGTACCCGCCTCGCCCAGGATTCCAGGAGGTGAGCTAAGAAGCACTTAGCATGGTGAGCGATGGTACATGCTAGCTATCGCTGTGATTTGGGGGACAACCGTTCATTTTGCTATGATCCTACAAAAGGCTTTCTCCCACTACTATTCTGTCATCCATCTTTCTTCCCTCTCTCCCCAGGGTCATAAATAGGGAAATCAAAGGCCAAAGGATTGGGCTAGGGGTGTGGCTTGGTGGTAGAGCGCTTGCCTAACACACACAAAGTCCTGAGTTCCATCCTCACCACCACAAAAATAAATACATAAAAAGTCAAAGGTTTGGAGAGACAGTCCCGTGGCAGACAAGCCTGAGAACGTAGCTTTGTCCCCTTTCCTTCTCTCTCTGGCCGAAGGGCAGTGAGGGTGGGGCCCTCGGCTGCTGGGTCCAGAAAGCCAGTGATATCCTGGGCAGGGGTGGGCATATGGAGTCCCAGGCTTGCCCCCATGCCAGGCTTTTACAAACCAGGGCAGAGATTCAGGGCTCCAAATTCTACGCTGAGAGGTCAGGTTTATGGATGCTTCTTAAAATCAGTCAGAAAGGCTGGCGGGGCAAGGGGCAGGAGGGCAGGTCTCATCTCTCAGATGCTGTTTACAACCAGGGCCAGTTGTGACCAGGCTCAAATTCATGTGGGGGTGTGAGTCCTGCCACTGCGTGCTGGGGTAACATGGCACCGTGCACACGCCGCACAGTTTGTGCCCGGGTTTGTGTGTGGATAGCTGCATATAAGACAATACCTGCGTCTGGGAGGGTGAGCAGCACCGCGTGACGCCACATCAGCCAGCCTCGCATTTGAGTGTGGCACGTGTGTGTGCACGCCACGAGTGTTGAGGGCCAGCCATACCCACATCACCCTGTGTGTGTTCGGGGCAGGCTTTCCAACCTTGGCACTACTGACTCTTGAGCTGGATCATTCATTGCCTTGGGGCGTCCTGTGCACTGTGGGGTGCTGAGCAGCACTCCCGGCCTCCATTACCCCCAGATGCCAACGGCAGTTCTCTCTCCAAGTGTGACAACCAAAAATCCCTCCAGACATTTCCCAGTGGACAAATCACCCTGGGTGGGTCTGGGAGGTGTGTGTGTCCACGTGCCTCGAGTGCTGCACGGCCCGTGTGCCGTGTGTGTTCCTGTGGGCCTGGTGCTGGCTGGGTTTTTCTGGAGTCTGATGTGCCACTGGGCACGGGTGCCATGTTCTTCACGGTCTTGGTGTGTGCTCCTGGGTGACCGAAGGTGGTAGTCTGTGTCTACACTGTGCTTTATAACTTGTGGCCATGTCACTGGGTGTCCCATGCATCTGCACCCCTGAGGGGAACCCCTGGGCATGCCATGCTGTGCCAGTGTTTGGTGTGGCTAGGTGTCTGCAGGTGTCTGCGTCCAGGGCAGCCTCTGTGTGTGAACGCCTATGTCTCTGTGTGCCTAGGGGAGAGAGGCACAGAATGCCAGTGTATGGCAGCAGGATTCTTTGTGCCCACATGTGCCAGTGAGGATGTGTGACTTTGTGTGAAATGGACTCAGAATAACCCCCAACACACCAGACGATCCGACTAACGAAGCCCATATTTGCTCGGAACCACCTGGATGATTTGGCCCCCAACCCCAATCCCTAAGGCCTGACTGTGGGGGGCGGGGGGGGCACCGGTGCACCTCTGAGCAGTCCCTTCCTCCAGCTTAGCTCACACAAATTCAGGTGGGGACGGACAGACCCCTGGTCTTGCCTGCTGTGTGCCAGGAAGGCTGGCACTGAGTTTTATCGGAGGGGGCAGGGTCCTCGATGGTGGTGGTGGGCGCTGCCCCTTGCCTGCTGCTGGCCACCACCCCCAGCTCCCCTCAGGGTGGGGCCCAGTAGGGGGAGAGCTCCCCAGTGCAACCCCGGCTTCTGATTGGCTGTGGAGCGCCGCAGTGCCCGCGACTCGCCTCCCCTCGCTGGCTGGCGCAGCCACATTGGTAGTGGTGGCAAACGCAACTCGGAGTTCTGGGCACAGCTGCGCCTCACAGAGGCCTGCCAGCCCCACCAGAAGCCAGACACCCCAGCTCCATGCCCCGACCCCTCCCCGCCTGCCCGCCCAGCCGGGCAGCACAGTTACCCTGCCCGCTGCCCGCCTGGGGCTGCCAGGCCCAATCTACCCTGCCCCTCCCCCACCAGGCCTATGCCCCCCTTGGCCAAGCCCACTTGGGGGGCTCAGGCCACTATATGAGGCCACTCCCGCCCTCAGAGGGGCTCCTGGGGAAGGGGGAGGCGGTGAGGAAGGGTGGGGGCGGGGAGCTAGCCCTTCTTCCTTTAGTGAGCGCGCCCAGAGCTGGAGCCAAAAATCGAGGAGGAGAGATATTCAGACAGAGCCAAGACGCGTTTGGCAGGAGGAGAGAGAGGGAGAGAGGGAGCCGGAGGGGGAGGGAGGAGAGAGGGAGGAGAGGGAGAGGAAGGGGGAAGGAAGGGGGGCCTCAGTTTCCAAATCCGCGCCCTCGGTGCCTCAGAGGGCCTGCGAGTGGCTCGGGGCAGGGACCTGGGGCAGGCCTGGCTGTGGGGGTGGCGGGAACTGCAGGGACAGCGGGCTCAGGCCCTCAGAGACAGCCGGACACCCAGCTGGCCAGGCCAGGGCGGCCACAGGCAGAAGCCAAGATCAATGTGCACTGGGCAGACAGAGGGAGGCCTGTGGGCGGCCCAAACACACACCCGCACCTCTCCGCACAACAGGCTTCTGTCCACGCTGGGCCAGGGCTGCGGGCGGGGCCCACAGCAGGCCACCACCGCCGTGCAGCCTCATGGGAAGGGACCAAGCGGCCAGCTTGCTGGCAGCCACTCACCCAGCCGCCATAGTGGGCATCGTGCACCATGTCGAGAGGACAGGAATGCCAGGGAGAAGGGACCATGTGGCCAGGAACACAATGAGAGTCACAGGGACAAGCCCATGATGCACAACAACACAGCCGGGGTGACACCCGGAGACCGCATGGGCATGTATGTGGATTGGGGTTGACGGGTACAGGCTCACGCACACGTGGAGGCGTAAGCTCTGGTCCGCCAGGGTAACACATTCGGTCTCACTGCTGTACACAGGACACACTGTGCGGTGACATGGTCATTTCCATGGGAAGCAGATAATCAAAGATGGAGACAGTGACAGCTACACCAATACCAATCCCCATGGACTGCCCAGGCAGCACCATGACACAAAGACCATGTCAAGCACAAGGACATGCCTGATATCACGCCCCACCCCCCACCACTGCAATGTCACCAAATACACAAGAGAGGGAAAGTGTGATGGTCCTCGGAGTCACGTGCAGATAGCACCCAGGGACAGATACTCAGATATGTGAAAAGGACCCCACAGACGCTTGGCCATACAGACATCCACAGGAAAATGGTGGCCTTGAGGGGGCATTGATCGATTCCCACAGACCTAGAAGAACCCCAGCACCCCTGAGAGCCACTCTCACCTCCCCAGTCCCCACATCCAGGGCTCTGGGGAGACAGGAGCCCTGTCCGCAGCATCATGTCAGAGAAAATGACAGGTATCGGCCTCCCCTGCCTCCCTTGGTCCAGCTAGAGGACGAAAGCTACAAGACCCCAAATTCCCACTTTGAGATCTGGGGACAAGACCCAAGCAGACCACAAGGCCAGGTTCCCAGCGGGTTACATGCATAGGCCAGCAGTTAGACAGTGACCACAGGGAGATTTTGCCAGCAGCTATGGCGTCAGCTTGCCACCCACTTGCAATGCCCACCTGATCTAGCCAAATCCTGCCCCACAGTTGGGTCCAAGTTTCAACACCCAAGCGCAGATGTAGAAACAGCTCTGGAGCTGTGGGGACATCCCTGAGGTTGCCATCAAGATGCACCAAGTCTCTGAGCTCTTTGTCTCACTCCGTCTGGGACGTGCATTTGTACACATTTCTCTTTACTGGTGCTCAGAGCCCCCAAAGGAGGGTGTCAGTGCAGGCTGTCCCCCCTCCTCACCCTCGTCATCATCCCTTCCTACCTTGAAGCCCTGTCTCCCTGTGCTTGGCCTATAGGACTCCATCCAAGAGGAAAGAGCTGGACCAAGAGCTAGCCCCCAAAATTCTTCTCTTGCTCCTTCCTCCAGGAAGTCCACTAGATTTCCATGGTGGAGAGGTGCCTGACCCTGTAGTCCACCGCTCAGAAGCATCCTTCTTTCAGACAGATGGGTCCAGGAGGATGACCACCCAAATGAGAACAGGTGCATTTCTGGAACATCTGCTATATGCCAAGCACCGTGCTGAGCCTCCTCACAGCCCAAGAGAGATACACACTGTCATGCCCAATTTATAGACCGGAAAAACCCTGCACTTCGAGTCACAGGATTAAGAAATGCAGAGCCAAAGCTGAAACTGGGTGCTGAACTATGGCAAAGCCTAGCCCTTGACCCCTCTTCCCACAGCCTCTGACTGGAAGCTCTTGGGCTTACACAAGACTCTCATGGCTGGGCAGGACCCCTGGCTCCAGTTCCCAGAGCACCGTATTCCCCCTGCCGCATTGACCCAGCAGAGTCTCGGCTCTGCACTTGGCCTGGCCCTGCACTAGAACATCTCATACAGCCCCTGTCCGGCCCCAGCAGTGACCTTCCCCAGGCCTCCTGTATGTCCACTGCTGGGGTGGGACGTGTGTGCCAGGCTAGAGCCAAAGAGAGAATACGCTATGAAAAGCAAGTCCCAGAGCCAGGTAGGATAGCACCCGTCTGTATTCCCCAACTCTGTAGGCTGGGGCAGGAGGAGCACAAGCTCAAGGCCAGCCTGGGCAACTCAAAAAGTGAAAAGGGTTGGGGAGGAAGGTCAGTGGTAGACTGCCCCTGGTGCAATCCCCAGGACCTAGTAGGGGTGGGGGGAAAAAAAGCACCAGGTTAGTACAGGGACAGAGAGCCAACGCTTCGCAAGGACAGAGACATGGCCATAGTGACCCAGAGGATCAGAGCAAGGGGGCCAGGGGGCATGGCCCACCCCCCTCCCCCCCATAGGAGTGTGTGAGATACTGCGCAGAAACAAAGGTACAGGGACATTCTGCAGCTCGGGAGGCAGGGACTATCGGCGTAGGTGTGTGTCTGAGGTTGAGTGTATCTGCGCACGCCCATGGATGTCTTTGTGTTCGCAAGTGTCTGCATGTTGTATGTGCAACCCCGTGGCCAGGAGGGGGGCGTGCGCATCAGTATGTATCTCTGTGTTTGAGAAGGTATGTGTGCGCACACCCAGGTGAACCTACAGCCTCTTCTCTCCGTGTAAAAGGTGTACACCCGGCATCACTCCAACCTGGGATCTGTGTGTGTGGGGTGAACACACTCCACCGAGTGTGTACCGAGGGCTCCACCGGTCTGGGAGGTATCACTGTCTCCGTGAAATGATGCCCATGTTCGTGTCCCGCCTTGAGGGGTGTGTGTGTGTGTGTGTGTGTGCATGCACACGCACGGGCGCATTATGAGTGTGTTGAGGGTGCTTGTGAGCACAGGTCTACAGTTTTCTGAATCCATATGCGTCTCCATGGCCATGGGTCTGGGAGGTATTCCACGACTCTGAGCCGACATCCATCGATACATGGGTCCCATCCTGAGGGGTTCACATGTGTTTACGCGTACATGCTGAACACACGTCCACATTTTCCTGATCTGTATGCCTGTCAATGGTCATGCGTCCCCACCTTGGTGGTAGAGTAGCATGTGTATGTGTGTGTCCACATCTCAGCACATGTCTCTCTGTTTGTTGTGGGGTCCCCTGTGTCTACCTCCACCCCCTGTCTCTGCCTGGGACTTGGGCCTGTGTCTGAAGTGGGCTTCAGCATCTCCAGCAACTGCCCTGCCTGGCCGCCCTGGATTTTGATGCTTTTTCTAGAAGGAGATTTCCGCCCCCCACCCCCGCCGCCCTTCCCCCTCACCCACAGTGCCTTTCCCCGCCAGGGCCCCGCTGCTCCAAGCTCGTTCCTGCTCAATCATTTATTGACTTTAAAATCGAAGCCAATTCTGGTTTGAAAAAAAGCAAAGGGGGAGAGAGAGAGAGGCCAGAAAGAGGCTGGGGAGAGACAGAAGAGTCCGAGACTCAGGGGGCGGTGGGGGAGGCAAAGATGGGTCCAGACCAGAGACAAGGACAGTCAAATACAGGAGGACAGAGATGGAGAAAGAGAGACAGAAAAAGAGCAGAGACAGGGAAGAAGACAGCCAACGACAGAGACCATCAGGAAAGCAGAGACCGGCAGGGCAAACTATGGAAGCAGAAAGATTTGTAAAAACAGAGTTGTGGCTGCCGGGGAGGGGCAGCCAGACCCTGCTGACCAGCGGACTAGCCTGCCCAGAGCCGAGGGGTTTCCCTGCCCACCACGCAGGGCTGGCAGCCTGGTGATACCATGCCCACTCCCCTCCCAGCCAGCCTGGCACACTCGGGCTGCAGCTCACACAGAACTAAGCCCATACTCCCTTCTGGAGTATCACAGAGCCAAGCGCGGCCATCACCCTGAGTCTGGGGCCACCCAGTCCCTTCCTAGTCTTGTCACCTGTGAATCAGCTGGCATTTTCTCTCCTGAGGTGCTGTGAAATCCAAAGGGTGGGTGTCTCAGCCAGGCCATGGGGTGGGGGTGGGGAGCAGGCCCAGATGTCGGGCATGCTTGGATTGGGAGCAGGGCTGGCAGCCTGGTGGACAAGGGGCTGCTTGAGCATGGGGTCTTGGTTCCACCAGGCCTCAAACTCCAGTCACACAGGCCATCGAAGTGTCAACTGAAAAGCAGCCACAGCACAGACCCAGTTGGCTAGGCAAAGGCCTCATGTGGGTGATCCAACATAAAACGGCCAGCGGTAGAGTTGGAGGCACAGATGTAGGGGTCTCCCACATGACCAAGGCAGTCAGAGTGCCTGCTCACACCTGCACACACACAGTGAGACATAAGCACACATGTGCACCCCTGCCCACACTCACTTAGACTCAGACCCGCCTTGTATAGGAAAACCCGCTGTCTGGGTCATACATGTCTATGCCACGCAGGCCTGATCTCAGCCAGCCCACAGGGCCGCACGAAGGCTCTAGATTAACTCTCTCTCACACACACAAACTTGCACCTGTGCATACAAGAGCACAAGCAGGCCTCGATTCACACCCACCTGAATGTGCCCTCCTGCCCCTTCAAAACCTCTTGGCACACCCCAGGCACAGTCACTGGCCACATCCACCTGGACATCCACTATAAACCGTGGGCACGCTGGCAGGGCTCAAGCTGGGCAAAGGGGACAATTGGAGCCCCAGGCCTAGAGAATTGCCACAGACAGGCCTGGCCAGTAAGCAGGTCTAGGCAACCCCAGGTTGTCCCCTCTGCCGAATCTGTGTTACCTGCCAGTGGCCTGGCCCTGCAGGCAGTGCTGTTGGGGCCACTATAGTATTTTGTGCCTACTCAGAGCCTCATGCTACGACCCAGGGAGAGTGGGACAGCAGGATAAGCATGATTCAGGCCTCTGTCTCTGCCTCAGCCGCGCAGAGAACTTCGCTGGAGGCGGGACTAGCTCTTCCAGCGCGCCAAGGTCGGCGCTGTTGTACCCGAGGCTGACCCGACGGTGTGGTCACAACACAGCGGTCTGTGTCCACCGCTGTCTCCCGCCCCTCCTGCCTCCGAGTGGCGGGATGGGATTCCCAGGGTGCCACCAGGTCCACTCCGCAGCAGCCCAGGTCGCTGGTACAGGAAAGTTTGCACCAAGGAAAGTTTTTTTTTTTTTTTTTTTGGGGGGGGGCGCGGCTGCGACGTCCAGGGTCGGTGGAGAGGCGCGGCCCCAGCTGGCAGTGCGCCCGTTCCTCCCTCCCCTCCTCTGCCCCTCCGAAATTTGGGAGCCCCGCCATTTTCTTAGCCCCGCTCCCATGTGAGGCCTGAACAAAGACTTTGGGGAGACGCCCGGGCAGTTCGGCCCGCCCGGGGCACCCCAGCGGCACGCAGAGGCAGCCGCCAAACACCCCAGACACTGCCACCGTTGGGAACCGCTGCGCCGGCCCCAGGGATATCGGCAGACCCAAGGTCCTCTCTGTGTCCTCGGGACCACCCTCCGGCCACTCTGTCACCCTTGCAAACACTGCCAGTGGCCACGCTGTCCCGGTGCGCGCCACAGTCACCCCACAGGTCGGCTGGAGTCCCGCTGCCCACCGCACCCCAGTAGAACGCGCGCGCACACTCTCACGCACTCCCGCCCTGTGCCCCAGGGACAGCGCCACGCACGCAGCGGGTCACCAGCGAAGTCCCCAACAGGAGTCCTCCGGGTGGCCAGGGTCGCACGCGCGCGGTGACTCCCACACGCGTGCCCGGACTCCCGGCAGCACCACTTGCACCCCTCAGCGCCTGCGGGCTCACTCCCGCTGGCCGCCGCGCGCCCCCTCCGCCCGCCCGCCCGCCGGCCTCCCGCGCCCGCTCCCTCCCCCGGTCGCGCGGGGGCGGAGGCCGGTACCTGGGTGAGGCAGTACGGGGAGTACATAGCTGGGCGCCCGGGCGGGAGCGCGGCGGCCGGCCGCGGCGAGGGGAGGCCCGGCAGGCGGCGGTCGCGCTCGGGCTCCGGCTCCGGCTCGGCTGCTCCGGCCTCCGCCGCGCTGCGCCCGCCCGGCCCTCGGCCCCGCGCTCGGCCGGCGCCGCTCCGCGCTCGCCGCTTGCAGGCTCGGCCCCGCGGGCTCCGGGGCCGCCGCCGCCGCCGCCGCCGCCGCGCTCGCCGCGCTCGCCGCTGCCTCTCGCGTCCGCCGCCGCCGCAGCCGCCGCCGCCGCTGTCGCCGCGCGTCTACTCCATGCCGCCGCCGCTCGGCCGGTCACCCTCGCCCGCCGCCGCCGCCGCCGCCGCCGCCGCCACCGCCGCGCTGTGAAAGTGAAAGTTTAGACAAAGTTTGGAAGCGGCGCACTCCGGGGAGAGGGAGCGGGCGGGCGGCGCGGGCGGGAGGAGGGGCGCGGGGAGGGGCGGGCGGGGCGGGGGAGCGGCGGGCGGCCGGCGCGCACACACGCACACACGCACACATGCACACATGCACACACACGCACGCACACACACGCGGGGGCGCACACCGACGCGGCCACCTCGACACGTGCTGGCCAGCGTTCCAGCGCAGACACACGCTGACACGTAGCGGGGCTCGGACCCGGACACACATGTCACGTACAGAACGCATGGCCACCCTTTCCTCATGCAGCAACAAAGCACAGACACCAACGCACACCCGGCATAGACACATACCCCTGCCCGCTCGCTGTGATACCCACACCCAGACCCACACGCTGACACACAGGCCGATCACATGATGGTACCCACACAGGCATTCCCAAGAGGCACCCGCAGAGACACAGACTCACCAATGCACCTCCGTGGGCCTCACAAATACACACTGGCACACGCTAAGCACACCGGTGCACGCTGACACCAAGTACATACCAGCACATGTACACATCCTGAAAAATGTTCCTGCAGAGCACTGACACATGTATGATCCCACAACCACACCCTGTCCCAAAACTTCTACACACCAAGCTAAAATACATTGGCAGTTGTGGCAATACACCCCAACACAGAATGACACTGAGAAAAGGATGAACACATTGTCACACCAACACACACCATTTGCTACCTGGAGGTACAAGCCAAACAACACAGAGAGATACAAAGTGTCACTGGTACAATGTAACACAACACAGGGACATACACATCACACACAGTGTTGCCCAAATGTACCTCTAGGCCTCTGCACCGTGTCCAACAGTTTCTGATACCCACTCAGCGGGCAGACCCCTAAGAGGATCACCCGGACATACACGCAGGTGTCACACACAAACCTCAGACCCTCCACATGCCCCCACCACTTGCATGTAGCCCTGATCAAGGTCATACACAGACACAGCAGGAGAGGGCTGGGGTGCAGCTCAGTGGTAGAGAGCAAGGCACAGGCCCTGGGCTCCATCCCCAACTCTGCATATCCAGCAAGAGACACACAGCCCAGCCCTCAGGGGCAAATATGGGCATCGGGCCTCAGGTACATGGACACACACACACACACACACACACACACAATGCTGAGGCCCCAGCCCCTCTGGCAGGCCCCTGACTCTTCATTTCCAGAGCAGAAAGAAATAATGCAAGAGGATGGTGCTGAGGACCGGGAGTACCCCCCAGGGTGGGTAGGGAGGTGCCTGCAGCCCCCAGGCAGCTCCTGTGGAGACAGAACCCTTCTGCCACCAGGTGCAGCCGGCGCCATCTCACCCTCCTAGGCCAAGAAGCTGTGGCAATGCTCAGCTGTGCATTGTCTTTCGGAGGCCATGGGTGCCTGGGGTGTGTGTGTGTGTGTGTGTGTGTGTGCATGTACACACATATGTTCAGGCAGGGCTGGCTGTTGGAGGGCCCTGTTCTGTGCCCACTGAGCCCCTGTGAGCGGACACAGAGCGTGTGTGTCTACGTGTGAATGTTCCTGAGGGGGAATGTTTCTGGTCCCAGTGCCTCACTAGGACAGGGGGGCAGGCAGCATGTTCGGGAGTGTCTGGAGGGGGTCTGGGCGTCCTCTGGGGACTCCTAAGAAGTTCAGGTCAGGTTACGCTCAAGAGTCTTTGTATGTAGATCAGCATATTGAGTGGTGACATGGGTCTGGCTGTATACGTGGGGGTGTCAGTGAGTCAGAGAAGGTGTCTGTCAGGCCCTATGCCAAGCACTAGGGACACAGTAGGGAACAAGACAAATGGCCCTGCCCTTGGGGGCTAGCATTCCTGTGGATGTCAAGTGCAGAGGACATTGATGGGTATCCAAGTGTGACAGCAAGCGCTAGCCGGAGCTGCATCATGAGTGTCTTTCTGGAAAGTGTCATGGCGAGCTGGGTGGGGGGGTGAGTCGGGGTGAGTCAGGGTGAGTGTGGTAGGGCTTTCTGGCAGGGATCAGGGTCTCTATGTGATCAGGGATCAGTGCTCTGCCCATGACCAGGAATTTTGTGCAGAAAGTGTCCCTGCGCGTCCCGTCCTTGGGTGAGTCGTTCCCTCTGTGTGGTGGTCTGTGCGGTGGGTCTGGAACAGTGATGAGGATGTGTACCAGAGTGGCCAGATGCAGGTTCCTGGGTGTGTCAGGGAGGGTTCTGTGACTGTGTCAGGGATATCAGGCCACGTCAGTGTGTGTGTGTGTGTGAGACCCTGTCAGTGTGTGCCCGTGTGTGTGTCAGGTCATGTTAATGAGTGTGACTAGGTGTGTGAGTGTGTGTGTATACCATGTGTCTTTGTTGGACATCTATTTCTATGTGTCAGCCCATGTGACTGGGGTGTGTGGGGTGGGTGTGCACACTCCAGGAAAGGAGCATCTGTGGGTGTGTCTAGTGCCTGTGTTTGTGTGATGCGTGTGCATGTGCCAGGGAGGGGTCTCTGTGTCTGTATTGGGTATGTGTGTCTATGTGTGTCAGCCCATGTCAGTCTGTGCTTGGGACAGACTGTGTGTGTGTGCGCGTGCGCACGGCAGGGAGGGGGACTCAGTGTACTGGAAGTTATGTCTTGTGGGGGGGGGGAGCGTGTGTCTGCCACTGGGTGCTTGGGGACCTCCATATCTTGGACCCTGCCGCTGGTTGCCACCGCCTGGCCTGCCCCTACGCCTGCAGCCGCCGCTGGAGAGAGGATGCAAGGGAATCGATATGTCCTTAAAAATTCAAGGGCTTCTCGTAAACAGAAACTTTTAACACCGTTTAAAGTTTCAGGGCTGCTGAGGAGGAGGGGGAGGGGGCTCCAAGGGGAGGAAGGAAGGGCCTGGAGGCCTGGGGGCGCCAAGGGAAGGGGCAGGGTTGTGGGGGCTCCTGGGGGAGGGGAGGAGAAGGGGCTGCTGGAAGGGGCAGGAATGGGATTTGGGGGTTGAGAGGGCTGGGGACCTGGATGGTTCCAGAAAGAGGTGAGGGATAGGCTTCGGGGTGGAGAACTAGGAGAGGCAGCCGGTGGGAAAAAGGGTCTGGGTCCTTTGAGGGGACCCAAGAGAGGCTATGAGGTGGGGGGAGGAGATCAGGAGACAGATGGCCCCAGAGGAGCTTGGGGGACAATGGATTGGGGTCCCTTGGATGACTGTGGGAAGGAGCAGATGTTTTAGGGGTTCGTGGGCCTGGTGAAGGGACACTTGAGTGGGGGGTTGCCAGGGGGGCTGGGAGGGGGAAGCAATGATGGGGAGGTTTGGGAGCATCTTCATCCCTTCATGGATCCAGGGGCTTTCAAGGTCTTGAGAACCAAGGGACGCTCCCTCTGCAAATGGCTATGAGGGGCACATCTCCCAGAAGCCCCCAACTCTGTCCTCCCCCACCCCCAATGCCCCAGGGGAGCCCAGCCCATGATCCTCCCAGGCCTCCACTGTGTGCCAAGCAGGCACACCTCACACGAAGCCCCACGCAACACCCATGCCTCACCCCAGCACGAGTGTGCCCATCCTCCACACACTCACACACACACACACACACACACAATACCCATCATTTGCACACAACCCCCAACCTCCCTTCACACTCACACACCACACGCACCACAGAACTCTCCTGCCACTCTCTCCTTTGCACACGCAGCCCACCCTCGGGCCCCACCATAGCACCAGACCTGCACACACCACACCTGTCTGCACACACCACACTGTCACCCTTCCACATGCACACCCTGCCCCCCCACGCCCACGGCACTCATGCCCCTCCTCTGCTCTCACAGCCTCCCTGCCTCCACCCGCCACGGGGCACACATGCTCACACCCCTCGCTGCTCCTTCGTGTTCTGGCACACACTCACCACCTGTGCACCCCCCCACAAGGCCACTTTTACACACGCACCTGCAACTCAGAGCTCTTGACACCTCCAAGACCCCCTACTCAATACCCACCACCCCTGTGTGCACGCACGCACCGCGCATGCTTTGCCGCCCCCTCCACAGATGCCAGCTGGGTGGCTGCTCCGGAGGCTGCCCCAGCTCCTCCCTGACCCCCCCCTCAGAGACCGAATTGTAGGGCACACCTGGCCTTCAAGACGTTGAGGGGGAGGAGGGTGCTGCCAGGGGCTGGCACAGCTGGAACGCCACAGCTGGAATCCCCCACATTCTTCCTGCCGGGGCTGCCCACCTGGCTGCAGCTGGCAGCAGGTGTGTTCTTACCACGCAGGTGTGAGGGGAGGGGGAGGGGGAGGGGAAGGGAGAGGAGGGAGGAGCGGGAAACAGGCCCATGGCTCTACCTGGCCAGGATGCCAGGGGCAAAGAGGAGGAGGAGGGCGGAAACATCTGGGCTCTGGCAGCCACATCCCGGGCTGTGGAACGTGGGGCTGGGCAATGCTGGGCTCCAGGGCTGCTTGGCGGCAGGGCAGGCCTCCTGGGGGAGATGGGCAAACACCTGGCACATGGGATAAGCAGGGGTTCAGGTATGGGTGCCACCTGCTGGGCAAAGGGGCACTCTGGGTCTTCCTGGCAGGACTGAGATTGCCCACTAGGACAGCCTGGTGCCCCCCCCCCCGCATCAACACAGTCTGCAGCTGCTTGGGTCTGTGCACCCTCTGCCCTCCTCCCCGGGCTGGGAGCCCAAAGTGGGCCTGAGTGTGGGGAGTCTGGGTTCCTGCTGATGAGGCACGCCCACAGCCCAGGGCACACATGTGGGTACAGGCACAGGGGTCCCACTGTGACACTCACACAGAGTCAGGAAAACACACACAGGCACAAACACACAAAGGTACACACCCTTCTCCTTCCCTCTCTCCCTGCCCTCCTCTGCTCCCTCCTCCAGCCCCTCCTCCTCTTCTTCCTTCTGTTTCTCCTCTCCCTTTGTAGGGTCACATAAAATCCAGAATCACACTCAGACACGGGATCACCTAGACAACATTGCACACCCTTCCAGAATAGCACACAGACAGGCACACAGCCTCAGAGAAGCTCAGACAGACTCCCTACAGCCACCCATAGAGTGACGCCAGTACAGCCAGGTCACACACGAAGACCTTTACCACCATGAAGATGCCCACATAGACTCCAGAACACCAAGTCACGCTGGCATGGCGGCACACACCTATAACCCAGCTACTCAGGGGCTGAGGCAGGAGGAGCAAGGGTTCGTGGCCAGCCCAGGGAACTTAGAAGACCTTGTCTCAAAATAAAAACTAACAAGGGCTGGGGATGTGGCTCGGTGGTAGAGCATCCCTGGGTTCCATCCTCAGTAACACACACACACACACACACTATACCAAGTCACAAAACACACACAGTTACACAGATGTGCAGAATCATAGGCTGAGCCCTGTTACATATAAGGCCACACAAAGTCCACAAGAACACAAAAGCCCACAGAAATCTACATGGACCCACTGAGTCACACAGAGTTCTCAAAGTCTTCCCCAGTGCAGCACACAGAAACCCCCAAGAGATCTCTACATCACTGGGCTGGGGTCGCAGCTCCATGAGGGACACTTGTCTGGCATTTGCAAGACTCTGGGTTCCATCCCCAGCACATGGGGGTGGGGGGGGCGGAGATCTAGATCACACCCATATACAAGGTCACTCATGGTACCATGCACAAGTAATTGACCACACCAACACCCAGAAATGCACGCAAACATCCCCAAATCACAAACAGGACAGGCAGTCCCACTAGCAGCTGCACACGAGGTCACACACACACACTCCTTGCCCAGGCGGCTCAGCCTGGCCAGGGCCTCCTGTGGCTGCTGCTCATCTGGGTTTGGGGAAACATTTCATTTGCAGCCGGCTGAGACCCACCCGTCCTGGAAACCTGGCCCTGACTCCTGAATGGGGCCTCTGTATGCCGCCAGCAGCGCTCAGCCAGCCGTCCCAGGGTGTGGGTGTCGGGGGGTGAAGCAGGCACACGGAATCCCTTGCTGAGCCACGTATGCTGGAGCCTAGGACCTCGGGGGCCACCTAGCTACAAGCCAGGTCCCCCAACCTCACCCCCCACAGCTTTCCCTATTGCTTCTAGAAGCTACTCTCCAAACCCAGCCTGTGGCAGGGAAGACAGAGGGGTGAGGATCTGGGCCGCTATTAGCTCCCCTGGTATCCCTGTCTCGGATGATGCCAACTCACCATTTGCCACACCAGGAGTCCCCTTGCTCCCGCTCTAGGCTCCCTGTGCAGCCTGGGGTGAGGGTCCAGGCAGTCACAGCTCATTGGCTTATATCATCAAATACAGCGCTGGTGGGACAAACCTGTCATCCTGGCAACTCAGGAAGCTGAAGCAGGAGGATTACAAGTTCAAGGCCAGCCTCAGCAATTTAGCAAGACCCTGTCTGCCTCACCCTCTCTGAAACCCACAGCCCAGGGTGGCTGAGCACTGCTGGTAGGCCCCCCAAATAATTTTTTTCAAAAGGCCTGAGGATGTGGCTCAGCGGTAGAGCACTTGCTCAGCACATGCAAGGCCCTGGGTTCCATCCCAAATACTACTCCCCACAAAAAACACAACCACTGTCACATCTTTAACTCCATACACAGCCACCCAGTCCTACCACAGTGTCACCTGCACATCTGCACTGCGTCAACACCCTCAGTCACCACACTGTCACATAGAAATAGCCTCACACCCTCAACAGTGCTGGCTGCCTTCAGGCCCACTGCGGGCATCCTCCAGTCACCCCAACACTCTGGCCTCCACGTTACATCAACATTGTCGCACTGGCCAGCAGAGGCATGCTGACATACTCCATCTGCATGCCCCTGCAGCTGGGCTAGCCACGTGGCCACGCGGACTCGCTGCCCCACTCCATCACAAGGAGGGGGAGCAGCTCTAATCACTGCATCCCCAGGGTGTGGCACACTGTTGTCCCCCGACCAAGGTTTCAACCAACCCAGTCACTCCAACAACACAGCACTGTCACAGAGTAGGCGGCCACATACACACCACTGCTCAAAGTCACTCTGATAGCTCACGCTCAGTCTCTCTATTGCTGGTGATAGCCACCCATCTTGCTCACACTGCCACACAACAACCACAGTCCCCAGACAGAGCTACAATGTACAGTGGGTTACAGAAGTGCCACAGTTTTGGGGACATCCTGTCACAGTCACACTCCCCAGTGCCTGTCACAACATTGAGACAGCTCCTTAGCCATCCCAATAAGCAGTCAGGCATGCTGACACGGCCCCCAAGATTGTCCCTAGGACACCCCCTGGTCCCCGAGTCTTGAAGATAGAAACAGACGTACTGGCAACCCCCTCTCCCCTCTACAGTTGGTGCAAGCAGAGCAGGGAGGGGGCTAATGGAAGCGCAGCTGTTGGCAGTGGGTGCCAGCCCCCCCACCTCATGAATATTCATCAGCTGGGGCTCTCCCGAACCTGTAGGGAGTCGGAGGTCCCCGGCAGCTGGGCACCCCCTTCTGTGCCAGGAGGCCCTCAGGTGAGGGGGGGCTCAGCCAGGCCCCACAGTCCTTGGAATCCACACACATAAACACACGTTTGTGAACACCTACCCCCAGACACACAAACAACATTCACACAAACTCACAATCACATTATCAACACATAGCCATTTAGCATACACACCAAGCATGCAAACACAGGCATGCACACAGTCATGTGAACTCACAACCACACCCAAACCACACACCCACACTCACACACACACCAGATATGCAGACTTGGGGGTATGCAAACACTCTGTCACAAGACCACAGACCCCAAAATACACACCATTGCACCCAGATTATACAGACACACATCGTCATACATAGGCACACAAGCATACACACACACACACACACACAATCCCAGTCACACGGGCACGGTCACCCCCAAGCTACAACCAACTCCTCAACTGCTTCTCATATAACGCCCACAAGCTTGCAATCGTGGACGCACAAATTTGCACCAATACCCAATTCCAATACACAGCTGCCCTCAAAGAGTGAGTACCTCTCCCCCCCACTCTCTCCTCACACACACACACTGCTTTCACTCTGCCCACCCCTGAGGTTTTACAGCTGGGGAAACTGAGGCAGGAGCCTTTGCCGGCTTCCTGAAGGCTCCCTCCTGACACTGGGCAGAAGCTGCGGTCGGGCGCCCCCTGCTGGCCCGGCCCCTGCAAGGGCATGTGGGGCGGCGGCGGGCACGCGCCTGACGTAACCATGGCATCCTCTTGGCACGCGCGGCCCGCGCGCGGGGAGGGCGGGGCGGGCGCGTTGCCATGGCGCCGGCGGGCCGCGTGAATGGGGCATTGTTCATCGCGGCGCCCGGGCCGGGCTGTCCTGGACCCACCCGGACCCACCCGGGGCCGGCAGAGGCAGGGGGACATCAGAGGTGAGAGAGAGACATGGAGAGACAGAGGTAAACGAGGAGATGAGGTGGAGAGAGGGGAAAGGTGGGAGAAATGGAAACCCAAGGAACTGTTAGGGTTGGGACGGCGAGGACAAGAGGGGATGGAGAGGGACAAGCAGGACTTGGGAGGGGAAAGAGAAGAGGTACAGAGGTGGCAGACCAGGAAGAAACAGAGATGGGAGGGGAGAGGAGGAGAGCCCCAGCCAGACAGAAGAGGTGGGGCTGGGAAAACATGGGGACAAGACCCTTCTCCAAGACCCCTGAGCTCACTGTGCCCAGTGCTGAGCAAGGCAGAGGACGGGACCCCAGACAAGGACTGTCACAGGCACTGAGAGGCGGAGAGGTGGAGGGCTCCGGTCCCACCTATCCAGTCCTCTTTTCGGGCTCTGGGTCAACACTCTCAGAACACACACCTGTGTCCCACTACCCAGGCATCATCCACAGCTACCGGGGACACTGCTCCTGACACTCCAGGGCGCCTTCACCCAGGGACTCACAGCCTCATGGGAAACACAGTGGTGCTTCATATGTGTGGTCACAGTCACAATATGGATCCATTCAGATGACGCATAACACAGTCAAGGACACAAACACATTCATATGACAAAGACATAGGCTCCCCACACCAGAGTGACACCTCACTGTGGCTCTGTCACATGAGGACTTTGTCACACATGTGGTCTCTGTCAGACATGGCCATACACCATTACACAGGCTCTCTGCCCTGGACCATTGGGCACCCAGACATACACTCCACCCTGACCTCAACCTGGACACTCACTGACACTCATGCATGCACCTTCCACTGCACACCTGACCCACTACTTGGGTGGGTGACCTATCCTGGGGACAATTTGGGGGAACTTTGTAAATGCTGAGTTCAGTTCTCCACATTTGAGCCAGGGAGAGCTGACAGAGGCCAGTCCCCAGTGGAGACTAGGAAGGCTGAAGCACAACCCAATCTCAAAGGAATGGGTCAAGCCAGGCCAGCGAATTTCCCTAACTGGACTGGGGCTAGGGCTGCCAGTCACAAATCTGGACCAAGGGCGGCCCCTGGTGGCTACATGTAGTCTCTGCACTCATGCTTAGGGAGATGACTGGCTGCCGGGTTGCACAGTCCTGGGGGAAGACAGGCCTAGGCTGGAAGGCCAGAGTCCAAAAGTGAGAACCCAGACTCGGAATTCAGAAACTGTATCCAGACCTCAGAATGCAGAATAAACACCTAGATTCTGGGCTTGGGGATGTAGGTCAGTGATACTGTTTGCCTAGCATGCACCAGCTCCTGGGTTCTATCCCCAGCACCAAGGAGGGTAGAGAGAGAGACAGATAGACAAACAGAGGAAAGAAAGATCTAGATTCCAACAATACCAAGATCAAAAATCAAGATCCAAGAATGCAGCTGCTTATGGTCACTGAGGGAGGCTGAGGCAGGAGGATCACGAGTTCAAAGCCAGCCTCAGCAACAGTGAGGCCCTAAGCAATTCAGTGAGACCTTGTCTCTAAATAAAAGACATAAAAGGGCTGGGATTTGGCTCAGTCAGTGTCAAGGGCCCCTGAGTTCAATCCCTGGTACTTCCCCCCCCCAAAAAAAATCTACGAATGCAGAACCCAGAATCTAAAATTCAGATCCATAATCCAGATCAAGAACCCATCCTCCAGAACCAGAATCCAGAAATGTAGATTATAATACTCAGAATTAGAATCCAGCTCCAAGAACCCAGAACCTAGAACCCAAAGACCAGGCTACAAAATTCAGAGCCCTGAGCCCTCTTCTGAATCCTCTGGCTTAGAGCCAGGCACAGGGACTGTTGACGGTGGGAACAAGGATGGAGGGCAGGAGAGGAACCCAGCAGTGAGCTCACGCCCCTGCTGCCCCATGGCCTGCCCAGCCTCCCCCGTGTGCGTTCTCTCTCACACACAAAGAGGAACACACCACTTGAAAGGCTCCTGCACACACAGCCACACCCTCAGATGCCTAGCTCGTGACTGGCAGATGCACCACACACACACATACACACCCTGACACAAACGTCACCCAAGACCGAGAACCGCACCATCAGCTGCTCTCCCAGCACTGAGATGTGCTCACCTGCACACCCACGCGCTGTCAGGGCTGCGCCCCAGCCGTCCCACCAAACTCCAAGACACAGCCACCACCACCCAGAGACACAGAACCCCACGACTCTCAGCCCTGCACCCAGACACATTGGAAGAATAGTGGAGGAGGCTGGGATGGGTGTGTGCGTATACACATGTGCACGCTCACACACACTCCTCCTAGCAGAGAAGCCCGTGCCTTGGCAGCCACGCAGCCCCTGGGAATGGGACCCCAGGGATGAGGCTCACCATGTACCCCCACACCCACCCCAGCCCTCCCCTGCCTGGCCGGCTGGCGGGCTTTAATACAGATGCCAAACTCATAATTGTAACTGAGGGTGACAGGGTCACCTTGAGCCCCAGATGCTCGCGCGGTGACAGATGGCGTTGGCAAACCTGATTAGCGGCCCCTGTGCCAGCGCCTGTGGCACCTGCATCCCCACCCCTCCCCCGCTCCCCCAGCACTCATTACCCACCCATTACTGGGCCTGGGGGATGGGGTGGGGGCTGGCTGGCACTGCCCGGGAGGGGACAGGGACTCTGGGGGCCCCCTGGCACCAAGGTCCCCAGCTGGCTCTCCTGGCTGGCAGGGGGTGGGCACAGCTGAGGGGGTGAAGCCTCTTGCCCGCCAGCAAGGGGGAGCTAGGACTGAGCTGCCCACTTGGACATGCCCAGGGGTTGGCACCAATCTCTAGAGGGAGGGGGAGGGGGCACTCCCGCCCCAGGGCCCAGTGAGCCTCCCTGCTGGCCTCGGAGCGGGGTCTTGAGAGCCCCCTGCCTGGCCCTTTCCCACCCCCTGGTGCAGGCCTGTGGGGTCAGAGGTCGCAGGCTCCCACGCCTGCGGGCCCATCTGTTTCCTCGCCGCCTGCTCCCTCACCTGGGGCCTTCCTTCCTGAGGCAGGAAGAGGGCTGAGGGGGACCCGGCCGGCTCCCCCGCCTGCGCTCCGGGGGGCATTTGGAGGCAACACTGACAGTGCCACATGTCCCTGCCTCTATGCCAGACAGGCCCATCTGCCAGGGCCCTGGTTCCAGCCGCCCAAAGCCAGGCTGCCCTCACCCGCAGTAGACCCTGGGCCCCAGCTGGAGAGGGAGCACCCCGATACCCGCACCCCGTCCCGGGAACCCGAGGTGGAGAAACAAGCACACGCAGCTGGACCTGGCCGACCTTTATGGCCCCGCGGAGCGCCACGCTGGCCGTGGCTGTGTGGGTGGGCCTCGGGTGGGCGGTCACCAGGGAGCCACGGCCACTGTCAAGGTGAGAGGCAGCTGGGAGGGGGCCTGCCCCTGGCCCGGGACCCAGGTTCCCCGCAGCTGCAGCTGCCTGCCTGCCTAGGCGTTTGTGTCCCCAGGCCAGGATCATAGCTGTGTCTCCTGGTGGGGTGGGGCCGCCTGTCCTCCCGCAGCGCAGCGGGAATGTGCTGGGCTCCTTCCCTGAGAGGCAGCTGAGCCCAGTGGTTAAGATCAAATTCGTGCTGGACGCCGTGGTGCGTGGAATCCCAGCGACTGAGGCATGAGGATTGCAAGTTCAAGGCCAGCCTCAGCAACTTGGTGAGACCCTGTCTCAACAATCCCCAGGACCACAAAAGACAAAAAAATATGTGAATGCGGGCTTGGCCACTGACTGCACGGTGACGCTGGGTGCGTGCCTTGCAAAGTCAGGGCCTCAGTTTCCTAATCTGTAAAATGGCATGAAGTTGACCCTGCCTCCGTAGGCCTCTGAGGATCACCTCCTGAGGAGGACACGAGTGAGCACTTGTCAAAGAGCCTAGCAATCAGTGGGCAGTCGGTAAGTGCGTGCTGTGCCTATTAGTGGTCCAGCCCCATGAATGGGGCTGTGCCTAGTGTCCTTGGGAGCAGGGTGACTTTGGAGAGCCGTCTGTAGCCCTGCTTCCCTGGTCTCGTGACCCAGAATCCATCATCTAGGTCCGTGTCGTCGTCCCATCTCTCCGAGATTCGTGTCTCTGTGTGTCCGTCACAGTGCTGCGTCATAGCTTTGGTCCACACCGACAGCCCTCCACCAGCCTGGTGGACACCTTCACCCGCCGAGGGGAGGAGGCTGGGCTGCCCGGCCGACACCACAGGACCACGGGTGTCCAGTGCTGGCGAGTGGGCACGCAGCTGTTGCAGAGGACAAGTGGGGTGGGGTCTGAGCCCGGGATGTAGAGGGAGGAGCAGCGGCCAAAGCAGAGGTGATTTCGGACACGGACAGCAGTGCATCCAGGCCGAGAGAGCACCTGAGACCAGAGGCAGGGTGACAGGTTAGGGCAGCAGAGTGAGGCTCATCCACTTCCACCCACCCTGAGAGGTATGGGTGATGCAGCAAAGCTGCCTGGGTTCCAGTCCTGGGTCTGCCATCTCCTGGCTGTATGGCCTAGGGCAAGTTACTCAACCTCTCTGGGCCTCTGTTTCCTCAACTGTAAAATCAGTGGAGTTCAACTAGGAAAAGAAGAAACCACTCTAGGTCTTTCAACAGAGAGGATGCATTCAGGGAATACAGCAGCTTAACCAATCAGGAGATAATGACAAGAACAACTGGAGACGGTCACCAGCAGGGCTGCTATCACCCCAAAGATGAGGGACAGTGGGAGGAGGTAGTAATAAAAGAGGCCAACTAGGCATGGTGGTGCATTCCTGTGATCCCAGCAGCTTGGAGGCTGAGGCAGGAGGATGGCAAGTTTGAGGTCAGCCTCAGCAACTTAGTAAGACCCTGCCTCAAAATAGAAAACAAAAAGGGCAAATTGCCCTGGGTTAAATTTCCAGTAGCCCCCCCCCCCAAAAAAAAAGGAGGCCAGGAGGATTAAACAAACAATTTAGTGTATTTCCTGGCACACAGTTGGTGCTCAATAAATGTTAGTTCCTCCTATGGCCCCCTCTATCATCTCACCACTAAATCGTGGCCATTTTCTGCTTAAACCCTGCACCCCTCCCCCAGCACAAGAGGCTGCTCATCTTCCTTAGAATGAAATGCAAAGTCCTCCCCAAGGCCCAGAAGTCCCTGCACACTCTGCCCTGTCCCCTCCCTGCCCTCTGCCCTCTGGCCTCTGCCTAGATCACCCTTCCGTCCACCCTTCCCGGAGCTGACTCCAACTCATCCTCCCTCCAAAGCACCCCACAGGGAACTTCCCTCCCCTTGTGACAATGCTGTCCTGCGTGTCCCTAAAGCGATTGGTTGGTGTGCATCTTGGGACACTGTTCTGTTTTTCACCCTCCTCCCAGAGGTTAAGCCACCTGAAGACAGGAACCTCGTGTTGTCCTGGCCGTGGCCCCAGTCGGTAGATGCCCAACTCCTCCCCGCGTGTCCAGAGGAGGACGCCCAGGCTCCAAGGCAAGGTCCTGCAGTGCTGAGAAGGCCGCGTGCCCTCAGGGCCCCTCTGTGTCCCTCCGGGGCAGCCAGATTCCAAGCCAGAGTCCCTTCTGCTCCGTGAAGCTTGCACCACTGGACAGGGCGGCCTTGAGGCTGGGGTGCCACAGAGGCAGGACTGGGCACAAGGCAGGTGGCTCCAGGGCCAAGCAACTCCTGCCACCTGGATTCAGGGTTTTCTGGGCAAATGACAAGCCAAGGAGTCTGGGACATTGACGGCTGGGCACGGATTTGAGCACTTGGCATCCTTCGCTGTGCCCGACTCCCTTCTGTAAAGGTGGGAACTGAGGTTCAGAGAAGGCAAGCTACTCACCCTGAATCACACAGAAATCATTGATTAAGGAAGGATGTGAATTCAGCACACTGTATGCATTCCCAAGGCCCTTATGGAGCACCAGCTGGATACAGCCATGAGATTGCTCCCCACGCCCACTCATTCAAGCTGCCTGATAGCCCATAGGAGGCAGATAATTCTAGGACTCATTCATTCACTCGAGAAACACGGAGTGCGCTTGGCTCTGCTTGTTCTGAGTGAGGTGGGAGCCATGGGGCCGCTAAGGGGAGAAGGAACATGACCTGACCCAGGGGTCCACGGGCACCCTCGGCCACTAAATGGGAACATAGACTTAGGAGGAGGAGTGGCCCAAAGACAGGAGATCAGGTGAAGGCACCCTCCCTCCCACATGAGAGGCCAGTACCCCATTTGGGGGTTGAGCCCAGGGGTGCTTGACCGCTGAGCCACATTCCCAGTCCTCTTTAACTTTTATTTTGGGACAAGATCTCGCTAAGTTGCTTAGGGCTTTGCTAAGTTGCTGAGGCTGGCCTTGAACTTTTGGTCCTCCTGCCTCAGCCTCCCCAGTTACCAGGATCACAGGTGTGTGTCACTGTGCCCAGCAATCCTGTACCCAGTGGACCCGGGAGAACACTGAGACTCAGAGCCATGTAGGTGGATGATGCGGGTCATGAACTCAGATCTGCCTGGAGCCATAGCCTGGGCTTCCTGCAGGCGCTGAGACCGGCCCACCCCCACCCCACACACTCACCTGAATGAAGGGCACAGCCTTACACATTTCCTGGGTCACTTCTTTAGGGTCCAATGGCAAAGACACGGAGGTGGCCACCTCCTGCCCATCCTGCAACCCATCTGTCCCCAGCCTCCAGGGTTTCTGCAGGCCCAGGAAGGCCTTCCAGCTGCCAAGGGCAAAGGCTGGCCCCGGGGGAGCTGGGGGTCCAGGCCTCCCTGAGCCTGGGGGCAGCCAGGCCGCACTCAGCAGCCCCAGGAGAGTGGTCAGCCATCCTCGGGACATCTGCTTAGCTGTCCGTCTGTCAGTCCAGGGTGGGGCTCAGGGTCCTGGGCAGTTGACCCTGCTGTCTAGCGAGTGGAGTCTGGTCCCTCAGACCTGCTTTTAATCACTTGTCCCCACCTGGGCAGCCTGGGAAGCGCCTCTGCAAACTCACAGCAGGGAGGAAAGTAAACCAGACCTGCGGGGTTCCTAGCAGCCTGCTGGGTCCTGAGGGCTGGGCCTGCAGGTGTGTGGGCTGTGGGATCAAAAGAGGCAAGTCAAGGGGGTCGAGGTACAAGTCTAGGGACAGGAGCTGAGGGACACCATGCCTGATAGCCCTGCAGGGATACTTTTCTTTGCAACCAGGCTTCTTGGGTTTCCACCCCCATATGCCAACTTCCTGGCTGTGCAACCACAGGCAAGTCCCCGAACCACTCTGGGCCTCAACTTTCCTCTTTTGTAATATGGTGTTGATAACAGGCCCTACCTTGTTCTAAGGACTCAAGGAGACAATTTAGATAAGGAGCTTAAAACGGAGGTCAGTTTGCAGTAGCATCATGAGCCAGTGCCTTCCTCCAAACACACACACCAGGGTGCTGCAGATCAAACCCAGGACCCTGTGCAACTAACCAGACCAGCGACCCCTGAGCTGCAGCCCCAGCCCCGGTCAGCGACAATTAACATGATTGGGGCTACTGTTTTCCCTTTAGTACTTGTTGGAAGCCAGGCATAATTCTTTCCCATGAAGATACGCAGAGAATAAACAGAAACTGGGTCCCTCCTGCCTCACATTTTACATCAGAGTGTCTCAAACAGACAATAAACGACAAATGATTTCAGCTTCAGGATAAAGACATTAAAACAAAATGTGCTTTAGAGGGTTCAAGGCGGGGGCGTCTGTCCTAGGGTGGTCAGGGAAGTCCTCCCCAAAGAGGTGACACTTTTGCAAAGGCCCGAGATGCCGCCAGAGGCTTGGGAACAGCTCGGTAGGGGGTGGAGGTTGACCTGCTGGAAACACGTCCCGGGCTTTGGGCATCCCGAGGCGGCTGCAGGTCCCGGCCGGGTCTTAGCACCTGGGTGGCGAGCATCTTGCACCAAGGTGCGGAGCTCCAGGCGTCCGGGCCGTGGGAAGCCGCGGAGCTGGCTGTTCCCGAGTCCCCACCCCGGGAGCTGCGACCGCGATGGGGCGCGCTCGCCCTCTGGCGGCGGTTTCCGGGACTGCGCGGCTGCTGCGCGGAGGACACCTGCCTCTCAGGTGAACCACCTGCAGGAGCGCGGGAGGCCCCCACTCAGCCCGGCTGGATCCAACCTCCCTCCTCTCCCCGAACCCGTCCTTCCATGTCCTGTAGATCCAGTCAGCTGCAGGTCGGTTCTGGTAGAGGCTGATTTCACATTTTGGACTCCCTGTGCCACCCCAACCCAGGCTGACACCACAGCACGAGGGTCCGTATCAGAAACCAGCCAGCATCCTCCCGCTTCTCACTCCTACCTCGTCCCCTCACCTGGATGCGGCTCCCATCACCTCCCACCTGGATGGGCACATTCACCACCTGTGTCCCAGTTCCCGCCATCACCCCTCCCAGTCTATTCCCCTCACTAACGGAAAGAGGGCGCCAGTGAGCACCTGAGTGGGGTCTCAATCTTCCTGGGTTCAGAACCTTCCATGGCTCCCATCTCCCTCCTGACTCAAGTCAAAGTCCTCCCCCAGACCCATCAGGCCCTGTATAATGTGCGCTCGTCTTTCCACCATCGACTTCCCACATTCCCCTCCCCCTTCTCACCCCCTCAGCCACCCAGCTCGTGCCTGCTTTCCCAATTCCTCAGGTATGATCCCACGATCCTATGCAGCTATAGACACCAACTTCCACGGCGACAGGTTCTGCATCCAAGGATTCAGCCAACCACGGAGGGTGCACTCTACTAGATATGTCTGGATTTCATTTCTTGTCATTATCCCCTAAACAAGCTGGGACAACTATTGGCATAGCACATACATGGCATTAGGCACCATAAGTCACCTAGAGATGACAGAAGCCTCTACGAGGGTGTGCATGGGTTCTGTGCATTTTATACACAAGACTTGAGTGTCCCCAGGTTTTTGTACCCACAGGAGTCCTGGAACCAAGTCCCCACAGGTACCAAAGAATGACTGCAGAAAACTGAAGAAGCTCTAAGTTTCCGCCTGGAAATACACCCACCAAAATTAAGTAAAACTAAGTTCCTAGCAGGGTGTCCATTATGCTGACATTTTAGAGGAGAAAAAAAGGGAATTAAAATGTGTGGACTTATATTGCTTATTGAAAAGAATAGCAGGGTCTTCCTGCTGAGGAGGGGCATGGGATGAGGAAGGTTCACTTTAGACTCTGAAATTTATTTTAGGGCTGAGGATGTAGCTCAGCAGTAGAGGACTGCACACGTGAGGCCCTGGGTTCAATTCCCAGAACTGCCTGATCTGTCAGCAAGGTTCCCCAGGACCCTCCCTTTCCCCACCTTCTTTACTCCCTGATGACAGACATTAATTTTCTCTCCATTCTGGGGGCTGGAGTCTAAGATCTAGTGTTGGCAGGGTTGGTTTCTTCTCAGGACTTCTTTTCTTAGCTAGTAGATGGCCACCTTCTCCCTGTGTGTCTATGTCCAAATTCCTCTTCCTAGGTGGACACCAGTTATGTTGGATTCTGGTCCACTTCAATGACTTCATTCTAATTTAAGTACATCTTTAAAGGCCCTATTTCTGAGATCCGGGGGCTTAGTGCTGTAACATGTCAATGGGAGCACAATCCAACCTCAAATCCACAAGTACTGGTTCACATCACAACATGGGGTGAGGCTGGACCACATGCCACATGAAAGGATGTGACATGCTAGGTCACATAGTAGATGGTTCCATTTATACAAATTTCCAGAGAGGGCAAATGGAAAGGAAATGTGTGTTTTTCAGGATTAGGGGGGAGAATGACTGTTTAAGGGGTGCTGAGTTTCCTTTGGGGTGATGAAAAGTGTTGGAAGTTGTAGCCCTGGTGGCTGTGTGACACTGTGAAAGTATTCGAAAGCTGTGGTCGACTTGTGTGTGTGGTGTTGGGGATCAAACCTGCTGCCTCTCACACACGAGGCAAGTGCTATACCACTGAATGACATCACCAGCCCTTTCCCTCTATTTTAATTATTTCTGTGTTCTGCCCACAATGACCAGAGCTTGTTTGGAGCCAGGGGTGCTGCTCTACTTAATTTCCTATATCTTCAAAGGTCAAATGAGAAGTGACTTTGAGTCAAATGTGAATAATGAGAAAGAGCCCACCACTGGGCACAGTGGTGCCTGTCATCCCTGCAGCTCTGGAGGCTGTGGCAGGAGGATCTCAAGTTCAAAGCCAGCCTCAACTAAAGTGAGATGCTAAGCAACTCAGTGAGACCCCGTCCCTAAATAAAATACAAAATAGGGCTGGGATGTGGCTCAGTGGTCGAGTGCCCCTGAGTTCAATCCCTAGTACCCGCCTCAAAAAAAATAAAATAAAATAAGAAGAAGGAGCCCCCCATGTATACAC
This sequence comes from Marmota monax, assembly GCF_021218885.2. Lineage (NCBI taxonomy): Eukaryota > Metazoa > Chordata > Mammalia > Rodentia > Sciuridae > Marmota > Marmota monax. Next base: position 25,442,599 of record NW_026695228.1, read on the forward strand.
CTCGGGGAGAAATGTTCTAGGCAGGGTCATAGTAAAGGTAAGGAGTGCAAAGGCCCTGAGGCAGGGCTGGTAGGAGGCCATGTGCTCCTCTACCTCCTAATAAGTCTTCCTGATTTTACATGTTAACTCAATGTCTTTTCTGCTCAACAACCAGAGGAGAATCAGAAATCAGACCCATCATTCCTCAGCTCCAAGACCTTCCAGGGCTCCCTGTTGTCCTTTGAATAAAACCCAAGGCCTGCTGGTCACGGTGGCACACATCTGTAATCCCAGCAACTGGGGAGGCTAAGACAGGAGGATCTCAAGTTCAAAGCCAGCCTCAGCAAAAGCGAAGTGCTAAGCAACTCAGTGAAACCCTGTCTTTAAATAAAACACAAAAAAGAGCTGGGATGTGGCTCATTGGTGAGTTCCTCTGAGTTCAATCCAAAAAAATCCAAGGCCCTTACTATGACCCCCGAGGCCTGCGTGGCTGCCCCTGCCCACCACTCACTGCTGCGTCTCCTCCCTCACTCCCTTCCTTCACTGGCCCTTAGACACACTGGCCATCTGTCCCCCCTAGCAAACCCAGGGGAAAGACTTGGATGTTTTGAACATGCACCTCAGGGAAACTTCCCCCTGGGGACACAGGACACAGGAAGGGACACAGGAAGGCCCACCGTAGCACTGCTCCTGCAATCAGGAAAAATTAAAAACAAATGTCCAAACAGCCCAACAGAATAACTGTAGTTTATTTGTGCCACGAACAATACAAAGCAGAGCTTTTTACAAAGTCTTTCCACAGGAGGATCTCGGGGGAGAAAACGAATCCCACCAGAGCACCAGGCAAGGACGGTGTTTCCCAAACAGGCCTCAACGATGTGTCCTGCTCTGCACACGACATGCCACGACAGGTCTCTGTGGCCTGCCCTTGCGCCTGGATGTGTGTCAGCCTTCGTTACTAATCAATAAAGATCTGAGGTGATCAGTTTATAAAGAGGAAAGGTCTATTTTGGTGGCCGGGGGCTCCAGTCCCTGTCAGTTGGCCTCCCACGGTGGGAGCAGGTGGGCAGCCGGGCTGCTCTCCTCGGGGCTACTGAGAAGTGAAGACAGGAAGAGACTAGGCTCCCACATCCCTGAGGGCACCGCACAGCGACCCAAGGTGACCCCTCTTAAAGGGTGCACCTCTCCTCCCCAGTAGTGCCCTGGGCTGGGGACCAGGCTGTCAATAAATGCGCCTTTGAGGGAAATTCCAGATGTAAACGGCAGCACTGGGCGACCCTCCAGCTCAAGTCTGTGCTGTTCTTGTGTTTGTGAGGTCCTGGGGGTTAACCCAGGGCCACTCTACCACCGGAGCTACATCCTTGGTCTTTTCAAATTCTATTTTGAGGCAGGGTCTCCTTAGGATGCCCAGCCTGGTCTCAAACTTGCAATCCTCCTGCCTCAGCCTCCTGAGTTGCCTGGATTCCAGGTGAGTGCCATTGCGCCCAGCTTAGGCAACCTTTGTGACTGGTTTGACCCACAGACTGCAACGGAAGGGATTCTGTGTGATTTCTGACACTCAGTCATAAAAACGCCATGCACTTCAGTCTGATTTGCTTGAGACTCAGCCTCCAAGCATCGAGGAAGTCCCAGCTGGCCCATTCAGAGAGTCTACTGTGCAGATGTGCCAGCCAATAGCCCAGCTGAGGCCTCAGCCAGCATCAGCCTTGAGACATAAATGAATGAAGATGACTCCTGATATTCTGGCCACCAGGTGTCAAATTGCTATTCTTCCATTCCAGGCCTGTAATCTCAGCCACTTGGGAGGTAGAGGCAGGAGGATCACAAGTTTGAGGCCAGCCTGGGCAATTCAGCAAGACCCTGTCTCAAAATAAAAAAAAAAAAAAATTAAGCCCAGGTGCAGTAGTGCACACCTGGAATCCCAACAGCTCGAGAGGCTGAGACAGGAGGATTTCAAGTTGAAAGCCAGCCTCAGCAATGGCGAGGCACTAGGCGACTTAGTGAGACCCTGTTTCTAAATAAAATACAAAATAGCACTGGGGATGTGGCTCAGTCATTAAGTGCCCCCAAGTTCAATCTTTGGTGCCCCCCCCCCAAAAAAAAAAGAAAAGAAAGGAAGGAAGGAAGGAAGAAATTAAAAGGGCTGGGGACGTAGCTCAGTGGTACAAAGCCCTGCCTTCAATCCCCAGCATGGGGAGTGTGTGTGTAAAACAGTTAATTTTATGTGTATTTTCCCACAAATTTTTTTTAAAAGACACAACTTTTGGGCTGGGGCTGTAGCTCAGTGGCAGAGCGCTTGACGAACATGTATGAGGCATTGGGTTTGAGCTTCAGCACCACATAAAATAAATAATTAAATAAAGACATGCTGTCCATCTACAACTACAAAATTTTTTTTTTAAATACAGAACTTTTATTTATTTTTAAATATATTTTTTAGTTGTTGATGACCTTTATTTTATTTGCTTATTTATATGTGGTGCTGGGGATTAACCCAGTGCCTCATCCGTATGAAGCAAGAGCTCTAGCGCTGACTTACAACTCCAGCCCAATAACACACCTTTTAAATTAAAAAAGTTTTCCACACTGGGCACGGTGGCACACGTCTGTAATCCTAGCAGCTCAGGAGGCTGAGGCAGGAGGATTTCGAGTTCAAAGCCAGCCTCAGCAACTTAGCGAGGCACTAAGCAACTCAGTGAGACCCTGTCTCTAATAAAATATTTTTTAAAAGGCTGGGGATGTGGCTTGGTGGTTAAGAACCCCTGGGCTCAATCGCTGGTACAAAAAATTTTTTTCTACAAATCATTCTTTCTATAGTTGTAAATCTAGAACTAGATAGATAAACAGATAAAACTCACTTGGTTGAAGACCATCATCTCATCGATTTCCTGAATCAATAAGGTGTTCAGTGACCCTCAAAGTGGGTATCTTGGAGATATGGGGATCTCTATGGACACATGGAAGGCAGGAGGTTAAGTAAGGAAGATAAGTTGCAAACTACAGCACACTGGATACCCTTTATGTAAATTGTTAAAAATAAATATACATTGTATACTATTACCAAAGAGCTACATCCAGAGCAGGCAAGGCTGGTCTTGGAAGAATAAACTAATTTCAAAAAAACTTACTGTTGCCAAGAGCAAGGAGGGAAAGAGGTGGCATTGAAGGAGACTTTAATAGTATCAGTCAAGTTTCATTCAAAAGAATTTCCTTTTTAAAAATATATATGCAAGCCTGGGGTTGTAGCCCAGTGGCAAAGCGTTTGCCTAATATGCGTGAGGCACTGAGTTCGATTCTCAGCACCACATATAAATAACTAAAATAAAGGTCCATTGACAGCTTAAAAATACACACACACACACACACACACACGCATGCATGCACCTATGGAGCAGGCCTGAAATCCCAGTGGCTCAGGAGGCTGAGGCAGGAGGATCACAAGTTCAAGCCCACCCTCATCAACTTAGCTAGGCTCTAAGCAACTTAGCAAGACCCTGTCTCAAAATAAAAAGTAAAAAGGGCTGGGGATGTGGCTCCGTGGTTAGGCACCCCTGAGTTCAATCCCTGGCACCAAAAGATAGATTCCTGCATACAGAGGGGAGAGTGGCAGATGGCTCAGTGGTAGTCACTTGCCTAGCATGTAGAGGCCCTGGGTTCCATCCCCAGCAGTGCAAAAGGGGGAAAAAAAGAACCAAGTGTTACTCTGTTAAATCTGGCCAATGATATAAATGGCTACTCTCCTGTCTTTGTCAAGTGATTCATTAACACCATCAATTAGGACGTTATGAAGCCACTCTCCAGGACACCCTTAGAGCTGCACCGTGCAATTAGGTGACCGTGGAGAGTACACTTTGGTTTTTCTTTTTCCTCTTGCAGTGCTGGGATGGAGCCCAGGGCATCACTCATACTAGGTGAGGGCCCAACCAATGAACTGCATTCCCAGCCCTTGTTCTTGTTTTGTTTGGAATTGTGGTAAAAAACAGGCATTTACCATTTTAGTCCATTTTCCATGTGCAGCTTCGTGACGGGGAGCATACTGTTGGGAGGCTGTCACCACCTCCATCTTGCTAAACCGAATCTCTCCCTGTTAGACACTGACTTCTCTTTCCTTCTCCTATTTTATTTATTTAGCTCAGTGGCTGGGCAAGGGCTCTACCACCCAGCAACATCCATCCCAGCCCTCCTCCCCCACTTTTTTTTGTTGTTGTTGTTGTTATTTTGAGATAAGATCTTGGTATGTTTTTCCAGGCTGGCCTTGAACTTGAGATCCTCCCACCTCAGCCTTCATGGTCTCTGGGATTCCAAGCATGGGCCACCATTCCTTCTTCTGTTTTAAATAAACATTTACATATTTAAATTGGAGTCAAGGGTTCAGGGAATTAGGGGATGGGAGACAGGTGGGATTGACACTTATTGTCATTTTAATTTTATCTATCTTAATTTTATCAATCTTAATTTTATCTATTTATCTACCTATCTATTTATTTTATTTTGAGACAGGGTCTCACTAAGTTGTCCAGACTGGCCATAAGGATGTGCCCCTCACTGAGCTACACCCAGCAGCTGTTTTTATTTTTTAAATTGTGAGATATGAGTCTACAGAAAAGTGTACAACACACGTATATCAAGTGATAGACAACTTAATGATTATTATTCAGGAATCACTATAACCCAAGTCAGGAAATAACGGTGAATGTCGCCCAGATAAAGAAAAGCAAACAGAACTGGAATGATCAGCTAAGAGGCATGTTACCAAACAAACCCCTTGTCATAGATGTCTCTCGTCCTGCCAGAGGTGCCCCCACCCTGAAGTCAGAGAAACCGCTACCTTGCTTTTCTTCACGGGTTACTCCTGAAGGTGTGCACACCCATAAACACCAGGACTTTTCAACTGTAAATGAAAATTGGGACCATTTATATGATTTTACAAAATGGAAAAAAAATTTTGAAAACCTGTGTCTAGATAAAAATTTAAAATATAAAAAAGGGGGGCTGGAGCTGGGGCTCAATGGTTAAGCACCACTGAGTTCAATCCCTAGTACCAAAAAAAAAAAAAAAAAGACACTGGGGTGTTGAACTATGACACAAGAAAGGAACACTGACTCCAATTTTAGATCAAATTAAAGCTAGCTTGTATTGTGTACACAAAAGCTGGCCAGCGACTGTCTCACCTGAAACTTGGGCCAGAGAACAGCCCCCAGCTCTCCAGAAAAAAGGTTTTAAAGCACAAAAAGCTGCAAAGGGGGGCGTCTTGAGAACTTACAGCTAACAAGATTTTGACAAGCATAATACAAAGGCAGACAGCAGGTAAACGATTTACATGGCATGCTATTTGAAGATATGGAGTAAATTCAGATCCCAACATCAGAATTTATGAGGCGCTGCTGAGATTTCAGAGAGGGTTGTTATCTGGTCAGGGGAGTGAGAATTTATGAGGAGCCACTAAGAGTTTAGAGAGAGTTGTTATCTGGTCAAGGAGACCCAGGAATGGGTGAATTCAAGGCACAGGCAGGAATTTCAAACAAGTTTAGAAATTTCAGTAATTACAGTAAAATAGAAATTAACTTTTCATAACTTTGTCAGGATGAGATGGCTCCCAATCTTAAGATGGAATTAGGCTGGGTTCATCAGGGGATGGAGCCCCTGATCTTGCACAAGGTAGGCAAGCACTCTATCACTGAGCTACAATCCCAGACCTTTTCATTTTCAGAGAGGGTCTTGCTAGGTTTCCCAGGCTAGTCTTGAATTTTTGATCCTTTGAGCGTATGTATGTGTGCCACTTCACCTGGCTCTTGAGTACAATTCAGTGGCATTAAATACATTCAATTGGTGTGCAATCATCATCTTTATCAATTTACAGAACTTTTTCATCACACCAAACAAAAATTCTTCACTCATTAAGCAATAATTTCCCCAGCCACCTCCTCAGGTCCTGAGGACCTCGATCTACCTTCTGTCCCCATGAAGTCGGCTACTCTAGTAACCTCAGAAAGGTGGAATCACACAATGTTTATCCTTTTGTGACTAGCCTGTTTCACTTAGCATAATGTTCATCCATGGAACTTGCACATGCTAGGCAAGTGCTGTACTGCTAGGCCCCACCCTTAGCCCTTTTTATTTTTTTATTTTGAGACAGGGTCTCACTAAGTTGTCCAGACTGGCCTTGAACCTGTGATCCTCCTGCCTCAGCTTTGGAAGTAGCTGGGGTTTTAAAGGAGTGCCACTGCACCTGACTTCATTCCTTTTTAATGCTGAAAAAATATATATATTTTTAAAGATAGTATTTGCTTTCGACATCTTAATCAAACATTTTAAACATTTTTCACCATAAAACGTTGGATTACACTGGAGATGTAGCTCAGTGGTATAGCATGTGCTTAGCACATATGAGGACCTGGGTTCAATTTCCAGCATCAGAAAACAAAAAATAAACAATTAAATAATTCTAATAAAATAAAAAATAAATCAGGCATGGTGACCTGTCTATAATAGCCCCAGTTACAGGAAATGCCAAGGTAGGGAGAATGCATTGAGTTCAAGAGTTTCAAACCATCCTAAACAACACAGTGAGATTCCTTTGCAAACAAACAAAAATATATTTGCACATGCTGGGTGCTGGGAATGCACGCCTGTAATACCAGCAGTTTGGGAAGCTTAGGAAGGAGGATCATGAGTTCACAGCCAGCCTCAGCAATGGTAAGGCACTAAGCAACTCATTGAGATCCTGTTTCTAATTAAAATACAAAAAAAGGGCTGGGGATGTGGCTCAGTGGGTAAGTGCCCTTGGTTTCAATCCCTGGTATCAAAAAAAAAAAAAAAAAAAAAAAAATCAAATTTTAAAAAGTAAAATGGAGCAGGAATGAATACTTAATGCCATCAACAGCATTTAAGGAAGTGTTCAACATTTAAATGTTCTACTCTAACATAAAACAGAATTTAAATATTCAATTTAAAGTATAAAGCAGGGCTGGGGATGTAGCTCAAGCGCCAGCGCGCTCGCTTGGCATGCGTGCGGCCCTGGTTCGATCCTCAGCACCACATACAAACAAAGATGTTGTGTCCGCCGAGAACTAAAAAATAAATATTAAAATTCTCTCTCTCTCTCTTAAAATAAAAATAAAGTATAAAGCAAAATGTATTTAGGTCTTAGTATTGAATTTTTTTTAAATTTATTTTTATTTTTTGTAGGGGGACTGGGGATTGAACTCAGGGACACTCAACACCAGTCCTATTTTGTATTTTATTGAGAGGGGTCTCGCTGAGTTGCTAAGTGCCTCACCCTTGCTGGGGCTGGCTTTGATCCTCCTGTCTCAAGCCTCCAGAGCCCCTGGGATTACAGGCATGCACTATCATGCCCAGCTTTAATATTGAAATATTTATGTTTCAAGTAAGTATATATATGATTGTGTTTTTTTTTTTTAATTCACTTTTTAGTGTAGTTGGATACAATACCTTTATTTTACTTATTTATTTTTATGTGGTGCTGAGGATCGAACCCAGGGCCTCGCCCGTGCTAGGCGAGCCACAACCCCAGCCCATAAATGATTGTTTAAAATAAAAATTAGGGGCTGGGGTTGTAGCTCAGTGGTAAAGCGCTTGCCTTGCGTGTGTGAGGCACTGGGTTTGATCCTTACACCACAAAAAAAATAAATAAAGATACTGTGTGGTCATCTATAACTAAATAAATATTTTTTTTAAAAAAAATTAAAAATAAAATAAAAAATTAGGTATTGTGCGCAAGTGAGAATACGTAACAATGAATCCCACCATTATGTACAACTATAATGTACCAATTTTTTGAAATACTGGTAAAATATAAGTAAAAATTAGGGCTGGAGAGTGTAGCTCGGTGATAGAGCGCTTGCCTAGCTTGCACATGATCCTGCATCCCTTCCCAGAAAAAAAAAAATGAAAATAGGTTTTAAAATAAAAAATTAAATGCTATTTTAAATATGTAAGACCAAGTGTCACTTTAATAAATATCTGTTTAAATAAAGCTTAAAGCTATACTTGGAGACGCATAAAACATTCACACACACACACAGAAGGGTCACCCTCTGGCCCTGCCCGGGCTCCAACACACCTCGCGCTCAGGCAGTGCCGTGGTCAGCCCGGCCGTTCGCGAGGACCCCACACAAGCAAGATGGCGGCGCCCTGGCGGCAGACGCGCAGCCTGTTTGGGCTGTCGGTGACCCTGGGCCCGGGCTCTCGTAGCTACCGGGCGCCGCCGCCCCCGCGCCGCTCTTCGGGCCCCTGGTGGCCAGACCCAGAGCACCCGCTGACCCCGCGCTGGCAGCTGGGGCCGCGCTACGCAGCCAAACAATTCGCACGACATGGCGCTGCCTCTGGTGTAGCCCCCGGTTCACTGTGGCCGTCTCCAGAACAGCTGCGCGAGCTGGAGGCCGAGGAGCAAGAATGGTACCCAAGCTTGGCAACCATGCAGGAGTCGCTGCGGGTGAAGCAGTTGGCTGAGGAGCAGAAGCGTCAGGCCAGGTGCGTGTGTGCAGGAAGGCTAGGGGCTGCCCTCAGTGGCCCGCCGTTCGGTGGGTAAACTGGGCACGCTCGGTAGGGGGCGTGGACTTAAGCGCATGCTCAAGTAACAGCAAAACTCATCTGCAGATGTTTACTGAGCCTTACTATGTCAATGACCTGTCCTAGGCGCTAAGGACATAGCAGGGAACAAAACAGACAAGATAGTTTTAGATGGCAACAAAAGACCGTTAGGAAGATAAACAGGGTGGGTTGCATTCTGGAGGACGACTTCGGTTTTGGAAACCTGGGGTGCCTCTGAGAAGGTGATGTTTAAGCAGAGCCCTGGGTGATCAGGCAGTATGGAGCGACTTCAGGTAGAGAAGCAACTGGTGCAAAGGTCCTGAGATGGAATCGTGTTTTAAGGAATAGCCAGGAGCCCACTGTAGCTAGAAAAGAATGAGAAGTGAGGTTGTGACCTCAACTCCAGACCTGGAACCCAGAAGTCGGATTTGGAAGCCGATCTGAAGGATTAGATTTTAGGGAAGAATGGAGGTGCGATTGGGTGCATCTGGTTGATGCTACTTCCTGGGGGAGGGGCCTGGTCAAGTGTGTTCCTGGTGTTTAATCTTCTTGTCCTTCCAACAGCCTTAGAGGAGAACATCACTCATTTTAGAGATGAGGAAACAGGCTTGGGAAAGTTAGATGTCCAATCACATTGGCAGTCAATGGTGCAGCTAGGTCTCCAGTATCTCTGCCCCTCCCCCTAGATAACCCTGGCTCCGGAGTTAATTCTTCAGTTTCACTTTTCTAATTCTTGAAATGGGGCTATCATGGGTATCTACAAATTCACAGGACAGGATGGAAACGTCCAATGTTTCTTGCCTTCACTCCTGTGCCTTAGACTTGGACCTGGCATACAGTAGGTACTCAATGAAGTCTGGAATGGAGGAGTGAAGTTATCTATGGGAATGGCACTTGGATGGCTCAGTAGACAGCTCAATGAAATGTTGGGCTGACTTGGCATCAACCCCTGGGGATTTTTGGAGCTTGGCCCACCCTTGTGCTCAAGTTCACACGCAAGTTACACAGACCTTCATGTCTGTTTCTTCACTTGTCAAGTACTTTTCCCGACAGTTAATGGCAACGAATAGTCTTCTCATGTTTTTCATCACAGTGGAGTTGGGAGAGGCAGGTGGTGGGCAGAGGCCTGGTGTGTGGGGGGGTCTGCTCTGGCAGTGTCCCTGCCCTCATTGCCCTCCCTCCTTCCCCTGCAGGGAGCAGCACATTGCAGAATGCATGGCCAAGATGCCACAGATGATTGAGAACTGGCGACAGCAGCAGCGGGAACGCTGGGAGAAGGTGCAGGCAGACAAGGAGAGGAGGGCCCGACTGCAGGCTGAGGCCCAAGAGCGCCTGGGCTACCACGTGGACCCAAGAAGCACCCGCTTCCAGGAGCTGCTACAGGACCTAGAGAAGCAGCAGCGCAAGCGCCTCAAGGAAGAAAAACAAAGACAGAAGAAGGAGGCGAGAGCTGCTGCATTGGCTTCTGCTGCAGCAGCACAGGACACAGTAGCCTCTGGGGCCCCCAGCTCCTGAGCTGTCTTCCCAATAAAGCCTGCTGCCTGACAGATCCGCCTCAAAAGGCTGTGTCCTCTCTCAAATTGCCTCCCTGGGTCCCCTGGTTTCTTCCCTGAAACCTGGGACTAGGGATTCCCACAACTGGCTCTGTTCATACTGGGATGATAGACCACTAACGGGGGGGCTTCAGAGGAAAAGAAAGGGAGATTTGATGGGCAAATAATGGAGGAGCAGATGGCAGCAGAGAAGAAGGCTTCTGTTTACCAACATTAATCTCCAGTAATTAGCCAATTACCAGGGGGGAAGTGCAGCCAAAACAGAGTGCCATGATGATGGTGGGGGGCAGGGAGAAGCAGCCATTCCAAGGCTGAGCTGGGGCCAGGGCCCAAGGCCTGGGAATGAGACAGCTTCAAGGGGGAGGAGACACTGGGGCCCCATCTGCAGGAGCTCACAGGCCCCTCTCCCCCTTGTTGGCATTTCTGCATCTCCTGTGCCCAGCTAGCTTCCAGACCCAGGCAAGCTGGCCTGGGAGGCCCCAGCAGGCAAGGACCATTGTTAGGGCTGGTTTTTAAAACTTTATTCACTTCAAAACCTTTATCAGAGACACGGTTCTGTTCTGAGGTTGGGGTGGCCTTGGCCTCCAGGGCTGTTAGCTCTTCTGCAGGCTGGAGGCCAAGGCCAGACTGGGAAGGGGGCCTTGGGCCTCTCGGAGCTCACCCCAGATGGAAAGATTTAGGCCACTCCAATGGAGGATCAAAGTTTGGGGCTCCAGCTTCCCCTCATCCTGGAAGAGGGAGGGGTGGGAGGGTCCTCAGGGGCGCTTCGGGGGATGGGGAAGCAAGCAGCCGCCTCTCCATCTGGCTGCAGGGAGCTGGGACAGAGGCCAAGAGGGGCCCATCTGTCGCCTCCTGGTCCTGCCAGCAACTTTTGAGCAGGCTGGGCAGAAAAGGAGGATGGGGGACAGCTGTCTGGCCTGGGTCTTCTTAGATGGGAATGAGGGCCACTTTAGGAGGGTGGGAAGCTAGGCTTTGTTTTTTGTTTTTTTTTTTCAAGGTTTTTGATTTTTTTCCACTTCTTAAATAAACATGAATATATATATATACTTTTTTCTTTTATAAAACTTTTGTGGAGGTGGGGTGGGGTGGGGACGGTGGGCGGCCTGGCCTCCCAGCATCACTCGTCATCAAAGTTCTGACTCAGGAGAAAGTTGGCAGCCAAGTTCTCGTTTTTTTCACATGCGAAGTAGGCCTGGATCACCAGACTCTCTGGGAAGCCCAGGGCCTTCAACTGTGGGAAGATGGGCAGGGGTGAGCAGGTATATGTGTGGGGGCTGCCCACCAGTGAGGTCACCCCCCAGCCAGGCCTCTTACCCTCTCTATAGCTTCCTTCTCCTGCGGCGTCACCTGGATATAGTTCATTTGTGGGGCCTCCTCGCCTATGGCACCCACCTCCCCCTCCACGTCTGAGATGTCTGCCAGCTCACCAGGGGGTTCATTCAACATCTGGATGAACTGCTCCTGGTGTCTGCTGATTTGCTGTAGAAGAGGGCGGAGGAGAGATGGTGATCCATGTCTCTTGTCCCTTCTCCCCAGGTTCCCAACACAGTTTTTGCTTTTCCACTCATTCAGCAAACACTCAGAGGTTGTCTATTTCTTCTAAACACAACATAATAGAAAGAAGCCCTCTCTGTCCTAGTGGGATGAGGTGCCCAGATGGAGAGAGGAGCTATAAGCAAGCAAATAAAAGACCAGACAACTGCAGACATGGGGCTGAGGGAGCCAGGCAGGGTGGTACAAGCCCTTAATCCCAGCTACTTAGGAGACTAGGGCAGGAGGACTAAAGTATAAGGCCAGTGCCAGTGCAGTGGCACATACCTATAATCCCAGGAGGCTGAGGTAGGAGGATCACAAGTTCAAAGCCAGCCTTAGCAATTTAGCCAGGCCTAAGCAACTTATCGAGACCCTGTCTCTAATAAATAAAATACAAAAAGGGCTGGGGATGTGGCTCAGTGTTTGAGTATTCCCTGGGTTCATTCCTCAGTACCAAAAATAAGTAAATATCAAATAAAGTACAAGGCCAGTCTTTGCAACTTAGACCCTATCTGAAAATAAAAAGGGCTAGGGATGTAGCTCAGTGGTTTAAAAAAAAAAAAAAAAAAAAGTACCCTGAGTTCAATCCCGGTACTGACAATAAAAAAAAAAAAAAAAAATAGCCACTGAGGGCCAGGTGGAAGGGGCCTGTGGTTTGTGGCATGGGAATAAGGGTCCCTCTAGATAGAAGAAGCAACAAGTACAAAAATCCTGAGGTATGAAAATTGGGCATGTCTCAGAAACATAATACCCACATGGCAAGAACAAGCAGACAAGAAAGGGAAGGGGGAAGAAGAAAAGGAAGGGGGAAGAAGCAAGACATGAGATCAGAGGAAGGCTGGGGCCAGGCACTTTATTTCAGTGCAATGGGAAGTCGTAGTGGTAACAGTTAAACAGGAAAAATGTGATCTAGGTAACTTTTTTTTTTTTTTTGCAGTGCTGAGAATCCAACCCAAGACCTAAAACATGCTAGGCAAGTGCTCTACCATTAAACTGCAGCTCAGCCCCTACGTACATTTTAAATTTATCTCATCTGAGTATTAAGAATCTGGAGATTCTAATGCATCTCTACGTTTGTATATATCTAACAATTTCCGCATTTAGGAAAAAAGTGCTTTTTCAGGAATAGGGCTTTCAGTGAACAATGGATCAGAAGGACTATGTGGAAGTAAGAGGCTTTAAAGCTGGGAGTGGTGATCCTGATTCCCAGTGAATCAGGAGGCTGAGGCAGGAGGATCCCAAGCTTGAAGTCAGCCTCTGCAACTTAATAGCAAAACAGTATCTTAAAATGAAAAAATAAAAGGTGATGGGAATATAGCTTAGTGGTAGAGTACCTCTGATTCAATCTCTAGTACCTTAAAAAAAAAAGAAAAAGAAAAAGTAAAAGAGGCCTCAGAGGAGGCTGTCAAGGTGTCAGGTGGGCCAGACATGGTGGCACATGCCTGTAATCCCAGCGGCTCAGGAGGCTGAGGCAGGAGCATCACGAGTTCAAAGCCAGCCTCAGCAATGGCGAGGTACTAAGCAACTCAGTGAGACCCTTCTCTAAATAAAATACAAAATAGGGCTGGGGATGTGGCTCAGTGGTGGAGTGCAAGTTCAATTCCCAGTACACACACACACACACACAAAGGGTTTCAGGGAGGAGATGAGGAAATGAGGCAGCCACAGAGGCAGGGGCTGGGCTAGATGGAGGAGTAGGGCTCATCCCCAGCAGATTCACAGAGCCAGGGACTTGGGCAACCCAAGCACAGACAAGAAAGTCTGTTCTTGAATATCTGAAGTCTACAAAGCACCTCCATTGAGATGTGAAGTCAGTAATGGATGAAAGTAGTATTCAGGGAGATCTGGCTTTGTTATGTAGACTGAAGGGTCACCACACAGTAAGACCCTAGGATGGTAACAGGAGGACTGAGCACAGATTAAGAACAGAGGGGAGAGGAAGAACCAGCACAAAGGACTAAGAAGTAGGGGGAGGAGCAATAGACTGTGTCCTGGGTCAGGAGAGGGAGATGCTTCCCCAAGGACCCAAAAGAACTTGCTACATTCCTCCAGGCCAGAGACTGGGCCCAGGACCTGGACAAGCATCCTCCAGCTACATGACCCCAAGCACACAAGCTGCTCTACGCTTTTTCTGTCCTCTTTGGTAGGGTGGGGGGTGATATGGATGCACCCATACCTCAAAGAGTAGTCAGGAGAATTAAATGTAACTAGGTACCTCAACAGATCCCAGAGTAGGGGGTGGGGCCTATGCTTAGCTCTCTGCTTTCTAGGGTAGAGAGCAACTCCTTCAAACGATGGGTTGTGGGACCCCCAGGAAAGGGGAAATGGTACCTGCTATAGCTCCCTCTGCCCCCGGGGGCCACACCTGCAAAAGTTGAGGGTTCTCCTGGCCCAGCTGCTGGAGCAGGGCAGGCAGCAATGCTGGGTTCTGCTGAATCACCTGCCTCATGTTCTGAAACTGGGGCTGGTCCCGCAGGAACTCCAGAGGGTTCTCTCCTGCTGACAGCAGAAAAGGGTGTAGTGAGATACCCACTCAGGGCTGGAAATGCGTGGATAGCCCACACCCCACATGCATACTTCCCAGTTCACTCACCTGCTTCTGTGGCTGGCTGCTCAGACACCTGGCTTTCCTGGACAGAACCATGTTCTGGCTCAGGGCTCCCCGGAATTCCCTGTCAGGGATCCAGTTTAGTTCTCATGCACAGACCCCTTTGCCTCCCTCCTGCATGCCCAGCCTAGCACCAAACAGGTGAGGCCTCAGCCCTGCCCTCCAGCAGCCCACCCACCACTCATGTCCAGCCTCCTGGGGGAAGTCTTCTGTGGTACAATCACTACCCAGAGGGGGCAGGATTGGGTTCCCCGACTACTGATAAAGGCAATGAGGCCCGTAGCTTCCCTTGAAGTGGGGGAGGGGGAGCACCTCACCGTGAGCAGATACTCCACAGCTCGGTGGGGGTTGTTGTAGCTGGCTCTCAAGGCAGCCACGACCCGTTCCCGCTCATAGCCCATGGACATGATCTCTGTCAACATCGTCTCATATTCAGAGCCGGTTACTGTGGAAGGAGCAGCAGGACCTGGGTCACCAAGGACAGGGAAAAGCATCTCCCAGGCCCTCCCAAGGCCCAGCAGATGGCTGGGGCACCCAGTTGCCTCTGCCCTGGGGACCACCCACCCACCTAGCGTGGACGCCGCGTCTTCCTCTCGCCCGCTGCTACCTGAAGAGGGAACAGAGCTGCAAATTCAAGAGAGAGAAATCGGACCCTGTCTTCTGGTGGCTCCCCCTCCCCCCAGGGGCACGGGATTCCGTGTGTGGCGCTGAAAAGTGCCTGGAGAATAGGGCCCAAGGCGGGGCTGCTGCCCCTGTCTTACCCTGACACAGACTCTGGGGACGTCGTGGGGGCTGACTCCTCCGATGGGCTCTTGTCCTCTCTGGTGGTAGGTGGGGGATGGGACATGCCTGAGGCAGGCGCTGGTGGGAAGGGTATGGAGGACTCTGGGACAGCAGTGGGTGAGACCTCTGGGGGTGCTGAGGTACCCTGACCAGCTTTGGCCTGCAGTAGCAAGAAAAGAAAAGGTGTCAGCAGCTGTATAAAGCCTTAACATCCCAGCCCATCTTTGCCCCACCCTGTTCATGGCTAATCTCTCCTGGGCACACAGGCTCTTCACCAGCTCCCCAGCTAATCTACCCACCTTGGTCACCATGACAACCACAAAGTTCTTCTCATCAATGCGGTAGTCCCTGATGGGGACATCATCACTCAGGATTTTGCCGGCATAGATGAGTTTCTGTCCAGCCACTGGGAAAGCATCACGGCCCTTCTCAGCTTCTATCTTCTCCTTCAGCACCTTCACCTGCAAGGGAGAGGCGAACAGTCATTGCAAACCCTGAGATTCTCTCTTCCCTCTGGCTGAGGGAGAAGATGTAAGCCCTGACAGCAGAGAGGTTTCATACCCAAACATGCTAAGATTTGAATTCACTCAATCATCCATTTAACAGCACTTACTGAATACCTATTATGTGCCAGGTAGTATTTTAGACACTGAGGCTGTTTCAAACAAAACTCAACAGAAGTTCCTGCTTTCCCAGTGAGGACATTAAAGTAAGCAAAACATATTTCAGGTGACATAAAATATTCCACACTGCGAACATTCCGCAGTAACAGTGGTCAATACTCACTAAGGGGATTTTAAATTGTTAGAACTATTTGTAAATGTACATGTATTGTACTTTTTAAGCCTCATAAAGAATGTATGAAGTGGAAACCATGGGTCTCTTTACATTTGAGGAAACTGAGGCACAGAGAAATTAAGTAACTTTCCAAAAGTCAATATACTTGAGCTGATTAGGAAAAAAAAAAGTTTCTTTTACTACGAAAAATGGACAAGTGTTGAGGGTGTAGCAAAGCCTGGGTTCCATCCCAGCACCACCAAGAACAACTTCAATGTCTCTGTCTCTCTCACGTGGTAACGGTGCAAAATAGTGCCAAATACAGTCAGACACTCGTTTTTAAACAGAGTAAACGGCCAACAAACACGGACCACCGAACTGTTAAGAGACCATTTATTGTCATTATCATCAGTCGGCGTCTTTTAGTCATTATTGACAGATCCTCTCGTCGATGACCCAAGGAGACACCTGCAAAGCTGGTAGCGCGGAGCGCCGGTCCCGGACAGCGCGGCGGGGCTGGGAACCCGAGCTCCTAGTTCCCGCCCCCCCGCGAGGGCGCTGACACCGGAGCCAGAGCCTGGTAGGCACCGGGGGGTGGGGCCTAGCCCCAGACGGGCTCAGGGGCAGCGTCCGAGCCGCCGAGGGTCGGGACGAGGCACAGCTGGGGATCCGGGAAGTCCGACAGGCAGGGGCGGGGGTGGGCAAGAACGGCCCGCGCCGTCCTCTCCGCCCCTCCCGTTGGATCCCGGCCTCCCCGCCCCCACCCTATCCCCGGCACCCGTCGCTCCCGCCCCTGGGCTCCGGCCCGGCCCGCACCGTCTCGTCAGGCTCCATGCGGATCTTGAAGGTCTGCTGCTGCAGCGTCTTAAGAGTGATGGTGACGGCCATGGCGGGGCCCGAGCGACGCGGCGGCCCCGGAATCCTCACACAACATGCAACTCACGCCGCCGCCATCTTACTGCCCAGCCGCGCCAAGCGCCAAGCGCTTCCGGGGCAGGCGGTGCGCGCGCTGACCACCACTGCACGTGACCTGCGCGCGCCCCTCAGCCCTCTAGAGCATGCGCATCCGTTCTCATTTAGGCCAGGCATGCGCAGATTAAACTCTACCTTAAGGGATGGAAGTTTTTTTTTTTTTGCTCAGTGCTCTCACTGGTCAAATGACTTCCTGAATGACGCCATGCCCGTTAACGGTGACGTCATGTGGCTGCAAAATGGCTCTCGTGCCCCCAGTTTCACCCCAAATGTTTCTTTGTTGATATTTAACTGTTTTAATGTACTTGTTATAACATTTCTTTTTTTTTTTTCGTTTTTTGGGGGATGCTAGGGAATTCAACTCAGGGGTGATTTACCACGGAGCTGCATCTGCAGCCTTTTTACAAAATTTTGAGACAGGGTCTTAAGTTGCTTAGGGCCTCACTAAGTTGCTGAGCCAGGCCTTGAACCTGTGATTCCCCCTGCCTCAGTCAGTTGAAATATTTGTATTTGTATTTCTTCCCTAAAAATCTTTGTTCACGCTGTCCACCCACAATAGCAGGAAGCTTCTAAAGCTCTAAAAATGAGGTACTCTATGTTGTAAGGTTCCCATAATCGCCAATAGAAAAAAATTTATTTGTAAAGAGCCGCGTCAGACATTTTGTGCCCCAATTCACTAATTCTTTGAGGGATATCAGATTTTTTTTTTAAAGAGAATTTTTTAATATTTATTTTTCAGTTTTCGGCAGACACAACATCTTTGTATGTGGTGCTGAGGATCGAACCCAGGCAGCACGCATGCCAGGCAACCGCGCTACCGCTTGAGCCACATCCCCAGCCCCAAACATCAATCTTTTTTTTTTTTTGTGGTACTGGGGTTCCCAGGGCCTTGTGCCATGTGAGGCAAGCACTCTACCAACTGAGCCCAGATATCAGATTTTTTGAATGACCTTGGTTTCCATTCCAGAGTCCAGTCTTTCCCGCTCCTCCTCTGCCTACTACATTCATCCACCATCCTGTGACAGTGCTAAGTACTTGATGAAGGTGTCAGCTTTCAAGGCCTCCTCGTTGAAAACATAATGCTTCTCTTCATAAACTTTCCCTGGATACACCAATGCTCTAGGATTCCCAAGAGGTTCTAGGAGGGACCAAAGGACCCCAAAGGGAATGGAAGCATGAGAGGCCAGTCCAAGGGCATGAAAAATGGCTGGGTCTTTAAGTGGTGGCCCACACCTGTAATCCCAGCAGCTTGGGAAATTGAAGTAGGAGGATTGAGAATTAAAGCCAGCTCCCCAACTTAACAATACCCTTTCTCTAATAAAATACCAAAAGGGGCTGGGGAAGTGGCTCTATTATTAAGTACCTCTGGGGTTCAATTGCCAGTACCCCCCCCCCAAAAAAAAGGCTGGGTTACTATTAGAGAATTAGGTGGAGGTGAGACTGGGGCTTGACCTCTCATTTAGTAGGTGGAGTATTGGGGGGTGGAGTTCAGCTGGAGACAGGGAGGCCAGAGGCTGTGGCAACATCCCAGTGTCATAACTGTCCCCTATTTCTGCCAGACCAAATATTCACCCAACCAAAGCACCAGGCAGCCACCACCTGGCACCTCACCCAAGTCTAACTCCTGCCACTTCCACTGGATTCTAAGTCTAGACTCCTCAACCAGTTGGTCAAGCTCAGATAAGGGCCAAGGAGACAACTACTTATGTACCATTCCTTCAGCAAGGAACCCAGATTCCTCCACCCACTGGAGTTGAAGCTAGGGCCTCATGGGTCCCAACAGAGGGTGGTGCAGACCCCCCCCCCTTATCTCTTTTTTATCAACTCAATCTTGCTCCCTCCCATGGGGACATTCTTTCAGATCCCAACTTGGCCCTTAAGACTATGGGTCCTAGGGCAAGTTACATACCATGTCTGAACTGGTATGTAAATATGTTCAAAATTGCTCCATCACCCATCTTGTTAAGCAACAAATACATATAGCTCTGAAAATGTACCCTTTACAACATGAGGTCACATCCATGCTGTACCTGACTGACTTCTTGTCAACCCGACACTAGAACCAACACTCACCGGTTTGGTGCAGGGTTAATGTGCAGTTTGAATAGTGGCAGTCCTTCTCCCATTGGTTTGGGAGATATAGAGTACATGAGTCCTGTCATCTTGTGGAACACTCAGTTCTTTGCAGCTGAAAAATGAGTCTTATTCAGAAGCTGCTCCCCCCCACCTTGAAAAAAAAGGCCAACCTAGGTTTCCTGAGTCCATCTCCATCCTCCCCCACAAGAAAAACACAGGGGGGAGACACAAAACTTAATTTAATAGAAATTTTGTTTGTAGTTCTTACATTCTCAGTGTGAGCCGAGCTGGAACCCACTGCCCCACCCAGAAGTGGCCCAGTCCTGGAGGCAGGGGAGAAAAAAGGGGGGGGGGGCAGGAAGAGCCCCAGTCTTCCTCAGTGCTGGGGAGCTGAAGATGCCACCCCTTTCTCCTGCCCCCCTCTGGTCTCCAGGAAGGAGAGCAGATGGAATCTCAAGCCTAGGGCTTCTCCACACCCTCACCCCCAGGGTTGGAGAGTAGTAGCTAAGGGACCAGGAACAAAGGGGACAGAAAAAGGGAAAGATGTTGATTGAGAAAATGAGAGGGGTGGTGAGGCCTGAAGGAGAATTGAAGACAAAAACACCAGTAAAAAAAAAAAAAAAAAAAAAAAAAAAAAGGCGGGGGAAATAACCAAAATCCACCCCAAATCTGAACCCGCCTGGAAAAAAATGAAAGTTCTTGAGTCTCATAGAGACATTATTTGGCGTGGCCAGCTCTGCAGTGGGAGCGTCCAGGCCTCAGTCCAGCCCTGGAGGTGGCCAGTGTGGCCTCTACAGCTCATCCTTGGCCTGGCCAGTGGCATCTTCCTCCTCGTCTTCCTCTTTGTCCTCCTCATCCTCCTCGTCCTCATCTTTGTCCTCCTCATCCTCCTTGTCTTCTCCCTCCTCCTCTTCCTCCTTACGCTTCTTTTCCTCCTCTTCCTCTTGAAGCCTCTGCTCCTCATCCTGTTTGTCTTTCATCTGTTTTTCTGCATCCTGCATGGACAGATCATACCCCTCAGCACCTGATCCCTTGCCTGCTAGCCCCGCCTGCCCCCCAAATCAGAACAAGGACCCAGGCCCACCTTTGTGACACCCCATGTCTCATTGCCAAACTGTTCTGCATAGTCCTCATCGTTGGTGATGAGGAAGTTATCAAAGATGGTACCAGACTTGACCTGGAGAATGAATGGAAGAAGAGAGTCAGAAATGACACCCACAGTGTTCCACCTGTGTTTCTATAATCACTATACATTGTTACAATTTATACATTTATTGAAAAGGACTTGAAAATTGTTAATGGAGGAACACAAATTCAAAGCCAACCTCAGCAAAAGCAAGGCACTAAACAATTCAGTGAGACCCTGTTTCTAGATAAAATACAAAATAAGGCTGGAATCAGTGGTCAAATACTCTGATTTCATTCCATGGTACCCAGAAAATTTTAAAAACTTTGAAAAGATAAATAAATAAAAGACTGTGGGGGCACACTGCCTGGATTCAAATCCCCATTCTGCCATTTTATGCATGTGACCTCAGGCTGCTGAATTCACTTTTCCGCACCTCAGTTTCTTCACTGGTTGAACTGGGGACTCACTCCCTTGTTCAGGAATTTTTTAGTGATCTAGTATGCCAGGAATTGTTCCAAGTAACTTTTTGTCAATTATTTTTTTCTTTTTGGCAGTGTTAGGGATGGAATCCATGCTTCATGCATGCTTGGCAACTGCTCTACCACTGAGCTGTGCCCGCCTCCCGGACCTCAGTGTTTTTTCTTTGCACTATTGGGGGATCAAACTCAAGGTCTAGCATGTCTTGCCCATGCTAGGCAAGCACTCTAACCACTCCAGCCCCTCCATTTTCCTCTCTGCAGTGCTACGAGGGAACCCAAGGCCCTGTGCACACTAGACAAGTGCTCTACCATCTGGCTACTCCTGCAGCTCCCCCAGCTAATTTTGTGTTGTCTATATTTTATAAAATGATTTACATTAGTACTTGATTAAATACTTGGTACATAATAAACAGACCCTTATTGATGTTGTGAGGACTCCCTCAAGTCAGACCAGGAAATACTTCAGAAAATGTACCATTTCTAGGTCAGATTTGCCTGGTACTGAATCCTGTGCCTGTTGGTTTCCTTTAGGTCTCCATTTGAGGTCCTTTGTGTCTTACCTGCCAGAGATCTAGGCCCAGCACAGCAAAGTTATCATAAGCATAGATATTGGCATCAGGGGAGTATTCAGGGTTGTCAATTTCTGGGTGGATCCATATGCCCTTGTAATCTGGGTTGTCAATCTGGCGTGGCTTCCACTCACCCTGCAACAGAAGGGAATCAAAGTGAGCAGAGATGGGTGCATGACCCACTGTGACCTGTAGCTCTGCTCAGAGTCAGGTTGACCTTGCTTTTGTGTTTCTGTGGCACAGGGGATAGAACCCTGGCCTTGTACATGCTAGGCAAGAACTCTACCACTTAACTGTACCCGCGATCTCCAAACTCACCTTGTACTCAGGGTTCTGAATCACTGGTGGTTCCCACTCTCCATCCATTTCTTCATCCCAGTCCTCAGGCTTCTTAGCATCAGGGTCAGGGATGTGCTCAGGTTTGTCCCAGTCCTGGATGTACACAAGGAAATCAGAGTGGACCCAAGTGTTCCCTACATGCTATGCAGTGGTGGTGGAAAGCCCCTGCCCAAACACCAACCTCAGGTTTGGAGTCTGTGGGGTCATCAATCTTGGCACGCTCATCCCAGTCTTCTGGCTTGGAAGCATCAGGATCCTTTATCTTCTTGGGAGGCAAGAAGTCCCAATCATCCTCCAAGGAGCCTGATTCCACGGGGCTGTTGTCAATTTTCACCTCGTAGGTGTTGTCGGGCCGTACAATCAGTGTGTAGAGGTGTGTGAATTCATCATCCTGAAGAGGATAGATGCTGAGTGGCCCCACCTACCAGGCTGGCCTCCTGCTTCCCAGACAAGTCACTAGCACCACCCCCAGGGACACACCCCCAGGCACACCTTGCACCGAATATCCTTGTTGATCAGCATGTTCTTGCCCTTGTAATTGAAAATGACATGAACCTTCTTCGTGCCTGGGCCACAAATGTCTGGGCCTAGATGGGATTGAGTGAAAGTCACAGGCTGCCCCTTGCTGGACACACAAAAACAATTCTTAAACTCAAGACAAAAGATGTCAATGTAAGAGGCTGAAAAAATGAGGTGCAAATCCTGATTCTGCCATTAAGGGGCTATGGCAAGAGTCTTAAGTAAAACAAAAACAGAAGAGCAAAACTCTAAAATTCATTATCCTCACTTGTGAAATCAGGACATACCTAGATATGAGCATACAAATTTGTCTAGATCTGCAATCATAACACAGGAAGACACTACCTGTCACCTACCCCTTTAGCTATCCCAGACTCTCCCCACCCTGACCTCTAGCTACCCCTCCAAAGGAAAAAAAAATTCCTGATTACTTAAGTGCTTTCTATGGTCTTATGAATTCTTCTGGGTTAGGAGGAATCCAAGAAGTTTCATTCATTCTCCACCTTCCAACTGAGAGGACAGTGGTCAGCACCGGGGTGGGGCCCCTCACCGAACATGATGTTGTATTCTGAATCTCCATGCATGTCTGTCTGGTCCAAATTATCAGGAAACAGCTTCACGTAGCCACCCCCACAATCAATGTTCTGCTCATGCTTCACAGTGAACTGCACCACCAGCGTCTGGCCCTTGTTGCTGAAAGGTTCGAATCTGGCCGACAGGGCATAAAAGCGGGCATCCTGGCTGGTCTGCAGCCCTGATATGGGATGGGAGTGTGATTACTGTTGAGCTCCAACCCGGGGAAACTAGACCTCCCATGACACAGACGACTCTCCCCAACCTTCCTTCCTCCACCTGCCCAACTCCTGGGGGATGCCCGGGTTGGGTGCGTACTGACTACAGCTTCCGCCAAAAAAGTCCTCCTGGATCCCAGCACCCACTCCCTGGCTCTTACCTTTATCCTTCTCCTGGTCACCGTAGAACTTGCCGGAACTAAGGACGAATTTGCCAAAATCTGACTTGTGTTTGGATTCGATCCAGCGGTAGGTCCACTCGTCTAGGGGGTCAGAAGAGTAGATCAGTGCGGTAGTGCTGACTACCCCCACCAACACCTGCCTGAAGCCAAAAGCAGTTGGGGGGCAGGAAAGGAGATCCCTGCCTCTTCCCATCCCAACCTCCAGTTTGACAACTCTGGAGACTCAGAGATCCTGGGGCGAACCCTAACTCCCACCGCAGGAGGCCGCTGCATCTTCCACGTTCCCCAGGGACGCAGAAGAGGAATCGCCCGCGGCTATAGTCTCCAGGGACTTCTATGTTGGCCCTCTGAGCGGTAATTACAGGCGACAAGGCAGTTCTGGGCTGGGGGACAGGCCGCGTCGTCGAGGCGGCCTTGAGGACAGACCAGCCGTTACCTCCGTCCAGAAACTGCTCCTTGAAGTACACGGAGGGCGCGGCGGCGACCAGGCCGAGGAAGCCGAGCAGTATCGGCACAGGTAGCAGCATGGCGGGCCGAGGGGGCGGCGGCGCGCGGGCCCTTTAAAACGATCCTCCAGCAGCGGCTCTGCAGTACGGACGGACGCCGTCGCCGGCTGCGCGATTATATATCCGCCCGCCTCTCAAGTCAACCTGACTCTGCCTTTGGGCCCGCCCCCACACCTTGTCATTGGTCTACAACCACAACCGTCCCTTTTCATTTGACCCTTGTCGGGTCAGCAAGTTAGGCTGTGCCTCGGAACGCAGGGATCCCAGATGGCCGATTTCTATTGGTTGCGCTACCGGCCAATGAGGGTTGACCACGCGTTGTGGGGGACGCCCACCGACGGGGTGGGGGCCGCTAGCCCCTCGAGCCGGGTCAGGTGACCAGGTCTCAGCCCAAACGCGGCCTCCCCCGCGCGCGTCGCTCCCATCTGGGCGTTTAAAGAACCCGCGCGAGCGTTGTTGCCGGGCGGGATGGGGATCCTGTCCCAGCTTCCTCCGTCCCCTCTCCTCTGCGTGGAGGGGTGGAAAGTGATTTCCTAGCCACTTTCTATCCTGTATTTGGGGAACCCTCCGCCCGGACGCGATCTTTCCTTCCAGGTTGGTGCACGGGGCACCATAGTTCAAGGACTGGGGCTTCACTATATCCCGGTGTTACAGCCATGCGAGTAGCTGGGGAGGGTGCCAACTTTCTCCTACCCACTAGTGCTCTGGCAATCTGTCACACTGCTGCTGTGTGCCCTAGGGCAAGTCACTTAGCCTTTCTGAAATCATCAAAGCTCCTCAGAGACCAGGAGGGGCGACTCAGTTGCTCTCCCGCAGAAAAGCTTTCAGTGGTGTCCAGGGACAGAAAAGAGGAACCACAGAAGACTCAAATAAGTGACTCTGCAAACTGTGACTCCTGAGTTGGAGATAGGACTATTCCTCTAGTTGCTGGCTGTTTTACTTTCCTCTCAGTGGGTAAATGAAGGGGGTCTCTGTCTTGTGGTCTCCCACAAACGGCCAGGCTTTTGCAATTAAACGGCTATGGGCAGAGACAGGGGGTTCCGTTTAGGAAGAAGAAGGAAAGACACAGATGTTTATGGAGATAGAGCCCTAAGGAGATAAGCAGAACCCTTGGATCTAGAGTCTTCTTCTGAAGACGTGACTGACACTAGTTCCTTCCCCCCACACACACACTCTATGAGGAGGAAGGAGAGCTAGGGGTTTTCCAAACGTTGAGCAAATTGGTTCTGGACCTGGGTACGCTGGAGTGGACTGGGGGAAGGGTGACTCCTGGCAAAGGGTGGAGAGGGGTTGCTTCCTCACTAGTGCTGGGAAATCAGAAGGGGAGGAATAATGAGTTGAAGTTGGGGCTCTGCAGGTCCACACAGGCGTGGCCACTATTTAGAATTTTCCAACCTAGTCCCACGCCGGACGATGCCCAAGCCCACACTGACTGACCTTTTCACTTTACCTCCTGTCCTGTGTCATGGATACATGAGCTTGGCGCTTTCTCCCTGAGCCCCCACCTGCAGCACCTGCAAAGCACACTTAAAAACTACTTGGTGTGTGATGGAAGAAAGGAAGGATTCTTGTAGAAATAAATAAACCAAACCTGGGAAAGTGCTTTGAAGCTGAGAAGAGAACTTTGAGGAAAGTGACCTGAATAAAGGAGCTCATCATAGGATCAGAATTGGGAACTATTAGTAATCACATATGATAGGTTCGACTAATTGTGATGTGAAATGAGTAAATGTGTTCAGTTTATAACAGTGCCTCAAAGGCCATGGTATTAGCTCAGTGGTGGAGTGCTTACCTAGCACTTGTGTGAGGCCCTGGATTCAATCCCCAGCACTGCCAAAAGAGAGGAAGAGTTCCGCAAGGCTGGAGATGTGTCTCAGTGGTACAGTGTCAGCTTAGCAAATGAGAGGCCCTGGGTTTGATTCCCAGCAGTGTCAATAAATAAATTAATTAATTAATTAAATAAAAGGTGCATGGTCTATACTTGATTTAGTATTAGCAAATATTATGTACATATGTGCATGATATATCATTTCTTATAGTAACCTGGGCTCACCAAGCATGGGGGCAGACGCCTGCAATTACAGTGGCTCGGGAGGCTGAGGCAGGAGGATCATGAGTTCAAAGCGAGGTGCTAAGCAACTCAGTGAGACCCTGTCTGTAAATAAAATATAAAATAAGGCTGGGGTTATGGCTCAGTGGTCAAGTGCCCCTGAGTTCACTCCCCAGTACAAAAAATAATAATAATTAAAAATTAAGGGCTGGGGTTGTGGCTTAGTGGTAGAGTGCTTGCCTAGCATGTGTGAGGCACTGGGTTTGATCCTCAGCACCACATAGAAATAAAGATATTGTGTCCACCAATATCTAAAAAATAAAATATTTTTAAAAATAATAATCTGGGCTCATAGAATCTCTGTCAAGAAAGAAAAAGTTGAAGCTCATAAAAATTAAACATGGGGCATGGGGTGAACCCAGGGGTACTTTACCAATGAGCTACACTCCCAGCTCTTTTAATTATTATTTAATTAAATTAATTGGTTAATTTGGCACTAAAGATTGAACCCAGGGGGTGCTTACCACTAAACTACATCCCCAGTCCATTCTGTTTTTCATTTTGAGACAGGGTCTGGCTAATTGTCCAAACTGGCCTCAAACTTGCAATCCTCCTGCCTCAGATTCTGGGGTAGCTGGGATTATAGGTGTGCATCACCATGCCTGGTTAAGATTAAAGCAGTTTGGGGGCTGGGGATGTGGCTCAAGTGGTAGCGTGCTCACCTGGCATGTGTGTGGCCTGGGTTCGATCCTCAGCACCACATACAAACAAAGATGTTGTGTCTGATGAAAACTAAAAAATAAATATCAAAAAAAAAAAAGATTAAGCATTTTGGTGATTAACTTAAGCGGCAGATGTTAGATTAGAAAATAACAGTGTTCCAGGGCTAGGAATGTAGCTCAGTGGTAAAGCATGCACTTAGGATATGCTTGTACCACAATAAAACAAAACTCCCCTCAAAAGTATTTCTTTTTCTTCATTCCTCTCTTTCTCCAACTTTTTTTAGATACGGGTCTTGCTATGTTGCCAAGGCTAGCTTCAGATTCATGAACTCAAGCAAGCCTCCTGCCTGAGCCTCCTGATTGCTGGGATCACAGGCTTGTGCTATCCCTGAGCTACCTGTATTTATGACATAGTTGTCACTGGTCACATATGACTATTGGTCATTTGAAATGTGGCTGATCCCAAATGAGATGTGCTGCATAAAATACACATCAGAGTTTGAAGAAAATATGAAAAAAAAATTGTGCAAAATATTTCATTAGTAATCTGTATTGTAAGGGTTGAAAAAATAACCTGGACATAACAGGTCATGTAAATTCTCAAAGGGAATTCCACCAGTTTATTTCTTTCTAATATTTTCTTAGTTATCAACAGAACATTATTTAATTTATTTATTTATATATGGTGCTGAGAATCAAACTCAGTGCCTTGCACATGCTAGGCAAGCACTCTACCACTGAGCTACAACCCCAGATGCCACTAGTTTCTTTTTTGAGGTTGCTCCTAGAAAATATTAAATTACATGTCTATTATTATTACTATTACTGTTATTATTTTGCAGCACTAGGGATTGAGTCCAGGGCTTTGCACATGTTAAGCAAGCACTTTGCTACTAAGCTACATTACCAGCTCTTTTAAAAGTTTTTCTAACAGGTGTGGTGAGTGAACACCTCTAATCCAAGCAGTTTAGGAGACTGAGACAGGAGGATTGCAAGTTCAAAGCCAGCCTCAGCAATTTAATGAGGCCCTGAGCAATTTAGGCAAATCCCTGTCTCAAAATTAAAATAAATAAATAAAGGGCTGAGGATGTGGCTCAGTGGTTAAGCACCCCTGGGTGCAATCCCATTTTTTTTTTCACTGCCAGGAATGGAACCCAAAGCCTCATGCACACTACATTAGCTCTCTACCTCTAAGCTACCCCTCACCCCCAGCTCCTAAATTTCTTTTGAGACAAGGTAGCCCAGGCTTTGATAGAATTTGTGATTCTCTTGCTTTGGCCTCCACAGTAGCTGAAATTAGGACTATGCCACCACATCCAGCCACCATATTTTATTTCCATAGGAAGAAACTGATGTAGACGATGCTTCTCCTTTTTCTGCCTCTTCCTTTTTCCTTTTTTTCCTCCCCTGCTACTGGGGATTGAACCCAGGGACACTCTGTCCCTGAGATACATCCCCAGCCTTTAAGTTTTTATTTTGAAACAGGGTCTTGCTAACTTGTCAAGGCTGACCTTGAACTTGCAATCCTTCTGCTTCAGCCTTTTGAGTACTAGGGTTAACATGGTGTACCACCATGCCCAGCATAAAACCATGCGTTATTGCCCTGACATTGATCTCCTGAGATCTGGAGGGTTCATTTCTGACCTCATTTCTAGCCATTCCCTATAGAAGCTTGGGCAAGTCATATCAGCCTCTGAGCCTCTGTATTCTCATCTGTGAAATGGAGAGAAAATTATATGGATATCTGCACCACAAAGTTTTTTTTGGAAAAAACGAAATAATACACCTGAAACACCCCTTATAGTTTAGCCTGCACCTTTATTGTCACTAGGTGGGTTCCTCTCCTCTCTACAAATAAGGATGGGCCACACCCAGCCTCCCTTTCAGAGGTTCAAAAGTAGCTGATACAAGCAATTTTACCATGTTGGGAGCCTGCTACCTTCTGCCCTCTGTAAGAGCAAGAGAGAATCCTAGAAGGGTAGAAGGGTTATGAGCCCATAGAGGGTGAAAAAAGCTCAAGGTCATAGCCTACTGCTGGTGTGGTTGCATGAAATTCAAAACAAAACTGTTTCTAACCTTGAGGTCATCAGGTGCAGCTCACTGCTCGACCAATAGCCACTGGTCCAGCCACTATAGAGGTAGGAACCTAGTTCTTTCCACCCTTTGAGGCTCAGTTGCCACACTTTAAGATGGCGACGTCCAGAGTCTGTAATCTGGTTTTCCACACTCAAGATGGCGACACGCTCGGGGCGCCGGTTCCGGTTCCGGTTCCCCAGGCCGGGACTGAACACGCTGAGCGCTCTGGGAGCAGCCATGGCGGATGGTCCTGTGGCGGAGCTGCTGTTGCGGCGGCTGGAGGCGGCAGATGGCGGCCTGGACAGCGCGGAGTTCGCAACCCAGCTGGGCGTGGAGCACCAGGCGGTGGTGGGCGCGGTGAAGAGCCTGCAGGCTCTAGGCGAGGTGATTCAGTCCTGCGATGCGGGGCCTCCTTGCTTCTGCCCCTGTAGCGCCCTTGCCTGCAGAGTTCTCCTTCCAGGCCAGACTCCCTCAGCCTGGTTAGGAGTAATTAAAATGGGCCCATCCGGGTGTGCGCTGACCGGGAGTGTGGAACGAGTGAGCCTCGGGCACTGGTGAATGTGCCTCAAGCGATGAACGTCCTTTGGGGGAGGATCAGCATGCTGTCGGAGGTGGGGGCGTTGTACTACAGTGGACTAGGAAGACGAGGCAGCAGCGTTACAATCTACTAAGGAGGTGCCAAGTGACCGGAGTGATTGGGGAGGCACAGGGAACCCAGCGGTGAGGTCTTAAGAGAGCGGCCCGCCTGGTGGGTCCGTCACCGTGAATGAAAGCCGTGGCGTGTAAGGGATCCACTCTAGGGTATTGGGGAGGGCGTCGGGAGGCCGAGGCAGGTGTCAGAGGAGAATCAGCATGGCCAGAATTGCAACTCTTTACCTCACAGGGGTACTGGGGAGCCACAGAAGTAGTAGCTAGTCAGATGTGGGTGACGTCTACATTATCTTTGGGAAGGACTGACAGGGAAGGGCTAGAGGCGAAGGCAGAGGCTGGCATGATGTCTGGCTGTGGGGAGGCAGCTGGAAAGGGGGCCACAGAGGAAGATTCAGGCCAAAGAAGGGGGAGCATGGGCAAATTCCATCTTGGGCAAATGGAGGGCCCTGGAATCATGGGATGAGGATGCCAGGAGGCTCAGTGAGCCACCGAGGGGGCTGGATTCATTAGGCCAGGATCTAATGAATTTTATTTGTCAAAGCAGTTTCGTGCCCATCCTACTCTCAGTTTTACTTGTCTGATCCTCTCCGTAAACCGAGGATTATTTTCATTTTGCAGATAGGACAACTCATGCTCAGCATAGATAAGTAACTTGATGAGTGTCACTAGAAGGGTCTGGTGAACCTGGATTTGAAATGTAAGTGCTCAGACTGCAAAGCCTGAGGGCCTCAGTGCAGAGGAGAGTTCAAAGTCACAATGTGTGGGTGACAGTGCTTTGATCCATGTGAAATTGATAGTTTTGTAGGTTAAAGAGAGTTAAGTAATGACAGTTTAATGGGAACCAAATGACAATAATAATAATAATAGAGTTAACCTAACATGTTAGTCACCCAATATTCTTTCTGTGTACGAATTCACTTACTCCTCAAGACTCATCAAGGTCCCTTAAGGATGAGAAAAGTCACTCAGGGCTGCAGGTGTAGCTCAGTGGTAGAGTACTTGTCTAGCAAGCACTGAAGATGTGAGTTCCATTCCCTAGCACTGGGGAAAAAAAAATTAGGGAGGTTAAGCAACTTGCCCAAGGTCACACAGCCACTGAAGAGCAGAACTGGGATTAAAAGAAAGGCAAACTAGAGCCTGTAGACCCTGTCCACTTGACCTTGTCTGTGTCTTTGTGACCTTGGACCTTTCCTCATCTTGGAGCCTCTGGTTTCTATTTGTAATGTGGACCTCCATTGCCCTTCTTTGGTACTCTAGGCACTGAAATACAAACACATAAATTAGAGTCAAATCTATTTACCTATGACCTTGAAGTATATCACAGTTTACAAAGTGATAGTAAACATATAGCCACACCCAGTGGTGTGTGCCTGTAGTCCCAGCTACTCAGGAGTTAAGGCTAGCATGGGGAGCCTAGTGACAATGTTCCTGTGTGGCATGTTGGGGGTACTGAGAGGGAGCTGTCCAGCCCACGCCCAGCCACGGGTGTGGCTCATGTAACACTGTCACTGTTACAGGAGAGAAAAGGAGGCGGGGCAAAGGGAAATCCTCCCTGTGGGGTCTTTTGGCCAGAAAGTGGTACAGCTGGCGTGTCAAACAGCTTTAAAAGCTGTTCTTCAAATCTCAGGCCCAGTTCCTCTGAGAGGGCCACCTGGCTCTGAACCCATCCCTGCCTTCCTCTCTCCTGTCCCCATTTCTGTGCAGGTCATTGAGGCTGAGCTTCGCTCTACCAAGCGCTGGGAGCTTACTGATGAGGGTGAGGAAATTGCCCGGGAAGGTAGTCATGAGGCCCGGGTGTTTCACAGCATCCCCGCAGAGGGCCTGGCCCAGAGTGAGCTCATGGTAGGAGTCTGGGGAGCAGGACCTAGGGAGGTGAGGGGGTGACGGTCGCCTTTGTGCCATACTTACTGTAACCTAACTCCCCCAGCGCCTGCCCAGTGGCAAAGTGGGTTTCAGCAAGGCCATGTCCAACAAGTGGATCCGTGTGGACAAGAGTGCAGCGGAGGGGCCCCGTGTGTTCCGAGTGGTGAGTTCCTGCAGATGTGTGGGCAGGTGGCAGACAGTGGGCCCCTGGCCTTCACACCCCTTGCTGTGGCAGGTGGACAAGGTGGAGGACGAAGTGCAGCGACGACTCCAGTTGGTCCAGGGCGGGCAGGCTGAGGAGCTGGGTGAGAAGGAGAGGAGCGAGCTCAGGAAGAGGAAGCTGCTGACTGTAGTGTGAGTGGCGCCCCCCCAGGCCAGGCCCCCACTTCCTGTGTGGCAGGTTGGGGGTACTGAGAGGGAGCTGTCCAGCCCACACCCAGCCATGGATGCTGCTGGGCTCACGCAACCCTCCTGCCAAGTGCTGTCTCCCAGTGGCCTTCCATGCAAGGTGTGCCACCACCTCCCTGCTTGTGTGTCATTAGCAATTGAACCCAGGGCGGTGTCCACCAGGCTACAGCCCCAGCTCTTTATTTTTTGAGATGGGGTTTCCCTAAATTGCCAGGCTGGCTTCACACTTGGAATCCTCCTGCTTCAGCCTCCTGAGTTGCTGGGATTAAAAGCATGTGTCACACATTCAGCTGCGTGTGTCACCTTAAATAGGCAACCCTGACATCCTCCCTTCCCCACTGGAGTTTCACAAAAGCCCCTCACTGCTGGTATCCATGTCTCCTGCCCTGGCCCTCTCCTTCACAGTACTTAGCACTGCTTGAAGTCCAGGGGATGTGCCCCACAGCTCTGGGGGCCGGGGCAGGCTGGGAGTTCTGCTCTCGGTGGCCTAGAGAGCACACAGGAGCTGGGCTCAAGTCCAGGCTCTGCCACTTACCAGTAGTGTGACTCAGCCAAGGCATCCAGCCCTTACCAGCCTCAGTTCCCTTCTCACAGGATTGTGGGGTGGCATTAGTGGAGCAGAGCCTGCATGGGGAATAAACTCTTCCCAGCTGTATGCTTAGCACCTTGAATTGACCCTGACACACATTTGGGCTTTTTTTTTTTTTGTATCAGGGATTGAACCTGGGGAGCACTTTACCACTTAGCTGTATCCCCAGCCCTTTTTATTTCTTATTTTGAGGCATAGTTTCACTAAGTTGCTTAGGGCCTTACTAAATTGCTGGGGCTGGCCTTGAATTTGCCATCCTCCTGTCTCAGCCTCCCAAATCACTGGGGTTCTAAGTGTGTACCACTGTGCCTGGTTCTTTATAAGTGTTTGTTGAATGAATATGTGAACAAACACAGGGATAGGTGGTAGCCACGTAAGAGTATTTCAGGTGGAAATAAATATCAGGAAGAACATGAAGCAGTCGTCCAGGTGGTATGGCACATATCTGTAATTTTAGCTACTCGGGAGGCTGAGGTAGATCTTTTTGAGTCTAGGGGTTCCAGACCAGCCTGGGCAACATAACAAGACCCTTTGTCGACATAGGTGTGGTGGTGCACATCTATAATTCCAGCTACTCAGGAGGCTGAAGCAGGAAGATTGCAAGTTCAAGAACAGCCTAGGCAGATTAGTGAGACCCTTTCTCAAAATAGAAAGGGCTGAGGGTGTAGCTCAGTGGTAGAGCCCCTTGTTCAAACACACACAAAACAAAGCCAAGTGACTTGGCAATGGTTTTAGAACTGGCTTCAGATGGAAGATCAAGGAGAACCTGTTGATGACAGTGGCCTCCCCTCCCCTTTGGCTGCAGGACCCTGAAGACTTACTGGGTGAGCAAGGGCAGTGCCTTCAGCACCAGAATCTCCAAGCAGGAGGCAGAACTGAGCCCGGAGATGATCTCCAGGTAGCAGTGGCTCCAGGGCTGGGGGCAGGTGGAAGCCAGGGAGAGGGGTGGGCCTCCCTCACCAGGCCTGTGCCCTCCGCATCCTCCACAGTGGTTCCTGGCGGGACCGGCCCTTCAAGTCCTACAACTTCGCTGCCCGTGGCGTGCTCCCTGACAGCGGTCACCTACACCCTCTGCTCAAGGTCCGCTCCCAGTTCCGACAGATCTTCCTGGAGATGGGGTGAGCACAGGGCTTGGGGCCGGGGGCGTAGCCACTAGGGGCAGGCAGGGCAGTCACCGCATTTCCCCACAGGTTCACCGAGATGCCGACTGACAACTTCATTGAGAGCTCCTTTTGGAACTTCGACGCTCTCTTCCAGCCCCAGCAGCATCCAGCACGTGATCAGCATGACACCTTCTTCCTACGAGGTGCGTCAGCCCTGGGTGCCTGGCCTGGTTGGGATCTTTAGCCTGTGGCCGTCCCATTTTATAAAATGAGATTTGCCCTCCATGTGGCCAACAAAGCCCCTGGGAGCCTGTTCATCAATCTTTTGTGATGGCCTTGTTCCACTGACCCTAGTCTCTGCTCTTCCCTGATAGTGCCAGGCTGTGCCCACCTCAGGGCCTCTGCTCATACTGTAACATCCACTGAGACCTGTTTTGTCTGAGATCTTTATGGCTCAGTGGTACAGCACTTGCCTAGCCTGTGTAAGGACCTCAGTTCCATCTCCAGCACTGCATAAAAAATTAATAAACAAGGACATCCTGATATATCCCCCTTCCCTGCTCCACCCTATAGCCCTGAGTTTGTGTGTGTGTTGCTACGGGGAGAACCCAGGGCTTTGCACACGCTAGGCAAGTGCTGTAGTCCTGGGCCACATCCCCAGCCACCAGCCCTAGTCTTCATTATAGTTTCCTTATTTCTTCTCTCCCCCTCCTCCCTCCCTTCCTTTTACACTGTCCTTGATGTCATCTAAAATTGAGTGACTTTCCACAATGGTGGATGTCTCCCCCACCAGATCAGACAAGGTCCTTGGGTACGCATTACCCGATCTGCAGCAATGAAGTCACTGTCATCTTTGTTGTGGCACCCAAAACCTACTAAGCACTCATTATATACCAGTCACTGTTCTGATCTTCCACCAGCTACAGAAAAGTAGTACTGTTAGCCCTCTTTTATAATTGAAACTGAGGCACAGAGAGGGACCATCCTTGTCCTGGTTCGCACAGCTTTTAAGAGCTGGAGTCAGTATTCATTGGGTCTCAGACTTTCCAAGAGCGAGCACCAAATTTGTGTCTCTGGAAGGGAATCTTAAGCATTTGCACAACTGGGGGCCGAGGTTGGCTCAGTGGTAGAAAACTTGCTTAGCATGTGCAAGGCCTTGGGTTCCGTCTTAAGCTGTGTGGTGAGGCAGGCGGTAAATGCCACAAGGAGTTGTGTGTGTTTGTGAGTGTGGCGGGCTGAGGAGGAAGGGGTGGTTGCCGTCAGGTTCAAGTCTGTTTAGCAAAGACTGGTGAGGGAGGGGCTGTGTTGGGAGTGAAAGCTCCAGGGAGAGGGAATGGCCCGTGCAAAGCTGGACTGTGCCTGGTGTGCCCACTGGGACGCCTGTGACTGGAGTTGGTGATCAAGCAGGAGTGTGAGCAGACAGGGCAGGGAGGCACTGGACAGGGCTGTGGGAAGACTTTCTCCAAGCAAGCGAGGAGCCACTGAGGGTCCTGGGAGAGAACTGTGGCAGGTCGAGCATGCCAGGCACCCTCTGGCTGCTGCCACCACCACTGTGCACACCTGAAGCAGTGGCTCTGTGAGAATGTTCGTGGACCAACCAGATGGCACTCTGTCCTGCCAGATCCTGCCGAGGCCCTGCAGCTCCCAATGGACTACGTCCAGCGAGTCAAGCGGACCCACTCCCAGGGCGGCTA
Organism: Marmota monax; assembly: GCF_021218885.2. Lineage (NCBI taxonomy): Eukaryota > Metazoa > Chordata > Mammalia > Rodentia > Sciuridae > Marmota > Marmota monax. The sequence goes on from NW_026695228.1 coordinate 25,477,103, forward strand.
CGGTTCACAGGGGTGAGGCAAGAGCAGGACCTCAGGGTTGCGGAGGGGAAGATGTTGGGGGCTTGACCACAGTGTGACTTTGCTCCTGAAGGTATAAGTACAACTGGAAGCTGGACGAGGCTCGGAAAAACCTGCTGCGCACACACACCACAGCGGCCAGTGCCCGGGCCCTGTACCGCCTCGCCCAGAAGGTGCGGCTCGGCAAGGGCCGGGGGCGGGCGGCTAGTGCCGCTGCTCTGTGGGCTTTCTGACCCCAGGCCCTATGGGCCTGGCTGTTGCCCCCAGAAACCCTTCACGCCGGCCAAGTACTTCTCCATTGACCGCGTGTTTCGGAACGAGACCCTGGATGCCACGCACCTGGCCGAGTTCCACCAGATCGAGGGCGTCGTTGCTGACCACGGCCTCACCCTGGGACACCTCATGGGTGTCCTGCGGGAGTTCTTCTCCAAGTTGGGTGAGCAGGCGACTGGCCCCGTGGTGCTGAGGGCACTGGGAGGGTGCTGGGGTCACCAGCCTGACTCCCACCCCCACAGGTCTCACCCAGCTGCGCTTTAAGCCCGCCTACAACCCTTACACTGAGCCCAGCATGGAGGTGTTCAGCTATCACCCAGGTACCCCTGGCTGAGCCAGGTCCCCCACACTGCCGAGCCCCCAGCTCACTTGCCCAACTCACTGCCAGGCCCAGCCAGCCACATGCTGCCCTGTCTTCTGTATCCCACACCCACAGGCCTGAAGAAGTGGGTGGAAGTGGGGAACTCTGGGATCTTCCGCCCTGAGATGCTGCTGCCCATGGGGCTCCCTGAGAATGTGTCGGTCATTGCCTGGGGCCTCTCCCTGGAGCGGTGAGTACTGTTTGGCTGCCTCAGGCAACTTCATGTGTTCTTTCCTGGGCAAGCTTGCGTGCCTGGCCCTGGGCTGTGAACGGAGAGCTCACAGCCCTGCCTCCTCTGAGCAGGGGACCAAGGATGACTAGCAAGATAAATAAGTAAACTTAGTAAATGAAATGAGATCCATAAAACCAGAGTGTCCAAGGACAGCAAGTATTAGCAAGAACAAAGCAGAAGGGCTAAGGAGACTGTCGAGGACGGCTTTGTGGAGCACTTGGCCTGAGCAGGTTGGAGATAGAAGGGGTGAGCCAGGGGGATCTCTGGGAAGGTGTTCCACACAGCAGGTGGAGCCAATGCAAAGGAGGAAGGGGGGAGAGGGGGAAGAGACGAAGAGAGGAGGCAATGTGCAGGACCTTGTGGGCCACAGAGAAGACGTTGGCCTTTACTTTGAAGAAGCTGAGAACCTTCAGAGAAGTTCTGAGCAGAGAGCATGACTTGACCTAGTTTTAAACTGTGACCCTTCCTCCCCAAGCCCAACGATGATCAAGTATGGCATCAACAATATCCGGGAGCTGGTGGGCCACAAGGTGAACCTGCAGATGGTATATGACAGTCCCCTGTGCCGCCTGGACACGGAACCAAAGACCCCACAGACCCAGGCTGCGTGACACAGGCTGCCCCAGGATCGCCCATCCTCCCTGGGTCCCTGCCGCCCAGCCTTTTTACATTCTTCATCAGTGACCCCCTTGTATTTATGAGGCCTCCGTGAGGCCAGTCCTCCTCCCACCTCTGCACCCATCCCAGAAGCAGGCCCCAAGGGGTGGGTGGCAGCTTCCTTCTGTTGGCCTTCTGTGGTCTGCTGATCTTATGAGGTGGGCCAGGGGAGCCCTGGAGCCCAGCTGCTGTTAATAAAGTGGGCACTTGCCCTCATCTGGTGCCTTTCTTTAGGGGCCCCATGTGTTGCTCCATGGGGAGGACATGGGATAATGGGTCCCTGGATGTGGGTGGTGGAGATGAGTAGGGGGACCTGGGAGGCCCTGCCGGCTCCACCAAGCCCTCCTCTAGGTGAACGGAATAGAAACACCCTGTGCCGGGACGCCACTGGAGATCCAGAGGCCAAGCTCCCCGCCAGGCAAGGAGGCTGGTTCTCTGTGTGTGGTACAGGGGACTGAGCCCAGGGCCCACCACGTGCTAGGAAGCGCCCTACTGAGCTACAACCCAGCCTTTTTTAAAAAATTGAAATGGGGTCTTGCCGAGTTGCCCAGGCTGGCCTCAAACTTGTAATTCTCCTGTCTCAGGTTTTCAGGTAGCTGGGGTTATAGTATATGCCATGGCACTTAGCTGGAATTTTTTTTTTTTAAGGAAATAAAGTAGTTTTATGTTGAGCCAAATATGAGTGACCATGGCCTTTCTGGAAACGTGGATTAAAGTTACCCTGAAAGGCATGTTACTGCAGCAGAGGTTACAGCAGGCAGCTTTAATATTCACAGAACAAAAGAAAGTCATAAATTAACACGTTTACCAAATGCACTGGTGGGAGCCTCAGGAGCTGGGCTACTGCAAGGGGGAAATCTCTTCAGGTTTGAGGTGGGATCTGATAGCATCGGAGCTTTGGGGTTGGTGGAGGCTGGAGGTCTGCTCAACTCAGGGTGCCTTCCAAGAGGTTTACCTAATAGGACAACGTTGGGTCAGGTACAGAGGCTGGAGGTCAATGGCTACTGAAGGGATTAAGATGTGGACCCGCAAGTCCGTCTGTCCAGTCAGCAGGGCCAGTGTGAAGCAGCTTCTCCACAGAACTTAGGTTCACAAAGAGGGGATTTCTTTGGCTTCTTTTACTTCATTTGCAAAATAAAGAACGCTGAATAAAATATCTGTGGTGGGATTTTAAGCTCTAAAGATCTAGAATTAATCAGTGGAGAGGTGGTAAGAAGAGCACAGTGGCCAAAATCAGACGGACAAAACGGCTCAAACACCTGCACCACCAATTACATTTTCCAACACCCAAACCAATCACGATTCTCTGTAAACCAACTGGTTGTTAAAGTATTCAACTCAGTTCTGAAACTAACTACCCATAATTAGCACAGGCTCCACAGGCCAAGGGCTCAATTGAGTAGGTCTGTCCCATCAGAGGCCAGTCTCAAGCCCGGGGGCTACTTGTACTTCTGACCTCGGGTTCCATCACCTCCTCAGGTTCAATAGTTTGATAGGATGCTCAGAGAACTCAGCATGCTTAGCTTACATTAATGACTCAGGGACAGACAAATGGAAGAGATGCATAGGGCGAGATGGGGCTGGGGGTGGTGACATGTAGCTTCCAAGTCTTCTCATGTACTCTTTGGTACCCTCCAGGTATCAAACTGGAAGTTCTCTGAACATAACTGTTCAGGAGTTTTGTTTGTTTTCAATACTGGGGACTAAATCCAGGGCCCCATAATACTAGGCAACCACTCTCACTAAGCTACCCCTCAGCTCTTTTTATTTCAAGACAGGGTCTTGCTAAATTGTGGAGGCTGGCCTTGAACTTGTGATCATCCTGCCTCAGCCTCTCAAGAGAAGTTGGTTTTCAAGAGTTTTTAATAGAGCTTAATCTCCAGTCCTCTCCCATTCTGCCCCTTCAAGGAGGTCAGTGGGTGGGGCTGAAAGTTCCAGTCCTGGTTCACTAGGTCTTTCTGCCAACCAGCACAATCTAGACACCCCACCCTATGTCACCTTATTAGCATAACAGGATTATTTTAGGCAGGGAATGGGGAGATGCTAGGGATCAAACCCAGGGCTTTGCACATGCTTAACAGTAAGCCTTTGAGATTTTTCTGTGTCATCCTCAAATCTTCAAACCCCAGGCTGCAGGAAGTGCATTTTGTTCAACTTGTGGCTATTTGCTGAATCTTTACTTTTTACCAGATGTTTTTCCCTGGAGCTTTTAAACAGCCTCATTTTAGCTTTGTATCACCCTGGTAATAGAATGAGGATAGATTCCGAGATTGAGTGGCACTTTTGTGATCACACTGCTGGTAAGAGTCCAGATTCAAACTCACCTCCAGAGTGTGGGCATCAAGATGTGTCCTAGTCAGGGTGTGGCTATGGACAGATGCTGAGGCAAAACAGGTGAACAATGTCATCAGATTCATGCTACATCCTCCCTGACATGGACATTGCAATATATCACTGGTGAGAAGCTCCATCTCTATTTTTATTTTGAGACAAGAATAAATTTCTGAGGCTGGCCTCAAACTTTCGATCCTTCTGCCTCAGCCTCCTGAGTAATTAGGATTATAAATATGTACCACCTTGCTGGGCTCCTCAAACTCTATCCAACAAAACCTCAAAACCTCCCACAGATCTCTGGTTTCCTGCTGGAAGACCTCATGGCTGTTCCTTTACATCGACTGCTTTCATCTTACGACCTTTGCATACACCTGTTGGAACCTTTTGCTCATTTGTGTGTGTGCATGGGTGTGGTGCTGGGGATGAGTCCAGGGCTGTGCACATGTGAGGCAAGTGCTCTACCATTCAGCTACATCGCAACATATACCACCCCTTTTCTTGAGATGGGTTTTATTATGTCGTCCCACAGGCCCTCCATTTCTTAGCCTTAGCTTCCCCCAGTAGCTGGGACACAGGCATGTACCACCAAGCCCATTCCCATTTTTAAAACCATCTTACTGGGTTGCAAAAGTTCTTTGTAAATGCAGTTTACAAGTTCTTTCATAAACAAATATATCTGCAAATATTTTCTCCCCATCAGGCTTCCTGTACTAACTGTTGATTACTGCTGTTTCTGCTGTTATTAATAAGCGGCGCCACACTGTGGAGGCAAACCCCACATTGCTTTCAAGGAGCTTCTAGTTGAACTAATTTACAGTTGTAAATGTACAACTCAATACTGGGATCTAAACCCAGGGGCGCTCTACTGCTGAGCTGCATCCCCATCCCTTTTTGAGACAGGGTCTCGTTAAGTTGCCCAAGCTGGCCTCGAACTTACCATCCTCCCGCCTGAGCCTCCGAGTAGCTGAGGTTACAGGTGTGCGCCACCAAACCTGGCTGCATAAACTTTCACACCGAGGATAATAGGGAGCCATGGTCATAACCAAGGGACGTCAAGGGCCGGAATTCTTTATTGGAAAGGTTTTTCCACATAGAACGGACGAAATGAGCCGTATAGAATGAACATCACGCACACCGCTCCCCACAACCCGGGCTCCACGAGGCGCCCTGGAGCTTCCCGCATGCGCAGACCTAGGTGCTAAAAACACCTCCAGCTGCGCGCGCAACTCCTGGACAGCTCAACCGCCACTTAACCGCCAGTCACACCGGCTGCGTGCGCAGGTTCTCGGTGGGGGCGGGACCTGGAGGGTGAGCTTCAGCACGTGCGCTGGTGCCGGGGGCGGGGCCGGCGCGTGCGCAGAGAGCGGGAACCTAAAGGCGGGAAAAGGATGGAGCGACCAGGAGTAGGCAGAACTGTTTTCCTTCGCGCGGGCGGAGGGCGGACGGGCAAGGAACGGCCGCGATCCCGGGCTTCCCCAGCAGAACTGATCCCGGCCACTCCTTTCCTACCATCGGGGTCGCCTCTCGCCGGGCCCGGCGCCGATTCCCGACTGACCGGCCAGGCCCTGACTGACTGACGAAGGGACGGTGACTGACGTGCAGACAGCCTTGGCCAGGACAGACTTAGGCGCATGGCGCGCGGCAGCAGCAGGGTAGAAAGAGGCCCAGACACCCGTGCTCTGCCCCTGTTTCTTTTCTTCTGCTCCTTTTCCTACCTCTTCTCCTTCCTGGAAGGACTGGAGCCGACACACAGGCCATTTGGCAGCCCAGGCCCCACGGCGCCCCTCCCAGAGCCTGTGCCCTCACCCCGGCCCCTCCAGGTCTCCCCGCCGGGTCCCCGGCCCCCCACGGCCCCCACCCCGCTGCTCCGTCCCCGCGGCACCCACCCGGCTCTGCCCGTCTCTTCCGCGGGTCCCCACCTCGCACACACGGAGGTGCCCAGGGTCGAGGCGGGGGACTCGACGCCCGATGCCCAGACGCCCGCGGCTTCTCAGGCGCCGGCTGTGCCCGCAGGTGGACATGCCCCACGTAGAGTTCAAGGACCAGGAGCCGCAGGCGATGGGGGAGCACCAGCAAGGCCAGGAGCACGGCGAAGAGGAAGCTGGTGGAGGGTCAGCTAGGTGAGGAGACCCGCCCAGCGGTCCTTCGGGTCACCCGTTCCTTCCACAGGGTTCCTCCGGTGTTTGTCCTGGTGCTCTTGTTCCACCGGTGGAGGGGACATCCTCCATGTGCCAGGCACAGTTCTGGGAGCTGGGGACGCAGAATGAGCTGACCCCCTAGAGGAGGAGACAGAAAGTCCCCACTATGCATCCCTCTCCTGGGCATCCTCGGGTTTGTTCAGGATGCCCCCTCAGGTACCCAAAGCTGCATGTGCCCAAGTCCTTCGTGGAACGGTATGTTTGAGTAGAACCTACTCACACCTCCCTTGACTTTAGGTCATCTCTGGGGACTTATAATACCTAACGCAGGGACCCCCTGGAGATAGTGCAGGTTTTGGTTCTAGACCACTGCAGTAACATGGATATTGCAATAGTCACACTAATTTTTTTATTTACAGTGCATATCAGTTAGATTTATATGACACTGTAGCCTAAAAAGTGTGCAATGACATCGTGGCAGAAAAAGATAACTTGTATACTTTAATTAAAAATACTTGGGGCTATAGCTCAGTGGTAGAGCCCTTGCCTCACTGTGAAGCACTGGATTCGACCCTCAGCACCACTTAAAAAAATAAATAGATATGGGCTGGGGATATAGCTCAGGTGGTAGAGTGCTTGACTCGAATGCAAAGAGTTCAATCCTCAGCACCACACACACACACAAAAAAAAAAAAAAAAAAAACTTAATCGTGCAAGGCACTGTGGCCCACGCCTGTAATCCCAGCGGCTTGAGAGGCTGAGGCAGGAGGATCACAAGTTAAAAGCCAGCCTAAGCAACTCATTGAAACCCTGTCTCTAAATAAAATTTGTTTATAAAAATGGGCTGGGGATGTGGCTCAGTGGTTGAGTGTCCCTGAGTTCAATCCCAGTACCTAAAAAAAAAAAAAAAAAAAAACAGACACACAATTTCTTTGAGGCCCAATAAAGGGAAGTCCAATTAAATGATATTTGCCTATAGAATTTAAATGCTATGTAAATAGTTGTCATAGTGTATTGTTTAGGTAATAATAGCAAGGGAAAAGATCTACATATTCATCAGAGATGAATTTTAAATATTTTTACTTTTTTAAAAAAATTTTTTAAAGAGAGAGAGAAATTTTTAATATTTATTTTTCAGTTTTTCGGCGGACACAACATCTTTGTTTGTATGTGGTGCTGAGGATCGAACCCAGGCCACACACATGCCAGGCGAGCCCGCTACAGCTTGAGCCACATCCCCAGCCCTTTACTTTTTTTGATATTCAAAATATGTATAAAATTTTTTTGTGGTGCTAGGGATCAAACCCAGGGCTTTGTGCATGAGGCAAACACTCTACCAACTGAGCTTATTCCTGGCCCTCTTGTGCTATTTTGAATTTATTTCCTTTTTTGTCTGGTTTCTGTTCTTGTGACTAAAAGGCTCAGGGGTCACTCCAGTAAAACTGGGCTGACTGGGGCTGCACAAAATAACCACAAAAGAGACACAAATATCTTTTTGTTTGGGGTCGCTGTGACGGCTCCTCTGACCTTAAGGGTCTGCAGGAAGAGAGACAGCAAGAGCAAGCGCTGACCCCTTTTATTGAGGAGAAGTTATTTAAATGAGGCAAGGGGTCAGGTTTCAGGGGGCTGAGTCTATCTTCACGATGTCCACTGTCAGCAGGTTGACTGACACCTGGGTAGGCCACACCTAAGGGCACAGTAAGAGAAGGGGACACACACAAGGCACTTCCATGGAAGATTCTATCCTAAACAGGGCAAGGGGTTATATTACAAAGGAACAGGTGAGCATAGCTTCATCCATGGGGCTGTAGCAAGACACACCCATGCACGAGACATGGACCCTCACACCCAAGAAGGGTAGGGAAAGCTCTGTCACATTTCTGCGACTGAGTGCCTCAGCACCCAGCCGGGGAGTGTGACTCAGTCACATGTAAGGTTGGTCTCCCACACTTTTTCTTTTTATGGTACTGGGTATCAAAGCCAGGGCATTGTCACATATGCTAGGCAAGTGCTACATCCCCAGTCCCTATTCTGAATATTTTTAATCTGTGATTGTTTGAATCCATGGATGCAAACCTGTGGATATAGGAGGGCTTACTCTATCGCAGTCAGAGTATGAGGGGTAAATGGGGAGCCAGTGATGTGGCCAGTGTAGATCAGATGGTCAAGAAAGTTTTCATGGAGGAGGAGAAAAGTGAACCTTTGGGTAGGGAAGAAACTGCTCCAGGCAGAGAATAGTCACTGGAAAGGCACAGAAGGAGAACTGTGCTGGAGTAGCATGAATCAAGAGGGAAGTGGTCATATGCAGACTTCGGATGTTAACTGCCTATGTGATGGTTTAGAGTAGAGGAATGACACCCTGTGACTACAGCAGGAGTCAGTAGACTATTGATAGTAAAGTTTTAAAAAAATATATTTATTGTTTATTTTTTTGTGGTGCTAAGGATCCAACCCAGTGCCTCACACATGCTAGGCTCTGTCACTGAGCCCCAGCCCCAGCTCGATAGTAGAGTTTTACTGAAATATAACCATGCTTGTTCCTTTACTTGTTGTCTGTGGCTGCTTCCTGCAGAGTTGAGCTTTTCCAATAGAGACAGCATAGGCTATAAAGTTGAAATGATTTACTGTGTAGTCCTTTATAGCAGTTTGTCCTCTGTTGGACTAAAGTATTAAAAGGCTCCCTCTGGCTGCTGTGTAGAGAATAGATTGTGGAGGCAGGGGAACCCATGAGGAAGCAATTGGAATGATCTAGGTATAAGATGACTGTGACTTGGCCCTGAGTGGATCTATGGCAGTAGTAACTGATCAGATTCTGGATATATTTATAAGAAAACAGAACTGACAGAAATTGCTAATAGATGAGATGCGGGGTGAGAGAAAGAGAGATGTCAGTGATGGCTAAAAAATGTTTTTTTCCTGCACTTTTATTAATTCATCACATATTTATTGAGGGCTGGGTTGTGGCTTATTGGTAGAGCACTTGCCTAGCATGTGTGAGGCACTGGGTTCGATTCTCAGCACCACAAATAAATAAATAAATAATAAAGGTCCATTGACAAGTAACATTTTTTTAAAAAAGTATTTATTGAAATACAATTTATCAAAAAAAAAAAAAAATAAAAAATAAAAAAAAAAAAAATAAAAAAAAAGAAATACAATTTATCTGGCTTGGACAGACAGATACAGTTCTGTATGCTTGGAATATAAGAGTGAAAAAAATCAGAATTCCTACTCTCTTAGAAATTAGTTTCTTTCTCTTAGTAGTATGCATTTTTGTGTGTGTGTCTTGATAACTTATTTCTTTGTAGTGCTGAATAATATTCTCTTTCATGGATGTACCCTGGTTTGTCAATTCACCTACTGAAGGACAACTTGATTGCTTCCATATTTTAGCAATCATGAATAAAGCTTCTAAAAAGAACTAAACACTACCAGCTCAGCCCAGATTCGGCTCCCAGATCTTTTTTTTTTTTTTGTGTGTGTGTGTGTGTGTGTGTGGTGCTGGGGATTGAACCCAGGGCCCCTGTGCATGTGAGGCAAGTACTCTATCAACTGAACTATATCCCCAGTCCCTAATTTTTTAATTTTTATTTATTTAATTTTTAGTTGTAGATAGACACAACACCTTTATTTTTATGTGGTTTTGAGGATTGAACCCAGTGCCTCACCTGTGCTAGGCAAGTGCTGTACCACTGAGGTACAACACCAGCCCCTGAAGTTTTCAATTTTAATGAAATACAATTTATCAGCTTTTTCTTTCATGGATTATGCTTTTGATGTTTTAGCTAAGAAGTCAACTTCAAACCCAAGGTCATCTAATCTGGAAATCCAAAACAGTCCAAATTCTGGAAAAAAAATAAATAAATAAATAAATAATTATTTATTTATTTATTTAGCAGTGTTAGGAATGAAATTCAGGGCCTTGTATAGTCCTACTTGAAACTTTTTGAGTGTTATGCAGGCATTCCCAAAATTTTAGATTTTAGAGCATATGAAATTGGATTTTTAGATTAGGGATGCTCAATCTATAACAGCACTATTGAGATATAAGTCACATGCCATACAATTTACCTACTTGAAGTATACAATTTAATTGTTTTTAGTATATTCATAGAGCAATACAACCATAAGTTACCTTTAAAACATTTTTATTGTTCCAAAGAAATAAACCTCATATTCCTTAGCTTTAACCCTTAATCCCTGCACCTACCCCAGCCTGTAACTACTCATCTGCTTTCTGTGTCTGTAGAGTTGCCTGTTATGGACATTTCATATAAACAGAATCATATATTTGTGGTCCTTTGTGACTGCCTTTTGGGGGCAGTGGTACTGGACACTGAATCCAGGACCTCAGTCATGTTAAGCAAGTGCTGTGCCACTCAGCTACATCCCCAGCTACATCTTCCAGCCCTGTGTCTGTCTTGTTTGACTTAGCACACACCTGTAATCCCAGTAGCTTGGAAGGCTGAGATAGGAGGATGGAGAGTTCAAAGCCAGCCTCAGCAACGGTGAGGCACTAAGCAACTCAGTGAGACCCTGTCTCTAAATAAAATACAAAATAGGGCTGGGGATGTGGATCAGTGGTTGGGTGCCCCTGAGATCAATCCTGGTACCAAAAAAGAACCCAAAACTAAAGGACTTCATTTACCCCCCCCCCCAAAGTATGAAGGATTGAACCCAGGGATTTCTACCACTGAGTACATCCCCAGTCCTTATTTTTACTTTATTTTAAAACAAAATATTTTGGGGGATGGATGTTTAAATTTCTTTTGAGTACACATATACAGCCAGCCTTCTGTATCCTCAAGTTCCATATTGGCAGTTCTGTGTCTTCAAATTCAATCACCAAGAATGGAGACTATTAGGGGAATAAATGTCATCTGTACTGAACAGGTACAGACATTTTTTCCTTATCATTTTTCTCTAAACAATACATCATAACAATTATTTTGCATTAGGTATTTCAGGTATTCTAGAGATTATTTCAAGCCTACTGGAGGATTTTGTAGGTTCTGTGCAAATACTATGCCATTTATAGAAAGGACTTGAGTGTACCCAGATTTGGTATCTGAGGGGTGTGGAACTAAGATACCGGATACCAAGGGATGAGGAGACCTGCTGGGTCAAAGAAGTGACATACTCAGGTTCCTGGTGTAAAAAAGCTGCTTTGTGGAGAGCTGGGAGCCGGTGTAAGTGGATGTGAGGAGATCGGGTTGGAGGCTCTGGCAGGGGTAGCATCTAACTGGGCAGAGGATAAGGCGAGAGGAAAGGGTTGAGTGAGGATGCCTCCGGCCACATTGTGCTGCCACCAGCTCCAGCTGTCTTCCCAAGTTAGCATGTAGTGACTTCATGTTGGGAGCTTGAAATTGGCTATGGTGGCTGACAAACACTACAAATCAGATGGGCAAGGTGGTGCATGCCTGTAATCCCAGCAACTCAGGAGGCTGAGGCAGGAGGATGACAATTTTAAGGCCAGGCTGGGCAATCTAGTGAGACCCTGTCTCAAAAAATAAAAAGGGCTGGGGATGTGGCTCAATGGTAGAGTGGTAGCTGAGTCCAATCCTCAGTACCAGAAACAACAACAACAACTACAAATCAGGGTTCCCCTCCACCCACCCCCACAACCAGTCGCTCAGTGCATTACTTCTGCCTGCTTTCTGGCTTGTCATGGTTTCCCCGAAGGTACTGGCTTCTCTGAGGAGGCAAGAAAAGAGTTCTGTGTTTCCCTTTGTTCATTGTTTGTTTTTGAGGTGTTTGAGGTGGCCAAGAACATCCACGTGAATGTATCCAGCCCAGGTAAGAAATGACAGTTGGATTATCTGGCCCAGAACTCAGGGTGGGGCAGGGGCTGGATGTGACGCTGTGGGAGTCATTGTTGCAGTGGCAGCTGTGGAATGAATGAGCTCATGGGAACAGGGTGAGAAGAGGCTCAGAACAGGGCCTGGGAGACTCCAAACAAAGCCAGCTTCCCCCATTCCTTGGTTGGAAAGCAGACCACATGGTGGAATGCTTTCTAGGTGTGTGCTGTCAGAGACCAGAGAAAGGAAAGAAATGGTTGAAGTCATCTGTTTGTTAATCTTACCACAAATATGCATGTTAAGACCAAAATCTGTGTGGTGAAGAGATGCAGACAATTGCAAATCATTTAGAGACCTCAAGGAGCACACAAGAGCTTTGGGCCAGAAACCAGATGGATTAAAATCAATGCAGAGGCCAGTTAATAGATCCAGCAGCAGATACTCAGCAACATGATTAAAATGTTAACACATTTTGGGAGAGAAAAGAAGAGGGTGAGGAACTGGCTCATCAGCTTCGATTCAAACCTTCCCCCTTCCTGGCAAGTACCTCAGCAAAACATCGCTTTGCCCAAGCGCCAGAGATTCTGTTGTGTTCCTCCTTGAATGTTTGATTAGCTTGCCTCTCCTCCTGGGACTGCCGCCCGCGGTGGTCATAAGTGGCTGGCGGATTGTTTACTTGTATATCTGTTAGAGGCCACGGAGGGAGGGCCCCACCAGCGGGCGGCTCTGGCTCACACGCCTGCCAATCACAGCTTTACCTGGAGCGAACAGATGGTCTCTTCACTTAGACCCATTTCCTGGGCCCCCTGCCAGCCTGGGCCCTGCCTGGGAACTATGTCCTAATCCTCGAAGCCGAATTAGGGACTCCTTAGAAGGACAGACATAATAGATGAGCACAGCGATGTGTTTACAGCCCCTACCCCACCACCGACCCCTGAGCAGGCCATACACACCAGGCGTGCTGTGTTGGGCTCACTTCCATTCCCTGGCCTCTGTCCAGGGTTGGGCAGCAGAAGCAGGCCCAGGAACTGGGGAAGCCAGTGGAGAGGACACCGTGCATTTTGTTTATTAAAGCTAATTGGTGAATGCAGGCCCAGGGAAGCCTATGATTCATTAGCATCCTGATTAATATGCAGCTGCTGAGTATTAAGAAAAATGAAATAGAAAGAACTAAATCCCCAAAGGAGAGGTTGGAAAAATAAAGAAGCTCTCGGCAGACATCTGATGCAGGCCTTTGTCCCACACAAAATTTGAATTAGTTGAATTCAAGTGATTTTTCACCATTTGCAGAGCTGCCATGAAAACCAGTTCCAGCTTCATCCCTTGAGCCTTAGAAAGGAGCATCTCGAAACTGTTAGCAGCTCAGGCGGGCGGTGAACAATTACAGAAAAAGAAACACCTGGCAGTATCATTGATTTTTAACCTGAGGTCCTTAAACTCTTGAGCAATCCAGGAGAGGTTGAGACAAGGCAAACTAGGGGTAAAAGGAGGCCTGCAAACAGGAATATCAGAACCACCTCTGTCAGTGGCTCATTCACTTAGGTATCCAGCAGACATTTAGGAAGGCTTTGGGGGACTGGAAAGCAGAGACGAGCAGGATGAAGGCTGTGCCCTCCAGCTGTTATGTGCACTAAGGGGGAACCAGTGTACCTAAGCTATGATAGCGTTGTGACCAAGAGCAGTGTAGTGCAGGAAGGGAAGTTCCAAATGTCACTTCTGTGTGAAGGAAGCAGAAAGGGAAAGTCATCCAGGAAAAGGGTGATGGATTTGGAGAAATTGTGGAAGGTTCCAGATTGCCAGAGATGTAGTGGGCAGCAGAAAACTGTAAGGCTGGAATGAGGGTGCAGGCCCAGATGCTGGAAAGCCTCATCCGCTGTGTGAAGGAATATAGACTTGACCTATGGCTGCTAGGAGACCACCTTAGGCTGTCAGGTAGGATTAGGAGATGGAATTGCAGTTGTGAAGGTCACTAGGGCTCAGATGAGAAATGATAGACATGGAACTGCAAAGGGTGATAAATTGGGGGGAGATTCGGGTGGTGGAAATGAGAGCATTTCAAGGATGTGGAGGAAGAGAGAAGCCAGACTCCAGGCAAAGTTGGAGTCTGAGATGCCTGGGGACAGCCCTGTGGAGAAGAAGCCTGTGGCAAGGTGTACATGTACATCATCAGGAGCTCAGGAGAGAGCTATCAGCTGGGGATGGGCTGGGGGTGGTAAACTGGGTGGATCACCAAAGTGTGGCTGGTATTGAAAGCCATTCATTTATTCAACCCATTTATTATTCCTCCCATGAGATCCTGAAGACCTGAATGAGACATGGCCCAGCCCTCCAGGAGTCCAGCAAAGGCTGAGTGACACTATAGGCACTATGCACTTAAGTCAAGCCCAGGAGAACTTTATAGAGGAGCAAATCTTTGGTGGGAAAAGGGACTGCCCAGGCACACCAGGCTACAAGCCTACCTTTGGAGAATGACAGGCTGTTCACTGTGGAGGGGGGAGTGGGAGATGAGCTGGACAGGCTACAGGGAGGAGCCGTGCAGGCCTTATTACCCAGCAAGGGTTGGAACGGGGGTGTTCAAGAGGGCACGAAGGGAAGAGAGCAGAGGCCCAGGCAGGATCTGTTTCCACACAATGGGAATAGCAGGGAAATATTTCAGCTGCTGCCAAGAGGTTCAGGGTGTTGCCCAGGAAGGCAGCAGTACTGGAGGTCGCCGGGAAACCCAAGACCAGGTTCTCTTAAGTCCTCTGCTCCATTTTCATCCTGCAAAGCATGGCCATTCTTTTTTTTTTTTTTTTTTTTTTTTTTTTTGGCACTGAGAATTGAACCCAGGGGCACTTAACCACTGAGGTACATCCTCAGCCCTTTTTTGTATTTTATTTTTAGATAAATAATACAGGGGCTCGCTGAGTCGTTTAGGGCCTCACTAAGTTGCTGAGGCTGGCTTTGAACTCATGATCCTCCTATCTCAGCCTCCCAAGCCACTTGGATTACAGGTGTGTTCCACTGCCTGCCAGCTGTTCTCTTAAAAGCCATCCACTCTAATCTCCACTGAATCCAGATAACACAACATCAAAATGTTGAAATGCCTGTCCCGGCTCTGAATGAGTCTCTTTTGCTTACCCCTGGGAAAGAAAAGTAACTGTGGGCTCTAAGGTCAGGAACTCCTCAGTAAATTTTTGTCCCACTCCAAAATGTCTTTAAAAAATGCCCAGAAAGCAATGCTTTACTGTGTGTTTTTCTATAGCCAACTTTGCTATAGACTCTGTTGTCTTATTGGAAGCACTTTCCTAGCTTGGTGAATTCATTGGCAATTTTGTCTTGCCTTGAAGGAGGATGAGCTTGCGTTGTGTGAAGCCAGGGGAGGGAGAAATGGGGAGGGCCGGCTCCTTCATTCCTGCCAACAGACAATGGAGCACTGGGTGCTGGAAGCATGGATAGAAACAGGGCACAGTCCCCTGGGATTTACAGGCATGAGGAGTGACAAATAGAAGCAGCAATATAGATATGCAGGGGGTCATGGATTTTTCTTTTTTATTTTTGGTACTGGAGACTGAACCCAGGGGTACTTGACCAATGAGCTACATCCCCAGCCCTGTTTATTTATTTATTTATTGGGGATTAAACCCAGAGGTGCTTTAATTTGTTTATTTTGAGACAGGATCTCACTAAGTTGCTTAGGGCCTAATTTGCTGAGGCTGGCCTCAAATTTGTAATCCTCCTGCCTCAGCCTTCCAAGCTACATGCGCTACCACATGTAGCACATAGACAACTTTTAAGCAGGTCAAACATTGGGGTCTAGGTAGGTCTCAGAGGTCAAGTCAGGGAGCAAGTGCAAAGAAAAAGAGGCAAGAAACAATCTGGCAAGGGACACATGAGGACAAAGTCACAGCCAAAGCCTGGGTCTAGGATTTGCATGCAAATAACCACCCAGGCTCTGGATCATCAAGGTTCCACAGTGTTGTATTCTGAGCTAAAATGTAGAATTAGGCAGGCAGGAGACTGAAAGCCAAGAAAAAGTTTATGGAGAAAGCATCCAAAAATGAAGATATATTTTCCTAAGTGCAGATACTCTTCTGTTTACAATGAGGTTATGTTGTAATAAGCCCATTGTAAATTGAAAATATTGTCAGTCCAAGGCCCTAGGTTCGATCCTCAGTATCACATTAAAAAAAAAAAAAAAAGTAAATAAGAGCATTGTACCCAACTACACCTAAAAAATAAATATTTTTTTTTAAAAAAGGATTGAGGGGGGGCTGGGGTTGTGGCTCAGTGGTAGAGCGCTCATCTAGCACGGCTGAGGCACTGGGTTCGATCCTCAGCACCACATAAAAATAAAGTAAAGGTTACTGTATCCACCTACAACTAAAAAATATATTTTTAAAAATGCATTGAGGGCTAGAGGCAGAGCTAGAGTTAATATTGGAGAGGCCCTGGGTTCCATCCCCAGCACCAAAAAAAAAAAAGAAAGGAAAGGAAAAGAAGGAAATGCACAGAGTGCACCTAACCTGTGGAACATCCTAGCTTGGCAACATAGCGCATGTAGAGTGCTGGTTGTTTCCCCTTGTGTTCTCTGCTGTCCTTGGCTGTAAGGTAACAATCATGAGTGGACCAACCCCAGAGTGGTGGTGAGGATGCAGAAAGACAAGGCATGTAGCTTAGTGTGGCGCCTGGCAGGTGGGAAGTGCTTAAGCTAAGGGCTTGGGATGTAGCTCAGTAGTAAAGCAGTCCTGGGGTTCAATCCCCAGTACCAAAAAAATAATAAGAAATTTGTACATACACACTTTGTGTGTGTGTGTGGGGGGTGGCTCTGGGAATGGACTCCAGTGTCTCCCATCTGCTAGACAAGTGCTCTACCACTCAGCCACACCCCACCATAAATATAACTTCTATGTGTTGTGTGATACTGGAGATTGAACTCAGGAACATTCTACCACCTAACTACATCCCCAGCCCTTTCATTTATTTTATTTTGATTCAGGATCTCAATAAATTGCTGAAACAGGCCTCAAGCTTGTAATCCTCCTGCCTTGGACTTCTAAGCAGCTGGGATTACAGACATGCACCACAATGCCCAGACCTGCTACCAGGGATTGAATTCAGAGGTGCTTAACCACTGAATCACATCCCTAGCCCTTCTTATTTTTTTATTTTGAGTCAGGGTCTAGTGGAGTTGCTGAGGCTGGCTTTGAGTCACCAGGATTACAGGTGTGCACCACCAGGCCTGGCTTAATTATAACTTTTCTTGGTGGGGGTAGTTCTGGAGTTTGAACTTAGGGGCACTTGACCACAGAATCACATCCCCAAGTCTAATTTGTGTTTTATTTAGAGACAAGGTCTCCCTGAGTTGCTTAGCACCTCGCTTATGCTGAGGCTGGCTTTGAACTTGAGATCCTCCTGTCTCAGCCTCCTGAGCTGCTGGGATCACAGGTGTGCATCACCTGCCCAGCTTAAAATGAATTTTTTTGAAAAGGGGCTGAGGACACAGTCAGTGATAGAACACTAGCTCTGCTTTCAATCCACACAGAACTGGGGGGCAGGGCAGTTGGTGTAATAAAACAACAGCAACAGATCCTGTCTTGGAACCTTGGACATACTTAGTTTGCACCTCTGGGTCTGTTTTCTCAATTATTAAATGGGATGCCAACTCCATTCTTCAGGGCATGAATGAAATAACTTAAGGAAATTGCCAGGAATGCCTTACAGGGTCAATAACTTTAGGGCTTTTCCCACTGTAGAGCTCATTCAGATAAGTCTGTCTTTTTTCCCTCCAGTTCTGAGGCTTCATGCATGCTAAGCTCACACTGTACCACTGAGCTACATCCCCAGACCAGATCAGCCACTCTTGGGAGAGAGTCTGGGTCTGATCTCAGTTTCCTGTACTACATGAAGTCAGGTTTCTGGCCCTTGTGTGTCTCCACCTCCAGTGCCAACCGCCAGCTGCCCGCGCTGGAAGGAAAGCCAGTACCCTACTTCTCCTCTCTGGAGTCAAGCATTGATATCCTGAAGAAAAGAGCCCAGGAACTGATCGAAAACATCAACGAGAGCAGGCAAAAGGATCATGCACTCATGACCAACTTCAGGGACAGCCTCAAGATCAAGGTGACAGACTTTCCATAATGGGACTGGGGGTGTTCCTCATATAAAAGGGGAGGGAAGGCACCTTAGCTGGGCTCTGTTACATTCTAGGTACTGTGCTAGGCAATTCACACACAGTATCTCATTCTACCATTACAACAATCAAGAGATGGGACCCATTTCAGACGAGAAAAGTAAAGTTCAAAAATAAATCATCTGAGCCGGGCGCAGTGGCGCACGCCTATAATCCCAGCATCTGGGAGGCTGAGACAGGAGGATCATGAGTTCAAAGCCAGCCTCAGCAATGGTGAGGTGCTAAGCAGCTCAGTAAGACCCTGTCTCTAAATGAAATGCAAAATAGGGCTGGGCATGTGACTCAGTGGTTGGTGCCCGAGTTCAATTCCTGATACCCTTAAAAAAAAAAATACAAAATAGAGCTGGAGATGTGGCTCAGAGGCCAAATATGCCTGGGTTCAATCCCTGGTACCCCAATAAATAAGTGATTTGGGCTGGGGGTGTGGCTCAGTAGTAGAGCACCTACCTAGCATACATGAGGCCCTAGGCTTGATCCTCAGCACCATCAAATTAAAAAAAAAAAATTTTAAAGAAAATAAAAGGCTTAGTTGGTAGAACTCTTACCTAGCATGCGCAAGACCCTGGGCTCAATCCCCAGCATCACCAAAAATAGAAAAGAAAAAGGAAAAAGGATTTGCCCTAGTGAGGGAACCAGGTCCATCTGCCAAACCCAGCCTCTCACCTCACACAAATGTGAACAGCAGCAGGAGTAGGAACCGTTAATAGCTCATCACACCTGTGTGCTCTGGAAGTTGTCAGTGGTTTGTGACAGGACAGAGGTTCCCCCAATACTCCTGGGGCTTATGTCTGACACAGTCTGATGTTATGCTCAGGTCTGACATTAATGGTTGTGCCTCTTAAGAATTACAGTAGGCAGAGTCCATGAACTTGCAGTGCTCCTGGGTCCCTTAGTCAGACCTTTTTATTTTCAAATTCCATCTAGTCATTCTTTGGTATCTACAGTAGGATTTATTCCAGGACCCCCAAAATATATCAAAATGTATGAATGTTCAAGTCTCTTATGTCAAATGGTGGAACAATTTTATAGAACCTGCACACATCCTCCTATCGACTTCACATCATCCCTAGATGACTGTTAATATTGAATACGATGTAAATGCCATGTAAAGAGTTGTTATACTCTAATGTTTAGGGAATAATGACAAGAAAAAGTCTGTACATGTTCAGTCAGATGTAATTGTTCAAATATTTTTAAATTTTTTTGTGGTTGTAGATGGAGAGAATGGCTTTATTTTATTTGTTTATTTTTATGCAATGCTGAGGATCGAACCCAGTGCCTCATGCATGCTAGGCAAGTGCTCTACCACTGAGCTACGGCCTCAGCCCCTTGTTCAAATATTTTTGATCCATGGGGTGAATCCCTGGATGTGGAACTAGCAGGTGTGAAGGGCTGACCGTACCTACTCTTGTTTGCAGTGGTAGAGATGGAACCCAAGGCTCCTGAGTGCTAGGCAAGTGCTCGACCACGAGCTGTTACCCCAGCTGTTACCTGTACTTTAGCATTTTGTTTTAAAAAATGAAAAATTTAATATGTAGGCAATTTTACTTCTATCACTGGAATTCTTTGTACCATTTTAATAAATTGCAGAATTCTAAAAGACCCACTTAGAACAGATGTATAGTATGCTGCTTGTTTGATTTTCCAAGAACACTTTTCTTTTAAAGGTCACCGATCTGACAGAGAAGTTAGAGGAGAGAATGTACCAGGTTTACAACCACCACAGCAGGATCATCCAGGAGAGGCTCCAAGAGTTCACCCAGAAAATGGCAAAGATCAGCAATCTGGAAACAGAGCTCAAAGAAGTCTGCCACACTGTAGAGTCTGTGTACAAAGACCTGTGCGTCCAGCCTGAGGTGGGAGTGACATCCTCACAGGGTGGGGCTGGGGGCTGTCCTGAGGAAGGGGACTTGTAATGGCTAAACTGGGAGTGAATGTGGACAGGAGTCCACTGCCCAGCCCTAACAACAGGGCCACACGCCCTACAGAACCCTGTGGCCCCCAAAACAGTGTGTCCAAGCTGAGAAACCAAACCACTGTCACTTCTCATCACTGTGTGGCTACAGAAAGGACAAAGTGTAATCCTGCCAGTCGGCAACTGTTCCCTCTACCCACAGCGCTGAGCCCTGCAGCCTGGCATATGCCCTGGGGCCTAGGAAGTGCCTCATCCAAGTTTATTGATTACAGCAGATCCTAGACTCAGAAATGGGCCAGGCCACTCCAGTGCAAGGTCCCCGCCCTATTCCAACAATTCAAAGCCCCCAGCTTTGTTGCCCTCTCCCCTGAGAAACTCCCCAAACTTCTTTGCAGTGGTTACCAGTAGTTACCAGTAAACATGGCCGAACACTGTGGGGTCAGCTGTGCAGGCTCTTTATTCTCCTTTCCCTTGTTCTGCTCCAGTATCCAACATAAATAAGGCACTGCCCAGGGATGGGAGGGTAGGAAGGCACAGTGAGCCCCGAAGCACCCTCTTGGGGTCTGGGGTCTGCTCAGGGCAACTCGAGGTTGGTCTTGATGAAGTTGCTACAGAGTCATTCTCCTCCTCCTCCCTGCTCCACCCCATCAGGAGAAGCTTCTGTCTTAAGGTAAATGGAATCTGACCTCATCCACAGTTAAAAGTGAATTGAGAAACACTGAGAATCCCATCTTCTTTTTAAGAAACACTTCTGGATGATTTCCAAAGGGAAACTTTGATATTTAAAAATCAGTATGTCAGTAGTTCCCATCATACAAGTTGGGTCCATTTACCACCATCTACAGCACAGTGGTCCCAGGGTTCAGCCAAACATCTCTCCAGGAAGGGGCTTCAGAGCATCCAGGTCCTCCAATGAAGTGGGTTCACTTGCCAACTGTAAACGCCTGAATTCCTGTGATTGCTCTTCCAAGGATCAGAGCGTGAATGTCATGTGTACCTGGACGAGATTAGTAAAGAGTGGGCTTGGAGTCTTAGAACCTGTGACTTCCCTTTAAAGTTAGTCTTCATGTCCCCCTAGGTCACAATTCCAGAAGAACAGACCTACAGAGATGATGAATGCTAACCACTGCTGGGAGATTCACTTACATCTTAGTGACAGCCACCAAGAGGCCATTGTTGGGCCATGCAGAGAAGATTGTTTTTCACAGTTCTGTAACATATTTTGGCCAAAACAATAAAAAGATAACCCAAGTTCCTTGTGCTAGATCCAGTAATGCAGCAAGTCTAGCCCTCGCTATGGGCCCAGCCTTAGTGCTCCCCACTCTTGGCAAATTCGCCCCACCCCACACGATGCCCCAGTTGATTAAACATTTGATTTTCAATCCAGCCATGCCTCCCATGTCAGAGGCTGAGCCTTTTGGCTATGTGAAAATACGACGACTCTTTCCCATCCCCAGGAGGGACAGGAAAACAATATCAGAAAGCAGTCCCTCGTCCAGGCTGATCCCCCAGCCTGAAGCTGTCCCTCCTAGAGTGGCCCACATGACCTTCCCCAGCTTTCAGCAGGCAGAGGCAGAGACTAGGCCTCCCTTTTTTTTTTTTTTTTTTGTCCTTCCTGTATTTTTTTTATTGGTTGTTCAAAACATTACAAAGCTCTTGATATATCATATTTCATACATTAGATTCAAGTGG
The DNA here is from genome assembly GCF_021218885.2 of Marmota monax. Taxonomy (NCBI): domain Eukaryota; kingdom Metazoa; phylum Chordata; class Mammalia; order Rodentia; family Sciuridae; genus Marmota; species Marmota monax. Next base: position 25,498,690 of record NW_026695228.1, read on the forward strand.
GTTATGAACTCTCATTTTTACCCCGTATACAGATTGCAGAATCACATCGGTTACACATCCACGTTTTTACATATTGCCATACTAGTGACTGTTGTATTCTGCTATCTTTCCTATCCTCTACTATCCCCCCTCCTCTCCCCTCCCATCTTCTTTCTCTACCCCATCTACTGTAATTCATTTCTCTCCCTTGATTTTTTTTCCCTTTCCCCTCACATCCTCTTATATGTAATTTTGTATAATAATGAGGGTCTCCTTCCATTTCCATGCAATTTTCCTTCTCTCTCCCTTTCCCTCCCACCTCTCGTCCCTGTTTAATGTTAATCTTTTTCTCATGCTCTTCCTCCCTGCTCTGTTTTTAGTTGCTCTCCTTATATCAAAGAAGACATTTGGCATTTGTTTTTTAGGGATTGGCTAGCTTCACTTAGCATAATCTGCTCTAACGCCATCCATTTCCCTGCAAATTCCATGATTTTGTCATGTTTTAGTGCTGAGTAATACTCCATTGTGTATAAATGCCACATTTTTTAATCCATTCATCTATTGAAGGGCATCTAAGTTGGTTCCACAGTCTAGCTATTGTGAATTGTGCTGCTATGAATATCGATGTGGCAGTATCCCTATAGTACACTCTTTTAAGGTCTTCAGGGAATAGTCCAAGAAGGGCAATAGCTGGGTCTAGGCCTTCCTTTTACAGAGTCGAATCGCACTGTTGACTTCCCAAAGCCCACTTCTGACCCCTCCCTCTGCTGTGTAAGACCCTGTGCAGGTCCCTCTGCTTATCCTCAGGGTCATCCTCACACTGTGGGATCCCCCACCCTTGCTTGACAGAAACAATATGTGGGGCTGCAGGACCTCCCCTTGGTTCCTTAGTCTGGGGGTGCGTTGGGAAGACATTCATTCCCACACATGCCATCTCTTCTGTCTAAAAGCTTCTTGGATTGGGGAACTCTATTTCTACATGGCTTGCAATGGACTGTGCTTTTTTTTCCATTTGTTTATTTATTGGTTCCGGGATTTAGTGTCCAGGGGCACTCAACTACTGAGCCACATCCCCAGCCCTTTTTGGTATTCTGTTTAGAGACAGGGCCTTGCTGAGTTGCTTAGCATCTCACTAAATTGCTAAGGCTGGCTTCGAACTTATGAGCCTCCTGCCTCAGCCTCTGGAGCTGCTGGGATTACAGGCATGCGCCGCCACACCCAGCCCCCCCTTTTTTTTCCTTTTCAATTATCTTTTCTTTACATCTGTCTTCCCACCGAGTCAGGAGTCCAGGACCCAGTGTGAGCAATATCCAATTGCAAGGTGCAAACATCACAGTCTACAAATGACTTTTCTTTATCTCTGAACATCAAGTAGGATGGTAATTCCTGTATGTTGCTTCACCCTCTCTCCCTTGCACCCCCAGCCCTCAGGGATTGCCCTCACTCTGGGGATGCCTGTGGAGGCTGTCCATCAGTCTGAGGAACACCCTTCTCCTTAGCACAATGGGAGAAAGGGCCAGAAGTCCACATAGGGCCTGCTGGGACCTCGATGCCATGCAGTGTGTGGCCACATGAGCAACTTTGGATGAGAGACAGAGGCCCGTGACTTGACCCCCGTCACACTGCCACTTGCTTATAGCTGGAGTAGGATGCAAACATTGTCCCAAGACACTGAGAAGGCCACTGTGACACCCCACCCCTGTCCCAGCCAAGGGTCCAGCCCCTACCTTCATAGGTGTTCACAGCCTCCAGGTTCATGGCATGCCTGATCACATGATACTCATCAGAAATCCCATTCCCCCCAAGCATGTCTCGGGCCTGGCGGGCAATGTCCAGGGCTTTCCCACAGTTATTCCTCTTCAGCAGGGAGACCATTTCCGGGGTGGCCCTGGAAGTGGCACATACATGTAACAAGCAACAGTTACAAAGAACTGATGCCCTGAGCAAACCCAGCCAGTGGGAGGGTGAACTCCCTAGTGTAGCCACCAAGCTCCCAATAAGGGACCAAGGCCATTCCTGGCCCAGTCCATGAAGGCCAAGAGAAAGAGAAGCATGGGTCCCTGGAACTATTAGGGAGGAAGGGCCTTCTTCCCAGGAGGGGCACAGAGTCCTCCCACCATAGCTGCCTCCCCCAATTTGAGGCCCCTACTTGTCCTGATCCTTTAAGCGGCCAAGCTGCAGGCAGGCATGGAGGCCCAGTGTGATCTCAGTGAGCATGTCTGCCAACTTCTTCTGAATTAGTTGATTCCTGGCCAATGGTACACCAAACTGGATCCTGAACAGGTAAGATCAGGTAAGGGCTGGAGGGATGCCCACTCCCTGGTCTCATCCCAAGGCCCCACTGTTCCAGGAAGCCCACCTGTCCCTGGAGCTCACCATGGCCCAACTGTGGACTCAGCCCTTCACTGCGCAGAAGGAATTCACAGAGAAGGGCAGGAACTGGAGAATCATCACTGGGTACAAGATGGATCCCAAGACCCCTCACACCCCCAGGAATCTCACAGCATAAATGCCACACACACCTGTCCAGGGTGTACTGCCGGGCTGTGTGCAGACAGAACTCGGCGGCTCCCAGCACGCCCCACGTGATGCCATATCGGGCATTGTTGAGGCAGCTGAAGGCACCCTGTAGGGTTGAGGGTGGTGGGGCTGAGGTGGTGGGTTAAGGGTGGTGGGTGCAGAACCAACTCTGAAGCAGGGGAAAACTCCCTCCCAGACACCCCAGACAGGGACCCAGCAGCCATTTAAATCACACAGGGCCCTGGCAGCAAAGCTCCGGTGCAGCAGGCCTGGCCCGGTGCCTGCCCACTCTGGATCTGCGCACTCCTACCCAGCCTGGGACCTGGATTCAGAGCTCAGACCTAGGAGGCTGGCATAAGGAGACTGAAAGATGACCATGACTATGAGGCTTAGGCTGGTGCAGGCCTGCAGGTGTCCTGGGAAGAACCAAGATAAGCAAGACGGTCAGCCAAAAAGGACATTATCACATTAGTGAGTCAGTTTGAGCCTCAGAATCACCACTCTATGCTCTATAAGCACAGGGACAGTGTGTGTGTTCAATCCTTGCCTGAGAAAGGTGAACCAGAAGGTGACCTGACACCAGTTTACCCAAGTGTCCACTACTCACCGCCAGGCCAGACACGTTGGGCAGCAGGTTCTCCTCTGGCACCTCCACACCATCCATGATGATCATGCCTGTGGCAGAAGCCCGCAGCGAGAACTTGCCTTCAATCTTCGGGGCTGAGAGGCCCCGCATCCCCTTCTCTAGAAGGAAGCCCCGAATGCGGTTGTCTTCACACCGAGCCCACACTACAAACAGGTCAGCCACAGGGGAGTTGGTAATCCTAGGGACAGGACAGTCAGTAAGAGGACTGGCTGCTGACCCCCTGCCCTATCCACCTGCCTGCCCAACACCCAGGCCTCTCACCAGGTCTTGGTCCCACTGAGAGTATAGCTCTTGTTAGATGGGTTATGGTGGGCCCTGGTCTCCATGCTGCCAGGGTCACTCCCATGGTTGGGCTCTGTGAGCCCAAAGCAGCCCAGAAGCTCCCCTTTGGCTGCAGGCACAAAACAGAGTCACAGGGCTGCTGAGACAACATTCACCCTCTCAAACAAAAATTACCAGTTTCCCCACTGAGCCAGGCTCCTTGACCAAGGTGGGTCAGGCCCTGCCTTGCCAGCACTCCCAGGTGGTAGAAGAAATGGTTCTCCCAGACCATCATCACAATGCCATGCTGGAGAATGGGCCCCAGGGAATCAGGAAGGAGCTGGTGAGTGTCCTGAAGGCACCGAGAAGTTACACAGGAGGAGAGTGTGAAGAAGATAGATCCTGGCAGAAGGAATGGGATGGGCAAAGGCCCAGGGGTACTTTTGAAGAATCCTAAGCAGCTGAGCCTGGCTGAGGAGGAGCAATTGAAAGAGTGGCCAGAAATTAGGTGGAAATGTGAGCAGAGGCCTGGTCATGCAGGGGGTCTCATGGACATGGTTAGAAAGTTAAGACTTTACGCTGTGGTCTGGGATTTGGAACACAGAAAGCAAATCAGGAGACAAGACAGATCTAAGAGGAGATGGTCAAGACTGGTGAGTGATCCAAGTGATCCCAGAGCCTTTTCAGAGAGACTCAGGTGGTCAATGGTGCCATTTCTTTCTTTTGCTGTACTAGAAAATGAATCCAGGGCCTCCCACATGCTAGGCAAGCACTCTACCACTGAGCTACACCCCTAACCTTTTGATTTTTTACTTTTGAGACAGGGTCTCACTAAGTTGCCCATTGGCCTTGACCTTAGGCTCCTTCTGCCTCAGCCTCCCAGAATTATCAGGTGTGTGCCACCACAACCAGATGGTACAATCATTGAGATGGGGAAAGAGGTAGGCCACATTTCTGCATTCCAGATCACAGGGTCTGTCTTCCTTCCACCAGGCCCCACAGATAGCCGCCACTCACCCAACCGGGGCAGGTACTTCTGCCGCTGCTCCTCATTGCCATAGGCATAGATAGGTTGCATTACAAGGGAGGACTGGACGCTCATCATGGACCTGTAGCCGCTGTCTACCCGCTCCAACTCTCGGGCCAAGAGCCCATAGGCCACAGATGAGACCCCAGCACAGCCATACCCTGGAGGCATGAGGAAGATCAGGTAGGATAAGAAAGGCCAAATCCCAGTCCAGCCAGGACAAGGGACTTCTGGGACCCAAGAGAGAATGCTACATCTGGGCACCCAAGGAGGCAGGCAGGGAGCTGGCTGTAGTTGGGGGTTTACTCATCTCATCCCACAGCTGCTTTCGAAAGGAGGGATAACCAGTCCCATTTTAGATCAAGAAACTGTGGCTCATGGAAAGGAAGGACTATGGGACAAAGTGAGGTCTACAAAGTACAGAGAGAAATTTGTCCCTACCTTTGATGGTAGGTCCCAGAACACCCAGCTCCCCCATCTCATTGACGATCTCTCGATGAAAAACTGTGAAGGGACAGATGTCTGAGTTCAGACAGGTCCAGAGACAGAAAAGCCCAGATACTAGAGTAGGCAGAACTGGTATAAATGGCAGAGGATAGAGTTTCAGTGAGGAAGGGATCACCACCGGACCACTAGGCACCTTCATTGCGATTGGCCAGCAGGATTCGAGGCATAAGACGCTCCTGGCAGTAGGTGCGGAAAGTGTCCCTGATGAGGATCTCATCTGCTGTCAGGTGCTCCTCCAGCACCAGTGGGTCACGCCAGTCAAACTCAGGACAAGAGGCTGAGGTGGGTTGGGAATTGATTCAGCCCAGCCCACCTCTTCACTGATCTTTAAGCAGCTCCCCTTCCCCTCTAACTCGCTCCTTGAGGATGTGGGCTGCAAACAGGACTAACAAAAGTGACCATTCTCCGATCCTGAAGGGACAGTGCACCCATAATCTTAGCGCCTTTGACCTTGAGCATGCCCCTGCCTCCCCTCCTGGGCAGCCCTCGGATTCAGGGGCAGAGTCCACCTGGGGCAGGCAGATAGCTGGACAGGGGCCGAAGAACAACTGTGTGACTAAAGATCCTTACATGTGGCCGGTTGACTCTGTGTCCTCCCTCCTTTCTCTGCAAACACACAACGTAAAAGTTACATAGGAAACGTTCCCGAACCCCCAATTCTTCCTTCCCCATCCCACCCGGACACTGACCAGTGTGCACAGCCGCCGAGCCCCAAGTGCGCAGGACGCGCAGGCGGGGCCAGCGGCTCAGCAACCGCAGGGAGACGCCCTTCAGGGCCATGAAATCAGCAAGGGGCGAGCGATGCAAAGATGGAAGAGCGGGGGCAAAAGGCTCCCACCAGCGAAGTTGGCCCCTAGCGCACCCAGTGCCGAAAGGCTCCCTGGAGGTGGCAAAGCAATTGACCAAAGCTTTTGACCTCAGCCGCAGGTGGGCGGAGCCGACACAGAACGGGTTTTCCCATTGGTTCCTCTTAGACACGGCTCCTCCGTGGCTCTGCCTTTTAAAGGGGCTACGGCCGCCCTCCGGGTGGAAGCAGGCGCGCCCAGGTCTAGGCAGGTTGGCCGTTTTAAGAAGCGGAACAGGGAAGGGGCGGAAGGCGAGTGCGCCAAGCCGATTGGCCAGTAGTATTCGTGTTCTGATTGGCCCCAGATGCAGGGGGCGTGTGAGGAGGGATCCTGGAGTTGAATAAATAAACTTAGGCACAAGGGGAGAAAGTCTTGGAACTCCCATCGAGGGGAAGGTGGCCTGCGAGTGGGAGACCCTAGCCCAACTGTCTGCCAGTCTATCCCAGGAAACACGTGTAGCTACGTGTGGGAGATCTTGTGTGACTGTGCGTCTGCTGTGATTGTGCCTGAATGTGCCATCTGTATGAAGGTGGGACTGACTGTATGCATGTGGCGTTCTGAGGCTCGGGATGGTGCATTTGGATTCTGCCTTAGCGGCTGTGTGTATGGGATTGTGTTTCTCTGGAAATTTGTGTGATATTGTAACTGTGTGTTTCTGTGATTATTTCTGCATAGGTGTATATTCTGTGGAATTGATTGTGCTTTTCTCTTATATGATTCTGCTTATGTTCTGTGGTTGTAATTGTGTGTAGGTATAATCCTATTAATAGTTGGCTTTACAAATACGTTTGTGTGCGCGCTCGTGCATATATATATATATATATATATATATATATATATATGCACATACTCAGCCCTTTATTTTTTAATTTTGAGAAAAGCTTTCATTAAGTTAATTAAGCATTGCTAAATTGCTGAAGCTGGCCTTCAACTTGTGATCCTCTAATCTCAGCCTCTTGAGTCACTGTGCCTGACCTGTGGACATGTGATTCTGAGATGACCAGAATCTGTATATGATTGTGTCAGAGTGATTGCGATAATGCTTGTGTCATGTCTTTATGTTTTTATGTCTCAGTTGACTGGGGGTTGTGTCCAGGTGTAAACTCTCTGTGACTGTGTCTGTCAGTGTAGTGTAGCTGAATGTCTTTGTGCTTTCTTGTCTGTGTACAAGCTTTTGCAGTGATATTCTGTGTGATTGTGTGTGTGAGACTCAGTGGTTTTCCTTTCAGGTGTGGCTGTTATCTTTGGGGTTTGTTTGTTTGGTGCTGGGGATTGAACCCACACCCTCATGAATGCTAAACACTTACTCTACCACTGAGCAACACCCCTGCCCTTATTTCTGTGATCATATGACTGCTATTTGTGTATTAGTCTGTGGTTGTATATCTGTATGCCGTTTTGTGTGGTTATGTGTCCAAGTGTGATACATCTGTGCCTAAGTGAGCAGCTGCACTCATTAGATCTCTTTTGTTGTTGTTGTGCTATGGATTAAACCCAGGGCCGTGTGCATGCGAGTCAAGCACTCTACCAACTGAGCTATATCCACAGCCTACTAGGTCTCTTTAAGAAGCATTTGTGTGTCATGCATTTGAATCTGGGAATTGAGTGCCTGACCATGTCCTCTGTCTTACAGTTACACATCTACTGTGACTTGCCTGTTCACCAACTGAAGAAAGCCCAGAAAGCAGGAGGGCCTTGCTCAGTGTCACAGTGGGCCTAACCAGGGCCCTTGCCAACCACATTGACACTCTAGAGAGTGATGTTATTTGGTGGGCCCTGCTTCTCACATCATCTCTGACTTAGTGTGGGATTGTGTCTGAATGTGATCATTGGCCTGCCTATCCCCAAGTGTCTGGGGCCTACGTCCCCCTGGACCCTCTCACCTTCTGGGCCCTGCTCACTCTTTTTTTTTTTTTTTTTAGAATTTTTTTTTTTTTTAAGAGAGAGAGAGAATTTTTTAATATTTATTTTTTTTTAGTTTTCGGCGGACACAACATCTTTGTATGTGGTGCTGAGGATCGAACCCGGGCCGCACGCATGCCAGGCGAGCGCGCTACCGCTTGAGCCACATCCCCAGCCCTAGAATTTTTTATAATATTTATTTTTTAGTTTTCGGTGGACACAACACCTTTTTATTTTATTTTTATGTGGTTCTGAGGATCAAACCCAGCGCCCTGTGCATGCCAGGAGAGCGCATTACCGCTTGAGCCACATCCCCAGCCCCCTTCTCACTCTTAATATCCAAATAAAATGGTTCCAGTCCTTCTTCCCACACAGCAGGAAATCCATCACTACCCTGAAATGCCTGGGATTCCACACAGGTCTCCTGGTCACCTCCCTCCTCCTGTAGCTAGTGGCTTCTCTCCTCCTTTCCACCAAAGCCTCCTTCCCTGGTGCTGGTATGGGGCGTTGGAGTTCTCTGATGCTCATTAGGGGTTAAGGAGCGATGACAACATACATGCTGGAAAACCCAAGTTGAGATTCTAACCTGGCTGCTCTAGGAAATCTATCATTCCTCCTGGCCACACACTCCAAGGAACTTTGTTTCCCAACCAGATGTCACCTAACCCCTAGACCCCTGTCTTCTTGCCTCATCTTGAAGAGCCAAACATGTCTGTGTAGTGCCTTATCTTAAACAGAGATCTCTCCCCAAGAGAAACTTTGCCTTCCTCTCCAGGAAACCACTCCAGTTACAATCAGTTTGTTTCACTGAGATGAAATACACATCACATTAACCATTTTAAAGTGTAAAATTCATTAGCACAGGCATGTAATTTGGCTGGCTGGGTCATTTTTAACTTTTGAGGAACCATCAAACTTTTCCAGGGCTTCGGTTGTGGCTCAGTGGTAGAGCGCTTGCCTAGCACGTGTGAGGCACTGGGTTCGATCCTCAGCACCACAGAAAAATAAATAAAGTAACATAAATAAATAAATAAATAAATAAACTTTTCCAGCTGGGTGAGGTGGCATTTACTTGTAATCCTAGCTACCTGGGAGGCTGAGGCAGGAGCACTGCAAGTTCATGAAAGCCAGCCTCAAGAACTTAGCAAGACTGTCTCAAAAAATAAAAAGGGCTGGAGATGTAGTTCAGTGTGTGGGGCTTTGGGTTCAATCCCCCGCCACAAAACAAAATAAGCAAAAAGCACCTGTTTTCCATAGTGGCTGTACCACCAACAGTGTGATTTCCCACGGTTCTGATTTCTCCACGTCCTCACCAACACTTCCATTTTGTTCTTATAATTCTCTTTATTATCTAGTTCACAGTGTTGGAGATTAAACCAGGGCCCTGTGCATGCTATGCATGCACTCTGGTCCTGAGCTGCACCTCCAGCTCTATTATATTTTGAGATGGCATCTGGCTGTGTTGCCGAGGTTGGTCTCCAAGCCCTGGGTTCAAGTGATCCTCCTGCTTCAGCCTCCAAGTACGTGGGACTACAGGTGTGCACCACTGTGCCTGGCTATTTTCCATTTTAAAAAAATTACAGCCATCCCAGTAGTTGTACCAACCCTCCTTTTTGCCTTTCCCTTCTACCCCAGGGTATGCAAAATTTTTTTTTAAATTTTATTATTAGTGTGTGTGTGTGTGTGTGTGTATATATATATATATATATATATATATATATATATATATATACATATATATATATATATAAATTTAGAGACAGGGTGTCACTAACTTGCTTAGCACCTTGCCATTGCTGAGTCTGGCTTTGAACTCACAATCCTCCTGTCTTAGCCTCCTGAGCCACTGGGCTTACAGGTGAATGCCACCGCGCCCAGCTCTTTTTTTTTTTTTTTTGTCTTTTTTGTGTTATGTGTTTATGGCACACTATGACTGGTCTGTGGTGACACATCCGTGTCTGGGTGAAGCTGTGTTCTGTATTAGGATGTTTGATTCCATGTCCCTGTGATTGTCTGTGCTTGGCTGCTTGCGCCCCCTATGGTTGGGCAATGGTAACTCTAAATTTGTGGCTACATATTGTGTCTGGGGCAGGTAGTGTGCTATTTAAAGTGCAGGTTTTGGGGAGGATGTCTGTGATTTTATGATGTATGGTTGTGTGCATGACTCCATCGCTATGTTTGTGGACAGCTGTGTGCAGCCACGTTTTATTTTTTTGTGTCTGAGGCCACCTCTGTTTTAGGGGGTTGTTTGACGTCAATAGTTATAATAACAACATACCCAGGAATCTCCGTGTGTCTACTTGGTTGTGGCCAAACTGTATCAGTGGAATTGTGTAACTGGGATTTTTTTTCAGCACCTGTCATTATGAATTCTGCATCTCAGGATTGTGTCTGTAAATATTGTGCAATGCTAAGCAATATAGTATCAACAACTGTTTGCATAGCATTTACAGTGCATTAAGTATTATAATTAATCTGGAGATGATTTAAAGTATTTAAAGGCTGTAAGAAGATTCTATACAAATAGTGCCATTTGTATAAGGGACTTGAACATCTGTGAATTTTAAAATCTGGGAGGGGGGTCCTGAACCAATCCCCTGTGGATATGGAAAGATGACTGTATATGTACAGAAACCCTACTTTCTGTGTGGTTTCCTGGACTAAGAGATCAGGAACTTGTGTCACTATGTAATTGCATGGCTATGTGAGCTAGGAACTGTTTCTGGGGCGTGAGGTTGTGTGCCTGTCCAAGCTCCCCAGGCACCAGAGTGGAGGCCTCTCTTGCAGAACCTCAGTGTGGTTCATTCATCGAGCAGTGGCCAGGCCCAGAGCCAGGGTTTGGGTCTCCTGCTTGATCCAACATCCCATCCCTGCCCCCATCACCTTGAAACAACTGTAACTGCACCAGCCTCCCCTTCCCCATAGTTCCATGCAGTGCCCACTGAGAGTCAGTGGTAGGCAATGGTTGGCTGATTGGCAGGGGCTCCCTCCCACCACAGGGTTCAGACCCTGAGAGCTCACATCCCAGTCAGTATGAAACCAAGCTAGTTTGCAGACCCACCCTCCAGCCCTCCCCCTCACTGGGGACACAGCTCTGGGTGTTCTGGGCCCCCACCTGATAGCAACCTCCGACATCTGGTGTGTCTGATAATGCCTGGCAGGGAGTTCGTGCCAAGTCCCGCCATCAGCACGGTTGCTGCTGTTTATTGGGGAGGGGAAGGGCTGCAGAGTCCTACTTGGGGAACAAGGGGGTCCCACAGCCCCTTCACAGAATATGCATTCTGTCACTTGCCCTTTCTCCAGAAAGGTAAACTGAGAGCAGGCCTCCAAGCTTCTCCCTTTTTGAGAACTCAGTGCCTCTTTACCCAACACCTGCACCCTCAATCCCAGGACCCCCCCAACCACCGACATCTGACTTAGCTTTGAAAACAGAATCAGTCTTTCAGGCCCAGCCCCAAACAGTAGGAGGTGAGGTCCGTTCCCCTGAAACAGTGACCCCTGCCTTGTCTGTGCCTTATCAAGGGCTGCAGCCAATCAGCTGAGGGCTGAGAGGAGCCCTCCAAGGGGCCCAGAGAGCCTCAGAGCCCACGAGGCAGCCAAGGGAGAGGAGGCCTGAGGTGCAGGGTGAGCACCAGCCAGCCATGGCCACAGCTGAGACTGCCTTGCCCTCCATCAGCACGCTGACGACCCTGGGCCCCTTCCCGGACACCCAGGAGGACTTCCTTAAGGTGGGGTCAGGTGGGATCCAGGTGGGCTGTCCACAAGTCAGTGCTGTGGCCACAGGTTTTTTTTTTTTTTTTTTTTTTTGGGGGGGGGCGGTTAGGCCTGCATTTTGCCTTGGTATTCTCCTCCATCCAGGTCTAGGGGGTTCTGAGGTTTGGGATGGGGCCTATTTCTGAAACGGAAAACTGAGGTGTGAGATGAACCCCTTGAGTGTTTAGGCTCAGAAGGACAGACAATGTCCCCGATATCAATTGGAAAGAGTAAAGCTATCTGGGGTTTTTCCAGGCCTTGGGACTTAATCTTATTAGGAGATGGGGAAGGAGAGGGAGGATCTGGGGGGCAACTGAGTCAAGGCTGGGTTTCCCCAACTCAGCTTCCCATCCCCAGTTCTACCACCCTTCCCCCATCCTGAATATGGCTGCAGATAAAGGAAGTCTTATCTTCTCTCTCCAGACAGACCTATGGACCTCTGTCTTTGGAGCTGAAGGAGAGTTAGGGGGGTAGTTTGGGGTATGACAGTCAGACAAGTCCCCTTTCAGAAGCCTCTGGCCAGCCACTGTCCCTGGGTAAAGTACCCCGGTGTCTGCTCAAGTCTTAAGCTGTGTGCTCCCTCTCCAGTGGTGGCGTTCCGAGGAGGCACAGGACATGGGTCCGGGTCCCCCCGACCACACGGGGCCACCCCTTTACGTGGGCATGGAGTCGGAAGACCAGCCTAGGGAGAATGAGGACAATGAGAAGGACGCGGCCGCCGACTGGGACCTGAGTCTTTTGCTCACCAACTTTCCGGGCCCGGAGCCGGGCGGTGAGCCCCGGACCTGTGCTCTGACGTCCAGTGAGGGCCCCGGGGCGCAATTCCCACCGCCGCCTGAGACTCTGGGCCCGTATGCCGGCGGCTCGGAGTTTTCGGCTGGGCTCTTGGGCTCCGAGGAGCAGGCAGGCTGGATTCGCCCTGCCCAGGGGGCGACAGCTCCCAACCCCTTAGTGGCACCAGCCCTGGCCCCGGCCCCCGAGCCCAAGGCACTGCAGCTGCAGCCAATGTACCCAGGGTCAGGTGCGGGCTCCTCGGGTAGCTACTTCCCGCGGACCGGGTTTTCAGTGCCCGCGGCTCCGGGCGCCCCCTACGGGCTGCTATCGGGGTATCCCGCGCTGTACCCAGCGCCGCAGTATCAAGGGCACTTCCAGTTCTTCCCCGGTCTCCCGGCGCCTTCGCCTGCCCCGGTCGCGACCCCATCCTATCTGAATTGCCTGGGACCCGGGACGGTGGGCACAGGACTCGGGGGCTCCGCAGGAGACTCAGGAGTAACTACAGACGTCGCTCCATCAAAGCGCAGTCGGCGCCCGTGGACGCACAAGAGGCAGGCTGCGCACACGTGCGCGCACCCGGGGTGCGGCAAGAGCTACACCAAGAGCTCCCACCTGAAGGCGCATCTGCGCACGCACACGGGTAAGGGGGCGGGGCCCGGGCGCGCGGCCGGGTTAGAACAGGACACCAGAGCAGAGCCCCGCCGCAGAGCGAGAAATTAAGAAGGGCGCGGGGGCTAAAGGCGAAGTGCAGGCCGGAGGGCAGGTTCTGGACGGCAGAGGCAGGGCTAAAAGCCGAGTCACAGCAAGGGGCGGGGCCAAGTGAGCGGGGAGGAGATCTGGAACTTCCCGGGCAGAGCCAGAGAGCACAGCACCAACGCTGGAGGAGGACCGGGCAGAAAAAGGGCCTGGAAAATTGGGGGAGCGTTTCAGTACTGGGGGCCGACTCGTAAGAGCTGCGCCAGGGCTGGTCGGAGGGGCAGAAGTCCGGACGAGGGGTGCAGCTAGAGGAGGGACTGTGGGGAGGGTTCAATCTGGAATGCCAGAGCCACTGAGGCCATGGCCAGTGTTTCGGGCACGTGTTTGCTTGGTGTTGAGGCTGAACCAGACGCGTAGGAGGCGTGGCTAGGACCCAGCAGGATAAGATGGGTATAATCAGTTTCAGGGTCGACTCACTGAGGAAAGGCCTCGACATCCAAGCAGGTCTAGAGCGTAAGAGGGGAGAGCTGGGAGACAAAAGGCATAAAAAGGGACTGGGAATGTGACTCAGTGGAATGCTTAAGGGCTTTGCTGCAATTCCCATCACCACCACCACCACCACCAACAACAACAACAACAACAAAAACAACAAAAAAAAAAAAAAAAGAAGAAGAAGAAGTTAGGTCCCAGGAGTGATAGACAAGGGTTAGGCCAAGTGTATACTGTCCCTCAAGCGCAGCGAGGAGATCATAACCACTGGACACAAGGCCTGGAACACGGAGGTGAATTTCAGGGTTCAGACACCAAGGTCAGGGGCGAGGTTACACAGCTGCTAAGGGCTCCCTGGTGCAAGAAAGGGCCTGGACTATTGGAGGCAGGACAGAAGGACAGGGTTGGGGCTGTCCTAGGACAGGGTACTAGGGCATAGGAAGTGAGGACAATGTTGTAGGGTGCAGGCTTGGGCCCAGGAAATGAGAGAGTGTGTGAGCCAATTGGAGGTATAGAGGAAGAAGAAGGGTGCATACACCGCAGGCCCCTGAAAATGAGTGTTCCTTTAGTATTATACCCTAGATACCTCACTTGCCCCACCCTAGTTCTGGCCCAGGCTGAGAAAAGGGATGTTACCTGATGCAGCAGACCCAGGGACACGGTGGGTCAGACAGTGGCACTCACAGCTTCCTTGCCCCTTAGGAGAGAAGCCATATGCCTGCTCGTGGGATGGCTGCGGCTGGAAGTTTGCACGCTCTGATGAGCTGACCCGCCACTTCCGGAAACACACAGGACTGCGTCCCTTCAGCTGCCAGTTCTGCCCGCGTGCTTTTTCACGCTCTGACCACCTAGCCTTGCACATGAAGCGCCACCTTTAAGCCCTGCCCTGGTACTTGGATCTTGCCGGGAACTGGGGAATGTAAAAAGTGGATCCATGCAGGGTTGTTTTCCCAAGGACAGAGGACCCTTGTTTGGACTCCACAAATCCACGGAAAGATCAAGAACTGACACAGACAAACCTAAGGGAGTCTCCAACCAAAGGGAGCCACACAGAAATATCTAACAGTCACACAGACCCAGCGCAACAGACCATCAAATAAATGGGACTCAGACCAGCTTGCAGGAAGCCCTGGACAGCGGGAGGTGGGTGGTGTGAGGTTTCCCAGAGACCTAGGGCCTGCAAGGGAGCTTCATGCCAATACTCCTGAAGCTCCACATCAGTTGGGAATGGTTATGGGTCCTATAAAAATGCCCTTCCTATATAAAGCTTCCTCGTTGACCTGACTGGATTATGAGGGTTGGAAGTTGGAAGGAAGTTGTACCACCAGAGGTGATATGGGGTGGGGGGTACACGTCCTCATCTAAACTTCGATATCCCCTCACTAACGATGACCTGGGCCTTCCGGGCACTGCAGGGCTTTGTCATCCCCTTTCCACTTCTAAGACTAAGCACCGTCCTGTATCCTGTCTTGAGCTCTGGGGACATTCACAACGACAGTGTCCCTCCATTTAAGAATCCTCAGACTGGCCCCAAAACTTCATCATGATCCAAGGTGACTCAGCTAGCTGGGGGGGGGGGGGAGGAGGAGCCTGAGAAAACATGCAAAATGAAAACAGAGAAGAAGGGGAGTATCAGTCCCCTTAAGAGAACATAGGTGACAAGAGCTGGGCCTAATTACAAGGCAAGAAAGTGGGGGAAACCCAAACTTGTGCCTGATTCAGATGCGGAAGCTAGAGAGGGTTCCAAAAGAAGAGTGGTCTGAGATTAGCCTCCCAGAGAGAAACCGGGGCGAGACTCCCACAGAGGCCCCATCAGAGGCCCGGCACCAGACCGCCCTGCCCTAAGGGGGCGTGGAGAGGGGCGGAGTCTGCGGCTGAGGCTGGCCCTGTGGAGGGCGGGCCTGCGGGGAGGCGCCGCCTGGAGGGGAGCCCCGCCCTTGCAGGGGATGGGAGGCTGCCCTTCCAAATCACTGCGTTGGTTCTCAGAGGCGGAGTCTCCACCCTGGAGATGTTTCCGCCCAGGTTTGGGGAAGTAAGGGCCTCTAGGAACTTGTGACCGGGTTCCCCCCTGTCTCAACTCAGATTCCTCAATTCCAGCCCCATGGCAGCGCTGAATAGGCTGCTGCTGGTCGCTCTGCTGTGGGTCCCTGCCGGGGCCCTGAGCTGCTATGGGGACTCGGGGCAGCCGGTGGACTGGTGAGCCAGCAGGCCACGGGGCTGGGCGGGGGCAAGATGCGGGAGAGCCGCCGGGAGCCTCTGGCTTGCTGGGTGGTTCCATGAAGCGTGGAGCTTCTTCTCTACCCCTTCTCCTTTTCTGTGCCTTCCCCAACCTCCAGGTTCGTTGTCTACAAGCTGCCAGCCCACAACCACCCTGGGGATGCGGTCTGGAGGGGAATGCGGTACAAATACTTGGACGAGAAATCAGGGGGCTGGCGCGACGGCGTGGGGTCCATTAACAGCTCCACAGGGGCCGTGGGCCGCAGCCTGCTGCCGCTGTATCGTGGCAACACTAGCCAGGTGAACGATGCTGTCCGAACTTGGGTGTGAGACTCTAGGAGAGGCCCCGCCTGGGGGGAACCTATAGGTTACTCCTCTCTCCCCCATCCCCCATCCCAGCTGGCCTTCCTACTCTACAATGACCAGCCGCCTGACTCCAGCATAGTTCAGGACTCTTCCAGCCGCGGGCATACGAAAGGTGAGTCCTGGTCTGGGAGCTAAGGAGGGGCCCTGTTTCCTTATGCATTTTTCCCAAGCTAACATTTGACCTCATGGAGGGTGGGTATCTGTTCCCTACCTACACCCTCTCCAAGACCCCATGCAAAATGCAGATAATCTTGCTTGAGGGGGAATACTTTGAGCAGTCCCCTGATCCCTTTCTTCTGGTTTAGGCGTCCTGCTCCTGGACCAAGAAGGGGGCTTTTGGCTGGTTCACAGCGTGCCACATTTCCCTCCACCCTCCTCCTCTGGTGCATACAGCTGGCCTCATAATGCTCAAACATATGGACAGACCCTCCTCTGTGTTTCTTTTCCCCTTTCCCAGTTCTCAGAGATTGGTGAGTAGAGTTAGCAAGGTAAGTCTAAATTCCCGGATCAAAAGTTGGAATGATCAGCCTCACATTCCCTTCTTCCTTGTCCTCCAGGCGGGCAACTGACCTACACTTACCCCCAGGTCTATGACCACAAGCTGGATAGTGTCATTGCCCGGAAACTCCCCATCCTGGAGAAAGTGGTCAGTGGCTCCCATGTTACCCAAGAACCCTGGAACAGCAGTGTAACACTCGTGACACAGGCAGGGACTGCTTTCCAGAGCTTTGCCAAATCTGGAAAGTTTGGAGATGGTAAGCCTTGAGGCTGAGGGGTGGTGTGTTCTTTGTGGAAGGGCAATCTGGTGTAGCCACGGCTTAGAACAAGCCAAGATCAGGTTTCTTTGGCAGCCATAATCACATGAGAGGTAAACAACCATCAGGGTTCAGATTTTGATTTCTGGCTGTGTGATGTGTGATTTCATCTGAGCCTGTTTTCTTGTCTGGAAATGGGAACACCGATGCCTACCTTAAAGCATGGTTGTGAATGAAGTGATGCACATAAAGTCTTTGGTAAGGGCCATGAATGTTAATGTTGTCATTCTTGCAGTTGATGAGAATTGACAATTTAGCCCAGAGACAGGGAGTGACCTAGGGAATCTCTAGCATTGGCCCTGCCCCTGGCCATGTCCTCTTTCTATTTTCTGCAGACTTGTATTCAGGCTGGTTGGCCGCAGCTCTTGGCAGCAACCTGCAGGTCCAGTTCTGGCCAAATTCTAGAGGCACCCTGCCCTCCAACTGTTCAGGGACCCAACACGTTCTGGATGTGACCCAGATAAGCTTCCCTGGACCAAGTGGACCAAGCTTCAATGCCACAGAGGACCACTCCAAATGGTGTGTGGCCCCAGAAGGGCCCTGGGCCTGTGTGAGTGACATGAATAGGAACCTCCGAGAAAAATATCGGGGTGGAGGCACACTGTGTGCCCAGCTGCCTGCCCTCTGGAAGGCCTTCCAGCCCCTGGTGGAAAACTGTGATCCCTGTAGCTAATAGAGCAGGGTCAGCAGAACAAAGAACTAAGGCTTGGGAGCCAGTTTGGACTTGAGTTTGAACCCCAGTTTAGCCCCCTCCTAATTGTGTGACCTCAATTATGTGCCTTAGTCTACAAATCTACAAAATGGAGATTGTAACACGTGCCACTCAGGATTGTTGAATAAAAGGAAATCCTTTGGATGATGCTATTGACTTTTTCTTCAGGTAGGCATTAGGACACAGATTAGACACCCCATCCTCTTCTCTTCCTAAGGGTCTGGATACAGCTGGTGCATAAGTGTGCTACTCAAAATTCACCTCCCCTTTCCATGGTAGCCAGGACTAGAGTTCCACCTCCAAATGGGCACAGGGGCATGGGGGCTGGCACGTGTGTCTCCCTTGCCAGGGGAGAAAGGGTGAGCCCCAGAGAGCTCACACAGCACAGACGCACTTTATTTATATGTGTACATATGTATAGGATGGCTGTACAGCACAGGACCAACGGCCTCCTTGGCTATGGACCTGGGGGTGCTGAGCTGGATGCCCCTTTTTTGGTCAGGCCTGCTGGAGGCACAGCTTCAACAGGGCACTGGGAAGTCAGCCCTACTTCAGGCTTGGTGCCTGGGACCAGGAGGGAAGTGGGTGGGGCTGGGGGCCCTGCACTGCTGGGTGCATTCTTCGTTGGAGCTAGCATGGGTGTCTGAGGGTCTGGGGAGAGCTTGGGGGAAGCCGGCTTGGAGCGAGTTCCGCTCAGCGTGGTCCGCTCCTCCACCACCTCCAGGACCCAGCGCTCCCTGCCCCTCGGGGCCTCCGGTGCAGAGGGCGCCTGGGAGGTGGGTTCCTGTAAGCCCTTGGAGTCCGTGCCTGGAGGCTGGGACGCCTCTGCTTTGACCCCCGGCCTCACTGGCTCTACCACAATGGGCACCAGGGGCGTGCCAGCCTCTCCTGAGCTACTTCGCCGGCCTGTCTCGTGTTCCTGCACAGGGCTCAGCGCCGCCTTGGCCACCGCCCTTGCCACCCCGCCCGCGCCGTCTTCCGTCTGAACGCTCTGGTGCCGCGTGCAGCCCGGGTCCCGCTCCAGGGTCCGGCCCCCGGGGGTTGTAGCACGGGGAGGAGTGCAGGCTTCAGCCCCGCCAGGGGACTCCTTCTCCTTGCTGGATATCGGTGGCCTGGGAGCACCATCGGGAAGCAACGGGTCTGCGCCCAAGCTCAGGGGCGACTCCTGGCGGCCCAGGCGACGGACGGCGACTTGACGGGTCGCTCCAGGACCCTCGATGGGAGGCGTCTCACCATCGGACTCTGCTAGGCTATGCAGCGCCAGCTCGCCGTGGAAGTCCTTGCGGAAGTCTGGGTGGCCCACCTCAAGGCTGTGTTTGCGCAGTGCGCCCTTCTTGTCGGCACCCAGCGAGGCCCCCAGCTTCTCGGCTGACTGCACGCGCTTGAGGAGCGGCGAGCGGGGAGGCTCGGCACTCTTGGGGCGCGGACGTACGACGGGCGGCGACGAGTGAAGTTTGGCTGGGAAGCTCTGTGTGGTATGCGAGCTGCCTACCGTGTGGCCAGGCAGCGGCGGCGGTGACGCCTGCGTGGGAGACGGCGTGTGCGCCAGTGGCGACAACGGGATGTTGCCGGCTGACTTGCATCGCGCAGAGCGGTACTGGCGATGGAGCTTCGGGGACAAGCCGTGCAATGTGCTGGGCCGGATGTGGTGTGAGGCCGACGACGCCGGCGAGTTGGGTGTGCTGGAGGCCGGCGAGCTGCTCTGGGATGAGGCGCCTGCGTGCCAGGGAGATGCAGCGCTCAGTGAGCAACGCCACCAGTGGCCACTGATAAGCCAGTGCCTCTCTCCCCCGACCCCACGCAGGTGCAAAACTTACCTAGGTAGGCGGAGTCAGGCGTGGAGCGGTAACTGTGTGTGGGAGAGCGCGCTGGCAGCCCATGTGTGGGCGAACCCGGAAGACTGTCGCTGGACGACAGTGAGCGGTTCAGCGACGACAGAGAGCGGCTAGTGTGCAGCAGGTTGGACTGCTTGGTGATCTTCCGAAAGAGGGAGCTGCGCTTCTTGCTGGGAGAAAGGGAGGGAAACACCCAACCTGGATCAAACTTCACAGTCTTGGCCCCTCCCACTTCTGGGCTGCACAGCAGCCGCTGTAATCTCTCTGAGTTTCTAGTACTTCCTCTACAATCAAGGCAGAATTTCCCTGGTCTCAGTCCTGCCTGGCCACGCCCACTTTGGACCACGCCCGCTCGTTGTTGGCCACTCCCAGTCCAAGCTAGAAACACCAATCCAAACAAAACCAACCTCTTCTGGCTCCTCCCATATTCATAGCCCCACCCTCTCCTCCTACAACCCACCAATCAGGGTTAATTCACCTGATGCAGCCTAGTTTGGCTCCTCTCACTCAAATCCTCTCCTTAGTGTCCAGGCCAAATCCATTGATCAAAACAGCACTCTGGGGTCCTAAGGTGTAGTAGCTCAGTGGTAGAGCGCTTGCCTAGCATGTGAGGCCCTGGATTCGATCCCCAGTACCACAGAAAAACAAAAACACCACTTCTATCCCCACCCACCTCACCTAGTTCCTTCAATCTTTCTTTGTATTTATAGCGCTGGGACTGGAACCCAGGGCCTTGCAGAATGGGCAAGCGCTCTACCAACTGAGTCAAATTCCCAGCCCTTCGCTCCTTCAATCTATAAAGAAATCATGGTCATGCCCTCCATAAGATCAGGGAAGGACCACATATACCACCATAGTCCAGGAGATATATAGCCTAGTGTCACAGCTGTCTTGTTGTGTAAGTACATTCGTGGATGTTCACACAACAACGCAATCCCCTAAGGGAGCATTTATTAGAACGACTCCTGTCGTTTAGCCAACATAACTGTATTTCAGGTGGCTCAGTCTTGCCTGGTATGCTCGCTCCTGATAGAAATCTCTTAACCCAGCCTCTTTCTAAACACATCCAACAGAGCAGGACCATCTCCTGGACGCACATGGCCACTTCTCCCTGCTCTCTCTGATCCACATCTGAAGCACACCTGCCTACGACACATGCCTCTCACCCAACCTGGCACTGCCTCCCTTCCTGGGTTTCCCCACTTTCCCAGCCCCTCTTACATTGTTGGTCCCCTTGGCTCTAGTCACCTGCCCATGCACTTCCCTTTGCCTGTCCTCACCTGTGTCCCACCTCCTTAGCCCCTCCTATTGATCAAAGACTGGGCTATTTACAGCCCTGCCCACCTCTCCTGGCCCTCCTTGGCAGAGGGCCGCTTGTTCCTCCTGGCCATTTTGGCCTTGTAGCTGCTTCGCCTTGCGGGGCCAATTCGGATGGAGGTATTTTCAAAGGGTGTTGTGGTCACTGCCACCTTGTTGCCGCTCTAGGGGAGAAAGGGAAGGAATGATCTGCTGGAGAAGGCTCAGGTCTTCCTCACCCTCCACCCAGTGCAGGCCCTACCTTGCACTCACCTTAAGAATAAGCTCCACGACCTCAGGATGCACCATGCCATGCACAGGTTCCCCATTCACGTGGGTGATGAGGTCCCCGGCACAGAGGCCTGCCTCTTGGGCTGGGCCACCTTCCTCCACATGCTGGTGATAGGGAATCCCAAAAGGGCACGATTAACCGGAATAGTAATAAGAAAAGCTCCATAAGTTTATGTGCCAGACACCTGGCTCTACATGCACTATAGTCTTCATAACACTTTATGAAATAGTCATATTCTTCCCATTTTACAGATAAAGAAACTGAGGGTCAGAGAGGTAAGTTAAAGAGGGAGTCACGGGGGATTCTTATCCAGAGGCCTTCTCTCTCCCCTCTCCTCACCCTTGGAAACAAATGTAACCCATAAGTGCTCACCCAAACAATATGGTGGACACTGTAGACATCTGAGTCACCCATGTAGACGCGGATGGCCCGCAGCGTGAAGCCATATTTTTTGCCTGATCGTTGAATGGTGATGGGGGAGCGGAGGCCACTGACAGCAGGTGAGTAGTCACGGCTGGGTGAGGAGTCCCGTGAGGATGGGTTGGAAGAGAGAGATCGTGGTGACATGGGACTAGCAAGGGGTGAGCTTCCATGTGGGTCCACTGCAGACATAGAACCATGGTCACAGGTCATGGCCAATTACCTACAGCTCTCCCAGTATTTGCTCCTCCCTCCTCCCTGTCAAATCCCAGAGCTGACTGTCATTGGTCCATCATGGAGCCAATCACTGTGGACAAGGAAAATGCATTATTCTCATTGGCCTTTCCTGGCTCAAGTGGGAGTAGCTCCTCCCTTGATGGGTGGAACCCTCATCACCTGCAGGAATCATGACAGACAAGGCTGTGGCTGAAGCTGACTTGATGACTTTGCCGCCTGTTCGAGAAGGCCGCTTTTCTACCGCAGGGTCCCCTGATAGCTGTTGGTGCCGTGCCCGGCGTAGAACCAGGTCATTGGTGGCCCTAGGGCCTGATGGGTCCCCATCCTTCAAGGGTGTGCAGAGGTCACCTGGGCGTGCACGCTCAGCTGCAACATAGAACAGGGGGGTTAGAGATAGTCCAAGGCCAGGGACTTCTCACATGCTGTTCCCTGTGCCTGGAGTGCTCTTCCCACTTCTCTCCCCTGCTGGTGATTTAACCGAGGCGGACAACATATACAGTCAGCACAGCTCCTGATACAGAGAAGTCCTCTGTTTCCGAGTCTGTCGCGTCAGTCCAAGCATAGTATCCGGTGTTCCTACTATTAATAAGCATTTCAGGATGGAGTATGAATAGTACTAGGCTCATTAAATGCTCAGTGTATCACCACTGGGGATTGGGGAAGGCAGCAGGAGAGGGGACTCACTGGCCTCAGGTTCCCCGGTGCTGGGAGTGCCTTCCCCTTGAGCCGCCTCTTTGGGGGCCCGAGCATCCAGCGAGCCTGGGGGGTCGGAGCCGGGCCGGGGAGGCCTGCGCAGCCGGGCCTCATCCTCATCCTCTTGGGGGGCGCTGAAGCGGCTGGGCTCCAGCAGTGCCGAGAATCGGCGACGCGCACCCAACGGAGGACTGGCCTCCCCCTCCAGGAAACTGGCCTCCGACGCAGAGAAGCGCTTGCTGCGCGGAGGGGTCGTGGTCAGCGGAGTCACGCCCCTATGCCCCGCCCCCAAACCCATCCATACCCCTGCTCACATCTCCGGAGAGCCCCCTCTCCAGGTCTTCTCACGGAGGGTCAGGCCGCCCAGCCCCTCCCGCTTGCCGGCCACCTTCTCGTCCTTAGCTCCTGGCTCCCGCTTGCTGCCCCCTGCGGCTGCTACAGGGGTCTTGGGCTCATGCTGCGACAGCTGTTCCATACTGCTATACACCTGCAAGGTGGGTAAGTGGTGGCGGGTCTGCCATCGCTCACAAGACAATCAGCTTCCTGACATAGATGCGCCCAAACCACACTTCTCTTCCCGAGGGTCCCTGCCCAATTCTCTCCATATCTGACAATTGGGGCTGGGGTTGTGGCTCAGTGGTAGAGCGCTTGCCTAGCATGTGTGAGGCCCTGGGGTTCGACTCTTAGCACCACATAAAAAACCAAATAAATAAAATATATTGTATCTGTCTACAACTTAAAAAAAAAAAAAAAAAAAAAAAACTACTTAAAAAAAAATCCAACAATTCTTCAACTCAAGCCCCGCCCCACAAAGTTTAGGTCTGCCTAGTTCTAGGCCCCGCCAAAGACCTCAACCATCTGCTCTCTGTCCAGCCAATCTACCCAGGCCACTACCCATTTCGCAGCTATCCTCAACCAGGCGAGGGCACGGCATCCCTCCCCAAGTTTCTCCTCAAAGCTAGACCTTGCTCACCTTTGCCCCACCCTTCGGTCATCCTCATCCCAATCCTAACTGGACCAGTTCAATTTAACCCTGCCCCCACTGTGAACCTCATTCGCACCAACTGTCCTGGTTCTCTTCAGACTCCACTCAATGCCAACAAACCCCTGTACGCCCCGTCCTGACTACCCCAGGCCTCTCCAGTCGCTCACTCCCACCTGCTAAGTAACCTCCCAATACTCAGGCCTTGGGCGCCTGGGGCCCTGCTTCCCACGACCCCTCCGGGCCTCATCCACCTGTTTCCCCAACCCTAGTCCCGCAGCTGGTCTCGCCCTCACCCCCTCATCCAGCCCAGCCTTGACCCACCTTGCTGAAGCGCGGGGAGCAGGAGGAGAACTGGCGGATCTCTACGGGCTCCTCCTCCGTCGTGTCATCTTCGTCATAGGAGTTCACGTGGTGGTACCTATCGGAGCGGGCTGGGGACGGGGGTGACTGTGGATACCGGTCCATTCCTCAGAGTTCCACCCGGGTTCTTGCCGGGCCTCCAGGTGAGGCCACGCCCCTGCCATTCTCGAAGGGGTTCAGGCTCCGCCCCCATCCTGGGTCCCTTCTCCTTTCTGAGAGGCACCACTCCACCCCAGAGAGGCCACACCCCCAGATCCCACTTAGAGCGCTCTGCCCCCTGGCACCCTTCAGAACAGCCCACGCCCCCTCCTTTTGATTCCTAGACAGATCCTCTGACCCCAGCCCAACCTCACAACTCACTCTCCCTGACCGGACTCCACCCCTACCTGCAACCACAGTTCTCACTGGTTCTTGGACTAGCCCCGCCCCACGACAGGCCACGCCCCTTCAGTGTTCCCATTGGCCACGCCGCCTCAACTTCAGATTTCTTATCGAGGTGTCTAGGTTTATCCCAGACCTTACTGAGGTCCTGTCTTGGGACCCATCCTCCACCCAGGCCCCATCTCCTGTTGCCACTCACTGTCGAAATAGCTGGTGTCATCTTCGGACTCCAGGTGGGGGATGAACTCAGCCTTCTGCCTCAGCAGCCCCGTCCAGTCCAGGTCTCGAAAGAAACTGTGTTGCTTCACCTCAAAGGCACCACCTGGGAGGCAAGGCGCTCCAGCAGCGGCTGCTGGCCAACCCAGCCCTTCACCCCATGTTCCACCCCAAGGCCACCCCAAGGCCATGATACAGCCGGGCCTGGCTTCCGGTGTCCTGTTCCTCAACAGGCCCTCAGGCCTCAGCTCTCCTGCACAGCAGACCCCTTACCTGCCCCAAGCCGGACCAAGGGGTTGGTCTGCAGGAGACTGGATATCAGGAGCTGGGCGTCTGTGGGCAGGGCCTCATCCCCCTCAGGCCACAGGATGTCATCTGCAAAGGTAATTGGAGCTGAGAGATCGCTTTGGGAGCCCACGGGCCCCCATCCTACCCATCTACTCGTGCCCCCACCTGCTCACTTAGGAGGCACATACCACTGATGACCTGTCCAAAGAGCTCTTCCGGTGTGTCCCCGAAGAAGGGCACGCAGCCCACCAGGAACTCGTAGAGAATGATCCCCATGGCCCACCAGTCCACTGGCTTGCCGTAGCCCTGACGCAGGATGACCTCGGGCGCGATGTACTCTGGGGTCCCACACACCTGGGGGCAGGCGGTCAGCCCGCTCCCTGGCCGCAGGAGTGGCCTCGAGGGAGAACTGTGCCTCCCACCAGGCCCTGGGCCCCTGAGGTCCTGCTGGGTCACTCCACCCTCGGTGACCCCCACGCCCGCCACACACCTGTTTGTCCAGGAATTCCCGGGCATCCTTCTCGATGTGGCCTTCATACAGGTTGGTGGTAAGGCTCATGAGCCCCATCTTGGAGAGTCCGAAATCCGTGAGCTTGATGTGACCCATGGAGGTGATGAGGAGACTGCAAACACACATGGGGGGCTCAGAGGTGGCTGTCCACTTCACCCCTAGCCTCCCAAGGGCCAGGGAGGAAGGGCTAGGTAAAGTCAAAGCTCACTTGTCCGGCTTGAGGTCGCGGTGCACGATGCCGTAGTTGTGCAAATACTCTAGCGCCAGCACGGTCTCCGCGAAGTACATGCGGGCCATCTCCACCGGAAGCGCCCCGATATTCTTCAGCAGGGTGGCACAGTCGCCACCTGTGGGGCAGAGAATGGATGTGGGTGAAAAGGCGGTACCCTGACCCAGATCCAAGGGCTAGACATGCACCACTGCATCCACCTTGTCCCACGATTCACTTTGCAGATAAGGAAACATGAACAACATTTCCAGCCCTTTTTATTTTAACTTTTGAGACAAGGTATCACTAAGTTGCCCAGGCAGACCTTGAACTTGTGATCCTCCAGCCTCAGCCTCCTGAGCAGCTGGGATTACAGGAGAGCGTGCCACTGTGCCCAGCTTCCCCCCCCCTTTTTTTTTCCTTACAAGAGTTAGACTTCTCTCCAGGTGTATCACCTGGGTCAACTTGTAATGCGGGTTGTTCCAGGGAATAACCCTCAGAATTTTTGCTCTTTTTCTCACAAAGATTGCTAAACTCCTAAATGTAATCTGGGATCCTTGCTCCCCCAGGGCCTGCAAAGAGAGCAGAGCCAAGAAATGAAGAGATTCCTGTTGGAATGGTGAGAGAACCTACATACGGGCACTGAAGAAGGTGCTGTTGATTTTAGATCACATGAACTAGCTAGGAGTGGTGGCACATGCCTGTCATTCCAGCCACTTGGGAGGCTGAGACAGGATAATCACAAGTTTGAGACCAAAAAGAACGTCACCTGAGCCAAATATATTTTTTTCCTTCCTTCTTCTTTTTTTTTTTTGCTTGAGTTAGATTTAGCTGGGCTTCAGACACTGACAAATGAGACTTTGAAGGCAGGGTCCAGGAATCTGTATTTCACCATTTGACCACAATCCCCCCCCCCCCCCCCCCAAAAAAAAAAAAAAAAAAATATATATATATATATATCTCCAAGGATCAAACCTGGGGCACTTAACCACTGAGTCACACCTCCAGATTTTTTAAAAAATATTTTAGAGATAGGGTCTCACTGAGTTACTTAGGGCCCTGCTAAGTTGCTAAAACTGGCTTTGAACTTGTGATCCTCCCACCTCAGCCTCCTGAGCTGCTGAGATTACAGGAGTGCACCACTGTGCCCACCTCCAACTAATTCTAACACACAAATCTGCTGGGAATCACGGTGGGTTGATTTTAAATGATACTTTGGGCTGAGCCATGCTCAGAGGGCCCTGAGTACACACCCCTAGGTGTGCTCAAGCCACCAGAGATCCCCACTGCAACTGCTGCTCCACCTCCTCCTCCATGACCCGGGACTAGTGCAGCTGCCATTGCCCTGGTTTCCCTGCATCTGGCTGCCACTGAAGCCAAATAGGTGTTCTTAAAACATAAGTCAGACTAGGTGAACTCTGCTTAAAACCCTGCGGTGGCTTCCTTTGCATTTGGAACAAGATCCAATGCCGCTCCAGGTGCCAAGGCCCTGCATGCCCAGCGCACCCCGCTCCCCACCAGGCCCCGCTGGCCTCCTTGCTACTCCTCCACACCCACACACTCTCTTTAGGAGACTTTGAGCCAAGAGATCACATTTCCTGGTGTAACCCAGGCCTCAAGGAGACCCTGCCCACCCACATCTCCCTCACCTCCTTCAGCCTATAGTCCTCCTTCCATCCTCATCCAAAATTACCTTGTCTCCACAGACCAGAATGTGAGCTCCATGAGGGACAGGTGTGCTTGTCTGTTGTCCCTCTGTGCCACCAGTGTCTTTCTAGCACAGCATATGCCAGGAGGGGGACAATGAGGACACTTGTTGAGTAACTGGATGGTGGACTAAGGCTTGGAAGTGACAGAGCTCAGCCCTATGAGATGGAGTATTTGTCCTAATAAGCACACTGTGTATGTGATCCAGGGGTGGCGGGGTTCCTACTGGGGTGAATACATGTGAATGGATGAATACACAGATGAAAAAATAATATATATACTGATGATTGGATGAATGGATAAGTGGATTGATGGATGAACTGGTGGGTTAATGGAGGAAGCTGGCCAGCTAGACAGGATAGATAGATAAATAGTAGAGCTATGATAGGTGATTGGTATGGTAGACAATAAACAAGAGTTTAATAAAGAGATTGATGACAGATGATAGTAGATCGATAAATGATAGATATAATAGAGATATAGATATAATAGATATAGTATAGATAGATAAGATAATTGCCAGTGTAATGCAGAGATGGATGAAGAGATGGGAGCTGGAAGGGAAGTTTGGGTGAATAAATAAAAACAGTATATTGACAGATAGGTGATGGGTTAATAAATATATATACAGGTACAGATGGAATGATAGGCGGTGAGTGAGGCGGTGAATACACAGGTGACTGAATGGAGGGCTGGATATATAAAAAGATGGATGGGTGAATAGTAAGCACAAAATCCAGAGCCTCATTACCCTATGGGCCTCGGTTAATAATGTATCCATATCGGTTCATCAATGGTAATAAATTTACCACATTCATACAAAAAGAAAGAATACGCAGTCACAGGAGGAAGTAAAGGAGAAGTATGTGGGAATTCTGTACTTTCCAGTACATTTTCCTGTAAACCTAAAATTCTTCTCAAAAAGCAAAAAGTCTCAATTTAAATAAAGGTGGAATGAGTAAACAAAATTATGAGTGGTCAACAGATGGGTGGTAGAATAAGTGAATGCATGAAGGCCAGGTGGGGTGGCACACACCTGTGGTCCCAGCTACTCAGGAGCCTGAGGCAGGAGGATAATTTGAGCCCAGGTGTTCCTCCTGAGCAACACTGTGAGACCCCCATCTCAAATAAATAAACCAATCAGTGAATAGGTGCATGGATGTAGGGGTAGAGAAATGGAATGTAAATGACTAAATGGAAGGATGGGCCGATGGGCAAAGGACACGGGGTGGCAGTATCTATATTGATGTAATAAAAAGCACATCGATAAACCAGTAGGTGATTGGACAAATAAATAAAGGTAATGAATGGACGGGTCATTGACAAGATGGATCAACAGGTGGACAGTGCGGTGACCGCGGGTCACACGCCCCGGGCAGCCCTCGCGAGCCCAGCAGCCCCGCAGGCAGCCACACCTTCCACGTATTCCATGACCATGCACAGGTGCCGCCGCGTCTCGAAGGAGCAGAACATGCCGACCACAAAGGGGTTCTCGGCGAAGGTGAGGATGTCGCGCTCCACGAAGGCCTGCTGGATCTGGTTGCGCAGGATCAAGTTCTGCTTATTGATCTTCTTCATGGCGAAGCGCTGCCGCGTGTCGCGGTGTCGCACCAGGTATACAGCCCTGCAGGGGGAGAGAGCGAGGACCGGCCATCACCTCCGAGACACCCGGCCTCCGCCACCCTTCCCCCGCCAGAGCCCCGGGTGGCTCACCCGTAGGCACCGTTGCTTATGAGCTTGATGGTATCGAAGTCACTCTCCCCGGGCGGTTTCTTGGCTTTGCTGCTGCTGCGGCCCTGCAGGGGAAAGCAGGAGGTCACCTTTGCCACCATCCTGACAGTGGGACTCCTTGTCATTACTGTTTTACAAATCTGGAAACTGGGGCACAGAGCGGGCAGGTGGGTCTGTCATCCAAGTGCCACAGTGAAGAATTAACCCAAGACTGGCTCTGGAGATGTGTCTGCAACTTCTTCCCTTAGGAAGAGCAGAACACCTGCAGAATTGGTTTAATAAGCCTGTAAGGGCTGGGCATCAGACTAGCAGTCAGAGACAAGGGTTGTGCAGGATCAAGTTCTGCTTATTGATCCCAGAATCAAGATCAAGAAGCCTAGGGATGGAAGGGGAGAATAGGCAAGGGATGGGAGGTAGAGTTAGAGCTTATAAGCTTAGGAAGGTTGCTCAACCTCTCTAAAATAGCAGAAAGGCAAATTCCAACTACCCCAGCAATGATACCACCATTCCATAGCTAGCAGATGGGGGGGGGGGAGGAGAAAACAAACAAACAAACAAAAAACAGAACCAAAGATTAACAAACTACAGATCAACATCCACAGATCAACAGAAATTTTACATCTCCATGTTGGGAGTGTAAATTAGCAATAATGAGGCTGGGGGTGTTGCTCAGTGGTAGAGCACATGCTTAGCATGCCTGAGGCCCTGGGTTCTACCCCCAGCATTACCAAAAGTAAATAACTCTTGGCCAAGGTGGTGCCTGCCAATTTGAGAAGCTGAGGCAGAGGGATCAAAAGTTTAATTTAGTGAGAGGCTGTCTCAAAATAAAAAAATAAAAAGGGCTAGGGATATAGCTCAGGGGTAGAGTCCCACTGGGTTCAGGCCTCAGTACACACCCCCAAAAAAGTACAGCTCCCCTGGAAGGTACTCTGGTGTATATGAGAATTACAAATACTTGGTCTCGGGCTGGGGTTGTAGCTCAGTGGTAGAGTGCTTGCCTAGCATGTGCAAGGCCCTGGGTTCAATCCTCAGCACCACATAAAGATAAATAAATAAAATGAAGATATTGTGTCTAATTACAACTAAAAAATAAATGTTTAAAAAAAATACTTGGTCTCCGATGCAGCAACTTCACTTCCGAGTTTGTGCTACAGATGCTTATGCACATGTAAAAAACTGCTCATGGGTCATGTGTAGCTAAAAAAAAAACAAAACCTGCTCATGGCCAGGCGCCATGGTGCATGCCTGTCATCCCAGAGGCTCGGAGGCTGAGGCAGGAGGATCAAAGCTAGCCTCAGCAAAAGCGAGGCACTAAGCAACTCAATGAGACCCTGACTCTAAAAAAAATACAAACTAGGGCTGGGGATGTGGCTCAGAGGTTGCATGCCTGAGTTCAATCCCTGGCACACACACCTGCCTCCCAAAAAAAGCACATGTACTATCATGCTCATTGCAAGGCTGGAAATAATGCCTATGTTCATCTATAGGAAACTGGTTTAATAAACCTGTAAGGGCTGGGCCTGGTGGTAGAGGCCCGAAATCTCAGGCTAAGGCATGAGGATTGCAAGTT
The DNA here is from genome assembly GCF_021218885.2 of Marmota monax. NCBI lineage: Eukaryota > Metazoa > Chordata > Mammalia > Rodentia > Sciuridae > Marmota > Marmota monax. The sequence continues at coordinate 25,528,929 of NW_026695228.1, forward strand.
TAAGGCCAGAGTGGTAAATTTAGAGCCTGTGTCAAAATAAAGGGCAAGGGTGTAGCCTCAGGGGTAGAGCTCTTGCCTAGCATGTGTGAGGTCCTGGGTTCAATCCCTGGTATCACCACCAAAAAATATATATGTATCTTGTATGATTCTAATGATGTAGTCTAAAAATATCTGACCCAAAACTGACAGAATTACATGGAGAAATTGCTCAAAACAAGGATTTAGGGGCTGGGGATGTGGCTCAAGTGGTAGCGCACTTGCCTAGCATGCGGGAGGCACTGGGTTCGATTCTCAGCACCATATAGACACAAAATAAAGATATTGTGTTCACCTAAAACTAAAAAAAAAATATTAAAAAAACCAAGGATTTAACATATATTTCAGAAAGCAGCAGGTGAATCAGGCAAAAAGACAGAAAGAAAAGAATAGGGAAGCCAGGTGCAGTGGCACATGCCTATAATCCAGGCCAAGGCAGGAGGATCCCAAGTTGAAGGCCAACTGGGCAACTTAAAAAGACCTGCCCCAAAATAAAATAAAGGCGAGTTGGGCATGTTGCTCAGTGGTAGAGTGCTTGTCTAGCACGTGCGTGACCCTGGGTTCCATCCCCAGTATTGCAAAAGCCAACCAAACCGGAACTTCTGCCAATGCTGTGGTGGAACAGGCGGCGCTATGTGGAGGCTTGCCCCTCAGCCATTTATGCTCCTGATCTGCAGTATGGGCAGTTTTCACCACGCCAAGGTGCCACTCACACGAGGAGCTAGTCAATTTATTCAAAGCTTATGTAATAAGTTGAATGAAGAGTTACCATAGGAGCGAGCAATTTCACCCTTAGGTATGTGTCCAAAAGAACTGAAATCAGTCGTTCAAATGAATACTTGTGTCTACATATTCATGGTAGCACTACCTACAACAGCCAAAGGTGAAAATCCAATGTCCTGTGAGATTGTAATGTGTGTGTGTGTGTGTGTGTGTGTTTTGTTTTTTTGTTCGTTGGTTTGTCCTGGGCTTGAACCCAGGGGTGCTTACCCACTGAGCCACATACCCAGCCCTTTTTACTGTGCAAAATAAACAGACAAAAAAAAAAAGACAGGATCCTGAGAACCTTCAGATGGCTGAAATGTGAGGTTCTGGAGAGTAGTGCCCCTAAAAAGGACATGGAAACTCAACTCAAGTGTCCCTTTCCACATACCTCCTCCTGTTATCTCTCCATTTGTATCCTTTATAATAAACTGGCAAACAGTGAGGATTTTCCTGAGGTCTCTGAGCCACTCAAGCAAATTAATCAAACCCAAGGAAGGTGTCTAGGAACCCTGATTGACGGCCTGTCAGTCAGAAGCACAGAGAAAACCACCTGGAACTGGCGGCAGGTGTCTAAAATGGGCCAGGGGACCATCAGCACCGAGCTTCCAACCCCTAGGATCTGATCTCTCTCCGCACAGACAATGTCAGCACTGAGTTAGTGACAGGACACCCAGCTGGCGTCCCTTGCTGCAGAATGGTTGCTTGATGGTGAAGAGAAACCCCTGCACCTTTAGGTCACAGGAGTCACCCGTGTCAATTGTGGTGTAAGCGTAGGGAAAGAAGCCAGGTGTGCTGGGGCACGCCTGTCATCCCAACAGCTTGGGAGGCTGAGGCAGGAGGATCGAAAGTTCAAAGCCAGTCTCAGCAACTTAGCAAGTCCCTAAGCAACTTAGCAAGCCCTGGTCTCAAAAAAAAAATTTAAAAAGAAGGGCTGGGGATGTGGCTTAGTGGTTAAGCACCCCTAAATTTAATCCCTGAAACAAAAAATAAAATAAAATTTAAATCCTGAAACATTATGCTAAGTGAAATAAATCAGACACAAAAGGCCACGGAATGAATTATTCCATTCCTATGAAATATCCAGAATGGGCAAATCCATAGATTTAGAAAGTGTATCAGCGGTTGCCAGAGCTGGAGGAAGACAAGAATGAAGGCTGACTGCTTAATGGGTGTGATGCTTCTTTCTGAGGTTATAAGAAAGTTCTGGAACTAGACAGATGTAATGGCTTACAAAATTATAAATGTACTAACTGCCACTGAATCCTCCATTCTAAAGTGGTTGGGGATGCAGTTCAGTAACATGCATGAGGCCCTGGGTTCCAACCCCAGCACCACCAAAAAATTAAAAAAATAAAAATAAACAAAATGGAAAAAATGGTGCATTTTGCTAGGCATAGGGGCGGCGGCCGAGTTCCCAGCCACACAGGAGGCTGGGGCGCGGGGGCAGGAAGATGGCTGCAGCCCAGGAATCAGGGTCAGCCTGGGCAGCACTGTGAAACCCTGTCTCAGAAAGAAAAAGGTAAATTTTATGCTAGGTGTATTTTACGGTGATAAAAGGCCCATGGGGAGGGCGGTTGTGGCTCAGGGGTAGAGCGCTGGCCTAGCTGGCCTGTGCGAGGCCCTGGGTTGGGTCCTCAGCGCCACATAAAAACAAATAAACAAATAAAGGCATTGTGTCCAGCTGCAACTAAAAAAAAAAAAGAGGCCCATGGGGCAGGGGCGTGGTTCAGGGACAGAGCACTGGCCCAGCGCTCTGTGGCCCTGGGTTCCATCCCCAGGACTTCCTCTGGCCAAAATAAAATAAAATAAAAATTATTTTTTAAAGAAAAGAAAAAGGGCAAAAAGCTCATGGAGGAAGAGCTATCTCAATGCCATCCTACAGGTGGGGAAACTGAGGCTCGCGGTGTGTGAGGGACGTGGTCCCACGAGACCCCAGAGGTCCAGCCAGTCGCAGGCAGAGAACGGGCAGGGAGCCCGGGGCAGGCGGGGGGCCTACCTCGGAGAGCTCGTCCTGCTCTGGGGTGTTGGAGCCCCCGCTGTCCTGCTCCTCCAGGTGGACCACGTCTAGGGACAAGAGAGAGTGAGCCTGGGCGACCGGAGGCCAGGCCTGCTTAGCCACCGCGCCCCGGGCCTCCCGCCGGCACCTGGGAAGGGGTCGCGGGTGAGGCCCAGCTGGCGGATGATGTAGCGGGGGATGTCCGTCTTGACGAGGTGGCCCTCCTTGGCGTGTCCCTCGGCTGCCTCCAGCAGATGGTAGAACTCCTCTGGGTTGAATTCCTGGGGAAGAACAGGGCGGGCTCGCGGTGGCTTCCTAGAGTCCCCACCCCAGCAGCGCCCCCGTCCCCACCGGCCAGCCCCCTCACCAGGCACTCCAGCAGCCGGGCAGGGCGCGAGATGATAATGAGCAATTTCTTCACCAGCTGAGTGACAAAGGCCACCTCCAAGCTCTCCGAGCGTTCATAGGCCTGAGGTGGGGGACAAAAGGGATTGGGACTCACTCACAGGCACCCTGCTTCAGCCAGGTGCCTCTCCCAGCCCCACAGGGTGAGAAAACTGAGGCCCAGGCTACACAGTAAAAATGATGATAATAATTATGATAACAATAATATTAATGATTACAGAAAGCACTGCCCTAAAACCTTGACTCATTCATCTTCGGAACAGTCCTATAGCTGAGTGTGGTGGTACGGTTACTCAGGAGGCTGAGGAAGGAGAATCAAAAGTTTGAGGCCAACCTCAGCAATTTAAAGAGACCCTGTCTTAAAATGAAAAATAAAGAAGGGGCTGGAGGTACAGTTCAGTGGTAGACCATGTACTTAGCATGCACCCCCAGTACCAGGGTGGGAAAGAATGTGTAAACTCCCTTTTTTATAGAAGCACTGAGGCACAGAGTCATTAAGTAGTGGGGCAAAAACTGCACAGCAAGTTAGTGATGAGCTGAATGTGAACCTAGATGGTCCAGAATTTGTGCTCTCAAATCCTGTGGACATAGTGGCAGCAGATGGATTGAACCTCAGTTCTGACACCTAAGTGGGTAATGACATCAATGTGCTGCCCTTCAGGACTGAAATTTCCCAGACTGTCTTCCCACCTCGGACCTGTTCCCTCTGCTCAGCACACATTCCCTCTATCTCTTCTTACAGCTGCCACTTATTATTCTTGTCCCAATTTCAATCTCACATCCCCAGGGAGGCCTCCCTGACACTTCGTCCAGCTGTTCCCTTCTGTTCCATTCATAGCCCTATGCGTCAGGTGACATCATCACATTGCTTGATCTGTTTATTTCTTGTGCATCTCCAGCACCAGGATTTCGGCGGGGGAGGGGGTGGAATGTTTATCTACTGTGTTTCCAAAGCTCCAGCACACAGTATGGGTGTTCAGCAAATGCTATCCGTGATCATCGACGGGGCATTATTTAACCGACACACTGATTAAGTATCTACTGTGTGCTGAGCATTTGAGTCAAGACCTGAAGGAGGTGAGGAAGGTTAAATTCCCGCATCCCGCATCAGACCTAGGGTGGGACCACGTCCTTTTCTTCTACTCCGGAATCCTCAGCTCCTCACCAGCGCCTGGCAGGTGGTAGGGGCTCCCTGAATGGGGCGGGGCATCGGGCCTGATCTGAGTTCAGAGCCTGAGATGGTGGGGCCGGCCTCCGCGCACACTCACGTCCTGCAGCAGCTTCTCCAGGTTCTCCTGCAATTCATAGAAGTAGACGGTAGTGATAAGACCATCGCGGGACTTGGTCAGGCAGTCCCGGGCCAACTCGATGATCTGGTGGTGGATGAAGCTGAGCACACCGTCGGCCAGCGGCAGCACGCTGTCAGGTTCGTAGGCGCGGGCAAAGTCGCGCAGCTTTTCTTCCATCTGCGCGGTGGCCTGCGGGAGGGACCAAGACAGGGCGGAGGTCCCAGTGCCAGGCAAAGCCCTGAGGCTGTCGCCGCCGAGTCTGTGCTGTGCGCGCAGGCCACCAGGGGGCGCGCGGAGCCAAGGCGAGCGAGCAAGTGCCCCCGCGGGCCCGCCTCCCCTTGGCCTCCCAGTGCCCGGTCTCACCTTGGGGAACCGCTCCTTATAGACATGGTTCATCATCACGATTTCGTTATCGTAGGAGGAGGGGGAGCGGCCGGGGCTGTGGGGAGAGAAGCCCCATTCTGTTTATCCCCCTGCCTCCGAGCCAGTCCTAGATCCACTTTATTTTTACTGTATTTTAAATATTTTTTGGAACTGGGGATTGAACCCAGGGGCACTCTACACTAAGCCACATCCCCAGCCTTTTTAAAAACTATTTTACTTTGCGACAGGGTCTCGTTAAATTGCTTTGGGTCTCGCTAAATTGCTGAGGCTGGCCTCGAACTTGCGATCCTTCTGTCTCAGCCTACCAAATCGCTGGGATGACAAACATGCACCACCGCGCCCAGCCCTAGGTCCACTTTATTTTCTGGGGACCTGGGTCCCTCAATGCACAAGTCCCCAGACCGCCAGCTTAGAAGGGGGGAGGGGGTGCCTTCCTACCTGAGGCTCCGCGATCGGGGTCGCACGGCCGGGGAGCGGCGGCCCCCATCCTCGTCGGTGATGCTCTCAGTGCTGCCGAAGTGTTTGGACAGGAAGTGGAGCTCGTCCACGGTGGGCTGGTAGGGGAGCTGGTGCAGGCGCTCCTGGGAGGAGCAGGAGGACTAGGGGGAAGGGTGGGGTCGGGATCAGCCACTGGAGCAACCACAGTGGGCTGAGATGAGACACTAGACAAGGCCAGGTTCACGCCATAGATCCTGACCCTGGCCTTATGGTTTATGATCCTTAGATCCCAGGGACCTGGTTGGGACTCCTGGCAACAGTCAGGTGAACAGAGACAGATGAGGCCACTGGCAGAGACATGGAAATGGCTCCCACCTGAGTCCTCCCCTCTAGATCACAAGATCCTGCCCCATCTGGCCCTGTTTCCGGTCACTGCCCCCTCCCACTCTCCCCCTTGCTTGCTCTGCTCCTGCCATACTGACCATACTGACCTCCTTGATCCTTAAGCAAGCCAGGCAGGCCCTTGCTTCAGGGACTCTGCACTGGCTGTCCCAACGTCTGGAACATAGCTGCTCAACTCACACCTTCCCCTCCACATCTTTGCCTTAATGCCGTCCTATCCCATTTTTACTGCTTTATCCCCTGACATCCCCTTATTATTTACTTGTTACTGCTGTCTATTCCTCAAGAACAGGGGTTTGGCCCTATTTGGTCCCTGGTGGACAAGGCCTGGCATCAACTGGGACAGACCCACAATCACCAGTGGGGACACACAAGGACATCCATATGATTTGGCCTGCATTCAGAATAGGCTTTTTTATTTTTTTATTTTTTTTTAGTTGTAGATAGACACAATATCTTTATTTATTTTTGAACCTGGTGCCTCATACATGTGAGGCAAGTGCTCTACCACTGAGCTTCAGCCCCAGCCCTCAGAATAGGCTTTTTAAATTTCACATCACCCACTCCCTGCTTAAAACTCCTCATATCTAGCAGGGTGTAGTGGTACCTGCCTGTAATTCCAGATACCTGGGAGGCTGAGGCAGGAGGATTGCAAGTTAAAGGCCAGCCTCAGCAATTTAGTGAGACCCTAAGCAACTTAGCAAGACCCTGCATCAAAAAAAAAAAAAAAAAAAAAAAAAAAAAATTTTAAGGGTTAGGGAAATAGCTCAATTGTAGAGCAGGCCCTGTGTTCAATCCCTAGTGTCAGGGGAAAAAAAAAACTCATCCACATCTATTTTTAAAAAATAGGGGCTGGGTATGTCACTCAGTGGTAGAGAACATGCTTAGCACATTCCATGGAACCCATGTTCCTGGGTTCCGTCTCCAATTCCACACATATAACAAAGGCATACTATCTGTGAACTACTAAGTGACAATTTTAGGTTGTTCAAACTGAAATTTTACAACAACTTAATATGAAGCAATATAGTTGTTCTAGAGTTTCTCCATTGGATTTAGAATAAAATCCACCTCTGTGTTCTGGTCCCAGAAAGATTGAGGTCACTGCCTGTATCACCTCTTTCTCCCTCTCCAACCCAGCGCTCCACACAAGGCTACTTTCAACTTTCCAAATACAGCAAGTTTTCTGTGGCCTCTGGGGTCAGCACAAGCTGTCCCCCTTCCTGGAACAAACTTCTCCCTCTCTTCCACCTGCCAAACTCAAGCTGACACTTTGTCTTGGCTTCAATGCCACCTCTTCCAGGAAGTCTTCCATGAAGCTCCCCCAAGCTGAGTCACATGCCCCCCCCCACCAAATGACAGTCACATGATCTTTGTCTGCTCAACAGCATACCAGAGACAGAAGTAGGAAAAGGGGCAGATGGAGAGGATTTTGAGGGATTGGGAGTGGGGACTAGCAAATGGGTTCAGGGCAAAACCTGTGGCCTGGCTGTGGCTGGCTGCAGGCACCTGGGCAAGTGGCTTAACACTGAGAGTTTGAGCCTCACCATCTACAAATGAGTTGGAGCTGAGTAGAACTCCCAGGAAGGTGCGCCGCCGGGGCAGAGACCAGGGCTTTCATGGTGGGGACTGCAACTCTAATAGATGGACAAGTGGACACCCGTGATGAACAGAAAGTGCAGCCTGGGTGCTGGCCTGGGCAGCAGGCTACAGGTGGAAGGGCCCCTCACCCTGCAGCCACCGCACCACCACACTCACCGAGACGGTGGAGCTGGGCGTGTTGGTGCCATAGCCAGATGAAGGGAGCGAGGCCAGTGACCAGCGACGTCCATCCGCCCTGGAACCCAACCGAGGTGCTCAGAGGCCACCAGGCCCCATAGGTCCCCCATTCCTTGAGGAGTGGGAGAAGCCACTAGCTATGGCCAGGGCAGGGGTGTGGGACTCTAACTGGACTCTGTGACTACTGACAGCCCTCGGCGTTAAGGGAGCCGCGAGGTGGTCTTCTGGCCATGCAACTGCGTCTTCTCAGAAGCTCCCGTCTCCTCTGTCCCTCCTCGTGATCCTCCCTTGCTCGGTTTTATCCCCACACCAAACAAGCCCACCAGGGGGGACACCAGGCAGACTGGAAAAGCCCACCTAAGGAAGTCAAGCTCCAGGATCTCAGAAGTCCGCCTCTAGGGAAGCTCCTCCCTGAGAGGCAGAGCCTCTACCTTCTCAAAGGAGAAGGCCCTCCCCACACACAGCCTCACTCCCAAGCCTCACACTCTCTGAACATGCACAGGGACTCCCACCACACCCTCAAGTGTTAGTGTGACTAGTGTGGTCAAGTTCATGGACTTACAGTCAGTCATTCTTACTTCACACACACACACACACATATGCACACAAGTGCACACACACATGGTCCTCAGCACACTCCTCACTACATTCATCATCCTACATATGGACCCAACTACACATGCAAGCACAGACATTCACTCATATACACTTGCAGAGACCCAAGACACACTCACACATCAGCTCACACATACTGTACATTTGCACATTCATGCAGAAGCACATCTAAGACTGTCTTAGTGCAACACATTTAAACTCACACAGCCGCATGCTCACACACACACAGATGCACGTTTCCATAGATACATGCAGGCGGCGTGTGCTCCTCACATCTATGTGCTTGCTCACACACGCATTCACACTCCCAGTTCATATACTCTCCTGGAGACACTCGGGGGGTGCACCTCCACACAGTCACACACAAGTTCACACACACGGATGCACATACCCAGGGAGGCATGTGTGGGCCCATGTGTCCTCACACACACACTTACACACAGCCACATAGACGGCACAGTCAATGGACACACACAGTCCCATATTCCTTCCTCCCCACATGCCCTGGCTCAGCCCACCCACCATCCAGATGATCATAGCAGGACAATCCTACAGCTTGGTCCTGGCTCCCTATTGCCTTCACTTAAGTTCCATCCCCCCCCCGCCCCTGTCCTCCAGGGAGTTGTCCTCTGTCCCCACCATTCCTGTGACACCTGCCCCAGACTTCATCAGTTCTCTGCCCACCCCACTCAATACTAAAAGCAGAAAGGTGTCATTCACCTCGAATGTGTAGCTCCTAGCACATGCTGGTGTTCAGACACCGGTTTTTTAGAATGAATAAAATTCAAAGAAAATGAGACCCGCCCCGACTGCTGGTGACTCCCCAAAACTTTCTCCAAAAAAGATGACCTTCTCAACCTCCCCCAAAGGCCCCCAGAAAATTAATTTAAGGTTGCAACACAGGCCCTCAGAAAACCTCCCAGGGAAACCTGAGTCCTCGCGTTGGGACCTGGAGAAATGGCCGGCCATAGCCACCCTCCCCCACCTCAGAGACCAACTCCCTCCATGGGCATCACGCAGTCTGCGCTTGCGCACCTGGTCTCAGCTACCCTGTCCTGTTGCTATGGAAACAACCGGCCAGGAGCCGGGCTGGGGAGGAGACCCTGGGCCCAGAGCGCGCACGCGCTCTCATGCTGAAGCAAAGAAGGCCCGGCACCCTTTCCCATTCAAGATCAGCGATTGGCCCCGCCCTTTAATAGGCCCCGCCCCTCAGTCTGGGCGCTCCTTTCCGCTGGGACCTTGGGGCACTCCACTGGTCCCCTCAAGCCTCAGATCGGGTAAATTAGGAGGAGAACAGATGGCGACGCAGACGGTGCGTGGAAAGGGCCCTGACAGGGTTCTGCGACCCTCAAGGGAGGGACTCACCTTCGGGAGGAGGCAAATGAGAAATGGGCGGGGGTATTGGGAGAGAAGTTGCGGGGACTGTCCAGGGGGCTGCTACCTGTTGTGGAAAGAGAGGATGTTTTTGGCTTGAGGTGTGGGGCAATTCCCATCCGGCCATCTAATAACCAAAGAGGGTTGCAAACAGCAGCCCATCTCCTTTAGTCTAGTCCCACCATGTATGGTAGGCCACGCCCCTTTGGTTGTGGCCCCGCCTCTCCAAACATTTTTAGGTGGAAGGTTTAGTTTTAGTTTTAACCTTCATCTGAGATGACCCCGCCCTTTAGCTATGGCTCCGCCTTTCATGCTTTTCACTCCACCGACTGACCACACCATTACAAGATAGCCCTGCCCCTTGTTCAATCCGAGTCCTCCTCTTTCCAGACAGCCCCTGCCTGCGGTATGGCCATGCCCCCAAAACTAGGTCTCTTATAATCTGGTCCACCACACCCATCAAAACTGCACCACTTGTCTCACCCAAGTGGCCCGGCAGTGGGGAGTGGGGTCGAGGCAGCGTAGGTGAAGTGCTGGTCAAGATGAGGCTTTTCCGGTTACTGGTGCGGCAGCTGTGGGGAAGGTGGGGGGGGGGGGGCGGACAGAATGCAACCCACTGAGTTCCTGCCCATCCAGCCACCCTCCCATCTCAGATCCTCACTTCTCTCCCATCCAGGTGTGTTTGAAGATGCCCCTGGAGGACTTCTTGGAAGAGGAGGCAATGGAGGCCTCTGCAGTACCGTGTGTGGCAGGGGAAGCACGTGAAACCTACTTGAGACACTCCCAATGTAGATTATGTGTGGCCCTCTGGAACCCAGTGTCAATTACAATGTGACAGTCATGGTGATACCACTGATGATCCTGGGTGTGTGTCCTTGGCTCTGTGCTTGACATTCAAGTGTGTATCCATGTGTGGGATCCACTGTATGAGTTCAACATTGTGTGACATTGTGTGCATCCAAGAGTGACATCATGTGTAACCCAATTGTGCTTTGAAGGTCTATGTGAGACAGTATGAACTTGACTTGTCCATGACTATGTGTTCTGTACAATGCATGATGAATGAGTTCATGTGTTTAAGATTTGGTGGAGCATTCTGAATCTTTGCAAGATACTGGCCTGTGTCTGTGTGTCACATTCACCATGTCTGGCATCTTCTGTGTGTGAGTTTAACATCTTGTGACACTGGGCATGTCCAAGCATGTCATCATGTATGACATTCCCTGATGAGTCTTGTGTGTGATAAAGCATGGTTTTGTGTGTTTCTCTGTCTCTGCAAGATTCCCTGTGTTTGTCCTGATATCAGTGTGACACAGCAAATGACATGACCGGGGATGATATCTTGTGTTTTGACATCGTTAGGTGCATGAATGTGTCATCACCACACATGTATCTGTGTGCATCTTGGATAGCAAGACTGTGTTTGTTAATGGCGATGCTTGTGACACACATTTTACTAGGGATACTTGATGTTGTATCTGTGGATTTACGAGTCTATGTGTGACACCACTGATGTCCCGTTTGTGCATGGCTTTGACCTGTGGCTGATGCATGCCTGGTTGTATGGCTGGGTATGTGTGGCACCTCCCGGCATATCTGGGCCACTAGGGCTGTTGTGTGTGTATGTGTGTGTGACATCATGTCCTGAGTGACGCTGTGTCACTATATTCAATGTGAGGCTATATTGGGGGGATCTGAGCTATGATACAAGACCCCCTTTTCTTCTGCCTTTCAAGACACCAGCTCCTGAAGAGGGAGCCCCCAGCCCCTCCACCCCCTCCACCCTCAGCCGCAGTGACTGAGCACATTAGCACGTCCAGGAGCACGCGGCATGGGAGTGGGGGGAGGCCAGGCTGCGGCTATTGTTCTGAGGGTGCCAAGCCCCCCACCCTCCCCTTCTTTCCCAACACCCACCAGGCTGGCAAAGCCCGTAGCACCAGAAGACAAAGGCTCTGCAACCCCCACCCGGCCAACCCCTCCCCCTGCGGCCATCTATCCAGTTTGCAGTCCCCCTGCTCGGAACCCGCACCGCCCAAATTGAATCCCATCCCGGCGGGAAGGCGAAGCGCGGACACCTCTGGCGCAGCTGGACCGGGAGCAGCATCCCGGGCCCCGCCCTGCTGCAGCAGCCTAAGGGGCGGCTTTACGCGGAGGGCCGGGACAAGGTCTGGGGGTTCGGGGGTCTACCTCTTGGTGCGGCGGAACATACTGCCGCCGGGGAAGGAGGGCATCGAGAAATTGGAAAGCGCGGTCCAGAGAGAGTCAGACATGACCCGGCGGCGGCGACATGGTGGCAGGTGCGGCAGCAGCAGCGACGGCGGCGCGGGGAGCGAGCGCGTGGGGCGGAGGCTGGAGCCGCAGCGGCCAGGGGGAGGGCGGGGGAGGGGAGGGCCCTGCGGCTGCAGCCGGTCGGGAGGGGGCGCTGCTGTGTGTCCGCGCGCCCCGCCCCGCCTGCGCGCGCGCCTGGCGCCCCCACCCGGGCCGAAGAAAGGGCAGCCAGAACAGTGCGTCTCTTTCCAAGGCTCACCTGCTGCTTTTCCGGGGCAGGGGCAAATCCTTCTGGAAAGGAAAGGGGCAAAAAGATGGAGGTCAGCGTGGACCTGTAGCCACTACTCACAAAGCCACTGAGCAAGCCCAAGGAACAGAAGTAACGTGGAACGGTCTCGTCAGCATCTTCACCTTCATCCTTGGCCATGCATTGAGGAGAGTGTCCCAGGGTGACTTTTCTCCTGATCCCCAAGGACCAACACAGGGTCAAGTACACAGAAGGGCCCTATATAGGGCTGCTGGGTTGGCATCTCAGTGCATGTTTGTGCAAGTGAAGCAGAAGTCTTTATTCGAAAAATACTTTGCAAGCACTTACAGCACTAGCTAGGTGTGAGAGACAGCAGTGAATGGGGAAAAAAAAATCTGTCCTTTAAGGGTAGCATTTAGAGGGACAAGCAGACACCAAATAAGATTAATGTTAAAGCAAAATAAATAACTTTAGACAACGTGTTATGAATAGAACTAGACAAAGTAATATAATGTAATATAATGGACATGACTTGAAGGGAGCACATGGCCAGAGGGGGTATCTCCGGAGAGATAACTTTTGGTCTGAAATATAAGAGCCAGCCATAGGGGGATCAGCAGAGAGAGAATAGTAGGTGGTGGGAGCTGCAAGGGCAAAGGCCTGAAGGCAGGAATGAGCTTAGCATGCTCCAGAGTGAGATGCTGAATGAATGAATGACGCCTCTGCAGTGAGAGTCACAGAAGTGGGGGTGGTAGATAGTTAGGGTGGCTCAAAACAGACTTGAAATGAGAATCTGGTGGTGGCCAAGGGATCCTTTTTGATGACAATGGTAGTCATTGCTGGCTATTAACTTTATGTATCCACATTCGAAGAAGTTCTTTTTTCTATTTTTCTAGCACTGCAGATATCGGAAGTTACAGAGTCCCTGAACTTTTTAAGGACAGCCATGGGAATAAGGAACTTCAGTTTCCGACCAGTTCTGTATCCAAAGGCTGAGATGGAGTGATTTGGGTTGGGTAGGGCTGCAGGTGGAAAGATTTGGGTGAGAGTTTCAAAGGGTCTTTTGAGCTGAAAATGTAGCTCAGTTGTAGAGCACATGCCCGTGAAGGAGGTCCTGTGAAGGAGGTCCTGGGTTCTATACCCAGCTCAGGGCTGGGGAGGAGGTGTTGAAAAAGTGTTTGAGTGGGCTGGGGATGTGGCTCAAGCCGTAGCACTCGCCTGGCATGCCTGCGGCCCGGGTTCGATCCTCAGCACCACATACAAACAAAGATGTTGTGTCCGCCGAAACTGAAAAATATATATTAAAATTCTCAAAAAAAAATGTTTGAGGGGACTTCAGGGGGAGGGGGATGTATGTTCTAGACCCTTTTGAGGATTTCTGAAAAAAAGAAAACCTGAGTCCAAAAATACGTTTTGCCTTTTATGGCCTTGGCATGTGGTCTACATTGTCCCCAAGAGTTTCTTCTGTCAGATGACACAGGTGCCTGTGCCTAGCATGGTGACTAGCATATATTATGTACTCAATAAAAATTCAATCAAAAGAACAGGAGTTATGGATAGACATGCTGCATGACAGAGAATTAGTCAGAGGGTCTTCCCACTCCCATGAACTAAGGACAGATTTTTGCATGGGGTCAAAGGGCAGCCTTGCTATCCCCAGCCATGAATGACTAGAAATCCAGACTCGGTTTTCCCTCTGCCTTTTCACGATCGGCTTGAATGACTCGCTGCCTAGACCTGGGGGACTAAAGCTGCTGGTCCTGCAATGGCCCAGGCAAAATCAAGACCTGGATTTTCTGGCCACGGAGCTCAGGGACAGACCTGGTTAACTTGATCTTGGGAGATAAGCCCCTGGGAGATCTTTACCACCCGAAAAAGTCCTCAAACCCAGCCTCATCTGCTAGCGCCCGCAAACATTCTAGAGCCAAAGAAAGGGCAAACTGGAGCTGCGGAATTCAGATCTTTGTCGTCAATGAAGACAGAGTTGCAAAGTCGCTCTGCGGAGCGGATGCTGCTTCTCCCTAAGATTAATGAATGGATGGCGCTATGGACGAGGGAGGCATTCGAACTCGCGAAGCTGTTCATAAGTCTGATCCCAACGCACTCAGCAGACCCTTGGGCGCTCAGCGGTGGTGGGACATCCTAAGAAGGTGCACCCGTGAGTGTGAGTGTATCCAGGCACCGAAATAGTTAACTCTACCAGATAGAATAAGGAGGGGGCAGCTTTCCAGCTAGGGTCGCCAGACCAAGTGCACGTGTGGGTTGGGTGGGTGGGTGAGTGGAAGGATGAAGGGCTGGGGGAGGGGTCTTGCGCGGGAAACAGAAGTCCCGCGTGGCGCTGAGCCAATGGAAGTCAGAGCCGGCTCGGAGGGCGGGGACATATCACATGCAGGCCCCGCCCCTTGCCTCCCTTTTCCGAGGGACCCGACGGCGCCGACCCAGCTTCGCTGCTGCAGCACTTGATCTAACTTTGCTGCAGCTCCCTCCCTTTTCTCAGAACCTATTTTCCTAACCTAGCCCTGGAAGGAGGATGGAACCCATGAGGAGGATTTTTGAGAGGCCTAGGCTCCAGATCTGGCCATATGAGCTCACTTTGAAAGCAAATCAACTTTCCAACCTGTCTGGCTTCTCTATCACCCAGACACCTGGGAAGTTCTTTCTGCCTTCTAATCTTCACTTTTCCTGCCACATTGACCGATCAGCTCCCTTTGGTCTCCGACCTTGGGAATGATGGACAACTCCCAGGTGAAAACTTCAATCTTCCCCTTGTTTCCCTAAGGTCCAGGCTGAAGATGGAACTTGAGTCTGGGCCATACTTGGCTTTATCTAAATTCAAGAGTAGCAATCGTGAAGCTGATCTCCAAGAAGGCTCAGAAGGGCCAGACCCCAGGGTTTTGCCTTGGAGCAAATTTAAGGAACCACACTCACATCAAACCTCCCTATTAACTCCTCAGAAGCACAAGCCCAAGACAAGAGCAGAGGATCCTTCTCAGCTTCAGAATCCCTACCTACATTTGAAGTGGGAGCTCCTGACATCTGGATTTGCCCCCGCCATCCCTTCATTCCACAACCCTCAGTGTCCCACTCCGTGCAGTGGACCCACGCCTCCTGCGCCTGCGCAGCCTGGAGACCAGCATCCTCTAAGGCTGCAAGGAGCTAAAAATCGCTCCCGCCCACCTACAAGCTGGGCTGGACTTGAGGATCTCGGTCGTGGGGAGGGGTGTTGTAGTGGAGGGTGGTGGAATGAAGAGTGGGGATGCTGCCTAGGTGCCGGTCCAATTAGGGCAGTAGGAAGAATCCTGGTGACCACATAGGTCCATTGAGGGTGTGGGTCCCACGCCTCCGAAAAGGCTCCTGAGGTTGTGAGGGGCGAGGCCACCGCACAAACATGTTTACGGCTGCTGCAGCGCCGGTGGCCCCGAGGGGCGCGAGCCCTGGGGCAATAACTTTGCAAGGAGCCCCCACACCCCCAGACTGGCTAGACTCCAGGAGGATGACTTCGACCCCATGCCCCTCCCCCGCCCGCGGTCCAGGTGCCCCTCCGGCCGGCCTCGAGGGGGAGCGCTAGGCTTCACCCCTTCCATCAGCTCCCAGGATCTCCGGGCGGCGCCTGAGGGGCGGGTCCCCAGCGCAGCGGGACGCGCGGCCACCGCGTTCCCTGCTGGTAGCTTCCCGAGGCGGTGGGAGGGGGTGCCCGATCAACCCAGGCGCAAGTTCTCCTACCTGACCCCGCCCCAGGGCGCCGACCCCTTCCCCTCGACCCCGGCACGGGCTGCCGCGTACCTGCAGCCTCCGGCGGCGGATCAGGCCCGAATCGTCCATGGCGGCGGCGGCGGCTTCGGCCCCGGGGAGGGAGGAGGGAGGCGGCGGCGGGAGGAGGGAGGAGGGAGGGAGAAGCCGCGGGGACCGCGGCGGCGGCGGTGGCTGAGGGGGGGTGGCGGGGGCGGAGCGAAGTGGGGCGGGCCCGCGCCGTCACTGCGTCTGGGCGCCCGAGCCTGGCCTTGGCCACCGCTGCCCGCGTTGGGAGGAGGAAGGGGCGGAGGGGGAGGTGGAGCCTCCAGATGTCCCCAAGGGAGCCTTGCTACCGAGAGACCCCCATAGAGACACTCCAAGAGAGAGACATTCTCATGCAGGGAACACCCCAAGGGAGGCATTCTCTCTGAGATGTATTTCCTCTGCGGACATCCCCCGCCCCCCGAGATTCCCACGGGGAGTTAGTGTCTGCGGGGATGCCCTCTCCAATCAAGAACAGTCCCTCACCCTGAAAATCAATCCTAAGAGAGCTGTTGTCTGAAAGGTGATGCTTCATCTCAAAGCGCATCCCTTCCCAAAGAGGATCCCATGGGTGACATCATGTGGGAACTCTGGGGAGGATATCCCCAATGAGAGCCCCCTGAAAGCCATATTCTCTATGGGAAATTGTCCCTATCCATGAGATACTCACATCCAAGACATTCACATCCAAGAAATACATTCTTACAGAGTGACATTTTCACTAAGGAGACTCATCCTTGCGGGAGATGTCCCCCCCCAAAAAGGGGCACATATACCCCTTTCCCCGCCTCTCCCAGGCAGACCTTCCTCATGGACCCTGCGGTGTTTCTAGCGTCCCTTCCCTCACGGTCAGGATTAAGGAGTCAGGCCAGGTCGGGCTATATTTATAAGAGCGATTATCTAGTACTTGGGGAGGGGGGCTGTTGAGGAGATTTTCACTCCCGTCCCCCGGTGTCCACACAGCTGAGGCCAAATAGGCCATGCTTACTGGGGCTGGAGAGGAGAGTGTCTAAATCCTCCCCACTCCAAATTTTGGCAGTGGACACAGACTGGAGAATGGCTTCCCGAGTGTCAACCTGTAATTGGTCCCAAGGTCCTGGAGGGCACGGCCGTCGGGCGAGAGCGACCCCTGCCGGACTACGGGGATGACAGCGAAGTCTGGGTCTGGGTGTTTCCCCGGAGCTTGTCTCCTCATCTCCGAGCTTTGACCTGCATTATCTGTCTCTACCTCTCGGTTAGTCGGCATGTTTGTGCAGCCATCTCTCCGAGTTCGAGTTCATTGCTTGCATCTGTCTTTGTCTATGGCCTGGACTTTGCTCCCGTCCGCGTCCGCAGGAGCTCTCCGTGGTGCTGGTCTCACGCGCATTCCTGTCCGCGGTGCTGAAATCCGAGCTCAGAGTGGGGAACTGAGGTCAGGGAGGAGGAAGGGGTGTGGAGGGTCTGGCAGGAGGCACAGCCCGAAGAGTGGATAGATCTGGCCCACAAATAGCTCCGTCCACCTTGAAATTAGCCAGGGAAGGCTAGGTCCTGCAGGTCTTGGCTGATGAGGCCTCCATGACATCATCAAATGAGACTCGTGGTGTCTACTGAAACTCTACTCAACACTTGAGTGTTGAACACCTACTGTGTGTCAGACAGTATTTTTGAATCTGGGAATATAGATGAAAAAACCTTGCCTTACTCTGAGGTGAGAGGGAGACAGATTTGTAACTGTGGTCATTGCTCACAGAAATACACACATGCACCCTGCAAACACACAGGAGCACAAACATACAAACACACACCCAACAAACAGACCCACACACAACACACATAGACACACATGCACATACTACAAACACACTCAGCTAATACAGACACATGTGAATATACTCTGCAAACAAATAACACACCTATAAATATTCTCAGCACACACACACACACAAGTACCTATTCCCATGCACTCTGCACACATACACAGATCTATACATTCTGCACACACAGAAACACATACTCAGTTAACACAGACTCATATAAAAAAAAACATATGTACACATTTGCAAACATGCACTCAGCAGACACAGATGCACACAAACATACACACATAAACTCACACTCTGCAAACATACAAACATTCTTGGGAAACAGATATACACACACTCATCAAATGCAAGCAACACATTCAAGTTCACTCACACGATTCCAAAACTAAGGGATACCCAGTGCACAAACTTTCATCCAACAGACAGACACATTATTCTCCTAACATAACACACACATACATACACACACACGTGTGCATGCACGTTACAGGGCTATATTCCCCGTCTGACTCTCCCATTAAGATATTAACTCTAGGAAGGCTGAGATTTTCATTTTGTGTTCACTGCTGCATCCCTAGGACATACCATACAGTAAGTGCTCAATAAAGGTTTGTCATTGGGTGCAACGGTGCAAACCTGCAGTCCCAGCTACTCAGGAGGCTGAGACATAAGAATCACATTTGAGGTCAGCCTCAGCAACTTAGCAAGACCATGTCTCAAGATTTTATTGAGATTTAAGGGCTGGGAATGTAGCTCAGCAATAGAGCACTTGCCTAGCATGTGTGAGGGCATGAGTTGAATTCTCAGCACTGAAAAAAAAAATTTAAGTGTTGGGGATTTAGCTCAGGGGTAGGTCACCCTGGGTTCATCTCCAGCACCAGCAAAATAAATAAATGAATAAATGGATGAATTGAGAGAATGTTCCCAAGGAATGCACATTTACAGAAACTTCAGGAGAATACACAAGCACACACACACATTTTCAGATACAGACACACACTCTGTTCAGTATGACAACATTCCCTTGTTCATGTATGGCCAAAGTTCATGGTCGGCAACCTTTCTTCACTAATTTACCCACAACACTTTCCCAGGGACACCTCCCTCTACACCCTCTACATTCTTTCTCCTACATTTGCTATGACGCTTATCCTCAACGGCACATGCTTGACTTGAGACATACACAAACCTCCTTACCCAGATTCTGAACACACACACACTCAACCACAAGACACACAAATACACACCCACGCAATACACACAATTGAGGCTTACAGGTGCACTGAACATACACAGTCCGCACGAACGCACTCTCATCTCTCTCACACACAGACACTGTCCCAAACATATAGATACAGAGCTTATGTCACAAACTCAACATAAGGGCAGAGCACGGGTACATACATACATTCGTCGGGTCCAGGGCTTTCAGCGAGAGTGTGGGCGGGACTGTGGGAGGTCCTGCCCCTGTGCAAGCCACGCCCCTTTCAGCAGTCACTGGTTTCTGGACTTGATCCTGAGGTGTCTCAGCAACCCCTAGATCCCAGTCTTGCTGCTAACAGGTGAGGGGCAGGGTGGCAGGGAGACAGGAAGGGACTAGACTTGTGTCCACTTGGCCTAAGCTTTCCCTGCGTTGGAGTTTGGGGACTCTAGCGGCAGAACCCCAGCCTTGCCACAGATAAGCTTGGTGCCAAAGTCCCGGCCCTGGGCAGCAGCACCTAAGCTGATTGTGAGCCGAGGGAAGGTGACCGTGAGAAGGGCCAGCGGAAGGGCAGGAGGAGGCTGAACAGAAGAGAAGGAAGAATGACTGGGCAGGAGAGGGCTGGAAGGGCTGGGGGTGTCCTCTTGGCTCGGAGGAAAGTGGGGGTGGCTGAGGGTCAACAGGATGGCAGATATGCTGGATGCATTTTAAGCTGGTGGGGAGGTGGCACCTGGCCCTGAAGGGATGGAAGGGGTATGGGTCTGATGGAAGGGACTTCTGGGTCAGAAACAGGACCTGACCCCCCACCAGCCCCTCTCAGTATTTGAAGGTCCTTCCTCGATCATTACGCAGCCTCCTTTATAGCTGCCCATCCCCCATGTTGCCTGGCACTGCTTCCTGGGTGTGCATCTGAGGGTGCCAGGTCCTAGAAAGTGATGGCCAAACTCACCCCTTCACCTCAACTGATTCTTCTCTCAGGTGGACATGGCCTGCAGGAGCCACATCCAGCCCAGTGACCTGGCCTGCACCATGCAACTGGCCCTGGCATGGATCATATTGGGGGCTTGTGGAGGGAGCCATCAATTCCAAGCTAGGTCCCAGGGACACCTTGGGCTTGCATCAAATCTGGGCACAAACCAAGTGCAACTGGCAGGTGAGCACCTCAAACCATGCCTAATCCCCAACACCCAGGAGCCCCCTCTCCACCAGGGCAATGCCAGAATTTTCTTATGAGAAGAGCGTAGGGTGACTTTGAGGGTGCCAGCTGGTGTTAGTGATGAAGAATGGTGGTTAAGAGAACAGACTCTAGGTGTTAGACCGCCTGGGTTCAAATCCCAAATCTGCCAGTTCATGGCTGTGTGACCCTGGTCACTTCAGTTAACCTCTGTGGGCTTCACATGGACCACTAAAATGGGAGAGGGTGTCAGATCTACAGAACTACCTTATAGAAGTGATGTGAAGGTTAAGCATGTGAGCATTTGTATCACTTTAGGCATATGACAAATAATAAACTGATTATTGTAAGTGATATATGATCATTTCTACTTGAAGCTTCATTTACATCCCAAGAGAAGTTATCCTTTTTAAAAATTTATTTTTAGAATTTATTTTTTATTTGTAGTTGAACACAATACCTTTATTTTATTTATTTATTTTTATGTGGTGCTAAGGATCGAACCCAGTGCCTCACACGTGCAGGCGAGCGGTCTTAGAACTGCTGAGCCACAACCCCAGCCCCCGCCCCCAGAAGAGTTATCTTTACTTAAGTTCCTTCCTTCCTTCCTTCCTTCCTTCCTTCCCTTTCTCTTTCTTTCTTTCTTTCTTTACCAGGGATTGAACTCAGGGCACTCAACCACTGAGCCACATTCCCAGCCCTATTTTGTATTTTATATAGAGACAGGATTTCACTGAGTTGCATAGCGCTTCGCCATTGCTGAGGCTGGCTTTGAACTCGCGATCCTCCTGCCTCAGCCTCCTGAGCCGCTGGGATTACAGGCGTCCACCACGGTCTCCGCCTACTTAAATTTTGTGTTTAGGAGAAGTGATGCAATCGTGGTCTTCTGTGTTTAGGGGATCTTCAGGCCTCAGGTGCCCAACCTTACATGATGATCCAAGACCCTGACTCACAGGCGTTCCCGCTGCCGGAACCTTGTTGTCCTTCAGAGATGGACACCCCAGAGACATCAGGCCCTGGGATCTTCCCACCGCGCTGCGGGACGCCGAGCTCCGGGTGAGTGCCGCGCCCCCTAGCGTTTCCTCGTGAACTCTGCCTAGAAGCCCCTGCCTGGGGCCAGATCCCACCCCTCTTCCGCCGCGCGCATCCTGCCCCATCCCTTCCGGTCTCTCCCAATGTCCAGATGCGAATCCTTCCTGGGACACCTCCAACGCGCGCTCCGCGATCGCTTCCACCTGCTGCTGTTGGGGGTACGCCGGGCGCCGCCGCTCTGCGAGGAGCTCTGCCAGGAGCTCTGCCAGAACTGGTAGGAGAGGCGGGGCATTGGGGGCGTGGCCTATTGTTTGGGCGGGATGTAGGACCAGGTTGGTGTGTCTTGGGTTTGGAGAGGCATGACGCGCCCCTAACTGGACCAAAGTCTAAAGGATGAGGCCTAGTGCTTAGAGTCAGGCAGAAAGAGGCTAAGCCTGTGGCTTCTCTGGTTTTTAAGATGGCTATGGGTCATGGCCTCTGATGGACCTGGAGTTTTTTAGGGGCAGTACCTCCTGATTGAAAAGGATGGGAACTAGAGGGGCTGGCTGGAGCAGAGGGTCTGAGGTCTGCAGAGATGAAGGCAGTTATAACATGGCTCTGTGTATGTGCACAAAAAGTTGATAAACTATGGGACCAGGCGGTTGGGGATGTAGCTCAGGGGCAGAGCGCCTACTTAGCAATGGCAGGTTCCTGGGTTCAATCCCCAGTATAGCTAAATAAATAAAGGAGGTTCATTAGAAAAATAAATAATAAAGGAAGGAAGGCAGTCTGGGAAGGGGGGGGGAATGAGGCGTTAGGGGCGTGGTCCAAAGAGGCAGGGTCTGGATCTGAGGGAGGTGCTTGGATAGGCCGAGGCTTGGAGCGCGCAACATTACTAGCTGCGGCTGCGAAGCCTTGACCCACCTTCTCTGCACACATCGCCTCCAGGTTCGCCACCTGCGAAGCTGACATTACTTGTGGTCGGACTTGGCTGTGGCCCTCAGAAAGGAGAAGCTGCGAGGGTCGCTGCCGCACTTACGGGCAGGTGAGCGAGAGGCAGAGGGCCAGAGGGAGTCTGCGGTCCTACCTTAATATGCTTAGATCCTGGAGTCCGGACTGGCCTTTGCAAGGACCCTGCTCCCACCCTTCCCCCTTTTCAGCCTCCCCTCCATACTGGGATGTGCCCATGGCCTCCCAAGAGCCCAGACTCTGGGCTGGCCAGCAGTCCGCCCTGGAGGAGTCAGAGACCCACTTACCCACTCCAAGGTCCCCACGTACCCCAGCCTCAAGGAAACGTCCAGATCGTCCTTCCCCAAAGTCTCGCCTCTGACCACACCGCCCCCAGCAGATCTGGACTCTGCTCACTCAAGCGCCCACGCCACTTTCTTCCTAGACTTTTGCTGACGGAGTGGATCTTTGTCGCTCGGTTCTGGGTCACATCCTGCCGGTGGCAGCTCCTGGCTCCCGTCATTGCCTCAACATCTCCAACTCATTATTGCCGCGTCCTAGACCCGGACGTTGGGCCCGAGAAACTATCTCCCAGCGCTCCCGCCGCCGTCGCACCGGGATCCTGGACGCTGGGGGCAGCGGGAGTGGCAGTGGAAGCGGCAGCGGCCCCTAGCGGGCGCCCGGTCTTCAAAAAAAGAGGCGTCCCTTCCCTAGGCAAGGCCCCCTCCCTGCCTTCTAATACCCAGAGTCCTGTCCCTCCTTCCCTAGGGCTCCCAGAAGGGTCCCCCTTCAGGTTATCCGAGAAACGAAACGACCCAACTCCAACTAATTTTACCCTCTCCTTCTGAAATAAAGCTTCCCGCTAGAGCACGTGGTACGGCTCCTTCTTGGGGAAACAGAGAATTGCCTCAAAGTGACAGGATTTTTGTTTTTTGTACTGGGGATTGAATTCAGGGACAATTAACCACTAAGCCACACCCCCAGCCCCCGCCTCTTTTTTGTGTTTTGTTTATAGACAGCGTCTCTCTGAGTTGCTGAGGGCCTTGCTAACTTGCTGAGGCTGGCTTTGAACTAGGATCCTCCTGCCTCGGCCTTCTTAGCTGTTGGGATTACAGGCGTGTGCCACCGCTCCTGGCATGTGTCCAAATTCTAATCCTCAGGACCTACAGCTAGCAGCTGATTGACACTAGAGTGTAACTGACAACAGCCTCTATCCTGGATTGCTGTTACAACTCTGAATACCCAAGTGTCACGGATGGGCATAGGAGGGCACAAGGGGAGCTGACAAGGACAAGAGGTGTGCCTTTCACTGTGTGCTGCCAGGCCTGCCAAGAAGCCCCCTGACATTTATGGACAAGAAGGATTCATGGTCTTCCCTTCTGAGCAAGCCGACCCCACAGTGTCTGGCAATCCCCTCCTCCATATCCCAGCTCCTGCCTAGGGAAAGGAACTAGACACAGGTTGGGATTTCTGCAGTGAACATCACTCCTGCCCCAGGATTGAACCCAGGGGTGCTTAACCACAGAGCCCCAGCCCCACCCTTTTTAAATTTTCTTAGTTGTAGATGAACACAATACCTTTATTTTTATGTGTACTGAGGATCAAACCCAATACCTCATCTGTGCTAGTGGAGCACTACCACTGAGCCACATCCCCAGCCCTTTTATTTTTGAGAAAAGGTCTCATTAAGTTGCTGAGGGTATTGCTAAATTGCTGAGGCTGGCCTCCATCTTGTGATCCTCCTGCCTCCCAAATCCCTGGGATTACAGGCATGCACCACTGTGCCCAGTTGGTGGTGCGTTTTTTTCTCCCTCGGCAGTGCCGTCCATCTGTTTCTACCAACATCACCACGCAGCTGAGTGAGGTACTGGGCGCCAATGTCGGAGGTCACTAGGTGAGAGCAAGTGTTCAGCTGTACCTGCAGTCCCCTTCAAGAAACATCCTTATGCAGAAACACACTTACACAGCACAGGACTTTTGGTCCTGGTAATCAAAGAAAGGGTCCTGTGTGTGCTGGGCAGGCTCTCTACCACTGCTACCCCCCAGTCCCAGGGCAGGGCTATATTTTAAAAATCAAATCAGTCCAATACTACCCAAAAGGCAGCAGCTGCATAGGGCTGCTGAAGTCACTCCCATACCTCTGGCCCCAAGGACAACCCCTCCATTTGCTTATCCTTCAACAACTTTAATCCTCCTTGATGAGGGGAGGCAGGCCTGGGGAGGAAGGAGGCACCTCCTACAGGGCAGTGGCTGGTTCCAGGCCCCGCTCCTGGAAGTATCTGTGGGGGGCACGGGGGCGGGCTCGGGAGCCTTTGTTGAAGTAGGCGGTGATCCTCTCAGGTCCTTCCAGGTCCTGTGCTGGGGAGTCCTCCCTGTGGAGAGAGGAGTGACATGACCACTTCCGGGATGGGGCCTGGCCCTCCCATCCCCCTCCTATAGCACCCACAGCACCCACCACAACACATCTGCCGCCTCCTTTTCCAGGATGGTCTGGGCTGTGCTCCAACTGAACCGAACAAACTGGGGGAAGCCAAACACCGGTTCCACTTGTTTCTTCAACCATGCTTTTGTCTTGGGATCTGGGGGTGGGACAGGCAATGACAGCAGTCCCCAAGTCTCAAGGTAACACCCAAGCTCCAGGTCCACTCACCTTTGACTTCCTCCTGAGTGCTTGGGGCATTTTGTGCCTCAGGCCCTTTGCACAGGCAGGTCCTTCCCTCCCATTCTGTGCCTGGCTGAGCAGTGCTCAAGGTGCAACTTGAGACTGCCTCTGAGATAGCCTCTGACCCCCAAGGACAACAATGTAACACCCATTCTCTCCACAGGCAGGAGCTCAGTGAGGCCTTGAGATGTTTGACTTACTGCTGTATCCCCAGGGCTCAGTCCTGCATGGCAAGTACCAGGCATCCTGACTTCTAATCACCTGAGGGGGCTCTGCTCCCCACCCAGCTTCAAAAGGACTGGAGCTATCCTTGAACCCAACCACCAAACCTTCACTGTATCTTTCTGTTTGCACTGCAGGGATAAAAGCCCTGCCCGTGAATGCGGGGCAAGTGCTCTACCTGAGCTGCCACCAGCTCCGCCACTGAATCCTCACACCTGCCCTTGATGCCTGCATGAGGTTTGCAGGAAGGTGAGTATGAGACTGCCTTCATTGTATAATGAGGACATGGAGCCTCCTGGTGGAGAGACAGCACAGATTACAGATTTAAACTGAGGCCACAGGATGGAGCCAGGACCCCCATTCCTGCCTCCTTCCCCTTAACAAGCAGATACCTTTGGTCTCAGCCCCTGCCCTTTTTTTGGGGGGTGGTAGTGGCAGGTACTAGGGATTGAACCCGGGGGCACTTAACCACTGAACCACATCGCTAGCGCCCCCCTTTTTTGAGACAGGGTCTTGCAAAGTTGCTTAGGGCCTCGCTAAGTTGTTGAGGTTGGCTTGAACTTTCGATCTTCCTGCCTCACTCTCCCAAGTCCCTGGGATCATAGGTGTGCGTCACCAACGCCCAGCTCAATCTCTCACTCTCTGGGGCTCCAGACAGCAAAATGAGGGAGGGGAGGAGAGAGCCTATGAGCTGGAATCCAGCTGCCACTCACTGGCCATGAGGCCCTGATCAGACATACAGTGTCTGGGGTTCAGACTCTTCTGCTATGGAGCGGAGCGGCCAGAACGATTTAGAAACCTTCAGCAGTGTGCTCGACGTAGCTACGTCAGTGTTACCACCACAGTGGGGGTCTCAGGGCAGCTGCAGAGCAGGCCTGACTGCCATCTGCTCACCATTAGGGTAGCCGGAGCCATAATCAGCATCCAGGTCCTGCAGGTCCTCCACAAACTGCCAGTTCTTCACTGCCTGGTCTCGAGCCACCTGCAGGCAGGACAGAAACTTGGAATCTCCTTCCCCCAGGGGAGCCAAGGCTGGTCCCTCCCAGAGAGATGCCAGAAATCATCCACGGTCAGTGGGGGGCTGACCTTGGCACAGATGCTGGCAGCGCTGACCACAGGGTAGAGGGCATCTGCTTTGGCCTTGACTGTCACGTCAATTCCAGGAAAGCGCTGCTGCAACCGCTCCTGGTATGTCTCCGGCAGCCCCACTGTGTCCACGAACACCTATCATGGTGACAGAAATGTTCTCATTCAACAAACAGCTGGAAAAAGAACTGTGCAAAGGATCCAACCTCTCAGCCATTGTACTTGCTGTTTTCAATTCCCACAATCATTTTTTTTTTTTTCCTCAGGGAGCTGGGAATGGAACCTCGGTCCTAACACATGCCAGGAAAGTGCTCTACCACTGAGCCCTTTTCCCAGACTGACATTGACTTTTATTAAATGTAAAAAGTATTTTGTTGGTGCTAGGGATGCAGTTCAGTGGAAGAGTGCTTGCCTGGAATGCACAAAGACCTGGGTTCCATCCTCAGCACCCCCTCCCCCCACACACACACAAAAGGCTTTGCCTGATCATGCTGCAGACACTGCACACTTACTAAGCACCTAGTGCATGCCAGATGCTGTCGTACGTAGTAAGGACATGGCAGCAAACAAACTACAGAAAAATCTCAGCCTTTGTTGGGTGAAAATCTTGGTGAGGGCAAAGACAAAAAACAGGATAAGTACAGAACAGGAAAAAGTTTAAAGCGGTTATAATTTTAAATACTGACAAGGAAGATCTAAAGTGGTGATATTTGAATAGACTTGAAGGAAGTAAGGAAATAAACCATGTGGAGATCTGGGAAAGAGTGTTCCAGGAGGAGGAAAGAGCCAGTGCAAAGGCCCTGAGGTTGAACCATGTGGATGTTGCTGAACAACTGATTGGAGGCTCCATGGTTGAAGCATAGAAGTGAGGTCAAGGAGCTGATGGTTCAAGTGGTGCCTCTATGGAAATTATCATTTTCAGAAATCATATTTACTTTTTGTGTACCAGCTGACCATCTGTTTCTCCAGATTAAGCCTTGAAACCCTAAGTATAGCATCACCCACCAGCTCTGCATTCAGGGTTGGGGCCTCAGCCACTTCCTCAGCAAAGTCTGCCTGCTACATTTCCTGTATCAGAGTTATTTCCCCTGGTAATTCTCACAAAGCCTACCATCTTTGACTCAGAGCAATTGATGCAATGCTGACTTATGTTTTTCTCTGATAATTTAATCTCATTCTCCCCCACTTGACTCAATTTTCCTGATTTAATTTCCACTGTGATCATAAAATTAAATGTCATGATTTACATTTCACAAAGACAACCGTCTGCTGTGTGGGGAACAGATTGGAGAGGAAGGGGATGAAGGTGGGGGAATCAGGGAGGAAGCAGGGCAGATTTCCAGGTTGCAGAGGGTACACTGGGCTAGGACAGAGGCTGTGGGAAGATCGACAGACGTGGGACTTGTTCTAGACCTTTAGAATAAGGGTTCAGATTAGACAGCAATGGAGCACACATTTAGGTCAGGAACAGGAGTGGGGATTCAGTGGCAGCAATGAATATGCCTGAGGCACTCCTGATGATCTTTTTGCGTGCTACCGCTTGAGCCACATCCCCAGCCCAACTCCTGATGATCTGATGTTGAATCTGTCCACTGCACTTTCTTTTTTCTTAAAACAATTATAATCTTTTTATTTTCTTGATGTTGGGGATTGAACTCAAGGCCCTGCACATACTAAAGACATACTCTTACCACTGAGCTCCACCCCCAGGCCACACTGCACTTCATAACCTCCATTTCATCCAAAGATGATTAAATAGAGGCAACCCAACGATCAGCTCACCTGGGTGACTCTCACACCCTGGTCCAATGCATACTGTATTAGTCCAGCAGCTGTATCGTGGGACAGGGCGTTCAGGTTGTATTTGACCCTGCAGTGGTGGGTAGAGCTCAGTTAAACCCATTCCAGCCACAGGGCCCACCTAGGCCATGCTGGCCTACCCCTCCACCCCAGCCCCTCTGAAGCACCCCTCACCGCCCAAGCATGCTGGTAGAGATGAGGTTTGGAGATAGCACGTCCAGAGCCCAGCCCACAAAGTCCCCGTTCTCCTCCATTTTGGCAAAGAGCCTGTCCCGATCGCTCTCCGACATGGTCTTTGAGTCTGGGAGGAGAGTTGGAGAAAAGGGAGGCAGCTTGTTTTCCCAATTCCTGATCTTCCCCTAGATTTCTCACCTGCTCCCCCCACCCGGCACATGCCCAGGAACCCCATCCTCAGAAGTGTATTTCAGGCTCACCTGCCACTTTCATAGCCTCCAGATCTGCCAGGCGGGTCAAGGGACAATAACAGATGGCGTAGACCATGGGCCCTGGGGAGAAGAAATGTCAATATTTCTGGGAACAAGGGTCCAACTAGTGAGTCCGTGTCAGCCACCAACTCTCTTCCATCACCACTGCTTTGTTCAGTGCCACCACCCGATGCCATGGTCATCCCACTATAACTCATGGTCATCACGCTTCCCCAGGTCGGATGCAATCCCGACTCAGGTTCCAGGGCGACTGTCTTTCCCTTACTACGCCCCTCCCCTTCCCTGGCCCTAGGGACGCACCAAGCACAGGGCCCCGACCCGCTTCATCGACGCCGAGAACGCATGACTCCTTGCGGCACACGGCGGGCACTGGCGAGCTCAGGCGACAGCGGCCTGTATTGTCTTTCTCCAACTCGCTGAAATCCATACCCCCTCAGCGGCCGCCGCCAGCTGCAAGAAGGAGCGCCGCAGGCGCTGGCCTTGGCGCGCGATTGCCGTGGGCTCCACAGCAGCGCTGGATCCTGACCAATCAGCGCGCGGGACACGCCCCCGACGCTCCCGCCGGCGCGGACGTTTACGCATGCAGCGCCAACGCCGCTGCCGTGCGGCCTCCTGGGAATTGTAGTCCCCACGGGAGGCAACGGAGGGCGTGCTTTGCACCGGGTCACTTTCCGAGCTCCGCCCCGGGGTCTCTCGTGCCTTGCTCGTGGACGCTGCTGAAAAAAGAGGAAAATAAAGGGGAAACTGAGGCGCAGCTCAGTTTGACTCTGTTTTGGGGCAAAGAAGGCCAAATATCATGCCCAGTCCGTTGCTCTCCGCACCACTGGGCCCCGGCCCTTGGCGGCCCTTATTCTAGTGGTTCCTGCCGTTATATACGCATTCTGAAAACTGTGTTTTCTGCACTATGTATTCCCATTGTTTCTCGGTCAGGCCTTCCAAGTTGGAGTCCCTAAACTCCCACTTTCGGCCGTTAACTTGTATCCCCCCTGCTACCAGGATCTCTGCCTCCTACTCTAATTAGGGCCAAGCCTCCCCTACTCCTAATGGAGATCCACAACCCAGCAGATTCCTGCTTATAGAGTCTCAGGCCTCCTCAACCCATAACCCCCCTTTCTTCTGCTCTCCCCTCCCAGGCCCCTCTGCCACTCCTGCCGCACCTCTCCTTCTATCCCTTGGACTCTGTAGGGTTCATGTCCTCTGCCTGTGGGTTTCTGCTCATCGGAACCATGCGCCTCTATCAATTTCCTAGTTCCCCCATCTCCCCATCCCTCCAGTGCATACCACCTTTTTGTTTTCTTCCTGGACATCAGGGAAGGCTCTTTTTTGTTTTTTGTTGTAGATGGACACAATTACCTTTATTTTATTATTTATCTTTATGTGGTGCTGAGGATTAGACCCAGGGCCTCACACATTGCTAGGCAAGAACTCAACCACTGAGCCACATCCCCAGCCCTATTCCTATTATGTATTTTCTTTAGAGGCAGGGTCTCACTGAGTTGTTTAGTGCCTCGCTTTGGCTGAGGTTGGCTTTGAACTCCCAATCCTCCTGCCTCAGCCTTCCAAGTTGCTGGGATTACTGGGTGCACCACCCCACCTGAAGGCTCTTGACTCAGAGGTCTTGACTCAGCTCGCCCCTCCCCTACTGGCCTCAAGACTCAGATTTAGGGCCCCAGTTATCTCCTTCCTCTTACTAGCCTCACACCCTCTACAAACACCTCCCTTCCTCTTTCCCTCCCCTCCTTTGGGACCCATGGCCTTGCCAGTTGCTTCTGCCCCTGCCTGCCTCCTCTATGCCAGTCTCTCACCTGGGTTCAGGGCCTCCAGTTGCAGTCGATTGGCTTGCAGGATGGACAATCCCTTTGCCTGCAGGGCCTCGTCTGGACCAGGTTCTCTCGATCCATGAACACCATGGGATCTGGAGCTGTGCCCAGCACCTCGCGGCTGCGTTCTTGTTTGCCCAGGTTGCAGAAACAGTGCCACTTTCCCCAGGGGCCTAGGATCGAATCCTCCAAGACTAAAGATAGAGATGAAGACTCAGGTAGGGGTGCCTCCAGGAAGGCACAAAGATAATTATACTAACAAACAATGGCTCATATTTGCTAGGCAGTTTGCCAGGCTCTGCCTGTATGCCTTTTAGTCTTCCCATTAGTCCCAGGTGAGAAAACTGAGACCTAGAGATTCATTCTCCCAAGGTCACACATCTGGTGAGCCCAGAGGGTCTGCAAACTGACATCTCTAAACTGTGCCAGCTTGCCCAGTGGGAGTATAGACACCCTTGGTGCCTGCCATCCGAAGTTGAGAAGTTGACTCTTGTCCTCAGAGGCTTGATCATAGGCCTATCTAACAGGCACAATGCCACCTTACCAGCAGGGCTGACAGGTGGTAAATTAAATGACATAATTGACATAATGAAGGTACTTAAAGCCCCTGATGAAGAACCAAAATAATTATCATGATCACTTTGAAAGAAGCTATAAATAGTGGGGCAGTGGAACATGCCAGCAATCTCAGCCACTCAGAAGGCTGAGACAGGAAAATTGCAAGTTTGAGGCCAGCCTCAGCAACTTAGCCAGGCCCTAAGCAATTTAGCAAAACCCTGTCTCAAAATAAAAAGGCTGTGGATGTATGGATGTAGCTCAGTGGTAAAGCATCCCTGGGTTCAATCCTGTCCTTCCCCACAACCAAAAAAAAAAAAAAAAGGAAAAAGGAGATATGTAACTTTTTGTGTGGAGGCGGTGGAGTGCTGGGGATGGAACACAGGGTCTTAGGGTCTGAGATACCCTCTAAACCACAACTTATTAAGATGTCCTTTACAACATTGTTTTGGCATGCTAGGCAAGTCTTCCGTGCTGAACTAAGGCCCACACTCCTACAACAGTCTTTACTATTTTTTTTTCTGTGCCACTATGAAGCAGGCCTTACCCCAACTCCCAGCTCTCAGAGCTTGACACTCATGCCCTAGCTTGCCCCGTCTCTGCCACATCACATTCCCCCTTTCCTTTCCTCCAATAGGCTTTTTAGCCTTGTCACTGTCTGTTCCCTTTGCCTGAGACACTGTCTTCCCAAATCTGTGCTTTTCATGCTTTTGTTTATCATTCTGGCTGCGTTGGTTGCCAATTTTTTTTTCTGTATTCCCAAATGTACCTGTCCCCTTCTTCCACCGTCTTTGCCCTTCCTAGCACCTATCCATGAGTTCATGGATGTGTCCGTCTTCATGTTTGTTGCCTATCTAGGCCTGATCTTCCTGTGAATTGCTTTCAGGCAGTGTTCACTTCACTTTACAGATAAGAAAACTGGGCCTTGGAGAAAAGTAACCAGCCCCAGGGGAGCTGGCAGTGCGGAGCTGGGCGAAGATTTGAAAGCCATGGAGGAGGAGAGTCTGTTTGCAGCCAACTGGAGAAGTAGGGTCATGGGGCATTGTCATACCCGCCGCCTGCGATTACCCTTTTGATGTTGCTGCCGCAGCAGCTCCCAGGTGTCACCTTCTCCCTTGTCGCCGAAGTACTGGTAGTCGGGGGAGAGCTGGACAGCTGTTGTCCGCGCCAGGAGCATCAGAGGCAACAGCACCAAGGCCGGCTGGCGCCGGGCCATGCCGGACGCCAACCGTCTCCAGCGCGTTCTGCGACCCAGCCACGCGACTAGTTCGCGGCTCACGCACTACCCCACAGGCTAGCGCAGTGGTGGCGGCGGGCTGCCGAACTGTCCCCTTCACCGCGCAGGCGCAAGGCCCAGCCGCGCCGCTCCCCCTCCCTTGCCGGCGCAGTGGACCTGACCGCTCGGCTCGCCAGCCCCGCCCCAGCCCTGCGCGTCACGGTTCGGGCGGTGCATAAGAGACTCCGCGGCCCAGGGCACACTTGGCTTTGAGAACTCGAGTCGGTGCATCTGTTCTTCAGCGTGTCCGTCTCTTGCACACGCAGGTATGGACACTTGGTGCACATCTGAATGGGGGTGAGCCCCCTTCCTGAGTTCTGGCCCTATCAGGACCTCCCTGCTGGCCGCCTTTGTTTTCCATCCGCCATAGTGGCTGCCTTTGTCCTTGCGAGGGAAACTGAGGCCCCAGCCTTGGAGTACGGGCCCGATAGCCGGGCTCCCCACACCCTGCCCCAGAGGTTCTCGATATCTCCTCTGGACTGGGGCTTGCGCCACTGCGCTCAGGCTCACTCACTGGTGGGGCCTAGGGACAGTGGCCCTGCCACTTTTATTCTGCTTAAGGGGGCGGGTCTCCGGCAGCCTCCCGGCCTTGTAGAACCGGCAGCGGGGAGGGTGAGTATGAGCGCCGCGGCCTCCTCTGCTCTGTCTCCGTAACTGGGCCCAGCACATAGCGTGACCTTGGAAAGGGAGGACAAAGGGTCTTCCCTTGTGCACTGATCAGCGCGGGTCTTGGCTTTCAGTCATGGCCTCTGGAAACGCGCACATTGGAAAGCCCGCCCCTGACTTCACAGCCACCGCGGTGGTGGATGGTGCCTTCAAGGAGGTCAAGCTCTCTGACTACAGAGGTGAGACGGCCTGGCGGGGGTCCAGGTGGGGGCGGGGCCCACGGATCAGAGAGGCTAGGTCCTAATTTCTCATCTGTTTCCCTCGACCACAGGGAAGTACGTGGTCCTCTTTTTCTACCCACTGGACTTCACTTTTGTGTGCCCCACGGAGATCATCGCTTTCAGCGAACATGCTGAGGACTTCCGCAAGCTGGGCTGCGAGGTGCTGGGTGTCTCTGTGGACTCTCAGTTCACCCACTTGGCTTGGTAGGAGCAGGGACCAGGGAGGGAGGATGCAGCTAAGCTCACACAGTAGAGCCAAGCCTGTGGCCTCCCTTTCCTCATCTAGAAAAGAATGGAAATGATGACTCCTAAGTCCTTAAGGATGGATGATGACACTAATTAACATTTGGCAGCTAGATGCATGGCCCGTGAAGTTGCAGATGCTTTATCTCTCTTAGTTCTCAGAAGACAGGCTGTATTGTCCTATTTCATGAAGGTGGAAACTCCAGTTCACCAAGTGAAGGGCTGGGCCCCAGGACACAGACCAAGAGGAGGATGGGGACTCTGACATTAGCTCTCTACTGCTACTGCTCCAGCCATATGAAGCCACTTGGCTGGACATGGCAGGATTCTTGTCCCAGCTATGGGGATACAGCCCCTACACCTCCAGGGTGGGGTGGGTGGGGCTTGCAGGACCTGCTCTAAGGCCCCTTATCTGTGGTTTCCAGCACTCCCACTCCAACCCTTATCACTCCCAGGCTCATAGGGTGAGGACCCTGCTTTGTCAGACATCCTGAGGTCCCAACCCGGTCTCCCCTATCTCCAGGATCAACACCCCACGGAAGGAGGGAGGCTTGGGCCCCCTGAACATCCCCCTGCTTGCTGACGTGACCAGAAGCTTGTCCCATAATTATGGCGTGCTGAAAAGCGATGAGGGCATTGCCTACAGGTATGGAGGGGATGCACAATCCACTTCTGGGAGCCCTGTCCCCAGGATGACCAGACCACCAGCCCTGTCCCCAGGATAACCAGGCAGTGGGATGGTTTTCCCTTCCCTGGCCCTCAAAGTGGGAGCTCCCAGCTCCTTATCATGAACCATCATGTCCTCAGGGGCCTCTTCATCATTGATGGCAAGGGAGTCCTTCGCCAGATCACTGTTAATGATTTGCCCGTGGGTCGCTCTGTGGATGAGGCTTTGCGGCTGGTCCAGGCCTTCCAATACACAGATGAGCATGGGGAAGGTGAGTGGATACACACATTCATGTTCACGCATGAATAGGACCTTAGCTCCACTGTCAATCACTCGGACACTCACTGCCTGCCCCTGCACCTGTGTGGAATGGATGTTAGGGCCCTAAAGAAAATTCAGCTCAGGGCCTTGTCTGCAGGAAGTTTCCATCCTGGAAGTGGGTAAGGTCAGCTGAAATGCTCCAATACAAGAGCAGGCAGCTAGGTGGAAGCCTGTAATCCCAGGGGCTCAGTAGGCTGAGGCAGGAGGATTGAAAGTTCAAGGCCAGCTTCAGCAACTTAGCAAGGTCCTAAAAAATTTAGTTAGACCCTGTCTCTAAATAAAATATAAAAAGGGTTGGGGATGTGGTTCAGTGGTTAAATGCCCCTGGATTCAATCCCTGTTACAAAAAAAAAAAAAAAAAGAAGAAGAAGAAGAAGAAAGAAAGAAAAAAAGACCAGGCAGCTGGGAGGAGGTGATAGAGATCTATAAAAGTCATTTGAGAAGGCATGTTCCAAGTCAGGCTTGAATAATATTATTTGCATTAAAGATTAGAGTACCTTCCCCTCACCCCCTTGTGGTGTTAGGGATGGAACCTAGGCCCTTGCACATGCTAGGCAAAGATGAGCCACACCCCAGCCTGATCAGAGTATCTTGTTTTGTTTTTTGGTGCTGGGGATCGAGCCCAGGGCCTTGTGCATGCAAGGCAAGCACTCTACCAACTGAGCTATATCCCCAGACCCAGAGTATCTTCTTATGTGGAAGAGAAACCCAACTCCAGGTTCCCCAAGTCCATTAGGGCCAAGGGAGAAAGTGGATTAAAGGGGCCAAAAGAAAAAAAAAAAGTGAAGGCTAGAACAGGAAAATGTCAGCTAGAAGATACTGCAGCTGAGCTTGAGGGGCTTCTCTTAATATGCACATTCTTGGGTCTGGACCACTTGGTTCTAGCTTTGTCTTCTGCAATCCAGGATCTGGCATGCCCTCTGTTCGTCCCCTGAGCTTGATTATGGGGCTTTAGTCTCATGTGTGCATCCCTGTATCTTTCCACAGTTTGCCCCGCTGGCTGGAAGCCTGGCAGTGACACAATCAAGCCCAACGTGGATGACAGCAAGGAATATTTTTCCAAGCACAACTAGGCTGACAAACAGGCAGTGAGCCTGTGTCCTTGGATTCCATCTGTGCCCCTACCTGGGTGCTCTGTGCTGACCCAAGAAAGGCAGGACCTGCCCCTTCCAAACTCCATAGTAGGGGGAGGGCTGGTAAACTAGGCCAAGGCTTTCCACTTTCTCATCCCCTACATGGGATCTGGTTAATAGTGACCCCTTTCTATCCAACTGGGTACAGGTATATAGGTGACCAATAAAGTGTTAGGAACAGATATGACTGTGTTGGTGTGTTTTATCAGGGTGGGTACTTGCGCCCTGGAAAACCGACCCTGTGGTTACTAATTTTCTTTTTTTTTTTTATTTTTTATTTTTAATTTTTTATTGTGGGTTGTTCAAAACATTACAAATTTCTTGACATATCATATTCCACACTTTGATTCAAGTGGGTTATGAACTCCCACCTTCACCCCATACACAGATTGCAGAATCACATCAGTTACACATCCATTGATTTACATATTGCCATACTAGTGTCTGTTGTGCTCCGCTGCCTTTCCCATCCTCCACCCTCCCCCCTCCCCACCTCTCCCCTCCCCTCCCCTCCTCTCTCTCTACCCCCTCCACTGTATAACCCTGAGGGTCTCCTTCCATTACCATGCAATTTCCCTTCTCTCTCCCTTTCCCTCCCACCTCTCATCCCTGTTAAATGTTAATCTTCTTCTCCTGCTCTTCGTCCCTACTCTGATCTTAGTTACTCTCCTTATATCAAAGAAGACATTTGGCATTTGTTTTTTAGGGATTGGCTAGCTTCACTTAGCATAATCTGCTCTGTGTTTACTAATTTTCACCACAAGGTGGCGGCCTTACTTCATGCACTGCTGACTCCTTGCCTGAGAAGTTTCCAAAGGGCAGCGGAGGATGCTTGGTGCCCCTAGGAGCGGGGATAGGTTTCAGAACACCCTACATCCTGACAAGTGGCCATGCATTTCAGCATCTATACCATACCATCGGCCAGTCTGGGTTCAATGTCATTTAACAGTTGTGCTCTTCCCTGGGAAGGAAGACTACCAGCCCAGATGACTGTGCAAGTTAAAAGTATGTGAAGTTCTAAGCACCAGGCTCTACTTAAGGCCCAGTTAACAGTTACTAGAACTGGAAGGATCCCTGTTAAATCCAGTCTTATGGGGGAAGAAGGTGGGAACCCAGTCCTGAAAGCAGAACCAGCAGTGGGAGCCTGAGTTCCATTCCCAGTCCCAAGGAAGGGCTGTTGGTATACCCCTGCTGTGGGAGGGTGAGCATTACTTTAGGAGGCAGACTAATTAGAAGTAAGGCAGTGGGCTGGGGATGTGGCTCAAGCGGTAGCGCGCTCGCCTGGCATGCGTGTGGCCCGGGTTCGATCCTCAGCACCACATACAAACAAAGATGTTGTGTCCGCCGAAAACTAAAAAATAAATATTAAAAAAAATTCTTAAAAAAAAAAAAAAAAAAAGTAAGGCAGTGTTCCCAGGGGGTGCAGTTTTGATGATGCATGTATTTAAGCTAGTGACTTTGTCACTCTGAGCCCCCATTTCTTTCCAAAGAACAAGGCTAATATGCTCATTTAATCTATATACCCCTATTAATACTGCTACTCAGGCAGCATTAAGGGTCACTCATCTCATGTCCCTTGGAGTTTTTTCTACTTTTTTCTTGTGTGTGTGTGTGTGTGTGTGTGTGTGTGTGGTGTTGTTTTTTAGTGGTGATGGGACTGGAACCCTGGGCTTTTCTCATTCCTGTGCAAGTGCTCTACCACTGAGCCACACACCCCCTCCTGTATTTATTTATACATGGATTAACGAAAGTGTCTGTTCTGCCAGCCCCACCGCAATGACCTGGTTTCTTCTCTGCTCTTGAGGGTTCCAACTTCCAGGCCAGCCAGACCCTACCGGGGCACTCCAGCAGTTCCCGCCTCCTCCCTGGTCCCAGCTGTAGAACAGGGGGCATGGCATAAGGGTGGTGGTGGCGCCCAGAGGCCCAAGTAGCCGCCCTGGCAGGACCGGACCTGGCAGTCGCCTCGCTCTGGCACAGGGAGGGGAAACTGGCAGGCGGGCGCCGCCCTTCCTGGCGGGAGTTGTGGGGGGGACGGCGTTGGCAACCGCGCAGAGGCAGCAGCAATCCTTCGCCCGGGTCAGATCAGACAGGGGGCGTGGGCGCGGCGGGGCCCAGGCGCCAGCCCGTTGAGGGAGGCTCGGAGGTGGCTCCTAGAGTCCAGGAGAGAGCAGCCCGCCCACCGCGGGCGCTCTGGACCCAGGCCTGGGGTTTTCCGGGCCCAGGCAGCCGCCCGCCCGGGAAAATCCCGGCCCCCTTCCCGGCGCCGCGGCCCTGCCGGGCAGAGCGGGGGAGGGGATTCCCGGAATCTGCCCAGAGACCGCGGTAGCGTCACTGGGCAGAATCGGCCCATATATGGGCAGCGCTTCCGCTGCGTCAGCGGGGAAAGCCCCGGTGCGAGCGGCTGGGCGGGGCCACGCCTGCGCACCTCGCATCCCGCCCCGAGCGACTTGCCCGTGTGCTGTGCTTCTTGGCGGTCCCTCACCCGTACCTTCCAACTCCGGAGAAAGGGGACCTGGAGAGGGTTGGACGCCCAAGCTGGGACCTTAAAATGCCTGGACAAAAAAGGGGGATACACACAAAAGCGAGCCACAATCAGCAGTGGGGTGGGATAGCCCAGTACTCTCCTCCCTCCACCCGCCCGGCTTGGGAGAAATAAAGACAACAGAAATTAATAAAGAACCTTTTTTTTTTTTTTTACTTAAATAGATTCAATAAAAAGAACAAAACACACACACACACCTTAAAATAAATTCTTTAAAGATCAAGTGCGTGTTTCTTTTCCACAGTACGGTGCAGAGGGGGGAGTGCAGGGGGCGAAGGTCCCCTCCCTAGTGTCCCCGCGGGCTTGAGTACCGGGCGGCGGGGCCAGCTCCGCCGCAATCGCCCCCTCTCTCCCCTCCCTGTTAAATACACAAATATATTATATTCAATATGAATCGAGTCTGTTTCCAACAGAAAAAAAAATACAAAAAACAAAAAAAAAACAAAAAACGTGGAAGGGGTCCTGTAAACGATGAGGTGGAAGGACTGGGCGCAAAGCTGGCGGGCCGGAGTCCAGTGTGGTTTGCGGCATCCCCGGCCTCGGGGCGGGTGCCCACCGCCTGCCCCCTCTCTCCCAGTGGGAGGCGTGCACCCAGCCGTCCAGGCTGGGGGGTGTCCGTACGGGGGTGGGTGATGCGCTCAGAAGGCGTGTCCCTTGACCCCGAGCAGCAGCTGGCAGCCGTTGCTGACGTGGGTCATGACCTTCTGTTTGAGCTGCGCTACTTGCTCCCGGAGAAGGCCGGCTGTACTCGACAGGCCCGCATTCTCGGCCTTGAGTGTCTTCACCTTGTCCTCTAGGCGCGCGATGCGCTCCAGCTTCCGCTTCCGGCACTTGGTGGCCGCCAGCCGGTTCCGCAGCCGCTTGCGCTCCACTTTGATGCGCTCCTGGTCTTCCATGTTGATGGGGGACACTGGCGGTGTGGCGTCGCGGCTGCGCGCCTCCGGCACGGTCTGCGGTTCCTCCTTGAAGGTGGAGGCGCTGCGACCCAAGCCCAGCTGCGCGGGGTGGCCACCAGCAAAGGGCGGTGCGTGTGGGAGGTAGCTGATGGTGGCCGTCGGGTATGAGCTCCCGGTTCCGACTGTGGCCCCGGCGCCTCCGGAGGATGCAGAGGCTGGGGAGTAGCTGCTGAGGTTGGTGTAGACAGGAGGTGGCTCCTGGCCAGCATAGACGCCCCCGGGCCCGGCCGGGGGGCCACCGCTGGCGCCCAGAGACACGTTGGGAGGTGTCACGTGGTTCATCTTGTGCAGGTCGTCCAGGGCTTTGACAAAGCCGTCGGCGAAACCCTCTTGCTCTTCGGTGACGCCGCCCCCTGTGCCCCCTGCACCTCCTCCGCTGCCACCCCCGCGGGGGTAAAAGTATTGTCCCGGGGGTGTGGGCGTCGTCGTGATCACGCCGTTGCTGTTGGGGACGATCAGGCGCTCCAGCTCTGAGGAGGCGAGCTTCAGAGATGCGCCGGTGTCCGAGCCCTGGCCGGAAAAGTAGCTGCCCGCACCACTGCCCTCAGGGCCGGGGCCCCGTGCCCCGGGCGCTTTGAGGCCCCTGTAGGGGTCCGCCAGATTGAGCGCTAGGCTCGGTTTCAGGAGTTTGTAGTCGTGTAGAGAGAGGCCGCCCGGGGCCCGGCCGTATCCCGCCGCTGCGTAAGAGTCGTCGTGGTAGAAAGGCTGTTCCATTTTAGTGCACATCCGGGCGGCCCAGGCGGTCTGGGGAGGGTCCCTGGGGGGCCGCCCCGGGCCTCGCTCTGGCGGGTGCCGAGCTGTCCGCGGCAGTGGCCGGACTGGATGTCTGGTCGCGCGTCGTGAGGGGCTGGCACCGACCAGGAGCAGCCAGCTGGCAGCCTTGAGCGAAAGCTCTGTCCTGCTTCCCGAGCCCCTCTCACCCTCTCTGGCGCGCTGGATTTCTCGGCTTCGCTTCCCCCAGCTCCCCGCTCCCTGCTGGCTCCGAGGCTGCCTGGCTGCGCTCAAGGTCCCAGCCGCTGAGTCGGAGCCACAAGCCTTTATACCGCGCTTGTCAGCTGCGGAAGTGCGTTCCCATTGGCCGACGCCAGAGCCGGGCCCCCGCGCCCCCCTCTGGAGCGTGGGGAAGGGGAGGAGGCGGCTCGCGTCACTGTCAGGAAGCGCGTGTCCTTGTAAACAGCGGCCACGGGCCGGGTAGCTTGGCGGGGTTGCAGGGGGGAGGGGCTCGAGGGACCACGGGGTACGCGTGGAAGGAGGCTTTGAAAATCCTAGGCACAAGCGGGAGGGACTTGCGAGGAGGTTGATGATTCCCTTGGAGTTTACCAGGGCCGATTTAAGGACCTGGTACATAGGGTTGGGGAGGGGGTCCCAAGCTGGACCGCGAAGGGTCTGAGGGACTCCGAGTAGCTGAGAGGTTTTAGGATTGCCAATACACTTCCCCAGAAAGTAGGGAAGGGAGGTTAAGCCCGATAAAGTCAGGAGGGGTGAGGAGACTCCTGATCCAGAAATTAACTGGGGGTCCCAGGCAAAAAGGGGTTGAGGGACTGGAATATTCACTGGAGGGAAGAGGGGAGAGATCATAGGGGGCAGAGCTGCAGGATCCATTATGCAAGAAATGAGTAGGGTTTCTTTCTTTGCTTCTTTTTTTCTGTGTGTGTGTGTCAGTGTGTGTGTGTGTGTGTGTGTGTGTGTGTGTATCCCTCAGGGATTAAACCCGGGGGCACTTAACTCCTGAGCCATATTCCCAGCCCTTTTTATTTTTCACTTTGAGACAGGGTCTCAGTAAGTTGCTCAGAGCCTCTAAATTGCTGAGGCTGGCCTCTAACTTGAGATCCTCCTGCCTCAGCCTCTCCACCACTGTTCCCGGCATATGAATAGGGGTTCCTGAGTCCATGGAAGAGTCTGAGGATTCCCGCATAAGTGGAAAGGAGAAGGAATTGGGGGAATCTAGGTAGCAGACAGTGAGCAAGAATCCTAGGGTACAATGAGATGTAAAAATATGTGGGATAGAAGAGGGGGACATGTTTGTCAAAGGTGTGATCTTCTGCAAAGCCCTAATGAAATACAGTTAGAAGGCTCTAGGCACATCTTAGGAGCTAAGTGGACAATGACATGCCACAAGAGGGGGCTTTGAGGATCCTGGAGAAGGATCTTGCATCTTGCATGACTGGAGTTCTCCCTTGTGGGTGACTGTTTGGCACCTGTATACTCTGTCCCCCATCCCAAAAGCCCTCCCCTAGTGACGCGGGACTTGCCCGACACCCTGTCAGCTCCTGGAGCCTAGACCCAGCCGGACGGCCGGGGTGCGGTCGCCCAACCCGACTCCCTTCCTTAGAAACAGGCTGGGGAAAGAGCGCCGAGGCAGGAAGTGTGGCAACAGCCCCGGGGGAAGGAGCCCGGCCCAGTCTCCGTCACTGGGATCCTACGGGACCTTGTGCCCCGCCCTGGGTCCGGCTGCATTCTGCTCTTGGCAAGAGGAACCTGGGCATGCGACCCCCGTGGAGGCCTGGGTGAGCAGAAGTAGCCCAGCCACAGAGGCCTCGCCATCCTTTCCCCCCCTTCAGTATAATGGTTCCGCCCGCGGCTCCTGCAGACCACCGCTAAGGCAGGCAGCGTGGGGACTGTTCCATTGGCCCTCTGGAGGGGGTTGCAGCCGGCCTGGTCGCCAAGGCAACAGGCCAGAGTCGGCGGGCGGGACTGAGGGCGGGGCGACCCCCGGAGTTTCTCCCCGACACCCAAATTAGGGAATAGGAAGGGGTGTGACCAGCGCTGTCCTGGGGCCCCAAGCCAGGAGCCAGGAGCCCTGGTAGCTGCCAGGTCCCAGGGCGCGCCCGGCCCCCGGACGGCTAGTCTCGACCAGCCCCGGCCGCCGCCCCCGAGGAGGCCCCCACGGCGGCCCGGCCCGGCCCCGCCCAGCCGTTCTGGGATTGCGTGCTGCCAGGCCCGGCCCGGCCCGACCCAGCCTGGCAGGTCTCCGCCTGCCCCAGGGCCTGGGTCGGACTTCGCCCCCGGCCCGACAGGGCGCGGAGGGGGGCGGGCTGATGCCTCCAGGCGTCCCAGGCGACTGGGCTGGCTGGCACCGTGGCTGTGCGGCTGTCTCCTCCCTCGAGCAGGGTGCCCTTCCCTTTGCCAGGAGGTCCGGGCCCCTTTCTTCTCATACCCCTAGGGGTTGGATACCCCTCTCTCCTTCAGGTGGGCCAGGACCCACTTTAGTCTGGAGGTCTCTTCTACCATCCAGAATACCTAGAGGAAGGCTCTCTCCTTCGCCAGGCTGTCTCCCGCATCTGAGGGCTCCCTTCCCACCAGTCCAAGTACACCAAAATCCAAGGGGAGAAGATGAGAGAACCCACAGCCTCTTCCCCGGGAGGGCAGAGTGGAGGTTTAGATAGGCTTCTAGTTAGAGTTAAGGTGGGACTTCCAAGCAGTAACCCACAAGAGCAAGAGGTGAGAGACCAAATCTCTCCCTCTTTCTCAACCTCCTGGGCCTCTGTTTTGTGGGAGGATGGAAGCTTTTTTAGGGTAGAGAGAGGCTGAGAACAAGGGCTAAATTGCCTTTATGGAGCAGGCTCAGAGCTCACCAAGCATGGTGGAGAGAAGGAAAATGAAAGATGAAAGAAAAACCGAGCTATGAGAGGACGGGGGAAGTCCAGTGGAGCAGTGGCACTTGGGAGGAAGATCCCAGAAGAGGCTGGGGAGGGTCCCTGTGACCCCTAAGTGCCCCCTCCCATCTTCCCCTCGCTTGAGTGGCTCCCCTCCCCCGCCCCAGGCTCAAGGGAGATTCCAGAGGCCGCTGAGTCTGGCAGGCAGGCTGCCAGGCCTGTGTCTCCTGCCCATGCTAATAACTGCAGCTGACATCTGGCCTGGCCCGCAGGGAAGTGCGGGCAGCGTTGGGGGGCTGGGCAGGGCAGGCTGGAGGGCAGCACCTTGGGAAGACAATATGCAGGTTCCACTGTCTAGGAGTCCACAGTGAGTCATTAGTGGCCAGAGCTGAGGCTGGCCATGCCAGAGGGGAGCTCTGGAGAGAGGCCAGGCAGTCCCAAAGAGGACTGAGAGGAGGACAAGGACCTAAAAGCAAGAATGGGTGTACAGGGCAGAGGGCCAGGACAGGGAGAGATGCCCAGAGAGACACATGGAGGCTGAGGTAGTGTCATGCAGACAGACAGACTCAGAGACACTTAAGACAGGCAGACAGACTAAGAAATAGTAATTATTATTTTAATAGGTAACACTTATATGGCTCTGACCATGGCCCAGACACTGTTCTAAGTGGCTTTCATAAAGTAAGTCACTGACTGCTTCCAACAGCCCAGCAAAATGTTTGCTCTTTGTATCCCCATTTAACAGATGAGAAACGGAGGTGCAGGAGATTGAGGAACTCATCTGACGTTCCATAGCTAGAAGTGCTTTCTGCCTCTGGAGCATTAGCAATTATATTGTGGATGATCACAACCAGACAGGCGTCTGTGCAGTGCCAAGCGCGTGCCAAATTCTGCGGGTCCTTTTGCACAGGGTCTTCTTTACATGGGGGAGAAATGGAGCTGGCTACAGGATGAGGGGACGTGGTGTTTGCGGGCAAGCCACCATGTTGAAGTGGGGTCGCGCCATGCACTCTATATGGGTGTTTGAGCAGGGGGTGGGGAAAGGGCCAGCAAGGGAGGGCGGGGGCCCAGCCAAGCTGGTACAGCCGGTTCCAGGCCCCTGCCAGTCTCACCCTTGTGGCCTGGGCACCACCCCCTCACGCCGCCCCGCTGGCGCCAGGCCTGCCTGGTGAGGAGGGTGTGAGGATAGCCCCCTCCCCCGCCTGGCCTGGGTGCTGAGATTGGCAGCTGGGTACTGCCCAGGCTCTAGGCTTCAGACCAGCACCTGGCTGAGCAGTCCCTGCCCAGGCTTCCCCCATATCCCTGGGGCCTGGGGGACCGGGTAAGGAGGAAGTTCACCCACCCCCACCCACGGGTCTCTCTGGGGCTTTTGGTCTTGGCACAGAGGGACTTCTCCTTCTTATAAATAGTTTGATGACCCTCCTCCTCCCTGGCTCCACTGACCAGCCCCTGGCAGGGCCCTCACCAGGAAACTGGGCTGGGGGCTGCCCATGAGTCAGCCAGTGGGCAGGCCAGGACGAGAACCCACAAGTCACAGCACCCAGCCTCCCGCGTCCCTGCCCCTGGGTGTGGACAGGCGCCTGGGCC
Source organism: Marmota monax (assembly GCF_021218885.2). Classification (NCBI taxonomy): domain Eukaryota; kingdom Metazoa; phylum Chordata; class Mammalia; order Rodentia; family Sciuridae; genus Marmota; species Marmota monax. The sequence goes on from NW_026695228.1 coordinate 25,572,636, forward strand.
AGAAGAAGCTGAGAATCGATCCCAGAGGCCCTTCCCCAGGAACCCCTAGCCTGCCAGCCACTCCTCCCCAACCCCTGTGGTTTTGGGGGTCCCTCACCCCCTCTCCCAGAGAGGAAGCTGCTGGGTTTCTTGGAAGCCGGCTCTTTCTTCACACTGACTCAGCTGGGCATAGGGGGAGTTTCCCACAGTGCTGTTGGTGAAGCTTGGGGGGCCTGAGCATCACTGGGATCCCAGGTGTCCCCTTTAATGGGAGATGTAATGAGAAGACACCCACACACCGCAGGGTCTGAGGCTGTGCGCTGGGCCTCCAGGGGAAGTGGAGAGCAGCAGGGAGGGAGGGAAGTGGGGGTGATATTTGGGGAGAGGAAGTGCCAGGATCTCTGGGGGCAGAGCCTAGCACCCCATAGAACCTCAGCAAAGTGGGGGGGGTGAGTGTCTGAGTGGCTTGGGAGTACGCCTGTGGCTGGCCTGTCGGGGCGTGCGGGAATGTGTGAGGCCTGTTTCATGGGCTTGTGTCTGTGGGTTGGCCCAGCCCTGCATGGGGTGTGGGGCCTGTCTGTGTGGGGCTCTGGGCTGCCTGGCGTGGAAGGCAGGTGGGGGGGGAATGTGTGCGCACACCTGCACCGTGGAATGGGCTGCTCATGGCTGGCCTGTGTGCACAGCTATATAGGCTGTTTGGGAGTTCATAACCCATCATGCCTGTTGTGCTTGTGTGTGTGTGGTCTGTGGCTGATCTGTGTGTGTGTGAGAGAGAGAGGGACCCAGAGAAAAAAGAGGTCTGTGGCTGCTTTGTGTGTTCTGTGGTTGGTCGTGTATATGTGTGTGTGTGTGTGTGTGTGTGTGAGAGAGAGAGAGAGAGAGAGAGAGAGAGAAGTTTATGCTTGGCTGATGTGCGTGTATGTAGATTGTAACTAGTTTGTGTATGTGTATGGTTTGTGGCTGGTGTGTGTGTGTGTGTGTGTGTGCACGCGCTAGCCCACAGGGTGTCTCTGAGCCTGTGTGTTTATGACTACCCAACTGTGGCCATCCATGCCTCTCTGTGCTGGGTAAGACCGTCTGGCCAGACCATGTCTACGAATGTGTCAATCTTTCTGCCCACATCTACCCACTCTGCCAGTGGGTTCAAAGTGTTCCTGGCAAGGTTCATGTCTGTAAGGCCTCATCTCCCCTCAAGTGTGTGTGCCATAGCTGTGGTGATGGGTGCCTAAGGCACTTGGCCATGGTATGTAGGTGACTGCTCTATCCACCTATCCAGGGGTGTGTGTTTGTCTCTCTAGCCTCTGGGTATCTGCTCTAGTTGGGGCATTGAGTGTGTGTGTGTGTGTGTGTGTGTGTGTCTGTCTGTCCTCTGGTGTCAGGACCTGACAGTGCACATGGATATCTACACATCTCTTGTGTGGCTCTCGGGGTGCCTGTAATGAGTGATGGTACCTTCTCTCTGAGCCTATAAACACTCGCGTGTTTTCCGCGTGTGTCTAATGCACAGTTAACTGTGCATTTGTCTCGCCCATGGGCAGAGCTGGTTTATCCATGCCATGCATACCCTGCCTATATGTTTTTGACCTGTTGATGCCTTTGCCTGTTTGACAGTGTGTATAGATTTTTTTTTTAAGTGTTAGGAATGGAACTGAGGACATTGCTCATGCTAAACGCACACTCTACCACTGAGCTACATCCCTACAACCTGAGCCCCTCTGTCTTGCTTTTGAGTCAGCTGTCAGTGTGTCTGTCAGCCATTTCTGGTTCTCTTGCCCAGATCTACATCTGACCCTGTGTGTCCCTGGCTGGCAGTCTCTCAGTGGGATTTGTGCATCTGGCTCTCTGGGGTAAATGTGTGTGTACATTCCTGCAGCGCCACCCCCCCTGCCCCTCGCCCCCAGTCTGGCCACCCTGGGCCATGTTTACTCTGCCCCCAGCTGATGTCTGCCCTGCCCTGGGAGGGGCTGACCCTCCTGTCTGTCCAGCCAGCAGTCCACAGGATGTTCCCGAGACGCTGTCTCCATCCGACATCCCCTCCCTCTGGCCACCCGCGGGTCAGGACCCAGGCGTCCAGGGCAGCGGGGGTGGGGCTGCCGCGTGTGTGGGGGGGGTCCCTGTCAGGGCACGGGAATGAGGGTGGGGGGCAGGGCAGCGACGGGCCCAACAGGTTCCGCCTCATTCCTGCTCCGCCTCTCACTTCCTGGGTGCCCGCCTGGGGCAGGGGGTGGACAGAATGAACCCCGTGGCCTCAGAGCGCCTGGGTGGGGCATGGAGCACTGGCTTCTGCGGGCACCCGGACATTCAGGGTTGAGGCAGGAGGAGCCCCTTCACTATCCCTGTGCCCAGTTCTGGATGCAAAGCGTCCCATCTATTATTCATCTAATCCTCACAACAACTCAATGAGCCAGTCATAATCACCTCCCAGTTCAGATGGGGAAACTAAGGTTCAGACAGCATGAGGGCCGAAACACGGCTGGAGCCCCCTCTGAATGCTGCTACCCGAGACCCCCAGCCAGCTCACCAACCGCCATCCCCCTTCTCTCTAAAAATGGTACATGCAGGGTGGAGTACAAACCCTGCCCCGTGAGGCCAGCTCCAGGGGGCACCCCTTGCTCTGAGTCAAAATGGGCCCCTGGATGAAATGAATAAGAAAACGGCTTTAACCGTTTCATCGCCACGACAGGCTCTGCCAAAACTTCCTGTGGGCTGTGTGTGCGCCGGTGCGCGTGTGTGGTGGGGGTGCTGGAGCTGGGTTCCCGGAGGCCTGGGGTGGGGTTGGGAAAGCGCCCTAGTGACCTTGGTAAGGGCCAGCTAAAGGGACTCAGCAGCCGCCTCGCCTCGCGGCTTCTCTCTGGAAGGGGAGCCCCTCCCCCGGAGCTCAAGGTCCCCAGAACTCAGTTCTCAGTGCCGGCTGCCTGGAGGGGGTCCCAAAGTCCCCAGCCCCCTCCCAGGGGCCTGAGTCACACGCGGGGAAAGCCGCGAGGGGTGAGTCACAGGGGCTAAGAAGAGGGAGCGAGGTCGGTTGCGGCCAAGGGACCCCCGGGCTGGCTTGAGTCACGCACACCCAGGCCTCGCTGACCCCCACCCCCTTCTCCGGAGACCGGGAACGGGAAGCTCATTGTCACTGGACTCGGGAGCTGGAGGAAGACAGGAAGTGAGGAGGAAGCACGCGCCAGGCTGCGCGGGAAGCTCTGGTTTCCATGACAACTGGGGGGGTCTCAACTCCACTGAGGGGTTCTCCCCCAGCAGGGACTGCCCCCCACCATGAGCTGGGGAAGCCCCGGTGCGCTGGGTCGAGGGGCCGCAGGTTTCAGGTCGGGCAGGAAGGGGTTAACGGCAGCCCCCTCCGGGTTTCACCCGCGCCCCAAAGTCTCCAGTCTCCGCAGGGCGGTGCTGCGCCCCGCGCGCCCCCGCGCCCAGCCCCCGCCTCCGCCCCCGCGCGCGCTCGCACGCACGCACGCACGCAGCAGGGCCAGCCTTCGTCCCCGCTCTTGCACGCACGACCGCGTCGGGCTCCACGCACGCAGCGACCCCTGTCGTGTTTCACGTCACGCACGACGCACGCGCCCCCGCAGCGCGGGGAGGGGCCCTCACAGCCCAGAGCCTTGGGACGCGACGCCCCTGCGCCTATCATCGCCTCCACTGGGGATACTGTCTGGTGTGATTTTGACACCCCACTTCTCCTGCTCCCCCCCGCCACACACACAAGGTCACAAACAACTCTGACCCGCAGTGTCACACAGACACAGGATACACCTGCCACACGCTGGCCAAATCCCTCCTAAGTTACGCCAGCCTTGCGGCAAACAGGGACAGGGTCACAACACAGTCACAGACCCACACGGAGAGGAGAGGCAGAGTCACACAGGCACATGGGTCACAAATGGCTTGTGATAGGGACACAGGTATTTACATTTGCAGACACTGATAATGCTGCACCATTGAAGCAAAGTAGAACACGGATACTGTCTTGGACATCCGGGGCTTAGATTGTCATACAACTACCCTTCTTGTATGAAGACTGTGGCAGCAGAGACACATGGTAGAGACAAACATAGGACCGTCATGCCATTGTCACAAGATGCACAAAGTAGGTTACAGTGGCAGAGATAAAGCCACAAGGCCACACACATACTCAGATTGTCCAAGTGGTGTGGACAAACCAGGACACATGACCAGGTTACACTATCACAGAAGACACATGATTAAGACAAACACAAAGTAGGACATGGTCACAGGCACACAACCTAAGGCCATATTGAGGCACTGATTGTTACACACTTCTCACACAAAGAATGACAAGGAACTGGCTGTGGTGACACTCCTGTAATCCCTGCTACTCAGGAGGCTGAGGCAGGAGGATTAAAATTCAAAGCCAGCCTGGACAATTTACATTTATTTTATTTATTTATTTTTACGTGGTGCTGAGAATCGAACCCAGTGCCTCACATGTGCTCTCTTCCACTGAACCACAACCCCAGCCCCCAGCTTGGACAATTTAGCAAGACCCTGTTTCAAAAAAACAAAGCTATTAGGGACATAGCTCAGCTTAGTGGTAAAGTGCCCCTGAGTTTAAAAAAAAAAAAAGGATTGGGGATGAAGCTCAGAAGCAGAATCCTCCTGAATTCAATCCCCAGTACCAAGAAAGAAAGAAAGAAAGAAAGAAAGAATGGATGGATGGATGGATGGATACTGAAAAATGACACCCTAGAGAAGCAAGTAGTAAGTACGAATACATAACAGATGAAGACAGAATAAGACAGCCACCCAGACACAGGCCATACACAGAAACACTTGGTGCATCACCCCAAACCTGGATGTTATACACAGACAAAGATGTTAGTCACTCCCCCAGTCCCTGACAGCCTCCCCCACCATCAGATCACACATAGATACCCAGCTGCCCAAACTCCAGGGCCTCAAAACATAAGTGGACGCAGATGCTGATACACACTCAATCACAGATCCACCACCTCACATCTACCAAAACAACGCATGTCCCATGGATTCAGCACCGAGATGGGGGAGGGGCGGGATAGGAGTTGCTGGCAGGATGTCAGTATCTGGGGTGTAGGGGGCCTGCCAGAGTCCCTCAGGGTAATGGCGCATGGGGTCCATCCAGTGGCTCTGGTCAGTCACTGGGGAGGAGTCGTGGGGTCCTGTCCTCCAGTTGTGGAACTCAGGGTCCTCAAACCAGCCTGATGACTGGGTCCCTGCCCAGATGTGCAGGCTGGAGGGGGCGGGCCAGGGTCCAGCTGTGGCCGCAGGGAGGGGCTGAGTCACTGGCTTCCCAGCAGTACAACCCAGGCTGGGCCCAGCTGTTCCTGGAAACAGGCAGGAGAGGGTGGGGTCCCCAATCCAGCTGGGGGCTGCTGACCCAGACCTCCATACTGGGGCTCAGTCCCTCCAAATAAAGGCCTCCAGACCACTCCTCCAAACTTTGGAGCTTCCCTATACCTAAAACAGGTTTGCATCCTTCCTCCTAGTATGGGGTACCTGTCTGAAATGAAGGGTTTGTGCCTTTTGTAGAAGATACCCAGATCCCTTCCCAGCACGGGGCCCCCTTTGTTGCAAAACAAGGATTGCTGGTTTTCCCACTAACATGTGCACTCCCTTCTTTCCCCCCAAATGTGGGACTCCCTGCTGACCCAAATAGAAGGTTGTGACTCCTTCCCCAAATGGACAGCAGGGACCTTTCCTTTAATCTTGGCTCCCTAGACATTTGGGATGCCCATAACATCCAAACTAACATTAGAATAATTTAAGCCAATTCCCCTAAATATTTGGATTCCCATATTTTCCCTAAACATCAAAATCCCGTGACCCACCCCCCACCCCAAATGTTTAGAGGTCTGGCGGGTCCAGCCCTCCATTCTTTTAACAGCCCTGATTCCTGACTCACCTCCCATTGCTACCTGGGGGCAGGGTGATTTGTTTCCCCCTTTGGGCAGCACCCTTTCCTCTGTTAGGTGCAGGACGGGGAACCAGCAGCAGCTATTCTCACGCCCGCCCGCCTAAGGCAGTCTTATGGAAGCGCCAGCCCTAGACCCCTTCCCCTCTACCCTCCTCCACCTGGCTCCCAGAGGCTGGAGTCGGGAAAACAAGGAGGGGGTTGTGGGGGTGTGGAGCAGCCTCCAAGACTCTGGCGTGCGTGCGGCTGCGCATCTGAGTGGGCTGCAACCGGGTGTTTAGGGCTATAGGGACTACGTTCATGTGATGCGCGGGGGGCTGTAGTCACCCTGCCCACCCGCTCTAGGACAAGGTCACTGGTTCCAGACTCTCTGCGTGGATGGGAACAGCGCCCCTCCCCTTCGATCTGGACCCGCCCCCAATGCAGAGCCCGCCCCTCCCTCTGGGTACAGCTAATAACCTCTAATTACTGCACATTACCCCACCCGCCTGCAAGGGAGTGGCCCCCGGGGTCAAAGGGCGCCGGCTGGTGTTTTACCCTCTTCCTTCAAGGCTGGGTCCACCTAGAGCCACTATTTCCTCGTCTGCAAAACCGGGAATTAAAACAACACTTGACACGTAGGGTAGTGGATTTAAATCAGCGCAGATACTATATACAGTAAGCACTCCATAAGTGGCGATTTGCGAGTTTATTGTTAACTATAATTGTTATGCTTCTGAGCTCTCTCGGTCGCCCCAGCTGGGTCTCCGAGTGGGCGCACCCCCGCCCCAGTAGGCAGCGTTCTTGTGATCTGCGCGCCCCCTGATGGGCGGAAGGGGACAGGCAACTTCAGCCTGGTCCTAGGATCTGAAGCAGGGGGTTATCTAAGGGCTTGTAAGACTCAAGGGAATCTCAGTATAGGATTGATTCAGGCTGGGTAAATGTGACTGTGCACTACCCAGGACCTGTGTCTGACAGACCCTTCCTACTCTCGACTTATAGGACCACTCCCTTATCTCCCTGTCCACCCTTGGGGCAGGGCTTCTGAGTGACGTCCACTAGGAAGACCCCGACTCCAAGTTCATTGGATGTATTATGACTCGCGCCTGCCCACACAGATAAAGCCTCTGATCATAAGATGGTTGGAAGAATTTCTTTCAGCTGGGCACAGTGGCGCATGCCTGTAATCCCAGTGGCTCAGGAGGCTGAGCCAGGAGGATGGCAAATTCAAAGCCAGCCTCAGCAATTTAGCAAAGCCTTAAGCAATTTAGGAAGACCTTGTCTCAAAATAAGGGCTGGCTATATGGGGTAAAAATGGAAAAAAAAAAAAAAGAAAGAAAGGGCTGGGGATGGCTAAGCACCGCTGGGTTCAATGCCTGGTGCCAAAAAAAAAAATTCTGTCAGCTGCAAGAAAAGAAGGAAATACATTTGTATAACAGGATGGGGCAGCTCCATCTCAGAAGGGTGGAGAGGCCCTTTACAATCCCAAAAGTGGGGGAGTAGGGGAGGTGGCTATCCACTCAATGCTCACTCCTGGGCCACACTGACCTCTAGCGGTAGAAGAGGCATCAGAAAGCTGCCCGGATCCAATATGGCGGAGACGGAGGCAAGAGCTGGCGTCTGGAAGAGATCATGTGCTCGGGGCGGGGCCTGTTCCAAGGGGGCGGGGCGGGGCGGCGCTCTAGGCAGAGCGGGAGGTCAGGGCTGCGGGCGCTCGCTGGTGGCGGACCCGGAGGCAGCTGTGGCGCCGGGGCTCGGTGGCCAGGGTGGATTTCGATCCGGAGCCATGAGCGTGGACAAGGCCAAGCTATGCGGGTCTCTGCTCACCTGGGTAGGTCGAGGGGCGGGGCTGGGGACAGGTGTGCGCCCGCTCCCCTAGCCCGGGATCCCTGGCCCTGCCTCGGTCCGCCCCTCGGTCCTGGGGCTGGAAGGAGGAAGGGGTCGCCGGCCTAGCAGGCCGTTGGACTCTAGTCTGAGCACCCGTCCCTGTCACGTGGCAGGCCTGCGTGGAAAGAACAGGTGAGGCCCCGCCCCTCTGTGCCTGGTTCACGTGGGGTGAGGGGGTACAGGTGGGCTGGCCTGATCACGTGGTGCCTGTGAGAACCAGGTGACTCGTAGTACCGCCCTGACCTGGTCGCTTGGACTTTGTTAGGCAGAGGTAAAGTGAGGCCACGCCCCCTTCGGTCTCAGGTGTGCAGAAGCCACTCCCCTGCAGAGCTAGCTTGGTGTAGCAACAGGCCAGTGCCTGCTCAATCTTGTGAGATGTCTCTTGGCCAGAAACAGTCTGCTAAAGAGGAGTGGCTCGGTGGTCTCAGGCCTTGAATCCCCGCGTTGCCCTTTCATTTCCGCCTCAGTTGCAGACGTTCCAAGTTCCACCCCCCTGTGCCAGCCCTGAGGACCTGAGCAGCGGCCTTGCTGTAGCCCACGTGCTGAACCAGATGTGAGTGGGGCTGAGGGGGAGGATCCCAAAAGGGTTCCCCAGCCAGCTCATTCCACCTTCTCCCCTCCCCTCCCCCCAGAGACCCCTCCTGGTTCAACGAAACATGGCTCCAGGACATCTCAGAGGACCCAGGTCCCAACTGGAGGCTGAAGGTGACAGGTGGACTCATGACTAGGGGACAGAATGGTGAAGAGATGGTCAGGGAAATTCTAGTCAAACACACATCCTGGGTGGTGGACGGAAAGCCCTGTCCAGAAAGAGGGACAGATGTCTGGTGATCAGCCAACTGTTTGCTCTTGAGTACCCATGTGTTGGGCATTCAGCAAAGAATAACAGATGAAAGCACAGCCCTGAGTCTAGTGATGTGGACAGACAACACATACACCAACATAAAAATTTACTTCCAAGAGCATTAGATTCATGAAGACAATAAAAGTAGAGCTCTGGAGGCACTCAGGAGCTTTGCACTACTGTTACCTGTGCCTGCAACCCCAGGCTGAGGCACAAGGATGGCACATTCAAGGCCAGCCTCATCAGCTTTGCAAAACTCTGAAGATGTGGGGATGGAGCTCAGTGGTAGAGTGCCCCTGGCTGCTTCCCGTACAAAAACAAAAACTTCCCCTGGATGCATCACCTAGCATGAGAAAGGCTTCCATTCCCAAACGGAAGATGAGAGGTGACTGGTGCAGTCATCCAGGTGAGAGATGACAGTGAAAGGTGGTGAGAAGTGATTGGATTTTGGAAACACATGAACAAAGATGGGCAGGTGGACACAATGGGCAGATAACCAGACGGTCACCTCTAAGGAAGAGGATATTTGTAAATGGGCCCAAACAGGATGAGATGAGCAGGGAATGAGTAGTGAAGTGGAGAAAAGAAAATGGGGACAGATTCAGGGTGGGGGGGGGCTGTTGAGCCCCTGAACATAGCTTCTTGGCCCTCCCCAGGTCAGCAATCTGCAGAAGATCTTACAGAGCCTGGTGGAATACTCCCAGGATGTGAGTAACTATAAAGGGATTTAGGAGGTTTGGAGAAGGGGGAGGGTCTGTGAGTCCCCGATACTCCTCCTTCCCTCTTGCACTCAGGTTCTGGGACACCCTGTGTCAGAACAGCACCTCCCAGATGTGAGCCTCATTGGCGAGTTCTCTGACCCCACGGAGCTCGGGAAATTGCTTCAGTTGGTGCTGGGCTGTGCTATCAGCTGCGAGAAAAAGCAGGGTATGGGGAGGGTTAGAGGGGGAGCTAGGGGATCCCTGGGGGTATGGCTCTGAGGAAATGCTCTTTCCTCCTCACCTCACCCCTGGGTCTCAGTCACCCCTACTTTGATTCCCAGAGCACATCCAGAGAATCATGACGCTGGAGGAATCGGTTCAACACATAGTGATGGAGGCCATCCAGGAGGTGGGTGGGGTGGCCCATGTGATGACTGAGGAGTGTCAGGGGAGGGAGCGTTTCCAGGGCAGAGGCAACTGGACACAGGCACTGCCCTGGTAAGGCTCTGCCTGGAAGTCAGCTGGCCAGACATCTCTGTCTTATGTTTCTGCCAGCACCTACCAGCTCTAAATCACAATCTCGCAGGCTCAGTAGAGCTCGCTTCCCTCAGTGCCAGAGGCAGGAGGGCAGTCTCTGGCTGGAGTGACTGGGCAGAACTGGTCGTGGGGACAGGAGAATGGAGATGGTCTAAGGCCGTCTTCAGAGAGCTTCGCTCCTCACAGTGCTTTCCCCCATCTCCAGCTTATGACCAAAGACACCCAAGAGTCCCTGTCACAGGAGACATATGGCAACTTTGATACACAGGTGAGGGTGGGAAACCTTGATAAAGATCCAAACCCCTTTACTGGTTCTCAGGGCTGCCTAAGGTGGAGGGGCTTGTCCCTAAGTGTATAAACCACCCCCATGCATTGGGAGTTTAGGCTTTTCCTTTGGCAGGTCCCCAGGGCTCCAAAATCAACTTTCTCCTAGTCCCCTGGTCCACTAGAACTCTTATATCTCATAACTAAAACACTCAGGGTCATCCCAGGTGAACTGGGCTGCATGAAATAACCACACAGAGACAGAGAAATACCTTTTTCTTTGGGTCCTTTGACGGCTCGGCTCCTCCAACCTTAGGGGTCCACAGAAGGAGAGCAGGAGCGCGTGCTGAACCCTTTTATTGGGGAGGAGCCATTCAAATGAGGCAAGAGGTCAGGTTTCAGGGGGTTGAGTCTAGCTTTGTGATGTCTGCTGTCAGCAGGTTGACTATGACATCTAGAAAGGCCACACCCATCTCATGAGCTGTGTGGGATCATGGCAGAGCAAGGGAGAAAACCCGCCCAAACAGAGGGGCAGCGTCCGTTCAGTCCACCCTGTGTGCTCAATGCCCACAGTTCACACATGCAGCCCATGGCTGGCTGGCCACAGCTCCACATTCTCATCACTCAAGGCTAAGGGGCACTCAGTTCCTATGTGGCAGCTCCCAACACCTTGGCCCCCTTCTCTCTGCCTCTACCAGTCCCAGCCTTATCCCCCTTCTCCTGGGACCCCAAGTTCTTCACCCCCAATCTTTGCTGATATCAGTCCCGCAGGTACTATTTCCTGAGTGAGGACGCCGAGGAGGGGGATGAGCTCCGGCAGCACTGTCTGGACCTGGAGCGACAGGTGGGCTGAGCTGGGGGGGCCCAGGGGGCAGGGTCGCCTCTGTGGCCCCTAAGCTCCAGCTTACCCTGGCTTGCTTGCAGTTGGTGCTCCTGTCAGAGGTGAAGCAGAGCTTGGTGCAGGAGAATGCCACCCTGCGGGAGCGGGTGGGCCAGTCACAAGCCGAGGTCACTCCGGGTGTTACTGCTAAGAAGCTGCTGCTGTTGCAGTCCCAGCTGGAACAGCTGCAGGAAGAGAACTTCAGGTACAGCAGTGGGGGTCAGGGCCAGGTGGGCCCCGGAGTGGAGTACCAGGACGGCCCTCACATGCCCCTTCTCTTCCGCTGCCACCCCCAGGCTGGAGAGCAGCAGGGAGGATGAGCGCCTGCGCTGTGCAGAGCTGCAGCGGGAGGTTACTGAACTCCAGCAGCGCAACCAGGCCCTGACCAGCCTGGCCCAAGAGGCACAGGCCCTGAAGGACGAGATGGATGAGCTGCGGTGAGTGGTGGGTCCCCAGGGCTGCTTACCACACACCTCCAGCATTGCCACTTTTGTAACCCCCAAATGCCCACTGTACCCCCAGAAAGCACCCCAGACTCCACTCTCCCACCCTGAATTCCCCAGGCCCACTGTCCTGAACCCCCCACCACATCGCCACGACCTCAGTGGACCTCCTGGATCCCCAGTGTCTGTTTGTCCCTCATGCTTCCCAGCTCCTATGGCATTGTCAACCAACACCCCCACAACGGGATGTTTCTAGACCCCCTCGGGCGCCCCAGGACTCTACCACTGCAGCCCTTGTTGTCCTACTGTGCTTTCCATAACCCCAAAGGGCTCTCTCTGGCACTCCTGCAATGCTGAAGTACCCTGTAGACCGCTACTGCACTCCTGAGAACCCCACAGTACTCTTGCCCCAGAGCTCTCCATGACCCCCAGGTTGTCCTTGGGGTGTCCTCATTCCCTTCTAGGTCCCTATCACTTCCTGTCACCCCACCACCCTTCTGTGCCTCCACAGGATCACCCCTGAGGATCCCCTGATTATGACCCTGGCTAATCATTACCCTGGCAGATCCCTGATACCCACTTCCATGACCCCTTCACCTGGGACCCATGTTCTGCAGGCTGACACCCCCGCCCTGAGGGCCCCGCATTCCTGCTGATCCCCGACTGCTCCTCTCCCTGTCTCCTCCCCACAGTCAGTCCTCGGAGCGCGCAGGGCAGCTGGAGGCCACGCTGACCAGCTGTCGGCGGCGCCTGGGTGAGCTGAGGGAGCTGCGGAGGCAGGTGCGGCAGCTGGAGGAGTGCAACGCGGGCCACGCGGAGCGCACGAGGCAGCTGGAAGACGAGCTGCGCCGGGCTGGCTCCCTGCGCGCACAGCTCGAGGCGCAGCGGCGGCAGGTGAGAGCTGGGGGAGCTGGGCGTGCAGAGCTTGTGGACCCTCAGCGCGTCTCCAAGGCCCCCCATGCGCACAGTCTTATATGTGGACCAGATCCCCTGTCTGGGTTTATAAGCTTAAGCTCCAACCCCTCCAGGTTCTTGGCTGGGTCCCTCTGGCCCCGCCCCTTCACCGGGCATTCAGTCGCTGCCCTCCTTTCACCGCAGCAGCCAACTCTCCTTTCTGTTCAGGTGCAGGAACTTCAGAGCCAGCGGCAGGAGGAGGCCATGAAGGCTGAGAAATGGCTATTTGAGTGCCGAAACCTGGAGGAAAAGTATGAGTCGGTGACAAAGGAGAAGGAGGTGAGGCTGAGGTCCCGGGTCCAAGTTCCTCCCTGCAAATCCCCAAATAGCCCACTTTCTAGGAGATTAAGCCTGCCTCATGTGGCGTCTTGCATCCTGTCCCTGCAGCGGCTGTTGGCAGAGAGGGACTCCCTGCGGGAGGCCAACGAGGAGCTGCGCTGTGCCCAGCTGCAGCCTCGGGGTTTGACTCAAGCTGGTGAGCTGAAGACCCATGGGGTTTCCGGGGAGGGGTGTCCTGGGGTGAACTGAGCCGCCAAAGATGATCCTTGAAGCCCGCCTCGGTGGCCCACACCATTAGAGCGGCTGAGACTGGAGGATTGCAAGTTCAAAGCCAGCCTCAGCAAAAGTGGGGCGCTAAGCAACTCAGTGAGGCCCTGTCTCTAAATAAAATGCAAAATAGGGCTGGGATGTGGCTCAGTAGTCAAATGCCCCTGAGTTCAATCCCTGGTACACCCCCCCCCCCCAAAAAAAAAAGATGATACTTGAAAAGAGGCCCTTAGAGCCAGGGACTGCGGGTGAACAGAGACCTGAACACTTTTCTCCCATTCTCCAGACCCCTCATTGGATCCCACCCCACTGGGCCTGGAAAACTTAGCTGCGGAGATCCTGCCTGCAGAGCTCAGGTATCCTTGGTCACTCAGAACTCTGGTTCCCATCCCTTGGGCCAGGGTTTGCCCTCAGCCCCGCCCCCTGCACTAGCCTTGGTTGCTTGGTGTGGGTTTCCAGGTCGTAGTCGGCCTCCAGATTCGGCTCTTACCTGGTCCAGGACTCTGGCCTTCTTCAAGATCTATCCTCAGCACACAAATTAGGTCCCAAACTTCTATTCCACATACAAAATCCCACATCCTAGCCTTGCTGACTTTGATCTGTGTCCCCAGGGCCCAGTCTTCATTGGATCCTCTGCTAGGTTCAGCCCCTGTGCCTTGATTGGATTAGCTCTTTCACAGCAGCTCTTCCCGTTCCTGCAGCCAGATCTAACCCTCTCCTGTACCCCCACCCCTGCCTGGTTCACCCTCTGGACGAGTTTACAGCTGTGCAGCACTTAGGTCTCACTTAGCGCTCTGCTCACCCACGCTCAGTCCCCAACGCCTTGCAGGATCTTCAATGCTTTTAATTCAAGGCTCCATCCTGCTCCTGCCTCCACCCGCCAGTTCCCCTCCTGGGCTGACTCGCAGCCTGAGCAGGCCTGCGGGAAGACTGGTCCCCAACCCTGTTCACTCCTCCTGGGTCTGCAGGGAGACACTCTTGAGGCTTCAGCTGGAGAACAAGAGGCTGTGTCAGCAGGAGGCGGCCGACCGGGAGCGGCAGGAGGAGCTGCAGCGCCACCTGGAGGAGGCCAACCGCGCACGCCATGGGCTGGAGACACAGCACAGGTGAGGGCCAGGGGGAGGAGGGCCTCGCGCTCAGAGCAGGACTGAGCTCGCACGGCACTGAGCGGCCCCCCACCCTGCAGGCTGAACCAGCAGCAGCTGTCGGAGCTGCGGGCCCAGGTGGAGGACCTGCAGAAGGCCCTCCAGGAGCAGGGGGGCAAGACCGAGGACGTGAGTGCCCACTTCCTCCCTGCCTGGTCCTTCCTCATGCCTCCCAGTAATCCTCCTCTCTCTCTCTCTCTCTCTCTCTCTCTCTCTCCTGCTGTCCGATGCCTGGTGTAGGCTATTGTGAGTACCCCCTCCCTCAACTCGGGAAAGGGTTCACCCCTCTGGGACCTCAGGACTCACCTCTTGCTGCTTCTCTCCCCCAGCCCACCCTGCTGAAGAGAAAGCTGGAGGAACACCTGTGAGTGGTGGCTGGAAAGGCACGGGCTAAAGTTGGGGGGGTGCATGCTGCGTCAGATGGGGAGTTGCTTGTGAGGGGAACGTTCGCTGACCAGATCCATGCGGCTCTGGTCAACTATGGTCTTATATACCCAGCAGAGGAGCATGGACTGTTTTGGGGACATAGTGGGCAGCCGCAAAGGGGTTTTCAGCCAGGTCATGTGATAAGTGATAATTGCTTTTTTTTTTTTTAAATAAAAGAAGCAAATTTGGTGGGGTGAGGAAATGCTTCTGGGGATTGAACTCAGGGTCTCTTGAGTGCTAATGTTCTATGGCTGAGCCGTGTCCCATCCCCTAGAAAAAAGTGTGGGTTTCCCCCCTTTTTTTGTTTTTTAAATTTTTTATTTTTTTAGTTGTTGATGGGCCTTTGTTTTACTCATTTATATGTGGTGCTGAGAATCGAACCAAGTGCCTCACACATTCGAGGCAAGCCCTCTGCCACTGAGCCACGACCCCAGCCCTTTTCCCCCAATTAAAAAAAATTAGTTTATTGCATCACCCTGTTGGGAAGAATCATATTAGAAGGACAGCAAATTAGCAGCAGCCCAGAAACAAGTGTTTCTTGTAGTCCATAATCTCTGTGCCCCCACCCACCTGCTGGCACAGAATCTCTTTTAGAAAGGTCCCTGGCTGCTGGCTGAAAAATGGAACTGAAGGGTTGAGACAAGAAGAGGTTGGAAAAGGATGATGGTGGCCAGAGCAGCTTGGGGACTGTAGGATGAGGAGAGGTGGACAGAGAGGCCACCACTAAGGATGTGGAGGGTCACAGCCCTGATGGCTGAGGAGATGGAGGGGCCAGGGCTTGCAGTTCCCAAACGTGGTGGGGAGCAGGCAGGGAGGTCTGAGCAGCCTGTCCCTTTGGCTGATGAGAAGAGCCGCCGGCACAGCTCACAGCTGGAGCGCTTGCCTGGCGTGTGTGAGGCGCTGGGTTCGAGCCTCAGCACACATATAAGTAAATAAATAAATGAAGGTATTGTGTCCATGTACAGCTGCAATAATAAGAAAGGAAAAGCAGGTAACTCAGAGGTGAGCCCCGTCCCTCCCTCCCGCAGGCAGAAGCTGCGCGAGGCGGATCTGGAGCTGCAGCGGAAGAGAGAGTACCTCGAGGAGCTGGAGACACCCACCGACAACAGCAGTAAGGGGGCTCCGCCGCGGGGCCGGGGGCGCCTGGAGCCCAGCATGGAGCTGAGGGGCTGCCTGTCCTCCCAGCAGCCCGTCGCATTGAAGAGCTGCAGGACAGCCTGCAGAAGAAGGACGCGGACTTGCGGGCCATGGAGGAGCGGTACCGCCGCTACGTGGACAAGGCCCGCACGGTGAGGTCGCCAGGAGCCCCTCCGTCCTCAGGCCTGGCCTCCCATTGCCTGTGCCTCCTACAGACTCACCCTCTGCCAGCCTCCGGGTCTTTGCCCGGCCTTCTGCCCTGGTCATAGCCCACCAGGTCACAGCATGCTTTCCCGCTGCTGCGGGCTGTCACATTTAATGTACCCCAGTGTGGCAGAGGAGCCTGTGAAGCCAAGGTCACCTGACTGATTCCCCCAACTTCTAGGTCATACAGACCCTGGAACCCAAGCAGCGGCCACCTGGGGAAGGAACCCCAGAACTCCACACCCTGAGGACACAGCTCCGGGAGCGGGATGTCCGCATCCGGCACCTGGAGGTTGGTGTCCTTGTCCCTTGGTGCAGCCCCTGGCACACCCAGACCCCTAACTCTTGCCTCCTTGCAGATGGATTTCGAGAAGAATCGAAGTCAGCGGGAACAGGAAGAGAAGCTGCTCATCAGCGCCTGGTATAACATGGTGAGTGTACCGACTCCGCGGCTAGAGAACTGGGGGCCCCTTGGAGTTTACCTGAGCCCAGCTTGCCACCCCTCCTTCCTCTAGGGCATGGCCTTGCAGCAGCGAGCTGGGGAGGAGCGGGCGCCTGCCCATGCCCAGTCATTCCTGGCACAGCAGCGGCTGGCCACCAATGGTCGCCGTGGACCCCTGGGACGCCTGGCATCTCTGAACCTGCGCCCTACTGACAAGCACTGATAGACCTCAGCACCCACCCACCCGCCTGCCTGGGGCTTCGCCCACTGTGGATGCCTCCAGCTCACCTGGCACCAGGCAGCAGGCCTCAGCCAGCTGCTTAGGAGCCTCAGGGCCATGACCACTGCCCTTTGCTCCCCAGATTGGGGGAGGGGGAGGTCAGGTGGCAGGTACAGGCCTGTTCTTTTCATCAATGTGATTCTTAGCCTTGATTCTCTCTCTGGAGTTAATGTGCTGCCTGAGGAGAGCCTGATTTTATAGAAGAAGAAGAATAAACACATTAAATCTGCTGTGGCTGGCCTCTGGGCATCATTGCAAGGGACAGAAGGTTGGCCAGTGACTCAGAACCATTGTGGGTTTTTTTTCTTTTTTTCTGTACTGGGGATGGAACCCAGGGCCTTGTACATGCTAGGTAAGCACTCTTCCACTGAGCTACATCCCCAGACTTTTTTTTTTTTTTTTTTGTGTGTGTGTGTGTGTGTGTGTTTGGTTCTGGGAACTTAACCCAATGACACTTTGCCACTGAGCTACATCTCTAGTCCTTTTTATTTTTTCAGGCAGGGTCTTGCTGATTTGCTGAGGGTGTCGCTAAATTGGTGAGGCCGGCCTCAAATTTCCTGCCTCAAACTCTGGAGTCGCTGGGATTACAAGCATGGACTATGGTGCCTGGCCATACTCAGACCTTTTTTTTTTTCCCCTTTTTAAATATTTATTTTTTAGTTGCAGTTGGACATAATACTTTTATTTCACTTAAATTTATCTTTATGTGGAGCTGAGGCTCGAACCTAGGGTCTCGCATGTGCGAGGCAAGCACTCTACTGCTGAGCCACAGCCCCAGCCCCCACACTCAGGCCTTTTAGTTTTTCATTTTGAGATGAATTCTAAGTTGCCCAGGCTGGTGTCACATTTGCCATCTTCCTACCTCAGTCTGCCAATTGGTAGGATCACAGTCTTGCACTTACTGAAGTGAGAATGACCAATCAGTGAGAACTACGTGGGTGTCTGTGTGTGTGTGGATTTTGAAGAAGCTTCAGACAAAAATACCTGCTCTCAGCAGCGCACACCTGTAATCCCAGCTGCTCGTGAGGCTAAGGCAGGAGGATTGTGAGTTCAAAGCCAGCCTCAACACTTAAGAAGGCTCTAAGCAACTCAGTGAGACCCCGTCTCTAAATAAAATACAAAATAGGACTGGGGATGTGGCTCAGTGGTCAGGTGCCCTTGAGTTCAATCCCCGGTAACCCCCCCCCCAAAAAAAAAAGTCCACTCTCATTGGATGGAACGTTCCCAGTGAAGGGAGATAGATAACAAGCAGGTAAGATCAAAGTTGGATGTAAGAAGAGCTACACAGAACCAGGCACAGTGGCAGACACCTGTAGTCCCAGCTATTTTGGAGGCTATGGCAGGAATATCACAAATTAGAAGCCTGTCTGGGCAATTTAGCAAGTCCTGACTAAAATTAAAAAATAAAAAGGGTTGGGGCTGGGCACAGTGGTGCACACTGGTAATCCCAGCCACCCTAGGGGTTGAGGCAGGAAGATCACAAGTTCAAAGCCAGACTCAAAAATTTAGTGAGGCCCTAAGCAAAGCGGACAAGAATGACAGGAGTGTGAGAAATGGACTTGGGAGATGGCATGTCTTTTTTGTTGTTTTTTGGTGGTACTAAGATTGAACCCTGGGGTGCTCTACCAATGAGACACATCCCCAGTCCTCTTTATATGTATATATATAAATTTTTTAAGTTTGTTTTTTTAAATTCTTGAGACAGGGTCTCACTAAATTGCTGAGGGCCTTGCTAAGTTGCTGACGCTGGCTTCCTGAGTCAATGGGATGACAGGTGTGCACCATCACGCCCAGCTGAGATGGCAATTTTGAATAAGAGGGTAGGATCAGAGGCCTCTCTAAGGAAGTAAGGTAATTGAAGTAGAAACCCGAGGGGGAGGGGTCATGTCGGTATCTGGGGGAGATTCATCCAGGCAGAGAGACGGAAACGTATGTCCAAAGGTCTTGAGTTGAACCCTTGCTTAGGCTGGAGGGACAGTGAGGAGGCTGGTGTGGCTGGAATGGAAGGATTGAGCAGGAAGATGGGAATGGATGAGGGAAGGGAGAGTGCTTGGGGCCTGCGGGCTCCAGGGGATCCATCAGCTCTTGTTCCTAGTGAGCTGGGAGCCATGGAGGATTCTAAGCACAGGAAGGATGTGGCCCTTTGGCGGCTCTTGTGGGAGAAACAAACCGGGAGGGCAGGTCTAGAGTCGCAAAACCAGGCCAGAGGTCGCTAATCCAGGTGAGTGTGTGGATGACCCTGGGACTCTGGCCAGGATGGGGACCCTGGGGGAGTGAGAAATGATTGGCTTCTGGACATAGTAAAGGTACAGTTGATGAAGTTTGTTGCTGGGTTGATGTAGATAGAGGCAAATGAGAGAACAGAGGGTCCTGAATGACTTTAGGTTTTGGCCTTATCACTTGGAAAGACAAAGTTGACACACACAAACAAGGTGGGACAGGTTGGGGAGCTTTGGATCATGTTACCTTCAAAGCGTGAGATCTTCACATGCAGAAGTCAAGGAGGCAGGTGGTTCTCTGAGTCTAAAGTCAGGGACATGATCCTGGCTAGACTTCTAAATTCAGGAGGGACTGGCAAATGATATAAGGGAAAAACAGGAACCAAGTGCAGTTGTGTACACCTGTGCTTCCAGGATTGTGAGTTCAATGCCAGTCTCAGCAACTTGGGCCCTAAACTCTTTTTAAAAAAGAGTTGGGATATCTCAGTGGTGAAGCACCCCTGAAGTACTGCAAAAAGCAAACAACCTGGAAGAATGCTCAAACCTTAGTGTAATGTCTAGTAAGAGAAGTCACATGAACAGTTTGAGTACAAAAAAAAAAAAAAACCACACCCATAGTTTATTAAGCACCTACTATGCCCCAAATGCTTTAAAAGCATCATTTCATTTTCAGGACAACTCCATGAAGTAGGCACTCACAGCTTCATGGAAAGGAAAGAGCATAGGCAGGACACTGATGGAGGCCACTGGGGCAGTAGGGTTGGGAAGTAGAGCTGGGGTGGGGAGCATTTCTGTTCAAAAGCTGGGAAAATCCCTGGCCACTAGCACAGTGCCAGACCCCCATGTGGAGCACCTGGCCACCTAGTGAAAAGTGGGCTGGCCTACTTTCTATAGGCCCCCAGGCTTATGCAGCCCTGGACTGCTGCTTCATGCTTGTTCCCTGTCATTAGGGGTCCTAGCCCCGGGGTCTCAGGCCAGATTCTCTTCCTCTTCACCGATAGGGCTGGGCAGCCAGGGCGGGGCCGGTCCCCGGGGTCCAGGGATGGGCACGGTGGTGAAAGGCTCTGCAGCAGGTCCAGGAATGGGGGCAAGTGGCTCAGGACACATGGGGGGCTCGGGCTCTGGTTCCCGCAAGCCGGGGTCGAGCAGCGGGTCCCCGCAGCTGCACTCCGTGGCTGAGCCATCGGGGACGCCGGTGCATGCACAGCTGGAGGCTTCTGACACGCAGCTGTTCTTGCGGCGCAGCAGGGACAGGCGCCGGCCCAGCAAGCCTCCTCCGGCGCCCGCCAGACGCTGCAGGAAGTCTCCCTGGGCCTCCCCCAGCGGGCCGTCCGCGCCGTCCAGCCTCTGGAACTGCATGTCCTCCTTGGCCAACCTGCGGACCGACAGTGGGTGGGCGCTGCAGCCTCGCCCCTCCATTTCTTCCTTTTTTCCCCGTGCTGGGATAGAATCCAGGGTCTCCCGCAGGCTAGGCGAGATCCTCAGCCCTCACCCTCTATCTGATTGGTGAGTGAGATAGAGACCCAAGGAATTCCCTGGCTCCACCCACTCCTTTGTGTCACTTATCCTCAAAGACTTTCAGCCCCTTACTCCAGAGCCTGGCCTGATCCTCTGGCTCTGCTCACAGATATCAAAGCCTCATCCATGGCGCTGTCCTATCTTGGGTACCACCTCTGGTACAGACCTCAGCCCTTAGATCCGCCCCAATCAGTGGCCCAGTCCTAGACCTTGACCCCTCCCCATCCCCAACTCAACCTCTGTCCTCATTACAGTTGATCTTAGCTCCAAATTTCCAGACTTCAGTCCTTGGCCCTGTCCTTGGCCCCTATAGACCCTTCAATCATCCACAGAGCCATAAGCTCCACCCAGTGTTCCCCCAGTGGTCTTGTCCCTAATGGTCCAGTCCACCCAGTCCAGTCCTGGCTCACGTGATGTCAAAGGTGGAGCCCTGGAAGGAGGGCTGCTGCAGCAGGAAGGCTGTGGCCGCTGTGTAGGGGGCGCGAGCCTCTGTGGCGTCCCAGTACAGGTCCTTCTCCAGCACAGCCAGGTCATCATACATTTCATCTACAGCCAGCATTGATACCTGAGGGTGCAGATACAGAGGTCGGGGTGGGGTGGAGCCCTCAGGACCAGCGGGACCATGGTGAGCAGAGAACCAGGGGTGGTCAGGGAGAGGCCCCAGCAAGTCTTGGTGGGGAAGGGGCCAGGGCCAGGGCGTCTGGGAGGGCTGGTTGTGGATGATGGCCCTGTGGAGCCTCACCTGGAAGTTGCGGTCAATCAGAAAGTTGGTCTCAAAGTCATCGTCATCTTCTCCAAAGGGGTTAATGAGCTGCTCTGCTACCTGAGTGGGGAGGAAGGAGGTAGGTGGAACCTTGAGGACCTTGTCCCCACCTTCAGGCCAGCACCAGGGCCCCACTCACCTTGAGCCAGCCCACATAGAAGAAGAACTGCAGTAAGGTGAAGATGGGAAAGCACAAGTCCAGGCTGTGGTCTTTGTAGCCCTGCACAGGGTCCAGGAACTGGCGGCCAATGAGGCAAGCCAGGAAGTAGCTGTAGACTGCAATGGTCACCACCTGTGGGTGCGTGGGCGGGGGGAATGCCCCAGGTCAGTGTTTTCCCCATCTGGGGGGGGGGGCGGTTATTGAGAGACCAGGCTAAACTGGTCATGATGGTGCAACTCCAGAGATAGGGAGAAGGATGGAAAGTTGGAGGCCAGCTACAGCAGCTTAGCAAGGCCCTAAGGAAGTTAGTGAGACCCTGTCTCAAAATAAAAAAATTAGGTTGGGTGCGGCGGGGCAAGCCTGTAATTCCAGCAGCTTTGGAGCCTGAGACGGGAGTATCACAAGTTCAAAGGCAGCCTCAGCAAAAGTGAGGTGCTAAGCAACTCAGTGAGATCCCGTCTCTAAATAAAATACAAAATAGGGCTGGGGATGTGGCTCAGTGGTTGAGTGCCCCTGAATTCAATCCCTGATACTCCCCCTCCCCCCGAAAAAAATAAAAAGAGCTGGAGGGCTAGGGTTGTGGCTCAGAGGCAGAGCGCTTGCCTAACTCCTGTGAGGCACTGATTTCGATCCTTAGCACCACATACAAAAATAAGCAAATAAAATAAAGTCATGCTGTCCATTTACAACTACAAAAAGGTGGGGGGCTGGGAATGTGGCTTAGTGGTAAAGTGCCCCTGTATTCAACCCTCCCCCAGCAAAAAAAAAAAAAAGACTAATCAAAGATCACATGCCCTAGTGATGGAGTTTTAGCTGGCCCTTACTCTCCCCCAAGACTAACACATCAGGGACTCTGACACCAAGTATAAAGGGAGGGAGGCAGAGTGGGGTTACCTGGGTGTAGACCAGAGGTATGCTAATCCAGTCGTAGTGAAAGAGCATCCCACACTTGCCCCGAAATACATTCAACTCCTGGGGGTGGAGACAGTCATGAAGGAGTCAGAATTGTGGGCTCATAAGTTTGGGTCCCTGAGAGGGAGGCAGGGGGTCTCCTCCTAGGAAGTGGGAGTGTGTTTCTGAGAGCTCCAGGGAGAATATTTGGTGGTGAGTGTACAACTGGAGTGCACCTGGTATTTGCCCCATGGAAATAAGGCGCACCTGGTGGGGCCTGACAGGTGAGGGTCTTTGGAATCTGCCTTTGCGGGAGGTGCGTGGCAGGCCGCGGTGGACGCGGCACAGGGTGCACTCTCCCTGCTGGTCTATATTAATGACTTCCTAGTAGGCCCACCTCGAGCAGCAGTTTAAGGGCGCTGTTGTCGCGGATGCGGCCCTCTCGCCGGGCCTGTGCCGCCAAGTTGGAGAACCACACGCAGGGCACCCAGTACTTGTTGTAGGACGAATTCAGGTTCTCAAACTTCTTGCGCTCTTCGCGGGTCATAAATCCTGGGTGGCGAGGTCCGGGGTTACTGGCCCCGCCCCCCGTCCTGGCCCCGCCCCCGCCCGCCTAGTTTAAGGCCTGAGACTCACCCGCTTCCACCACGTGGTCTATGGTGGGGAAGCGCTTGAAGACAGCGGTGCTGACCGAGCGCAGGATGAGCACCGCGGAGAGACCTGCGTAGCGCATAAGTGTGCGACGGTAGAGGCGGCCTCGATCGTCGCGCCCGTGCACTGTGCCCGCCACCACGCACATGAGCGCGTCAGGTAGCGGCATGCAAAGGTACTGGTTCCACCAGCGGTGCACCACTAGCGTCACGTAGAAACCTGGGGGCGAGCGGGGGATGGAGGCTCAGCAACCACACCAGGAGTTTAGGAAGAGAAGGGTTTGCATCAGGAACACCTGCCCCGCTGGTCACCCTGAACATGTGGGGCCATTTGGGCTCAGAACCTGAGGATCCAGCCCTGAGGTCAGAGAGGTTAGAGCAAGTTGGGTCACCCTGGCTACTTGGGTGTTACTTGGGATTGGGGATTGGGATCCCAGTATGGGGGTGGAGACCAATCGCCCATGTTATTGTTATACTAGTCACAGAAAGCCACTGAGGTGGGGCCATGGGAACTTGAAACACCGAGGGGGGAAGTTGGGTTTTGGAGATATAGTGTACATCCTGGACACCTGGGCAGGCTTGTCACAATGGCCACAGGAGCCCCTGAGCCAGAGCTACTGAAAGAGTTTGGCACTGGGTCTACATCAGGGAACTCTGAGCAGGATGGGTACCCCACCCAAGTAGGGAGAGGGAGGCTGGGTCACATGAGGTCTCTGGGGGTTGGGGGCCAAGACTTTCAGAAATGCACTCCCCACTGACTTGAAAGAATGGAGTCATCTAGGGGCCCTGGGGTTCAAGATGTTTGTGGGGAGCACTAGCAATCTCATGCAGAACAGGTGAGAGTCCTTGGGTGGCCCACAATAAGCCTATGGGTAAGACAGAGCTCCCATGGGAGCATCTCAGGGGATAATGACTAGGTGATAGCCAAGGTTTCAGGTTGTGAGGCCACTCCCGCATTCTTCATGGTATAAAACCAGAAGTGGGGACCCGTGAAGGTTGGATTTGAAGGGGGAGCCTCAGGGGCAGGACTAGGGTTCTCCAAAGAGTAAGAATGGGAATGGGTTTCTTAGGGACATGGGAATGGGGCATTCAGGGGCGCAAGCGCACCGAGCACGAAGGAGACTGGAATGAGGCTGGCATACTGGTCGCAGTAAATGACAAGCTTCTCAAAGTAGCGCTTCTGCTCTTCCGCCAGCACAAAGCTGCAGGGTAGGGGGTACGGGTCACCGGTGAGTCGCCTTCCCAGGGGCTTATCTCTTGCTACGCCTCTTTCCCTCCCCTAAACACCCTATCCAGGCCAGTGGGCTGCACCTGCCGGCACCCCCGTCCCCGCCACCTCACCGGTAGGCGGCGCTCAACGCCATGTAGAGACCGAGGAAACACAGCAGTTCACGCCACAGGAGTTTGTAAATGCTCCCACGCCACAGCAGCAGCAGTTGCGAGAAGCCACCGAAGCGGGCGTTCGCCACTCGGGCTGTGTAGGTGACAGTCATCCCGGCGCCCGTCCCTTTGCGTCAAAGAAGAAGGGGCTCTACTGGATGTGATCCTGTGGTCTGAGTAAGAGGGGCTGGGAAGGAGCCAGGTTGGGGGCTTCAAGCCAGGGCAGAGAGGTGCCAGCTCAGAAAGCCGCACAGTCCCCACCCCACACTGGCTGTCTGCCCCAGGACCCCTCCACCCCCTGGGTTCTGGCCCTTCCCGGGTGCCCTGCTCCCAGCGCTGCTTCATCCTCCCTTACCCCAGCCCCAGTCTACCTCTCCAACCCCTTCCCTGGACTCCTGGTCCCTGCTTCTTGAGCCGACTTCCCCCAGCCCTCCCCACCCAGGTCCTAGACCTTTGAGTCCACACAGCTCCTGAACGCCCTCCACCCAGGCCCACCTCCTTCACTGAACGCCCTCTATAGCCTTCCCTCTGCCCTGAGTCCCCAGCGCCTCCTGTTTCTAAATTCTTGGGGCTTGGACACTCCCTTTTCCTCCCTAGTCCCCCACTCTGGCTCCCTCTCTCCACTCCCCAGCTCTTGCCCGGGCCCATTCTCCCCCTGCACTTCCCCTGAAGCTCTCTGAATCCTCCTCCCTAAGACTTCAAGGTCCCCATATTCTGTCAGTCAGCCCCCAGCCTCACAGTGACCCCTCTCCAGTCACACTGCCCGCCATGTCCATTTCCCCTTGGATGGCCCTGGCTGTGCCCCTCCCCCTTTTCCTCCAGGAGCCACCTTAATCTCTCCTCCTCTATTACCTGCAGCTTTTCAAGCCTTCCACTCCCCACCCCTAGGTAACCTGGCCCAAAGCACACCTGTCCCCAAGGCCCCTTATTCCCCCAGGCCTGGGCCCTTCTCACCTGTGCTGAGAGTGACTGGTGCAGGGACACTCAGGGACAGAGACTGAATGGGCGGCGGGTGGCTTCAGTGTTGGGTGGGGCTAGACCCTGGGAGGGAGGGGGCTGGGGAGTGGGCGTGGGCAGCCCCTCCCTAACCCATCCCCCTGGGGTGAGCTACAGTCTCAGAACTTTGTTTGGAGAAGTCTGCCAGTTTGTTTCCTAGGGCAAGGGGAGAAATCTGTCCTGTCCTTCCTTGCTCCTCCCCGACCTGCTCCCAGGCAAGTCCAAGTCATCTGGAAGCTGGAGCTGGGGGAGGGGTCGCAATTGTCTCCATCCCAGACACATGCACACTGCTGAATGAGGCTGGTTCACATCAGATACCTCCAATAAACACTGCCACAAAGATATACATAGAAGCACACATTCAGCTTCCCTTAACAGCCTCACACAACCACCGGACATATCCTGGAGGGCAGTGTGGCAGTACATACTGCCATAAAGCCTTCCAGAGTCACACATGGCACACCTAGCTCTATCCAGGCAGATGGATCCTGGACACACCAGGCTCTGAGCTCACAGACACACAAGGTGCTCTCAACAGCTTCAGAGGACCGGCAGAAAAGGGATTCAGGGGGCTGCATTGCCTCATGATGGCACCATGTATAGACAGGCAAGTACACAGAACCAGACAGGGGCAGACCCTGCCCCTCCAGGATGCTTTTCATACACAGGCTATGGCTGCAGAGGTCTTCATCCCCATCTCCCCTGGACAAAAATCACACACTGAATGTGGGGACACCTCCCTTCAATACAGTGGCACATAGACCCAGGACAGAGGGGCGTCCCTCAGGTCCCTGAGATTTGCCAGTGTGGCAGAGATATAATCACACAACAGCAATTGTGGAAGAGCAGTTCCACCGATTATAAGCCCCCAGGAACCACTCACCTGGATTTGTACATTAATATATTAAGGCAAGCTCCTCCCCAGTGCTTCCTGGCTGTGGTGTGTGCACACATACCCATACACACTCGGGTCTCAGACACTCAACATTGGCATGAACACACAAACTTGGGTACATAGATCCTTGTTCCCCATATTTGGCAAGGATTTGGGACAGATGTTCCCTCTTTACAGACACACCTACAAAGGGGGCATTCCCAGTCTGGCACAAACTGCACCCCCCACTCCATCCCCCGACCTGGAGAACATCTGCATGCAGACCAGTGAGGGAGGGGCACAGGCTCAGAGTCCTGGCAGGGGGCAGACACTTGAGAGGGGGCGGAGGCAGGAAACCCTCAAGTCCACGGTGCCCTAGGAGCTCGGATGGCTATGCGCAGCACCACCCGGAGGCCCAGCCAGCCAGGACATGGTGTTCCCAGACTGGCAGATGTCTGCCCCGCCCGGGGTAATTAGGAGCCAACCGGCTTAGGCTGGCCACCCTCGGACCCGAATCTCCGCTGTCCAGCTGCCGGACAGCCTATAAACAGGAGCCAGGGGGCAGCTGGGGTGACTGGGGCGGCACCCCAGCTGCCAGACCTGGGGAGGGAACAGGGTCACCAGGACGTCCTTCCGCTAACTGCAGCTAGACCTTCCTTGCTCATCCCCTCTTCCCCAGCCATGTCCCCATCCACTCCTGACTGCAGGACCTCTGGGGGCGGGAAGCAAACTGCCTAGCACGCTGCTGCTTCACCTGCTTGGTAATTGTAACACCAATAACAAGCAGCTCTCCTTGGCAGGTCCCTGCCTGTGAAGGGAAATGCCTGCGTATTTCATCTCTGAATCTACGCGCTGGAGTATACGCAATAGCTGCTGCACCTGCCACTCCCACTTTCTAGGTAGGGAAACTGAGG
Organism: Marmota monax; assembly: GCF_021218885.2. Classification (NCBI taxonomy): domain Eukaryota; kingdom Metazoa; phylum Chordata; class Mammalia; order Rodentia; family Sciuridae; genus Marmota; species Marmota monax. The sequence continues at coordinate 25,599,560 of NW_026695228.1, forward strand.
CTCAAATGACACAGCTCTTTCATGGAAGAGCTGGGATGGGAACCCAGACAGTGTGACCAGAAGCCTGGGGTCTTTGCCACCACCTGCACCCCCTTTTGTTTATGTACACCACCCCAACGTGTCCACACCTGCTTGCACACACCCTGTGAAGCTGAGTGGGGGACACGTCTAGGCTCGTGGCTGGGTTCCCTTACACACACACCCTGGCACGCCCAGACCCTGGGTGTGTACACCCTGAACACTGCTTCCTGACTCTGTACCCCTAGTCCCAGCTCCGGTTTGGATCTTGCAAACACTCAAGGTCAGGCCCTGTCCTGAGCTTTCAAATGTGGATGACAATGGCTGTGGTGGCACCAGCAGAAGAATGAAGAGCAGGGGCCAAGGGGGTCCTTTTGGGGTGCCTTCCAGGTCACCGGGCAATCTGGTTAATCTGTGCCATGGTTCAAAGAGTGGCTATACTGAGGTCCCCACTTCAAGGATGAGGAGACCAAGCTAAAACAGCAGGAAGCCCAAGCTGCAGGCCAAGCCCTGTGCAGATGGGATCAGCTTTCAGGGACCCAGCCTGAGTGCTCTGCCATCCTGTCCCTTGTCAGTCCCACTGTTGTGGCCCTTTGCTGGGAGGGGCTGATGCCATCCCATGGAGGTAGGAATGGGGGGTGGGTGGAGATTTTTAATCCCCAGTCTGGCAGGCCCAGCCTCTGCCCAGGGTGCCCACTAATTCCCAAACCAAACAGCAGGCAGCACTGGGCCCGCTGCCTGCTTAATCTGCTCCCACCAGCCTGTGGCTGCCCAAAGGACTTCTGGGTTCCCACACTTTTTTTACCCCTTTGGTACCAGGGATTGAACCCAGGGCACCCTGCCACTGAGCTAAATCCCCAGCCCTTTTTATTTTTTAAGACAGGGCCTCCTTACCTTGCTTAGGGGCTTGCTAAATTGCTGAGGCTGGCCTCCAACCAGGGATTGTCCTGCCTCAGCCTCTCACGTCACCAGGTCTACAGTCATGCACCACCCCTCCCAGCTAGACCCCACCTTCTTGAGCTTCCAAGGAAGTGGGCAAAGGCCCATCTGTCTCTTTCATTCCAGGCATCAGTCTCCTAAGCTATGCAGAATCAGAACAAGGCATCCCTTATCCAAGACACCCCTTTTCCAAAATTGCCATGACGAACGTGCATCTCTATTAAGTCTCTGTTGTGAACTTGCCCTCTACATGTGCCACTTTGCACAGTGCACAAACTGTGCAAATGTCCATGGAGGTGCTCACCCCCAGCCACACCTCCCGATACCAACAAACGCAGTGGTTTAAGATTATTTTATTGAGGAGCGAGAGGCAGGGAGAGGTGGGGGGCAACTACAGCTCCCCCGAGCCCCACCAGGGGGAACAGACCCTCTCTCTGTCTCCCACCCCCCAAGTGGCTCCCCCTGTACTCTGGGGGACTTTGTGCAAACTCTGCCCCAGGGGGGGAGTAGGTAGGGTGAAGGGTGGGTATGAAATGGCAGCAGCTGGGGATGGTGGTGGTTCTACTGGGCACTGGGGGGCTTGTAGGGCTCCAGAAGGAGGGCAGAAAAGGTGTTGACCTTGTCTGCCCCCCGCACCTCATGCGGTAACAGCGGCAGCTTCACGATGTGGAAATCTTCATACAGGTCCTCCATCTGCAGCCAGGGCAGAGGGCAGAAAGCAGAGATCAGGAGACAGGAGGACAAGGACAGAGAGTGGGTCTGGTGGGCAGAGGCTTCACGGTGTCGTAAGTGGGAGTGGTGCCAGTGAGGCCACTGGACTAGACTTCCTGCTCCCAGGGTCACCGCTACCCAGGTCAGGTCAGCCACAGTCCTTCAGGGACAGTATGATCTGCAGTGGGGACGGAGAGGGGGATGGAGGGGAGGAGGAAGGGCAGAGGTGTCTCTGCTGGCCCAGGGCTGGGTGGGCAGGCACACCTGGTCCAGGTACTTGGCCTGGATCTTGTGGCGGGCCTCACACATCTTGCAGGGCTTCTCGGGGTCTGGGAAGACAAGCTGGTTGACGATGATATTGTGGGTGTCAATCTTGCACTTGGCTAACTCCTGGATAAGTCGCTCTGTCTCGTATAGGGACAGGAACTCAGCAATGCACACGCAGATGAAGGTCGTCTGTTCCTGTGGGGCAAGAGAAGACAGTGAAGGGTGGGTTCCAGTCCTGTCCCCACCCCCACGGAGCCTCTTGCCACCTGCTGGACCAGGACTCACAGGGTCCTTGAACTGTTCACTGACGGAGCGAATGACGGGCAGGGTCTCCTCCAGCTTGGAGGCCAGCTGGTCTGCGTTCATGTCGCCCAGGCCTAGCATGTTGCACATCTGTGGGGAGGAGGGACAGGCTCACTGCCTGCCGGGGTCGGGAACTCTCTAGATTCCTGGTAACCCCTGGTGGTATGAGGTATGAGCCCTGGAGCAGACTCCAGGGGTTAGTCAAATCTCAGCTCTGCCATTTTGGTGGGAATCATGGTCAAAGGCCTGGACCTCCTGGGGCCTCAGTTTCCCCATCTGTAAGCCTCTGAGAGCCCTTGAGAGGTGAGCTGGGACGTGTAATTTTCTCAGAACATTGCTGGGCACATAGTAGGTGCGCAGTAACTGTTACTATCTGAGGCTAGGGGATCATGTGCGCACCACGGAGGTAGAGCTGGAGGTGTTCCGAGAGGTCCTGGTAATAACCACGGGGCCACTCTCAGAACCTCCACTTGACAGACAAGGAAGGTGGTGCCCAGACAGGTGAGCCGCCATGCTTGAGTGGAGCCGGGCTGCACAGGGAGTGCAGAGGGGGTGGGGGTGGGCCATCTGGCTCTGGACGGACTTCCAGGCTCTGTCACCACTTGGTGGATGGAGCCAGGGAGAGATTCCTGCCTGCAGGATGGGGGAGAAGATCCCTCCTCCCCCACAGTGAAGACAGTTTCACCCAGTGAGAAGTATGAACAGAGAGGGGGAGAAAGGGTGTTTGTGGGGGCACATCTGGGGAACTGAGGGCCCACTCCCACTCGGGTGCCTGGATACCCGGGGCCCCGCCTGCCTGTGAGATGAAGGGGCTGATCTGGTTCTTGATCTGCATGAGGCGGCCCAGGCCCCGCTCAACGATGGTGGGGAAGTTGAGTAGCCTGAGCGTGTGGCCCGTGGGTGCCGTGTCAAACACCACCACCGAGAAGTTCATGCCCTTCACCAGCCTGAGGGGAGACAGGGGTCAAGCCTGCTGCGGCCTCTCTTCCAGGGGCAGCCCCCACCCCAGCCAGCTGGACCTGACCTCATGACCTCAGCGTAGCTCATGGCCTCATCGATGCCTGGGAAGGCGCTCATGGCCTCCTGCATCATCTTCTTGCCCATGCTCAGCATGTTGTCCTCCTCAAAGAACTCATCGGGCAGCTCCGCCACGCCCAAGCTGGGGTCGATCTCCTGGGGGCCGAGGGGACGAGACTCAGGCTGCTGTGACTTCTGGGAGCCTTCCCACCTGGGCACAGGCCAGAGGGAGCCAGTGCAGGGCTCGGACCACAAGCCCTTCCTTAGGTCACAGACTTCCCTTGGGGACTTATGGTCTGGCACTGTTGCAGTCAAACCTTCATAAACCAGTGGAGAACTGCAAACTGGGACCAGGCCTGTAAAAGGACGCTGAAACCCACCACGGGGCATTGACACGGCTGTTTCCCACCTGGAACTTGGCTCCCCATGATTCTCCCATGACAGGCCCTGACCTCTTCCAGATCTTTCCTCTGCTGCAAGTCTTTCTTGAACACCCTATTTAGCAGGGAGGCCTAGCACCCTCTCTGCCCTGCTTTCCTCTCTCCCTAACACCAGCCCCTTCTCACACCCCAGAAGGCTTTAGTCATGTTTGCCTGCTGTCTCCTCAACCAGAACCCCCAGCCCCACGAGGGGCTGGGGGTTCCTGTCTTGCTCACTTGCTGTGTCCCCAGCAATAAGAACAGTTCTAGGCACAAAAAGGTCCTCAACATGTATGTGGAATCCTTGAAAGGATGAATAGGCCGGGGGTTCCTGGCCAGCCTGGGTTCCATGCCTCCCTAGCTTCCTCCTGGGTCACCTCTTCTCGGTGGCTTCATGGTGAAGCCCCCAAGTTGCCCTCAGGGTTATCTCTCTGTGGGGAGCCTGTACTCTCCCAGTACACTTGCCAAGTCAAACTCTTGATGCGTTATTTCTAGTGAGAGGGTTACCTCTGACTTCCACATTCCATTGTTGGACTTGAACATCCTTTACTTCAGCCTCAGATACTCTAAGAGTCACTGTGTCCCTGTCCCCTGTACACTGTCAGTGTCCCTCTTGGTCAGCACTCTTACCCAGCCCAGGCTCCAGAGGTTGCTTCCCTCTTCCCTCTATGGCTGACGAAACCCCTGCTCTGCTTCTTCTTAGCTATCTGTGTTGTGCACCTGAGGGCCTGAGCACACCTGACCAGTAATTCCTGATCACAGAATTCCAATGGGCCCTCTTCCTGCTCTCACAAGTGTATATGTGGCGTCTTGTCCCTCCTCAAACTGCTCTGTCCTACTCACTGCTGAGGCCCTCATCTCAGAGGCGTGAAAGAGAAGTTACTGGCTGCCAGCACCATCGGTTTCTTCTGTTCCCTGCTGCGTTCCTGACTCTGGCAGAGCCTAAGTTCTGGGTGGTGTGCAAGATGAGACTCATCCTGCCTGAGGATCTCTGTCTTCCAGAATCACTTGTTCCTCCCTGTGGGCACATTCCCAGCAGCAAACAAACATGTTCTACAACTACTTTTCTCAAAACAGCCCTTGTTAACAGGTGGGGTAGCACTACTTCTGGGATTTGTAGTCCCTGCTACTGAGGACGCTTAGGCAGAAGGACTGCTTGAATCCAAGACCTCAAGGCCAGCTTAAGTAAAATAGCAAGATCTTATCTCAAGCCTGCTATGGCCTCTCTTCCAGGGGCAGCCCCCACCCCAGCCAGCTGGACCTGACCTCATGACCTCAGCATAGCTCACAGCCTCATGGATACCTGGGAAGGCGCCCATGGTGATCACATGTCTGTGATCCCAGTGGCTTGGGAGGCCGAAGAAGGAAGGACAGAGAGTTCAAAGCCAGCCTCAGCAAAGGTGAGGCGCTTAGCAACTCAGTGAGACTCTCTCTCTCAATAAAATACAAAATAGGGCTGGGGATGTGGCTCAGTGGTCAAATGTAGTAACCTCTCCCCAGCACCCCCCCACCACCAAGATCCTATCTCCAAAACAACAACAACAAAAAAAACTACCCTGGGACAACAACTTTTAAATCAATGCTAACCCTCCTCAAGCTTCAGGTTCATACATTTAAACTACTGTTATGGTATCCCCACGTAAGTAGGCACCTCAGATTCACTGTGGACAAATCAAAATTCTCCCCCACCTCCCTGTACTGGGAATTGAACCCAGGGGCACTCTATCACTGAGCTACATCCTAGCCCTTCATTTTTGTATTTTGAGATTGGGTCTTGCTAAATTGCCCAGGTTGGCCTTGAACTTGTGATCCTCCTGCCTCAGTCTCTCAGTCACTAGGATTACAGGCATGTGCCAACACTTCCACCAAAAAATCAAAACAATTAGATCCCAGCGTCCCTCCTAAATCTGCTCTTCTCCAAGTTTTTCCTATCTCAGCTACTCAGGAAGAAAAAATAAATGATATACTGGATTCAATTTTTCTCCTCTCCAGTTAAAACCAAGCAATCTCTCTGCTTTACTTCCAAAATGTATCCAAAATCTAACACTCATCCCCCAACATCCTGTCCCCATGTGAGACCTAGACTATCTCAGCACTTACCTGCTTATATCCCCAGTCTCCTTGTTAGTTTACCTGCTTCCACCTTTGACTTATGATCCAATTTCCATAGGACAGCCTCAGAGAACTTTTCAAAACATAAATTTGCCTATGCCAGTCCTCTGCTTAAAATGAACAGCTTCCTGCAGAGTGCTGCAGTGCATGCCTCCTTCACATGCCTATAATCCCAGTAACTTGGAAGGCTAAGGCAGGAGAAACCAAGTTTGTGGTCATCTCAGCAAATCAGCAAGACCCAGTTTCAAAATAAATAAAATGGACTACAGATGCAGTTTAGGGGCAAAGTGCCCCAGGGTTCAATCACCAGTACCAATAAATGAGTTAAATGAAACAAACAGCTTCCTAAGAAATTTAGAATCAAAGTCAAACTGCTCATAGTGGCTGCAGAGTCCTATGCCAACTTCCTACTCCTCTTTCCCTTGCTTGTGCTTACTTAGCTCCAATCACTCTTGCCTTTTTCCTGCTCCTCCAAACATGTCTTCCTCTTCCTCTGTAGGTATGTTGAGGAAGGGGGAAAACTGGAGAGATAAAATACAGAATGAGCAGAACATGGAGTCTGCTAGTGGGTGCATCTAAGAAAGGAAAGGACTGAAAGGTCTCTTCCATAAGTTAGGAGCTGAGCCCTGCTTCACTTACCATAGCAAAGAGGTTGTCATAGCCTTTGACCTTGGTAGGCACCTTGGAAAACTTCTGGTCAAAAGCATCTGAGATGTTGTGGGCTGGGTCTGTGGAGATGATCAGAACACTCTCACGCCCCTTGGATAGCTGGACCGCTAGGCTGCAGCTGCACAAAGGAAAAGTCAAAAAGTGGGGAGGGAGGCCTGGGGCCCTGCTCCCTGTGCCTGCAAGGGTCTGAGATACAAAGACCTAGATCAGAAGGGTCTTGAGAGATTACTGATCACTGCGGGATCAAATCTTAATGCCTGCAGAAGTGCTCTCTCTGACCTCACCTACTGACTACTCCAGCTGAACTAGAGTGGTAAGTTTCAGCTGACTGAGTCTGGTTTGGTACCTGTTCCTTTGCTGGGCACAGAGTGGCATGATCCAGCTGTCCAGTCGGCATAGTTTGCTTCTGTGCCTCCTCCCTAAACTCTAAGGTGAGAGATCCATTGCACTCCCAGGTAAGGATGGATGGTTCAGTCCACTTGTCCAGGATAATGTGCCCCAAGGACCCATCACCCTTTCACAGCTGATTGATACAATCTGATCTTGTACCCTTTCCTCACTCTTCAGCAGACCAGGATAGCTTGCCCTGGTGCCCTTCCCTCTACACTGAGCTCACTTAGGTACGGTACAGCTGACTGGGATATCTAAGTGCCCCTCCGCCTCGCCATGCGCTGGATACACTGAAGTTCGGCACTTGAGCCCCAACAGGGATAGCGTAACTTACAAAGTGCCAGGCCACCATTCAGGTGGAACCTTTCATTCACTGCAAGTGAGTACAACCCAGAAGACCCCGACCCAGCCCCCTACGCCGGCTCGGGTGGAAAAGCCGGTTCCGGGCCTCCCCTTCGGTCAGTGGTACATCCCACCCGCCTTCCCGAGCCCCCACCGTAGCCTCCTTACCTGCAGGTGGTCTTGCCTACGCCACCCTTGCCCCCGACGAAGATCCACTTAAGGCTGCGCTGCTCGATGATGTTGCTAAGCGTGGGCTCCAGCGGCTCCACATCAGGTGCATCCTCGAACTCCTCTGCTTCAACCCCCCACCCGGCCACCCCCGCCGCCATCTTGGAACCGGCTCACGTGATCAATCGGGGCGCACCATGCAAAGCGACTACAGCGAAAAATTGTCTACCGCATTCCTGTCGCGGGCAGGAGTCTGAATTAACTTCCTCATGGGATGACTTTTGTGTGATAATAGAAGCTATTGTTTTATTGTTTTACGCTTTTAGAGCTCACCTTGTCGGCCTCTTGTCTATATTTTTCCAAGGTCTCCTCCTGCCCAATGAACACATTGGTACGGTCCAGTCTACTCCCCTTCACTGATTGGACCCTAAGTCTTTCAGCCTCCTTTCATTGGTTACATATTTTCTTACTTCCACCAGTCACACTCACGACGTGGTAGCCGCCAACCTCTCCTTAGCAACCAGCCAAACACCCTGTCCAAGCGTTTTCTGTGAAGTTAGACCTGAGGTCCGTCCTAGCTCCATTCTATAGGCTCAATTTCGTGTCGATCATTTTCCCCCTATTCTCCAAGTTGGGCTCCAACATCCCCTCAGGTCCGCCCTCTGGTGTGTCTGTTATTCAATTGGCTGTGAACTACCTGGCTTCTGCCTCAAACCGGTCATGGACAAATATAGGTGGATGCACACGACAGGTCCCTGAGCCGAATGGGTTAGCTGGAAAACAACTCCAGTTGTTTCTTCAGATCCGTGTCTAATACGCCCTGAATCCTCGTGCTGGGCAAGAACCATATCTGCAACCGCGCTCCTTGTTGTAGAAGGGATTTTGACTCCGGAAAATCTTCCCGCACTTGGCTCTCTGTTTGAGGGGAGACTCCAAATTCAGCAAATTCCCTCTTTGAACCCCTGCCCTGGGGCAGGAATACAAGCAGGGCTTCAGGCCCTTGGCGGCGACCCCAGTCCAGAACACTTTTACCCTTAGAAGGGTACTCCAATCTAGAAACATCCTCCTTTCATTTGATTACTCCTGCCCATAAAAAAAAAATAACCTTATTCTTACATAAGGACCCCAACTCCATGCCAACTGTATTCTATTCCCAGATAATGAGAGTCATTCCAGAGGCAAGTGTCCAACTCAGAGACACCCCTACTTCTAGTTCAGGGTCCTAGATTAGATACTTAGATCTCGGTATGAAACCAAGTTCCTATGTGACAGCTGAGCATGTGCTCAAATGGGACCTCCAAACAGGGTCTTTTTACTCACAAAGACTATCCGTGGTAGCAGAAGAGAATTCTAGCCATGAAAAGCTAATGCGTTCCCCCCCAATCCCTAGCGGGAACCCCACTTCGGAAAACAGTCACAGCCCCAGTGTCAGACGATGGTCCCATTCCCCAGAAGCCTCTGTGTGCAGAACGCCAACCAAGTACCGCTATTTTATAAAGACACCCTGGGCCGGCGCCTCCAGGTTGCCTACGGGGTCAGGTCATACCCTCTTTCGCTCCGCCCCAGGCCCCGCCCCAGAACCCGCCCCCTCTGCGGACGCCTGAGGACCCGGACCGCTCGTCCCGGCATGCATTGTTCCTAACGAAGCAAGTCGGGCGCCAAGCGCGGGGCCGAAGCGGCCTTCCCGGAGTCCTTTGCGCGGCACCTGGCGACAAAATGGCTGCCCGAGGGAGACGGGCGGAGCCTCCGGGCCGGGAGGCGCCAGGCCCCGCGGGCGGCGGCGGGAGCCGATGGGCTGAGTCGGGGCCAGGGACGTCACCCGAGAGCGGGGACGATGAGGTGTCGGGCGCGGGTTCGAGCCCGGTGTCGGGCGGCGTGAACTTGTTCGCCAACGACGGCAGCTTCCTGGAGCTGTTCAAGCGGAAGATGGAGGAGGAGCAGCGGCAGCGGCAGGAGGAGCCGCCCCCGGGCCCGCCGCGACCCGACCAGCCGGCTACCGCAGCTGCGGGCCCTGGGGATCCGAAGAGGAAGGGCGGCCCGGGCCCCACACTCAGCTTCGTAAGGAGCCGCGGGGGTGGGGGCGGGCGCCAGGGCCTGCCTTGGCCGGGGAAACGGGGCCCGAGGATGGGAACCAGTATCCAGATCCACCCTGCGCCCCGAGGAGGGGGCCATCCGGGTCACCCGCCGAGGACGTGGGGGCGGGCTTGGGGACCCCCAGATCCTATTCCGCGGAAACCAGGAACCGCGAATTCAATTGGAAGCCGCACACTGGGGTTAGGGAAATCTGGATGCCAGGATTTCCGTTGGAGTGGTACCGGGACTTTGGATACTGGAACCACTCCCAGCTGTGGGGAAGGGGGGAAAATTCAAGTCCCGCTTCTGAGCTGGGTGCCTTAGACTCAGACTGCTGACCGCGTTCTTAGACTGCTTGACTTTTCTGGATCTCATTCAACCAGTGTCCATTTATTGAGCATCTTACCTTATGTTGGGCATTGTGCTACGTGCTGGGGATGCAGTGGAGAGCTGCTGGGCTGGCCTGCCCTCTTTGTCTAGTGCGAAAATGGACATTATCACATCTTCTGATGTGGTGAGGGTTCCATGAGGTGATCCTGGAAAAGTGGTTATCACAGGTTGTCTTATAGGAAGGACTAACCCAGTGGTTCTCAGTTGAGGATGATTTCTCTCACCCCCACATTTGACAAAGTCTGGAGACATATTTGGTTGTTAAAACTGGGGAGGAGGTGCTAGTGACATCTATGGGTAGAGGCCAAGGATGCTGCTTGACATCCTACAATGCATAGAACAGTCCCCCTCACTGCCAATAAAGAATGATCCAGCTCAAAATGTCATAGTGACAAGTTGAGAAACTATGTGGTAAGTAAATGGAACATATATTGATCGTCAACTCTGAGTTTGCTTTGCTTCTGGTGTTGAGATCAAAGCCTGTAGTGTGAAGGAAAAATTATTGATTTGAGATTAGGAGGATGGGGTCAGGTCTTGGATCCACCTGTGTGGTTTTAGTACATGATCTAATCTGTCCAAACCTCAGTTTCTTTGTCTATTAAAAATGGGTGTAAGGGCTGAGCGTGGTGGTACATGCCTGTAATCCCAGTGATTCAGGAGGATGAATTCAAAGCTACCCTCAGCAATTTAGCAAGATCTAAGTAACTTAGACCCTGTCTCAAAATAAAATATGAAAAGGGCTGGGAATGTGTTGCAATGGTTAAGCATCCCAGTACCTGGGCTCAATTTCTGGTCCAAAAAAAAAAAAAATGAGATGGCTGGGGATGTAGCCTGGTGGTAAAGCACTTACCCAGCACGTAGGAGGTCCTGGGTTTAATCCCCAGCACTAAAAGGAGGTGGGAGAGAAAAAGGGACTTGAGAATAGTCCTAGTAGCACCTAATGCCTGGTTGAGGGTTGGTGGGACTGGATAAGGTTGCTGAAACCTGTTGCAGACCCTGGAGCTCTGAAAGGCTCTAGGCAAGGGGAGAAGGCAGGACACTAAGGTGTGAGTCCATAGTGAGACTTGTCTTTGAGAAAGGGGAAGGTGTCAGGCCCTGGATTGTTGTGACAACTGTGGAGGCTGAGTACCCCTCCGTGAATGGGAGCAGCAATGGTTGTCACTGCCTTTGACATTCATTTCTTGAAGGCCATCATAGCCACACCCTCAAAGACTAGGTGCAGGGGAGTCAGTGTTGCTTGGTGGTTAAGAATGCTCTTCTCCAGTGGCTTAGATGCACCTGAACCTGAATCCACTTCCACAGTTTGTCACCAGCACAAGCTCTCCTCAAGGACTGTTTCCTCATCTGTGAAATGGGGAAAGATGTAACCGTCATTCATCTTAGGGTAATTGTGAATATGGAAGGAGATAAAACATTCATAGCACTCTGCACAGGGCTTGGCATACAGTAAGTGCTCAATAAAGGGAGCTGTTGCTGCCTATGTGGTCCCTGCCACAGGAGGATGAGGCCTCTCCCATAGAGAGTAAGGACAGAGTTGGTCCCCACCGAGGTGGGCACTCCTTGGGCTCCCTGGGAGGGCAGCCCGGGGCCCAGGACTGCCTGGGCATCGTGGGCCCAGGGCAGGCGCTGAGTCGCGTGTGCTCCTCTCTGATTGCTGCGCAGGTCGGCCGGCTGGTGGAGCTAGGCGCGGCGTCGGGACAGGCCACCTGGCCGGGCTAGGAAGGTGTAGTGGGCCTCAGCACCGCCAAAGGCGGGCCCGGCTCCTGTAACCCTTGCAGTCTTCTGTCCCTTCACCCAGGTGGGCAAACGCAGAGGCGGGAACAAACTAGCCCTCAAGACGGGAATAGTAGCCAAGAAGCAGAAGACGGAGGATGAGGTGAGCAGGCTGCGGGGGCTTCCCTCCTTGCCTTTGCCTTCCAGCCTGTGTGCTGGTCAAACCCTGTCCCACATCCTGCCTTGGATGGGTATGCCTGGTGGAGTAGGAGGGCTTTTAACAAAGGCCCCTGATAACTTGACTTCACATATCTTTGCCTCAAAGCCAGGGAATGCTTTCTGGGTGATAGGGGCTGGGGGGTCACCATCTCAGGACAGTCCTGACCCTGTTTCCTGGCTTGTGGGTCTGCCCCTGCCAACCCCCTCTTGTCTTCCACCTCCGCCCCCACAGGTATTAACAAGTAAAGGTGATGCATGGGCCAAGTACATGGCAGAAGTGAAAAAGTACAAAGCCCACCAGTGCGGTGACGATGATAAGACTCGGCCCCTGGTGAAATGACCCTTCCCCGCGTGCCCACGGCCTGGGACTCTCTGCGATGTACATAACTATTTAATGCAGCGGCAGCGGCGGCAGCCTTCCCCGAGGACTGGTACACAGAAGGAAATCGAGGTGCTCCCGCAGCCGCGGAGGATTCTCCAGGACTCTTTTTTACCTTGAGCACTTGCCTCCTGAGACTTAATAGAACAGTGGTTTACTGTCCCCTTTCTTCCTGCTCCTTGCTCTCTCTGGCTCTCTCCTTCTTTTAGCCTCCTTCTCCCTCCCCTTAGCCATCACTTCTGGGAAGTAAAGAACTTGACTTAGTGCCGGAGCCCTGTGCTTGGTCTGTCTTCTTTGCGCTCGTGAAACTAAACGCCAGCGGGGCGCCCCCCCTCCCCATCAAGAAGCAGCACACCTGCTAAAGCTCAATGAAGGAGGGCTGTGGGGAGGTTTGGAGACAGGGGCACATCCCCTCCTCTTGGCTTAGACTCACCTCAAGACCCATCGGTCCTCCCCTCTGACCTTAGGTCCAGCCTCTTTATAGTCCTATTTTGACTGTGACAATGGGTGTAGTTAAGGGGTAGAGTGAGTGTCTATCACATGCAAAGGCCCTGGCAGCGCACACATACACATATAAATTGCCCATTTTGACTGGGCCGAAGTTACGTTGTGCATTCAGCAGATAATTCCTGAGTACCTATTCTAATCCAGGGCAGTTGCAGGTACCCAGGACCACAGCAATGAGCAGCAGGCCACTTCTCTTTGCACTTGTAGATAGAAAAAAGAACAAAAAGGGGAAGCCCTTTGGGTGGTGACTGCAAACAAGGATAGAGTAGAGGTTTGGGGGAGATGTCTATTTTTACTGACATTTGATCAGAATCCTGAGGGAGGTGAGGAAGGGTGTCCCAGGTAACCGGATCAATTAGCATAAAGACAGATCTGAGAATGGCTGACCCTGAATTGGGGACCTGAGGAAAGACTGGCAGCAGCTGAGGTGCTGGGAAAGCATGGAAGTGATGCCCCATCTGACTGCTCAGATTCTGCCCGGTGGTTTATGGGGTAGAGAGTGTTCACTCATGTAACAAATCCAAGCATTTGATTTCATGAAGATATAGCTACCCAAACATAAAATACCTTGTCCTTGTGGCTCTGACATTGAGTTGGGGAAGGGAACACATGAGAAATGAGTACACAGAACACATAAAATGGTTATACCTTCTACACAGGAAGGTCCCAAAGGAGAGTGGAAGAAGTGGGAATTTTAAGAGTTAGTTATGGATGACCCTCCTGAGATGACATTTTGTTCTAAATCCTGAAGGATGTAGGACAGGCAGGATGGTTCTTGGAAGATTCTAGGCAGAAGAAACAGCAGGTACCAAGACCCTTAGCTGAAACTGCCTGGCTTGACAAAGACACCACAAACAGGCTTTGGAGCAGGACACCTTCCCCTCTCCCTGCTAACACAGTACTTGTCTGGTTTATTTTCCATGAGGGCTCAAAGGTCCTCTGGGGAAGCTGAGATGGCCCAGGTGTGACTTTGGCCTGGGGGATGGCACTGGGGTGGTAGGAAGATACAGGAAGCTAATGGAGGCTTTCCTATCACCTCCTCCCCAGAAGCCAACAGCAGCCACTGGATCTTTAAAAAGAAACACAACGGGAGAAGTAGGTCGCCCCTGCAGCAGCTCAGCCTCTATTCTGGAACATCAAGAGACAGGAGGATCTGAAAGTCCAAGCACCTCCCTGCACAGCACTATCCCCAACCTGGGAAAAGTGAAGGGGGAGGAGAATCAAGTTCAGGTTTTGGTGAGTCACACAGCTCTGCCTTCAATCTATTTTAGTGCCTGTTGGCTGTGTGCTTTTGGGTAAATCACTTAGCCTTTCTGTGGTTCAGATCATCTATTTTTATACATAAAAGGGTAAAAATATAGAAGCATCTCTAAAATCAAGTTCTAAAAGTAAAGTAAGAACCTGAGCTGAGGGTGTAGCTTAGTAGTCGAGAACTTTCTTGGCATGCACAATACCCTGGGTTCAATCTCCAGGACCACATTCACATTGTTAACTAACCCTGACATTGTTTGAAACTGCTATTGCTTCTCTGATGAAGAAGCTGGGCTATGTTTTGTTTTTGTTTTTGTTTTGTGCTAGGAATGAAACCCACAGCCTGCTGCATGCTAGGCTAGTGTTGAGCTACATCTTGAGAAATGGTTTGTTTGTTTTTTTTTAAATGCTGACCTTGGGCTGGGGATGTGGCACAGTGCTTGTGTAGCATGTATGAGGCCCTGAGTTTGATCCCCAATACCATGAACAACAACAGACATTGTTGGGTGTGGTGGTGCATGCCTGTAATCCCAGGGTCTTGGGAAGCTGGGGCAGAAGGATCACAAGTTCAAGGCCAGCTGGGGCAATTTTGTGGGGTGGGGATGGTGCACACCTGTCCTTTCAAACGCTCAGAGGCTGAAGCAGGTGGATGGTAAATTCAAAGCCAGCCTCAGCAACTTAGAGAGGCCTTAAGCAACTTAGACCTGTCTCAAAATAAAATATAAAAAGGGCTGGGGATATGACTCAGTGAGCACCCCTGGGGTTTAATCACTGGTACCACTGTAGTTCAGTGGCAGAACACTCCTGAGTTTCATCCCCAGTAAAACAAAAACAAACAAAAACCCTCCAACCTTTAACTTGAAGTAAGTTTGATGAGATGCTCAGGAAAGAGGATGTTGTAAGCTGAGCTCCTGTTTGTCTCCCATCTCAGATTCACGATTGGGAATCAACACCCCGAGTTTCTTTTTATACAGAAAAGAGGGCTTCTATTTGAATTGAAAAGTTTACCACTCATAGGGCTGCAGGGAGAACTGCATGAGAAAACATTTGCAAAATGCTTGACAGGTAGTAGGTGCTTAAGAAGTAGGGGGAAGAGCCAGGCATGGTGGCACTTGCCTTGAACCCAGCCTGGGCAACATAGTGACACCCCTGGAAATGGAAAGTGGGGTCAGCCTGTGGTACACCCCTGTAATTACAGCCATTCTGGAGGCTGGGGGCAGGAGGGTCCACAAGTACCAGGCTAGTCTCTGCAAATTAATGTGGCTCTCAGTAACTTAGACCCTGTCTCAAAAAAAAAAAAAAAAAAAAAAGGCTGTAGCTCAGTGGGAAAAGTGACCTTGGCTTCAATTCCCATTAAAAGTAAATAAATAATAATAAAAACATAAAATGGGGAAATATGTCCTGATTCAGCTTTCCAATTTTCAATCTGGGGACCACAGAGAGCCAACCATGTGGACCTATTTACCAAGGGCCACTCTGTTCTGCCCATACTCCCTTATTTACACAGGACTGCTGGAAACTTGCCATATTAAAAGGAGGGGTTGAACATTAACAAATTGTCTCTTGCATCCCAAGCTTCCTCTCCATTTGACTCTTATCTGGGACAGTGCCCTACCTTGATCAGAAAGCTCCCATAATTCGCACACTTCGTTGCATCACCCCAACCAATCCCCAGCCTCAAATTTCATTCTCAACATCCATCTCAGTGGGATTCCAGACTCCGCCCTACAGACCCCCCAAAAGCCCCCTACCGCCGGACTTTTGATTCTTACCTAGCGCATTAAAGGCTGCTCTGGCGCTTGGCACCATGGGATTTGTAGTTCTAGGGCTCGCAGACTGGGACTTTGCACATGCGTTGTTGGTGGCTTCCGCACGTATCTCCAGACCTGTTTCTTCCCAGTTGAACTGGCTACGGTGTGTATCCTTGCTTCTCCTTTCTCTTTAGGGAGTTTTCCTTCGCTCTCGGAGCGAAATTAGGCGTAAGCTGGCGCTCCCCTAGCCAGGAAGGCCATAATACTTGCTTTTCATGAATGAACAGAGCTGGGATGAAGTAGGGGAAGTAGGCTAACTACTGTCGCTTCAGGTTGGGGCAAACATTGATCTGTGTCTCTCCTGAAAGTCAGATAGTCTGTCAGGGAAGGGCTAGTCCTTTGGGATTAGAGCCTTGGTTCATCCGGTAAATATTGGTTTAGGGAGTGGTCGAATACAGCATACAGTCAAAGAATGGCCTTGAGCCTCACGGGGTAAAAAAAACACGCTTTAAAAGAACAGTTTATGGCTTGCCAGGTAATGCTTAACTTGGACTATCTCTAATGGAGCAAACTATTCTTATACACATTTGACGGATGGGGAAAACTGAAGCCCCGAGTGGCAGGAGGTCGCCCATCTTGATATCCGCAGGGCCAGGAGGGGAAGGAAACCTGACAGCTTCCAGGGTCTCCAGCTCTTTGCAACGCTTTGCTCTCAGGAGGAAAAACAGTGCCCTGCCGTCTTCAGATGGAGCATGGATCACGAAGATTTCTTCTTCATGACCCTGCTCTTGCCTAAATTTCTTGGGCAAGGGATTTCATCTCCTTCATCTTCAGGTAGGGAAAAGAATTAGGCCTCCTGTTGTACTTATTTTACTAATTTTATTTTATTTAAAAATTTATATCTTTTTTTGTCTCCTTGTAAAAATTGTCACACAGTATTGAAAATAAATAGCGTAAAATGGGGCGGCGGCCTCTGTAGGAACTCGGCGCGTGTCAGGCTCTTTTTCTTTGTCTCTGGAGTAAAAAGTTCACTCCAGACTCAGTCCCCCTTTTTTTTCCACATGAAGGGTACTCCCTCTGGATGGGGCGCGGAGAAAGAGGAACAATTAAGTTTTTAGGGAGATGATAAGGGCGCAGTTGACTCCCGACCGAAGGGTTCCGGGTTCATCATGCTAAAGTCTACATACACTACCAATTCCTGGCTCCTGCAAAGGGCGGCAGGCAGAAGGGTGTGAGATGCTGAGAAAACGAGACGCTCGGAAGACTAATTGGCCAGAGAGGCTTAGAGGCGGCAATCTTCCGTCACGTGACCTGGCCTTGGCCTGGCCAGGGTCTCCCTAGTGCTCGGTCACGTGTGGTGGCTGTGCATTCCGATTGGTGTGCCCGGACCAGTTTGAACGGAGTACGGAAGCCGCAACGGTTCATCTACGACCGCGTTTTTTTATTCCTTCTCTTTGGCTCCCTCCTTCCGCGCGAGTCTCAGGAGAAGCCGCAGCACTAGGCGCCGCTGCTGCCGCTCAGGGCCCGGTAAGTGGGCCTCACTCAAAGCTGGACCCGCTTGGCTCTGGCTTGCGTTCACCCCCGCCGGGCTCTGGGCCTGCGCTGCGCGTGGCCCGGGCGTCGGGGCCGCGCCCGACCGGGAAAGGCCGGGAACCCGGTTGGGCCCGATCGTCTGGGCAGGGAGAACGGGCCGGGCGGGGGAGGGGGAAACCGAGTTGAGCTTTGGGGGTGGGGCCTCGGAGCCGGGCCAGGTTGGGGTTCCGCGAGAAAGCGGGCCAGTGGGGCGGCTGGGGTCGGGCTGGAGGGGATCTCATTGGGGAAGCGTCTGGGGGCTGCTTAGGGCCTGATTCGGGGACGTCGTGAGGATCGGGTGTGTGTGGGGGCCTGTTTCGGCGGGGCTTGGTGGGTCTGATTGAGGGAGGCCGTGTTGAAAGTTGGGGGGGGCTTGTTGAGTTTGGTAGGGAGGGCCGTCAGTCTTAGGCCTAGAGGGCTGTGCTGGGTGTGACTGAGAGGCGTCACTGGGATCCGTTGAGGGGAATGCTCCGAGGGGAGTTCGGTCAGGCCTAATAGGGGGGAGCTGCAGGGGTTTTCCGACTTGAACTGGTGGGGGGCTTGGCGAAACTTGATTGGGGGAGGCAGCAGAGATCCGTCAGCAGGGCTTACTGCTGACTGGGGCAGAGGGTGGGAGGGAGAGAAGCTTGGCCAGACCTGATTGGGGCTGGCGACGGGGACGGGTGCAGGGGGCTTCTGTCGCGGGTTGGGCGAGCTTGGCTGGCTCTCATTCGGAGGCAGCGGAGACCTATCTCAGCATTGCTTCGGGCCTGATTAAGGGGAACCACTGGAACGGGTCTGGCTTGTCCAGAAAAGGGGGCGTCTGGCATCTGCTGAGCTTGAAGTACCGGATTAGAGGAGGCGGCAGGAATCTTCAGCAGGATCGGAGCACTTTGGACGGTGCACCTGGGGAAGCTCAGGGATCAGACCGGGCAGGAGGCAGCCGGGATCTGGCCGAGCTTGCGGGCCTGGTTTCGGGAGGAGAATCTTCAGGGACTGTGCTTGCACCGGGGACACCACGGGGGCCGGAGCACTATCACGGTCTGGGGCGGGGCCCCTGGATGTGGAAGCGTCTGGGTCCTCGCCCAGCGGCTGCGAGGGAGGCGGAAGCCTTAGGTCCCGCAGCCGGGGGCGGCAGCGGCATGGGTCACCGTGGGAAGAGGGCTCCACCTTGGGTCCGATGAGGATCCGCCGGACCCCGCCGCCGCCTCCCATAGCCCGCTTTCATATTCCCCCACCCGCGCTCCCAAGCCCGCGACTGCGCGGCCGAGGATGGCGCAGCTGGCGGGGACCCCGCACTTGGGCGGGTGTGGATCGGCGGCCTCCGCCTGTCCGCCGAGGGCGCTCCCGTCGTCATGCATCTGCCCCTGCCTCAGGGGCTCAACCCGGGTCTCACACCGAGACCCAGAGACCCAGCGCTGACCCAGGCCCCTACCCCTGCAGCTCGCCTTGCGCCATGGACTGGCAGCCAGACGAGCAGGGCCTGCAGCAGGTCCTGCAGCTGCTCAAAGACTCGCAGTCGCCGAACACGGCCACTCAGCGCATCGTACAGGATGTATCCTTCCTTCCTTCCGGGGCTGGGGGAACCTGGCAGATGTCTGCAGTTTCTGAAGGCCAGAGAAGGAGGGGCCCATTTCCTGACACCCCTCTCCCTGCCCCCTGCATTTTCTGATGTGCAAAAAGAGCATGGCTTGGACAGAGAAGCAAGGACTGAGTGCCTCTGTTCCATTCCTAGAGCTCAGGGATTGTTATAGAAAATAATGAAAATACCTAATGTTCTTCAAGCACTTAATTATTAAAGTAGTTGCTGTTATGTCCATCTTGTGGACAGGGATGTTGAGGCTTAAGAGAGGCAAAAGAACTTCCCAGGGTCAAAGCTCACAACCAGTGGGGAGCCAGGATGGGAAGTTCAGCCTTTTCAGATTTGATTTCAGCCTGTCCTGCCAGAATGGGAAGATAAGTCTTTAAAGCATTAAGAAGTTTCACGTGAAAATTTGGGTTTTTTTTTTTTTTTTTTTCCTTTTTGCCATGCTGGAGCTCTTGAACCCAGGGCCTTGTGCAGGGAGTGTTCTGCCACTTAGCCATACCTCCAAGACCCCCGCCCCCCTTTTAAAGCAGGCAACATTGGATGCTAAGGAGCAGAGCTGAGTAATAGCTGCCTCCCTTGTCAGATGGGGATTCTCTAGCCCTCTCCTGTTCTGCCAGGGTCTTTAGGAGTGGCTGGGGAGCTGGGGCATCCACTCTGGTCCATGTGTGTGTTTGATAGCCTGAAATGCTCTGAGCTGCTCTGGGCACAGGGGTTGATGAGTGGGATCCCAGGGGCTGGTGGCCTGGTCCCCTCAGTCACTTATGTCCTCAGCTGTGTGGCAGTGAGGGGGCTCTGCCTAGGGAAGGCCCCTGTCTCCCAAGACCCTTAACAGCCTGGCAGAAACTCAAACAACTCAACCAGTTTCCTGACTTCAACAACTACCTTATCTTCGTCCTGACCAGACTCAAATCAGAAGGTATGCTGTATGTGCCCCTCCATGTGAGCCACACCCCACCTTACCCTCATGGCTCCCTGAACCTCAGCCTCTCCCCACAGATGAGCCCACCCGTTCTCTCAGTGGACTCATTCTTAAGAACAACGTGAAGGCACATTACCAGAGCTTCCCACCCCCTGTGGCTGACTTCATCAAACAGGAGTGTCTTAACAACATTGGTGACGCCTCCTCGCTCATCCGAGCCACCATCGGTGAGAAGGGGCAGTGGGGGCTCTGGGTCAGAAGCTGCTCAGCGTGTTCAGGGTGCTGTTCACTGAATGCTCTGGCATCCTATGTGGCTGTACTGTTACCACTGCTATTTGACAGGTGAGGAGATGGAGGCACTGAGATGATAAGGGACTTGCTTGGTAAGTAGCAGAACTGGGAAACAAGCCCAGGCAGTGCAGGTCCATGTTCTGGAACCATTCCCTCTGGAAACGGCCAGCCGTTCTTGTTTTGGAGATAAGTGACTTAGTATTCAGAATTTTGTGCTAAGCGCTTCGGATCTAGCTTCCCTGCCCTTGTGGAGACAGCTATTAGCTGACTTTCACCAGTCGTGGTTCAGATGCAACATGAATTAGTTAATATTGGCCCTTCCTGATGCCTGGCAGATTGCCTCAGGAAGTTAAAGAGGGCTGGGTAGGAACTAATTGGAGCCCTATTCCCTTAAGGCTTTTCACTACTGATAAATACATTTGTTCCTCTAAGAAGGTGTTTTGTGGGCTGGGGTGTAGCTCAGTAGTTGAGCACAGGCAAGCTCACATGAGGCCCTGGGCTCCATCCCAAGGACTGCAGAGCTAAAGAAATTTTAAAGAAAATTTATAGGACTATTTCAAAGGAAAAGACAGATTTACTTATGCTAAAGGGAAGAAAATCTTCAAAATAAATGCAACAATAACAAGAAAATAGTACTAGCTGTGTGGGCCTGTCAGAAGTGCTGCTCTCATGGCTTCCTGCCTCTACAGAAGTAGCTCTAACCTCAGCTCCCCCTCTGAGCTAAGCAGAAGGATCTGGACTTCCTAAGCTCATTCTAGGTACCAGGCTCTGCTCTCAGTACTGTTGGTCCTCCAGATCCACAGGTTCCATATCTGCATATTCAACCAACTGTGATTCGAAAATGTTTGGGGAAAAAAAATTGCACCTGTACTGAATATGAACAGACATTTTTTTCCTGTCTTTATTCTCTAAACAATACAGTATTGCAACTATGTACCTAGCATTGGTATTCTGTTAGATATTTAAAGTGTATGGGAGAATGTACTAAGTATCTTTTTATGAGTGCTGGTAATTGAACCCAGGGGCACTTTAGTACTGAGCTACATCCCCAGTCCTTTTTATTTTGAGACAGGGTCTTGCAGAGTTACCAAGCTTGACCTTGAACTTGAGATCCAACTGCCTCAGCCTCCCAAGTAGCTGGGATTATAGGTGTGTGCCTGGCTGTGTACAAAGTATTATATCCAAATATTACACCATTTTCTATAAGGGACTTGATTTTGGTGTCCCTGAGATGTCCTGGAACCATTTCCCCATAGGATGACTACAACTAAATCATTGATGATTCCTAGTAGGCTTAGGAGGCTGGTGGCTGTCTTTTTGTTTGTTTGCTTTTTGTTTTTGTTTTTTTCATGGTACTGGGGATTGAGCCCAGGGCCTCAAAATACTTGGACAAGCCCTCTATCCCTGAGGTACACCCCTAGCCCTTTTTATTTTATTTTGAGACAGGGTCTTGCTGAGTTGCCCAGGCTGGCCTTGAACTTGGGATCCTCCTGCGGCAGCCTCCTGAGTAGCTGGAATTACAGGCGTGCTCTACTGCACCCGGCTCAGGCTGATGCTGATGCTGATGTTCTTTATTTCCATCGAGGGCAAAGAATGGAGGCACAGAGAGGTTAGGTGATGTGGTCAAGGTCACACTGCCAGATGGGGAACTGGGACTGCATCATGGGCTGCCATCAGTGTCCCTTATGAACCCACCTTTCTCAATTCATGAGTCCAGCAGTGAGCCTTCTGCCCTTGGGAGACACTGCCATCTTGTGGCATTAAACGCTCATCTTCCTTGACAGCAACGGTATTCAGCTCGACACCAGGACCCCTCCACTGCCCTCAGGGCTCTGTAGTTGCTGCTATTTGCTCTTCGATTTCTGACAGGCAGTAGAGCCCTCCCTGTGGCCACAAGGCCTTGCATGACTTGTTACTGTCATCTCTGTCCTCACCTCTTCCCATACTTTCCCCATTGCTCTCTGTTCTGATCCCTTCTGTGAGCCCATTAGGCCATAACTCTCCTGGGACCTTTGCCCGTCCCTCTTCCTGGGATGCTTTCCCCCCAGGTACCAGGAGGCCTTCTTCCTGACCCACTTCACCTCCCTCAGCTTGTGACTCACACGTCACCACCTAGAAGCTGAGCGTGGTGGCACACACTTGTAATCCCAGCTTCTCGGGAATCTGAGGCAGGAGAATCACAAGTTTGAGGCCAGCCTGGGCACCTTCCTTGTCTCAAACTAAAAGGGACTAGGGATGAAGAGTGCCCTGGGTTCAATCCTCAGTATTGAAAAATAAATAAATAAATAAATAAATGAAACCCGCCTCAGTGAGGCCTGCTCTGACCACCCAGTTGCTCCCCTCCCTTTCAGCCCTTGTATGTGGTTTCCCAGTATTTTACTGGGAAAAAATGTGGTGGAGCCATGGAGGGCTTCTGTGGGATAGTTTAGGGAAAGCCAGTGAATGAGTGCCTGGTGCCTAGGGGAGGGGACCCTGCAGGCCCTCACCCAGCCTGAGGCCGCCTCCTTTTCCCTCTGTCCAGGTATCCTCATCACCACCATTGCTTCCAAGGGGGAGCTGCAGATGTGGCCTGAGCTGCTGCCCCAGCTGTGCAACCTGCTCAACTCCGAGGATTACAACACCTGTGAGGTAGGTGGAGCTGTGGCCAGCCCAACCAGAGACCTAGGCCTAGCCTGCGACCCACACTCATATCTCTATTCCTCTCCTCTCCTCTCCACCAGGGAGCATTTGGAGCCCTGCAAAAGATCTGTGAAGACTCCTCTGAGCTCCTGGATAGTGATGCTCTCAACAGGCCCCTGAACATCATGATCCCTAAGTTTCTGCAATTCTTTAAGCACTGCAGTCCCAAGATCCGGTGGGCGTGGCTCCCCAGGGCATCTGAGGGTCTTGGAGTGTGTGGGCTGGCCAGACCCGGGTGACCCACATCTTTGCACCCTGCTAGGTCCCATGCCATTGCCTGTGTGAACCAGTTCATCATGGACCGGGCGCAGGCGCTGATGGACAACATTGACACCTTCATTGAGGTGCGCTGCTGGGCAGGGGTTGGGCAGGAAGAGGCCCAAGGTCTCGAGGCAGCTGACCCCACCCTTCCCTGCAGCACCTGTTTGCCCTGGCTGTGGATGATGACCCTGAGGTGCGGAAGAATGTGTGCCGTGCCCTGGTGATGCTTCTAGAAGTGCGGATTGATAGGCTCATCCCCCACATGCACAGCATTATCCAGGTGTGCATGGCCAAGGCCAGTGCAGATGGGCAGGTGGGCAGCTGGCATGGGGACTGGGGAGCCACCTGCAATTGGGCTAGGTCTCAGCTTCTCCCCCACTTGCTCCAGTACATGCTGCAGAGGACCCAGGACCACGACGAGAATGTGGCCCTCGAGGCTTGTGAGTTCTGGCTGACGCTGGCCGAGCAGCCCATCTGCAAGGAAGTCCTCGCCTCCCATCTGGTCCAGTGAGTGTTGTTGCTCCCACCCTGTCACACTCTAGCCTCCACCCCTTGCTGTACCTGTGCCTTCCCTTCTGGTCAGTCACCTCCTGAGCTTGTCCCAGTTCACGTCCTCTGTGTGTATTTACTTTCAATCCTATAAGACTGTAGCTTTAAGGACTTAAAAAAATTAGATTGATAAGACAAAAAATGAGCCTGGATCCTGGATCCAGGTGTCTGTCGGAAGGCATCTCTCTGGTCTCAAATCTGATCTTTTTCTTAGTTCTGGGGATTGAACCCAGGGGCTCTCTGCCACTGTACATCCCCAGCCCTTTTTACTTTTTCACTGGAGGCAGGGTCTGGCTGCGTTGCTCAGGCTGACCTGGAACTTGCCATCTTTCTGCCTCAGCCTCCTCCCCAGGGTTGCAGGTGTGTGCCACTGTCTGGCTAATGAGCTTAACCCTGAATCACTTTGTTGATATGGGGAGGCTGTGGGGCTGGGCCTAGAGGGGTGGCTTCTGGGGAGTGATGTGACACCCTTGGGGAATAGGATGAGAAGGTTCTAGAAGAGTCTGCAAGTCCAACTCCAGTTGAGACCATTCACTCTGCCTTTCACTTTCCCAGTGTGGCCTGGACTCAACCATCTTAGGGAGGTGCCCAGGGCCTGAGTCACATGACCATACCTTATCACATGATAAGGACCAGGTACTCTTGTAAGATTTTCAGTGTGTTTAGGGGTCTGGAATGGCCCTGGGTGGCCAGATCCAAGCCAAAGCTTTCCTGTGGAGCCAAGGAGGTATCACCTAACCATGGTGGCTGAAACTAGGTTGGGATAATTCCCCACATGGAAATGAATGGCTGCAGGATGCACAAGTATCTGCATGCTTGGCAATGTCTGCCCCTTGATAGATGCTGTTGCCCACACCTCTGCCGCCTCCTGCCCAGGCTGTACACCCCCGATGAGGGCCCCTGCACTATGACAAACATCCTCTCTTCTGACAGGTTGATCCCCATCCTGGTCAATGGAATGAAGTACTCAGAAATTGACATCATCCTGCTCAAGGTCTGGCTGGGTCTGTTGGCTGCTGAGCGTGGGTTGTAGGGCAGAGGCGTTGGCTGGGTTTCCCCTATGGTGCTGAGTGGTCTGCTGGCCTTGTCCCCAGGGGGACGTGGAGGAGGATGAGGCAGTCCCTGACAGCGAGCAAGACATCAAGCCACGCTTCCACAAATCACGAACAGTGACACTGCCCCATGAGGCCGAGCGACCTGATGGTTCTGAGGATGCAGAGGATGATGACGACGATGATGCTTTGTCCGACTGGAATCTGAGTGCGTGGCTCGGCCGGCCCTGGGGGTGAGGTGGCAGGCCCTGGGATCCCTTTCTGAAGGTGACAAGATGCTGGTGCAGGCAGATCATGAAGAACTTACCATGATCTCTCACTGGGGAGACTGACCTCCCCCCCCCCCCAGTCAAGCAGGGCCAGCCTCCCGCACATTTAGTATTCCTCATCCCATCCCCCAATTGTCCGCCCTCAGGGAAGTGCTCAGCGGCTGCACTGGATGTCCTCGCCAATGTCTTTCGGGAGGAGCTGCTGCCTCACCTCCTCCCACTGCTCAAGGGCCTCCTGTTCCACCCTGAGTGGGTGGTCAAAGAGTCAGGCATCCTGGTGCTGGGTGCCATCGCTGAGGGTGAGTCCTGTGTCTACCCTCATCCTGGGTGTGCCCCCTGGCTTGTCCGTACTTCCTGCACACTGGCCAGAGTCTGGGACTGGATACAGCACTGACAAGGCCTGCTCAGCACTCTTCAGACCCCTCTAGAGTCCCAGTCATCCCCTTGGCCCGTGGGCCCACAAGGAATCTCCAAAACCCTAACATGCATTCTCTCCGGCAGGCAGGTCAGCAATGTTGTAAGTGTAATTGCAGCAGCTGCAGCTGTGACAGCAAGTACCTCTGCAGCGCTTCTCTCACAGTAGGGCCACCCAGGCCGGGTCCCCATCAATGAACTTGCCCAGTTACCACCATCTGCTGAAGTGCGTGCCAGAACCCCAAGTTCATAGATGGGGAAAATGAGGGTCACAGAGGTGACCATACCACCATTTCCCTGCTGTCACCCAGGTGCATCAGAATGTCACACCTGATCCTGGCTGCTAGACTATCCTGACAAAAATGGAAGGGCTCAGTGGTGGACACAAAGCATGGCAGTCTGATGCAGGTGTCATGTGTGACCACGTCAGCAAACAGAGCTGTCCTAAACATTTCAAACATGGGAGCAGGAACTCTCAAGCTAGAGAGCTTTTAAATTTTTTCTGAGGAGGGCAAGGGGTGGAGCTCAGTGTTAGGGCACTTGCCTGGCATATAAGAGGCCTGGGGTTCCAACCCCAGCACCAAAAAAATATTTTTATTTTTTTCCTAAGAAAAGGTTTCTGGGCACTGCATCCCGTGTTAATAGGATTTGTCTTTTTCGAAAAAATGTAGTTGTATGTTAGGTGCATTTCATGTTGATGGGGAAGACAAAACTAGAGGAGGTGGTGCCGGGCTGGTAAGAACAAATCTTATGTGTTTGATAATTGGGGGGATAAGTTATTCTTAGTGTTCTGTTGAGGTAAGAAAGTGGTGCTCTACCTGGTATGGTGGCACACCTTATAATCCCAGCAACTCGGGAGGCTAAGGCAAGAGGATCCCTAGTTCAAGGCTAGTCTCAGCAACTCCGAATGAATAGGAGACATTATTACATGTATGATTGCACAACCGGTGTGACTGCATTGTGTACCACCAGAGGACTGAGAAGTTGTGCTCTATTTGTGTACAATGTGTCAAAACACATTTTACATGTAGAACTAATTAAAACAAATTTTTTAAAATTAAAAAAGGGGGGTGCCTGTGGCTTAGTGGTAGCACATTTGCCTGACGTGTGAGGCACTGGGTTTAATTCTCAGGACTGCATATAAATTTAAAAAAAAATAAAGGTCCATCAACTAAAAAAAAATATGAAAGGTGAGAATGAATGAATGTAAGATTACTTTGAAAGCCAAATCACTAAATAAATAAAGAAAAAATAAATAGGGCTGGGGTTGTGGCTCAGTGATGGAGCGCTTACCTAGCATGTGTGAGGCACTGGATTCGAACCTCAGCACCACTTTAAAAAATGAATAAAATAAAGGTATTGGGTCCATCTAGAACTATAGATAGATAGATAGGTAGGTAGATAAAACTGCTGGGGATGTAGCGCAGTAATAGAGCACCCCTGGGTTCGATGCTACATATACACTAACTGTGATCCTCATGTCTTTTTTGTGGTATGGGAATTGAACCCAGGTACATTCCCCCTGAGCTATATTCCCCCAGCCCTTTATTATTTGAGACAGGGTCTCCTAAATTGCTGTGGCTGGCCTCCAACATGTGAGCCTCTGGCTTCATTCAAGTAGCTGAGATTATAGGCATCACGGTGTGCAGCTGATGCTTATGTTTTTTTGTTTGTTTGTTTTGGTACCAGGGATTGAACCTAGGAATACTCCAACACTGAGCCATATCCCCAGATCCTTTTTTTTTTTTTTTTTTTTGATGTCTTATTTAGAGACAGGGTCTCACTGAGTTGCTTAGGGCCTCTCTTAAATTGCTAAGGCTGGCTTTGAATCCATATTCCTCCTGCCTCAGTTTCCCAAGCCAGTGGGATTACAGGTATGCACTATCACATCCAGCTGATATTCATGATTTTAAGAAAAGAGAAGGTGTGAGAGTATAGCTAAGTCATAGAGTACTTTCCTAGCACACTTGCCTAGTATGGTTTCCATTCCCATTATCAGAAAAAATTAGGGAAGATGAAGAGTAAAAGAAAATGCATAAACATCTAAGAATGGTTTCTTTCATGTGAGAAGTACTTCCCATCCGTCTGGATCATTGGGCTGCCCCATAGAGCTGATGAGCTCAGCGGTCCTATGGATCTTGAATTGATAGGTGACTGGATAACACATCCCCCAGATGCCATATACCTGCTCTGTCTCCCATCCTGCCCTTGTGTTTCTTGGACTCTGTGAAATGACTCTGGGCCATTTATGAACCTTAGAGCCTCAGTTTCCTCACCTGTCAGGTGGGGCTCATTCCTTCTTTCTATAAGGGTTGGTATGCCTGGGCCTAGCTGTGCTCAATCAAACCATCCCCTTTTGTCCCCTGGTCCCTGTAGGCTGCATGCAGGGCATGGTGCCCTACCTGCCTGAGCTGATCCCACACCTCATCCAGTGCCTATCAGACAAGAAGGCCCTGGTCCGCTCCATCGCCTGCTGGACATTGAGCCGCTATGCCCACTGGGTGGTCAGCCAGCCCCCAGACATGCACCTCAAGCCTCTGATGACGGAGCTGCTCAAGCGCATCCTGGATGGCAACAAGAGGGTGCAGGAAGCGGCCTGCAGGTGATCTTTAACCCCTGAGCTTGCAGCAACCCCCTCGTGGTCTCTTTGCTTTCTGGGAAGTGATGACACCTGTGACCGCTGACCTGGCCCTGATTTCTCTTGTATTCGTACTGGCTGATCCTATGTGCACCCTTCCCAATTGCATGACGAGTACCACCTGCCAGGGTCCACTAAGCCCTCCACCCTGACCCCCTCCACCAGTGCCTTCGCTACCCTGGAGGAGGAGGCCTGCACAGAGCTGGTACCCTACCTCAGCTACATCCTGGACACCCTTGTCTTTGCCTTTGGCAAGTACCAGCACAAGAACCTGCTCATTCTCTACGATGCCATCGGCACTCTGGCTGATTCTGTGGGCCACCATCTCAACCAGCCGGTGAGACCCCAGAGCAGCCCCCTACTCTCCATCCTGGTGCCCTTTGGCATCTGGTGACCTGGCGGCGACCCTGTGTCACACGCCAGGGATGTGGCCATGACCGCAACAGGCAGACAGACCCACCTGGTCCCCGCCCTCGCACTGCTCCCAGTCTAGGGGGGAGACAGACAGTTTTGAGATAGCATGGTAAGTGCTGTGCTGGGGAGTGCAGGGGCCTGTGGGAACCAGAGGTGCCGATCCAGGCTTCTGGGTGGGGGCAAGGGTTGAGGGGATAATGCTCTGGACAAACAGATGAGAACAAGAAGGGCCTCTGGCTGCATGGTGAGGCCTTGCAGAGCCCCGTGAGCCACGGCAAGGAGTCCAGGTCTCATCATTCAGGTGACAGCCTTCTTTAAGTCACCCCCACCCAACCCAGGGACCCCAACTTCCCACTCCCCCTCCAGGAGTATATCCAGAAACTGATGCCCCCACTGATCCAGAAATGGAACGAGCTCAAGGATGAGGACAAGGACCTCTTCCCCCTGCTGGAGGTGAGTGGCTCAGGTCCCCTCCCCTAGGACCACTATCTCCTGCCTGAGTTCACCTCACCTCCTCTTCCCTGCCAGTGCCTGTCATCGGTGGCCACCGCTCTGCAAAGCGGCTTCTTGCCCTACTGTGAGCCTGTCTACCAACGTTGTGTCACCCTGGTGCAGAAGACACTGGCCCAGGCCATGGTGAGCATCCTCTAACCACTTACCCACCCATTAGCACTGCTGCTGCTGCCCAGGCCCCAGCCTGTTCCCCTCACCCACCTCCCCACCCCCACCTATATCCAGATGTACACCCAGCACCCTGAACAATATGAGGCCCCAGACAAGGACTTCATGATTGTGGCACTGGACCTGCTCAGTGGGCTGGCCGAGGGCCTGGGTGGCCACGTGGAGCAGCTGGTGGCCCGAAGCAACATCATGACATTGCTCTTCCAATGCATGCAGGTGGGTGATGCCCCAAGCAGGCCACACCCCATCCCTGCTATCCCCAAGGGGTGGCAGGGAAGCAGTCCTTTACCTGGCCAGTGACAACATTCAGTAGCCCATGTGGGCTTTCCTGGGGGACTCGGCCATAAGTTGTGCCAGAGAACATCAGAGAAAGAGGGCCTTTAAAAAAGGCTCTGAGCCAGGCATGGTGGTGTATGTCTGTAATCCCAGTAACATGGGAAGCTGAGGCAAGAGCACTGTAGGTTCCAGTCCAGCCTGGGTAACTTAGCAAGACCCTATCTCAAAATAAAAGGGCCAGGATATAGCTAGGTGATATAGCATCCATGGTTTAATCCCTAGTCCCACTAAAAAAGAAAAAATGGCAAACAGGGGTGGGGGCATAGCTCTGGTAGAGTGCAGCTGGGTTCAATTTTCAGTACCGAGGAAAAAAGAATTGAAAGCACACATCCTGCCCCGCACACACACCCAAGAACATTCTTGGTATTTCTAGATGACATCTACAAAGATGTCAGTGATATGCAAATAGTTGGTTAAATTGAACTGTTTAAGAAAGGATGTCGGGCTGGGGATGTGGCTCAAGCGGTAGCGCGCTCGCCTGGCATGCGTGCGGCCCAGGTTCGATCCTCAACACCACATACAAACAAAGATGTTGTGTCCGCCAAGAACTAAAAAAAAATAAATATTAAAAAGTTCTCTCTCTCTCTCTACCTCTATCTCTCTCACTCTCTCTTAAAAAAAAAAAAAAAAAAAAAAAAAAAAAAAAAAAAAAAGAAAGGATGTCAAGGAAAACATTCTGTGTGTTTAGTCCACTTGGATTTTTTTTGTTGTGGTGGTGGTGCTGGGGATGGAACCTAGGGCCTCAAGCATGTTAGGCAAGTGCTCTACTATTGAGCCATATCCACACTCTGAAAGGGGACAAGAGCATGGGACTAGTGCTAGGCGCAGCAGCACACACCTATAATCCCAGCAGCTCAGAATGCTGAGATAGGAGGATGGTGAGTTCAAAGCCAACCTCAGCAAAAGCCAGCTGTTAAGCAACTCGGTGAGACCCTGTCTCCAAATAAAATAAATCCCCAGTAGCCCCCCACCAAAAAAAAAAAAAAAGAGCAGGAGATTAGAGTGGTTAAGGGATAGCATTGAGCAATGGCACATTCCCGTCACCCCAGCTATTCAGGAGGCTGAGGCAGAAGGATTATAAGTGAGGTTTTGTTGTTGTTGTTGTTTTGTGGATCTTGGGGATTGACCCAGGGTGCTGTACGACTGAGCCACATCCCCAGCCCTTTTATTTTGAGAGGATCTCACTAAATTGCTTAGGGTCTCAACTAAATTGCTGACAGTTTAGTATCTCTAAATAAAAATGGCTAGAGGTAGAGCTCAATGGGAAACTCCCCTTATTCCCATCTCCAGTATTAAATAAAATAAGGAAAAGTCAGTGTTCAGGGCCAGGATGTACTATACTGTCCCTTCTCCTGCCCCAGGACTCAATGCCTGAGGTCCGGCAGAGCTCCTTTGCCCTCCTGGGAGACCTCACCAAAGCCTGCTTCATCCATGTCAAGCCCTGTATTGGTAAGTCACTGCCCTCAACCTGTGACCCCAGCCCTGGCCTCAAGTGATGGAGACACACTGTGGGAGAACCGTGACCGTACTGGGATGTGTTCGTACTGTCTGATGGGCTTGCCCAGCTAGTTGCAGGAGCTTACCGTGGCTGGCCTTCCTTCTCAGCACTCCTGTTTCTCTCCACCAGCTGAGTTCATGCCCATCCTGGGCACCAACCTGAACCCTGAATTCATCTCTGTCTGCAACAATGCCACCTGGGCCATTGGGGAGATCTGCATGCAGATGGGTGAGTGCCCTGAAAGAGGGCAGGCTGGCCGTGTCTCCTCATGGAACTGCTCTGGGTTTCCCTTGAGGGTGGAGCCAAGTGGCTGAAAAATCATTTGTGATTTGCTTTCCCAAAAGGGCGGGACAGGAGGGCTGTTTGTATTGGACTGTGTTATGTAGTTGCTGAAAGCCCTATTGGATTGGTTGGGTGACTTTGGCCTCTTTTCCTGAAGGAGTACTGGGTGGTGTGATGTCATCATGGAATTCAGTGGTGACTGCAGGGGAGCCTCTGGTGTTTGGAGGATGTGGGTCTGTCTCTGGTTGACCATGATTCTGAGCTGAGGAGCAGCAAGAGAAGAGCCTTTGTGCCCTCAGCAGTTGTGGTTGGCCAGTCTAGGGATGGAACTGGGGTCAGTGAGGTAGAGGGGCCATACCTCTGATTGGGTCAGAGTGGGTGGAGTAGGCTGTGCAGGTTTCTGATTGGTTGCTTCCCTAGGGGCAGAGATGCAGCCCTATGTGCAGATGGTCCTCAGCAATCTGGTGGAGATAATCAACAGGCCCAACACACCCAAGACACTGCTGGAAAACACAGGTGGGTGCCAGGCCTGGGCCACTGCCCCTTGCCTTCCTCTTTGAGATGGGGTTCTGCACTGGGAAGGGAGCCATTGAAAGTCTTGGGAAAGTTCTGGTATTGAGAAAGGGGTTCTGGGAGAAGCCCAAGAAAAATGCTGGCCTCAGGGAGACCTTGGAAGAGATCCAGGCTGGGCCATGCTTAGGGGCCCAGGCTGGCTGCAGGAGCCGTTTCCTTGGGGCCCATGGGGCGGGGCTCGGTGCCTCGTACCAGAGGCCCCGCCACGTACCGTCCCGGGGCCACTCGGGGTTGCAGGTCGCCTGACGAGTCCCTCTGCCATTCCAGCCATCACCATTGGCCGCCTGGGCTACGTGTGCCCACAGGAGGTGGCACCCATGCTGCAGCAGTTCATCCGGCCTTGGTGTGTGCCCTCCTGGGTGGGGCCTGGGCAGTGGGGTGGGTGGGACAGGCAGGCCTGACCACTTCCCTTGGCTGTGCCCCCGCCCTAGCTTACCCCCGACAGATGCATGACCCAGAGCTACCCACTGAGGCCCTGCTACCCTGTCCCCCATTGTTGTACATTCAGCGCCAGTCCCCACCTCTGACCCGCTGCCCACCTTCCTGCAGGTGCACATCCCTCAGGAACATCAGGGACAACGAGGAGAAGGACTCTGCCTTCCGGGGCATCTGCATGATGATTGGTGTCAACCCCGGGGGTGTTGTGCAGGTCGGGCAGCTGGGCTCTGAGGGCAGGGTGGGAGCCGGCTCGGGCGGTCCCTCACATGGGATCCGTCATGTTTCAGGACTTTATTTTCTTCTGCGACGCTGTAGCCTCCTGGGTGA
Source organism: Marmota monax (assembly GCF_021218885.2). Classification (NCBI taxonomy): domain Eukaryota; kingdom Metazoa; phylum Chordata; class Mammalia; order Rodentia; family Sciuridae; genus Marmota; species Marmota monax. The sequence continues at coordinate 25,631,958 of NW_026695228.1, forward strand.
GCCCGAAGGATGACCTTAGGGACATGTTTTATAAGGTGAGGCTCCAGCTCAGCCCTGATTCTTTCCTGGGAGAGGGTGGAAGCAATCTCTGGCCATAGGGGGACAAAGCCAAGTTTAGCTGTGCCCTAACCCTGACCCTTCACCCCTACCTCACCACAGATCCTCCATGGCTTCAAAGACCAAGTTGGGGAGGAAAACTGGCAGCAATTCTCGGAGCAGTTCCCGCCACTGCTCAAGGAGAGGCTGGCAGCCTTCTATGGGGTCTAGGCTCATGTGGAGACTGTCAGGTGAGTGAGTGGGTCTTGCCACCCAGGGCTGACTGGCCAAACCCATGCAGGGCCCTGACCCTCCCTTTCCCCTGCAGGTTTCTGTCTGCCTCATCGTCTGAGGGATTGCTGGGGAGCACGCTGCGTCCAGAAGTCGCTGTGCCCTGTTCCAGGGGGGTTAGGGAGGAGTGAGCGGGACCCAAATCCAGACGCCTTCCCAGTCCGTCCAACCGTCCACTTGCCCCACTAGGCCTATGTGGCCGGCGCTTGGGCAGGTGGGTGGGGCCTCCACGCTCATCCTACAAACAGGGAGGGGGGTGGGACTTCTTGGCAGGCAAGAGCCCCCAGGCTCTTCTAATGGGGTCATCTCAGGCAGCCCACCTGGGCCAGCCACATGGGAGGGAGGAATCAACACAGCCGACTGAATCCGGCTTTGGATGAGGCGAGGGGATCGCAGGAGGGGAGGGGGGTCCTTGTAGAGACGCGTACACACACATGGCCACACGCATGTGCAGGCACCGCAGCCAGCCAGTCTGGGCCAGCCGCCCCACCATTTCCCCGACTGCATGGAGACAGTAGAATTAGTGAACCCCTGAGTTAAGCCGTACGGCCTTCCTTGTAACTTGCATCTAGAGTATAAGAAGCTTCCGCTGTTTTGCCGGAATCGGCGGTGATTGGGGAGGGCTGGGGGGGTTGGGGGAGCCTCAGCCGGGATGGGGGGAGGAAGATGGCCACTTTGAGGCCGCCCCGTCAGCACGCACACGCTTTGGACCTGCTCCATACACTTCCCTGCCAGCTTCGTGGCAGCCTCAGCCAATGTGTCCCCATCCTAGTCCCATCCCAGCCAGCAGAGTGGGGACCACCAGAGTGGCCAGAGCTGGTCCGAATTCGCCATTTCGCTCCCTGTGCTCCAGTGGTATTTGTGCTCCCAGCACTGGCCTGGGGCGTTTCTTTCCTGAGGAGCTGGGACAGAGCTGCTAGTACCTAGCCCTGTGTCTCTTGCGGGAAGGAGCTTCAAGGGCAGGCTGGTTCTCTGCATTCCTGAGAACCCCCTGAAGTGAGTGGGGGTCTTTAACTGGTGATGATATTGGACAGAGGTTTATGCAAGAAGTAACCCCAGAGCTTGGAGCAAGGGAAGGTGGAATGCCCCTGGCCCCCACTTTGTCCCTCTGGGACTTCCTGCTCATCACAGTGCCCAATGGGCTTAGACCCCCACCAGACTGGGACAGCACTTCTATAGAGAACCTTCTCAGATTGGTTGAGGGTGCAGTCAAGGTGGGCGGGGGCTCCCCTGGAGAAGGGGGTACAGTTATTTCTGAGTTGGCTGGGAAACTGGGCCCTGCAGACCCCTTCACTTCATTTTTTTTTTTCTTTCCTGCTTTCTACTACTTTGGGGGGGGGGGCTTGTGTTTTGGGGTTTGACTGGAGTCCTATATCCTATGGCCTGTTCCATCTATCCCTCCAAGGCCCTGGATCCTACCCTGGCCAGGTGTCTTATCAGATAGGGTCAGGCCCTACCTCTATTCCAAGGCGTACTTAGTGCACATTCCATAGTTGAGCTGTTCCTGCCCCCACCCCTACCCCACCAAAACTTGAGCAGGTCTCTGGAAGCCATTTGTAAAAAAAAAAAAAAAAGAAAAAGAAAAAAAAGAAAAGAAAAGAAAAAACTTTTTAATACCATTTAGTTTTCTGCTAATTCCACTTTGGAGCATCCTCCACTGAGTCTTGCGGTATATGGATGGATTGGCTGTCTGATGGAATTGGTAACCCCCTTTCCATCAAAGATGGGGGGCTCTAACCACCTTCAGGGAAGGGGAGCCTGGTTCTTCTACTTTTTCTTTTCTTGTATTCTTTTTTTTTTTTTTTTTAAGAAAGCTATTTAATTTTTTAATTTATTTTTGGTTGGTTTTTGCACAATGAAGTTTCAGCTTCTCAACTTTATTCCCTGTCTAGGGCTGTGGACCCAGATTGGCCTTGATCCACAGTCCCTCTCCCCTTGCCCCGAGTCCCTCCTCACCCTCTTTTCCCTGCAGGCTCCCAGGTCTGTCCATTTGTTACCGTGCTGTGCTGGGGATTGGCGCCAAGGTGGCGTGAGATTCCACTTGTGTAGAACTTTGTTGAGTAAAGATCAGTTTCTTGTGAAACCTTTGTTCTCTATTTTCTTGTGTCCTTGGCTTTGGTAGTGGAGGCCTGGGGTGCTTTAGAAATGGGAACAGAACTACAGTCAGGAAGTAATCGAGGGACCCAAAAAGTAAGAATTTTTTGTTGTTTTCAGTACAGAGGGTGCTTATCACTGAATCACATCCCCAGGACTCCCACACGGTCTTTTAAAATTAAAACACATTTCAGGGCAGGTTCTCATTAAATTGCTCAGGGCCTCATCAAGTTGCTGAGGCTGCCTTTGACCTCATGATCCTCCTGCCTCAGCCTCTGCCTCCCGAGTTACTGGGATTACAGGTATGCACCACCATCCCTGGCTTAAGCGTTAACTTGAAACCTCAACCCTGTTTTATTCCTTAACCCTGTTTTATTCCTTATAAGATATAAGGATGAATGTGGAAAGGGAAAGCCTTGCTTAGGGTCTCACTAAATTCCTGAGGCTCTCCTTGATCTTGCAATCCTCCTGCCTCAGCCTCCAGAGTTGCTGGGATTACAATTCTTGTCTGTAGACAAGCGGTGCACATTTGCAATCACAGCTAATTAGGAGGCTGAGGTGGGAGGATTCCAAGTTAAAGGCCAGCCTGGGCAATACAGCAGAACTCTGTTTCAAAAACAAAAATCTCCAACAGGGCTTTGCTGGCCCAGCGCACTCGGTGGCCCTGGAGCGCCAAAATGTTTCCTGGCTCCTTAGGTGTCATTCTTTAGGGCTGGGGTTGTGGCTCAGTGATAAATCGCTTGCTTATCACGTGTGAGGCATGGATTCCATCCTAAGCACCAATAAAAATAAAGAAAAAGGTATTGTGTCCATCTACAATTTTAAAAAGTCATATACAAAATGAAGTCGCCTTCATAGCCCACAGGGTGCTGCTAGGCAGCCTCTTGGAACTTCCTATTCCTCAGCGACCGCCTCGGGGCTGGAGGTGGAACCTAGGGTCTCCCACACGCTACGCCAGTGCTCTAAATGCTCAGCCCACGGTTTTGGTTTTGGTTTTTTGGTGTGTGAGTGTGCTGCTGGAGATGAGCCCAGCGCTTCGCGCCTGCCAGGCCGATGCTCTACCACGGAGCGGTATCCTCTGCAGGCTCGTCCCGGCACCCGGCCTGTGGTACTGGGGCAAGCGAAAAAGCTGCGGCGCGGCGACGACCTTCAGGACAAAACTGGCTCCGCAAGGTACAACAGAGGTGCTCGTTTTAAAACGCGGTACCGTGAGTCTGGGTTTTCCAGTTCAAGGCCGACGCTTTCGGAGACCTGGTCTAGGGCCTCGGCCGGTTTCCCAGCGAGCCGCTCGGTTCCGGCCGGCAACGTCATCAGACAGCGCCGGAAGTGTCCCCACGCTACCTAGGAGACAGGACGCGGAGCCTGGCGCTGACAGGGCTCTGCGGGCCGCGCCTACCGGTCGCCATGGAGCTTCCCCCAGGGCCGTTCGACAATCCCCGCGCTTGGGACGATGACTCGGAGCCAGAGCCGGAGCCCGAGCCCGACCCCGACGCCCAGGCCGAGGCTTACGTGGCCCGCGTACTCAGCCCGCCGAAACCCGGGCTGGCTGCCCCACGCGCCCCGCTGCTGTCCACGCCCGCCGCGTCCCCCGGCGCCCTGGAGCCAAAGGCGGCGTCCAAGAGCCCGACTGCGGGTACGCCGGGCCTGCTGAGCCTTCCCCCGGAGCTGCTGCTCGAGATCTGCGCCTACCTGGATGCGCGTCTGGTGCTCTTTGTCCTGCCGCGCGTGTGCCACACGCTGCGCGACCTCGTGCGTGACCATGTCACCTGGAGGCTACGCGCGCAGCGCCGCGTACGCGCGCCGTACCCGGTGGTAGAAGGTGCGCGCACCTGGGGGTCAGGGACGCCCTCCCAGGTCAGGCTTGGGGTGGGGGGGAAGGGACCTGGGTTGATGTGGACACAGCTCTTGGAACAGGCTTCACGGCGTTTTGGCCCTGGCTGGAGCCTGAGGTAGTTTCTGACGGTGCCACAGTCCCTGATCTTTGGGTGGACCATGAGGCAGACACGTGGGTTCCTGAGACCTCTGGAACCGGGGTCCCTGAACTCACTATTAAGGATTCCGAGGCTTGGGGTATGCTGGTACTAAGGCCCTGGTTCGGAGTAACCCGAGCTGTGCTTGGACTGAGAGTAAGCCTGGAATTCTCAGGCTGAGGTGGCAATTGGTGATGCCAAACCCCTTGAGCCCTAGAGACTTAACCCTGGAGGACAGAGGCAGGGGTTCCCAGTCTAGAGCCTGCAACACGCCTAGGGCTTAGGGGCTGGGATCCTTGATAACAGCAATCACAGATCTTCAAGTCCTGGGTCTAGTCTGTCATCTTAGGCAGGGGCTGATGGTCACTCCTCCGGCCCTTAAGTTCATTAGTCCTTGAGGAAGAAGAGAGCCTGGGGATCTTGAATTGATATAGTTGATCTTTAAAAAAAAAAAAAAAAAAAAAAAACTTATTTATTTTAGTTTTTGATGGACCTTTAGTTTTTATCTATATGCCATGCTATAGAACACAGTGCCTCACACATTCGAGGCAAGTGCTCTACCACTGAGCCACAACTCAGCCCCGATTTAGTTGATCTTGATATTGGATCATCAAGCCCTTGAGCCAACATGAGTAACAAGCTGGATGGTTGATGACCCTCACTTGCAAGCTTTGATTTTGCAGGAGCTTTTGGATCAGCAGTTCTCAAGGTGTTTCCATCTGACCCATTGAATCTCTGTACTTGGTACCTGGATTCTATGTTTTTGTCTCCTGTCCTGGGGATGGAACCAAGGACCTCATTCATGCTGAGCAAGCACTTTACCACTGAACTACCAGCCCCACCCCCCTTGGATTCTGCATCTTACAAACTCCCAGCTTCATGCATAGTAGTTGGAGAAACACTTCCCTGGGTCTGATTCAGGTGGCTGAAAATTTGTCATGAGTTCCCAGCCTGAGGATTGAGGGGCTGAGGCCAGATCTCAGCCAGGGGTGAGACAGGACCTTAACTTCCTGAGGTTGCTGTCCCCCAGGGTTGAGTTATAAGGGTAGGCCTGGAAAAGTAGTCTTGAGGTCCCAAGTTCCGTAAGGTCCTAGACCTGCCTGAGAGGTGGGTATGTAGGTGGGCCCAGAATTGAAGCTTGGCTTATTTGGGGTAGGTGAGAGGTTCAGGTGGGATTCTGTTCAAGTCTGGTGTAGGTTGTGATCCCTGGAAACCAGGGGTGGGCTCTGCCAGCTGGTGCCCACTGGGGAACCTGCTCATGGTGCCCCACAGAGGAGGACTTTGACTGGCCGGCAGCCTGCATTGAGCTGGAGCAGCACCTGGCCCACTGGGCAGAGGATGGGCGCCGGGCTGAGTACTTCTGCTTGGCTGATGGGCACTTTGCTTCCATTGACACTGTGCTGCTGCTCCAGGTGAGGTGAGCTCGGTGGGGGGGGGGGCAGGCAGGGGTGGATCAGAATGGCTCCAACAACATCAATTTGCTCCCCTCCTAGGGTGGGACACTCTGTCTGTCGGGTTCCCGAGATCGCAATGTCAACCTGTGGGACCTGCGGCAGCTGGGGGCAGAGCCCAGTCAAGTTCTGGTCAAAGCCTTGGGCACTCAGCAGAATAGCACCCACAAGGTGAGGGGGCAGGAGGAAGACACATGAGGCCTGGGTTGGGTGCTGTGGTTAAGGGCCTGGGTTTTAATGCTGGACTCTGTAACATTGAATCTCATTCTGCTATTGTTGGTGTGACTTTGGGTGAGATGTGTGATACTCTGGGTCTCAGTTTCCACTTCTGTCCAGCGGGTCAGTTAGTAGGATGATGAATGGAGATGAATTATGCATTAATATGAAAATGCATGAACCTCAGGATTTGCACACAATAGGTGCTCAGAAGAGGTCAGATAGTGGGCATGATGGCACAGGTCTGTAAGTTCAAGGCCAGCTACAGCAATTTAGCAAGGCCATTTCTCAAAATATAAAAAGGGCTGGGATATAGCTCAGTGGTAAAGTGCCTCTGGGTTAAATCCCCAGCACAAACAAAACAAAACAAAAACAAACAAACAAACAAAAAAAAAAACAGATTCAGGTAAATCTCAAAAGGTAAAGTATGGGGCAGTGTGAGGCTTCCCTTTGGGATCAGCCAGCCTCAGCAAGACTGTCCTTGCCTGAGAAGTGACTGAGGGGTGGGGCCACTACCAGTCATCCAGGCCCACAGTTGACAGACTGGGGGCTGGATTCGCATTCATTCTGCTACACCCTGTCTATGTGACCTTGAATGAGAGACTCAACCTTTCTGTGTCCCATTTTCATCATTTATAAAACAGGGTGCGAGCCAGGTGCAGCGGTGGACACTCAGGGAGCTGAGGCAGATGGACCATAAATTTGAGACCAGCCTTAGCAGCTTAGGAAACCCTGATGGAAAATACAAAATAAAGAGGGCTGGGCTGGAGGCCGGTGGTAGAACACCCCTGGGCTCAACCCACCCAACCACAAAGCAGGGCACATTACAGTGCTTTCCTCAGAGGGTTTGGTGAGAGTAAGCCATTCAGTTTCCAGCACTCTGGGTGTGAATGTGACTGGGGGTGTGACCCATCCTTGTCTCTAATGTCAAACAGACCCCCACACCCAAACCGAGTTCTCATCCAGGATGGACGTACTCTGGCTCCTCTCTCCCTCCTCTGATCCTGACTTTGTCATCTGTGAGATGGGATAATCACATGGAAGCAGACCTGCCCTAGCATCTGTCAAAATGGGTGTTAGGGAGGAAAAACTGTGTGGCTCTGAGTGAATCTGTTGATCTCTCTGAGCCTCATCTGCAGAAGCAGAAAGGTGCCACCCAGCTTGTCCCCTGGGCTGTGGGCAGGAGCAGGTCCTGAGCTCACTAGATGGGGAGCCATGGGTGACTGCTGTGCCTGGTCCCGCAGGGCTGGGTGTGGTCGCTGGCCTCTCAGGACCACCGCGTGTGCTCCGGCTCCTGGGACAGCACTGTGAAGCTGTGGGACATGGCAGCTGATGGGCAGCAGTTCGGCGAGATAAAGTGTGAGGGGGCCTGGGCAGGGGGCCTGGGTGGGTAGAGCCATGCCAGGTCACCTCCCCAGCCCTGTGGTCTTTGTGTCCCCAGGGGCAGGGCAGCAGTGCTGTGCCTTTCCTACCGGCCTGACATCCTGGTGGCTGGCACCTACGACAAGAAGGTGACCATCTACGACCCCAGAGGTGGGCTGGGAGTTCTGGAGCCCAGTTGGGGAAAGCAGGGCCACCTGGGGTCTCCAGAGTCATATTGGGAAAGGAACACTCTGGCCTCAGCCTAGCTGGGGTGATAGTCACCTAACAAGGTGCTAACTCCTGAGAGTGGTCAGGGTCGTGTGAAGGCACCACAAGCAATTGGGACAGGGGACGCAGAGGAAGCCTGGCCAGTCCCCAGAGTTGGGTCAGATCCTGGCTTCCCCTCTCTCCTAGCTGTGTGACTCCAGGCACTTTCCCCTCCTGTAACATCCAAGTCATGAGCTGAGAGTGTCGGGCAGTGGTGAAGCATCTCCTGCTAGCATGCAAGGGGCCCTGGCACCACCACACAACCCCCACTTCATAACCCTCCAGCCCATGGGGTAAAGGAATGGGATGGCATTGGTGGAGCCAAGCACAGTGTCCCACCTAGAATCCCAGTGACTCAGGAGGATTGAAAGTTGGAGGCCAGCCTCAGCAACTCAGTAAGACCCCATCTCAAAAATAAATAAATAAATGAAAAAGACTGGGGATGCAGCTTAGTGGTAGAACTGTCCAGTAAAACACGCACACGCACACAAACGAACATTGGTGAGTTAAATACATAAAAGCACCTAGAACAAGCCCACGCAAGTCTTTTCTATGGTTCTATGGTTTATTTATTTATTCATCCTTATTTTGTGAAATCCAAGGGCCAGTGAGCACTCTGTCCAGGCAGAGGTGGAACGGGGGACCAGGGTGGGACAAGATGCTCCTCTCTGAGCTGAGAGGAGCTGGTGGGGTTGGAGGAGCTGGTGGGGTTGGAGGAGGAGGTGGCTTAGGAGTCGGGGCCGGGCAGGGGCCTGGGCTCCTGGGCTCGGCTAGAGAGAGGAGAGAGATGGGCAGCTGTGGACAGCGCCAAGCCAACTGAGGACATTGCCAGGGGTGGTGGCCCAGGGTGTTCAGATAAGTCTGGGGTCCCTGAGGTGCTCTGATGTGCCCCCTCCTCCCCGGCCTGTGCCACCAGCCGGCCCTGCCCAGCTGCAGAGCCGGCGGCTACACTCCAGCGCCGTCCTGGCGCTCGTGGCCGACGACAGACACATCGTCTCCAGCAGCGAGGACCACACCCTCGTGGTGTTCGACCGCCGGGCCAACAGTGTCCTCCAGCGGCTGCAGGTGGGCAGGCCCTCCGGGGGTCCCAGAGCAAGGGGCTTTGGCCCGCCCCGCTGAGCTGCCCTCTTCCGCCCGTCCCTCCTGCAGCTGGACTCCTACCTGCTATGCATGTCCTACCAGGAGCCCCAGCTCTGGACGGGCGACAACGGGGGCCTGCTGCACGTCTTTGCCAGCTGTGACGGCTGCTTCCAGCTTGTCCGGGTCTGCAAGGGCACTTCCCTGCCCATCGTCCCCCTGGGCTGCTTCCTACCCTAGCCCCCAATGCCACGGTGGGAGGCCTGGCCTTGAGGAGACCTTGCCTGAGTGTCACTCGTCCCACCTGCCCCCTGCAGTCCTTCGACGTGGGCCACAGGTCTCAGATCACAGGGATCAAACACTCGCTGGGAGCCTTGTATACCACGTCCACCGACAAGACCTTCCGGGTGAGGAGAGTGCTCACCCCACGGTCCCCATGGGCCAGAAATACACCTGTTGACCTGTTTTCCGTTGCCCTTCACAGGTGCACGTGCCTACAGACCCTCCAAGGACCATTTGTACCCGAAACCACCACAATGTACTAAATGGGGTAAGGACCTGCCCCGTGCACCCTGTCCAGCCTTCCCGAAGGGCCATCTGTTGACTCCTCTGTCCCCTGTCCTCCCAGATCTGTGCTGAGGGTGACGTGGTGGTGGCTGCCTCGGGGGGCCTGTCGTTGGAGGTCTGGAGGTTTCAGGCCTGAGCAAGTGGACGCCATGTATTTTGTGTACTGCCGGCCGCAGGCTGAGCCCTGGCCTCTGTTCTTGGGGGACTTGCCCCCATTGGTGCTGACTCTGCCGCTGCTCCTCAGGCCCCGGATACACAGAGTCCCAGCCCCAGCCAGGGCTGGGCCCCTTGTCTGGAGAAGTGATGTTGTGTTCTGGCCTGCCAAGGGGGCTGCTCCCCACTCAGGTCCTGGTTTGGTCATGATCTGGACGCCATGCTCTGTGTCAAGAGCAAAAGAAAATAAACCTGATGACCTGTGCAGATGCTCTGGCCTGGGCTCTGTGCTCCGTGAAGCCGAGGCACATCCCTGCCTCGGCTGGGATCCTGTGGGTGGCATGTGACAATGGCCCACCAGGGCTGGGGTGCACACGGGGGCCACTGCTGAGCGTGTGCGTGCATGCAGGTGTGTGCACAAGGGAATCCTGAGGTGGATGATGGCACTTCTGTGTGTGGCCATTGTGGCGTGTGGATGGTGATTGGAACCCAGGTGTGTGTGTATGTGGCGGGAGCAGGCATCTGCTGGGGCCGTCCCTAGGAGCCAGGAGCTGTAGGGGTGTGTCTGCTGCTGTGCCCATAACTCTAGAGGTGGTGGGGGAGGGAGGTGGCTCAGTTGTGTGCCTGTCCCTGCAAGCCCACTGTCCCCTGGCCCCCCGTCTCAGCCCAGCCAAGCTGTGCCCCAAGAAGCAATCACTTCATGTTTATTGAGGCTCCCTGGGTTGCCAGGGCTGTGGGGTGGAATTATGGGGTCACAGGATGGCACAGGGCTTCTTCTCCTTGAAGGGGTTGGTGGCAGCTGGAATGCCCACGAGGAAGGGGTCACTCTTGGCCTGCTCCGTGCAGAACTGTAGTAGGTCAGTGGCTGCCTTGGATACCTGCAGACCGACCCTGTCAGCCAGACTGGGCATCTGCTGCTCCCCCGCCCGCCCAGGTGTGCCCCCTCCCCTGCCCCCTCGGCTGCCCCAATCCTCACCTTCACACGGTCGATGCCTGCCTCCATCCTTAGTTGCTCCACCGCCCGGCGGGCCTGTCCAATGTCACTGCCAATGGCCACCTTGCTGGACATCTGAGGGAGGGTAAGCAGGCTATGAGCAGTTGGCCTAAGCCCAGACCCCAAACCTAGGGCCACCTGAGGGACCCTGCCCCTCCTCCTGTTGCCCCTGGAGATGATGAGGCGGCTCTTCCACCTGTGGGCTCAGGGAGCTCTGCTGAGGGCTCCTGAAGGTGTCCGGCTGCTGGCTGTGTGCAGCCACCTCTGCCGGGCTCCCCTCCCTGCACCCGCCTGGTCTCCCCTCCCAGGTCCCCTCCCTCCCCACCCCTGCAGAGACTTTGAAGCCAGGATTCAGTGAAATGTCACCAGCAGCAGCAGCTGCCTTAGCAGAGGGGGTTCCTGCCCCAGGAGGCCCAGCTGCTCCATAGTGTCACATGTGTCGCAGTGGGCATCCCCAGGGGCGGAGAAGCTTTGTGGGGCATTGAGGAGCCCAGGCCTCTCTGAACTGCTGGATTCCCTGCTGGCTGTTGCCACCCAGCCTCTTGACAGCTTCTGCCACCCAAATGGCACGCAGTATTCCGGGCTCCGTCTCCACCGCCTGATCTCACCCAAGATAGGACTCCACTCGCTAATGAGGCCTCTCTCCCCATCCCTGCCCCCTCTTCCCTGAGCTCCAGACCTGGGGCCCCCATCCTTCCTCAGCACATCACACTGCTCTGTCACTCAGATATCAAATAATCTCTTTAATTCTTTTCTTTCTTTTCCCCTCCCTTCCTTCCTTCCTCTTTCTTTTGCCCTAGGTTTGAACCCAGGTACCTGTACCACTGAGCATTTAGTTTTTTGAGTCAGTAAGTTGCCAGACTGGACTTGAACTTTTTTTTTTTTTTTTTTTGAGTATAAATATGAAGATTTTATTTTTGAACTTTCTTGTATTTCATTGGTCTATATATCTGTATATTTATGTCAATACTACTTTTTTAAAATATGTATTTATATACTTATTTATTTTTTGGCGGACACAACATCTTTGTTTGTATGTGGTGCTGAGGATCGAATCTGGGCCGCCCGCATGCCAGGCGAGCGTGCTACCGCTTGAGCCACATCCCCAACCCTGTCAATACTACTTTTATTTATTTTTTTAAATTTTAAATCTTTTTGAAAATTTTGATTTGTTATATATGACAACAGAATGCATTCAATCCATATTACATATATAGACCACAATTTTTCACCTCTGGTTGTGCTCAAAGTAGAGTCACATCCTTTGTGTCTTCATATATAAACTTGGGGTAATGATGACATCACATTCCAGTCTTTCCTACCCCATGCCCCCTCCCTTCCCCTTTGCCTTGAACTTTTTTAAAAAAACCTTTTGTAGTTGTGGATGGACAGCTGAGGATCGAACCCAGTGCCTCACACATGCTAGGCAAGGGCTCTGCCACTGAGCCACAGCCCAGCCCTGGCCTTGAAGTTAGTGATCCTCCTGCCTCAGTCTCCTGAGTAGCTGGGATGACAGATGTTTGCCACCACACCCTCCTCTTATTCACCTCTAACCTCACTTGGCAAAACAGGACCCTGAATCATGTCCCCCAAGACCTTCTGTCCTCTAGTCAAGTTCACTACTGTCCCCAACTGCTCAGCCCAGATTTCCAACATCTCCATCCCTCTTTCTCTGATCCTAACCCAACTAACCCTATCTCAGGTGCCATAAGATCAGCTTCAAATTAGGTTTTCTCTCTGGTCTCTTCCACCCTTCACACCACCTGGACCACGGCGGTCACCCAAGCCCTGGTCACAGCTTCCCCTCTGTCCTGGCCTCTCCCCTGACTGTTTTTCTAAAGGCAGTCAGTGTGATGTGTAGAACAAAAATAAAAAACCTCTCCCACGGACAAAGCTCACTCTCCTGGCCACAGTCCAGGGCGCCGCCGCCTGCCCCTCTGCAGTTTCCTTCTTTTTTTTTCTTTTGAGACAGGATCTTGTTATGCTGCCCAGGCTGCTCCCAAACTCCTGGCTCAAGTGATCCTCCTGCCTCAGTCTCCTGAGTAGATAGGACATGCAGGCAGGTGACACCATGCCTGGCTCCCAAGTTACTGGTCATCAGCCCCCCTCCCTTACCCCTCAGGGAGCACCATGATGCCCTGTGTTAGTCTGCTCCAACTGCCGGGACAAAATATCATGAGTAGTGGCTTAAATAGCATTTCCCATAGGCTGGAGGCTGAATGTCAGAGATCAGAGTGCTGGCAGGGCTGGTCTCCCCTGAGACTTGTCTTCTTGGTTTATAGAGGGTCACCTTCTCGCTGCGTCCTCACGTGGTTTTTCGTCTACACGCACATTCCTTGTGTCTTTTTGTGTGTCCATATTTCCTTTTATAAGGACACCAGATTGCATTAGCACCTACATAATGACCTCATTTTAACTTTATTACTCTTTAAAGACCTGCTCTGGGGGCTGCAGTTGTGGCTCAGAGGTAGAGCACTTGCCTAGCATATGAGAGGCACTGGGTTCGATTCTCAGCACCACATAAAAATAAGTAAATAATCCCAGCGGCTCAGGAGGCTGAGGCAAGAGGATTGCGAGTTTGAAGCCCGCTTTAGCAACAGCAAGGCCTTATGCAACTCAGTGAGACCCTGTTTCTAAATAAAATACAAAATAGGGCTGGGGATGTGGCTCAGTGGTCGAGTGCCCCTGAGTTCAATCCCCAGTCCAAAAAAATTAATAAATAAATTAATTAATTAAAGGTATTGTGTCAATGTACAACTAAAAACAAAAGACCTTTCCCAAATACCATCTCATTCTGAGATACTGGGAGTAAAGACTACATGTATTTTATGGAGACAAAGGTCAACTATTAACATTTTTTTTTTTTTTTTTTTGATGCTGGGTGGAACTTAGGGCCTTGTGAATGTTCAGAATGTGCCCTACCACTCAGCTGCTTCCTCCGTCTTTGCTGAGACTCTGTGTACCCAGCACCAGGCATAAGCAAGAACAAGCACCCTCCCCATTCTTGTTCCTGGGAGATGATGGCACAGCCACTGTGAAAGAGATGACATTTGGGGCTGGGGACGTGGCTCAAGTGGTAGTGCGCTCGCCTGGCATGCGTGCCGCCCAGGTTCGATCTCAGCACCACATACAAACAAAGATGTTGTATAACTAAAAAATAAATATTAAAAAATTATCGCTCTCTCTCTCTCTTTAAAAAAAAAAGAGATGACATTTGAAAGAGAACATGAAATAAAATCAAGGGAAGGTGCGGGGGGAAGCCTCAGGGATGACTAGAAAAAACTATGGCCTTTCATTTTTACAGATATTGTTAAAGAAAAAAGTAGGGGGGGGTGCCCACAACAGAAACCTTGGGCTTAAAAAAAACCTTAGTCTGATAACGGTAATTTGAATGAAGGATTCATATTCTTACAGAAGAGAAATAAAATATACGTTTCTCTAGAGAACTACTTAACGAATGCTTGGGGAGGATACTATTTCCAAGACTCAAAATGATTCTGGGAGGGAGTCACAGTGCCAGGTATAGGGTGATGGGACAATGATCACTGCCAAAGGCCTTGGAGAAAATCTATTACCACACAATGCAGGTAAAAGAAAATGGGACAACAAAAGGTCATCAAGGTGCCAGCCAACATTCTTGGACCGAGCATTCATCATGTTAAGTCCAAAAGACATGGGGTACAGGTGCCGGGCAAACGTCAGCCAGTGGCACAGCCTGCAGTGATTCCCCAAAGTCACGGTGCTCCCGTGGAGTGAAGCCATCATTTTTTTGTTTGTTTCCTCTGTGGTTACGACAGTCAATCTTCATGAGCCACAATGTGGTGCCTACATAGCACAAGGGGCTTGCAAGAAGCCAAGTTCCTTCAGGAACTTGTGAAAGGCTTAATCCCAGCGCTGCCGATACTCCAGTCTTACCAGACCCCAGCACACATGTGTCAAATTCAGCCACAATCACTTGGCTTTCCTGATGTTCCTCCTCACCAATACCATAAGAGACTGATGGGGCACTGGCGGGGCAAGTAGAGCCATACCACGATATCCTTCCTTGTCGGAAGGAGCTGACCTGTACTGAGGGGATAGTCCAGGCAGCTCTTGAAGTTCAGCTGGGAGTTTGTTCTCTGAACATTTGGTCTCTTGGAGGCACAGGATATCTGGGGCTTCTTCCTTTACCCAATCTAAATTCGAGATCATGGATTTGACACCCATTTCATAGGTAGAGGTTGGCAGACATGCTGATGGGTGTGGGGTGTGACGGAATGGGCAGTATCCAACTCAACCCCAGGCTCAAGTATAGCTTAGTGGTAGAGTGCATGCTTAGCATGCAAAAGGCCCTGAGTCTGACACTCAGCAAGGCAACAGAAAAACACTACAAAATATCCACTTTTGGATTAATATTATTATTTTTAAATATTTATTTTTTAGGTGTAGATGGATACAATGCCTTTATTTTATTTACTTATTTTTATGTGGTGCTGAGGATCGAACCCAGGACCTCACCCGTTCTAGGCAAGCGCTGTACCACTGAGCTACAACCCCCGCCCCCCCCCATTGGATTATTTTTCAATTAAATGTTTTTTGAGATGGGATTTTTCTTTTTTTTAGCACCAAGGATTAAACCCAGGGATGCTTAATCTCTGAGCCATATCCTCAGCCCTTGTTGTATTTTGAGAAAGGGTCTTGCTGAATTACTTAGGGCCTTGCTAAATTACCGAGGCTGGCTTTGAACTCACAATCCTCCTGCCTCAGCCTCCGGATCACCTGGGATTACAGGCATGGGCCATGGTGCCCAGTTGAGATGGGATCTTGCTATGCTACATAACCTGGCCCCAACTCCTGGAGCTCAAGTGGCCTTCTCACCTCAACATTCTGAGCAGCTGGGACTTCAGGCATGAACCACCACATCCAGCTCTTATTTTTTATTTATTTAATTAATTTTAATATCTTTGTGCTGGGATTGAATTTAGGACCTTTCTACCATTGAGCCACACCCCAAGTCAACTCTCCAGTTTTTAGCCTAATAAGGGAGTGGAGAGTGGGATCATTTTTTGAGATGCAGAAGGATCAGGATTACTTGGAGAGAAAATTGAGAGTCAGGTGAGTATGTCAAGGAGGAAGCTATGTTCATACAATAAAGTATGCTCATTTCCAGCCTCATCGCCTTCTTACTGCCTGTTCCCTCTTCCAGTGTGTGTGTGGAGGGGAGGAGAATGGCCTCCATTCAGATCTTCATAGGAGGTCTCTCTTGGTCTTCTTAAATGTCACCTCTTTGACATCTTTCCCTAATCATCTGTCCCTCCAATTAAGGATACCAACCTCTTCATTCATTCCACCCAGAGGCTCTCGAATCACTGCTGAATTCCTCAACAGCACTTACTGAAAGAAAAATAACCGAAAGGAGGATCAGACCTCAAGGAATAAGCAAGCTTTCTTTATTAAGCAGCGGAATGGCATACTTTCAGGGGAGAAACTGGCGGTTGATTACAGGGTGGGGTGTGGTCTCTGATTTTTACAGTGTTTAAGTGAGATCTGGATCATAATAAGGGAGACTGGAATCATTGCAGAGTACGTTGGTTGGGTAGTCAGGGAAAACAGTTGTGCAAGTTCAAAGCCCAAATCAGGGAAACAGTTACGAAAGTTCGAAATTGTTGCTGGGAAAGGGTGAAAGTCCAGAGCCCAGGCCCCACTGTTTGCCTTCTCCTCCCACCTCCTGGGTCACACTGTCCTCCTGTCTCCCTGGGGGTTGTTATTTTCCATATCCTTCACTTACTCCTCTTGGCTTCTATCCACCTCCACCTTACCCCAGTCTGACTGTGGGCTCCAGAAGGGCAGGCTCCACATCTTGTTCACCTCTAAATCTTCAGCTCCCAGCACAACGCCCTACATACAGCATGAGGAAAGAAGGGGTCCCCTGTTGCCTCTCTGCATGGCTAGAAGGATGTAGGAGAGACAGACTTATCAAGGGTCTCACCGTCTCTCTAGGGAAGAGATGTCTGCCCCGGATGCGAAAGGAGACCCCCATCCAGTGGGAAGATGGGGATGGCAGTGCGCGTGTAGTCTAAGGGCCCAGGAGTCACTGCCCCATCTTCGGAGAGGCTCCAACTGTGACTCCGTCTTAGAAGCCACCCCCTCGTCCCTAGGGAACAAGAACGAATGGGTAAGCACAGTACAAAGCGGTAGGTCTCCAGCAGGCAGCAAGGCCTGAAATGAAAATTTTCTATGAAGCTGTAAACAAGTCAAAAAGATTAAGTCCTGGCTTTTGTATTACGGATAACACGAGCAAATATGGCCGCGCCCGGCCCCGCAGGAGTCACACGGGTCACGTGACAAGCAACTTCCGGTCCCCGCGCGTTACTTCCTGCGCTCTGGCTCTGACGTGCGTGCGCGGGCTTAACGCGTTTAGAGGCCGCCGTAGCCCCGGCCGAGGGCGACTCTGAGCTGGAAACCGGGCCGCAGGAGCATGGAGGGTTCCCCGGAGGGGGAGGTGCCCGCTGCGGCGCTGGCCGCGGTGCTAAAGCACAGCTCGGCGTTGCCGCCCGAGAGCTCCCAGGTCCGGGGCTACGACTTCAACCGCGGCGTGGATTACCACGCACTTCTGGAGGCCTTTAGCACCACCGGCTTTCAGGCAACCAACTTTGGGCGCGCGGTGCAGCAAGTCAACGCCATGGTGAGACCCAGGGAAGCACTTCCGGGGCTGGGAGACGCCTGGCGTGTAGTAGAACCAATGCAGCGTTTGGGGGGCGGGACTTCCTGTGGGACCGAAGACCTGCGCCCTTCGTTGACACCGCCCAGTAGCTGGAGGGAGCGGGGCTTACAGTGGGCGGGGGTTCTCGTGCTGGGAAGGGGACTTTACGTTCACTGCTGTAACTAGCTCCCGCTATCAGGAGCGGGTAGTACCTGATTCTAGGGGATTTAAGGCGTTCTGGAATGGGCGGAGTCTGGGGCAATACAGTGCATTTAGAGGATGGGATTGGAGGAGGAGACTAAGTCAGGGCGGGGCTTGAACTTGGAATTGCTTTCCCAGCCGGGAAAGAAACTGGACTGGAAAAGATGCTGATTCCTGAAAAGGTGCAAAACCCAGATATCCGAACTGGGAAAGGGGCAGGATCTAAGCAAGAGACATTTCCTGGTTTCTGGTAGAAATGATCCTTTATCTCTGAGTGGAGGGGCCAGGAGGTAGAACCTGTCTGAAAACCCACTTAGGGTCCTTGTGATGGGGTTTGGGGCCAGATGCTAACTCGACCTGGCCCTTACCACAGATCGAGAAGAAGCTGGAGCCGCTATCACAGGATGAAGACCAGCACGCAGACCTGACCCAAAGCCGCCGCCCACTCACTGGCTGCACCATTTTTCTGGGCTATACATCTAACCTCATCAGTTCAGGCATCCGTGAGACCATTCGCTACCTTGTGCAGCATAACATGGTGGGGATCTGATAGGGTTGTGACCTTGGTCTGTCTGGTCAGTGAGTAATAAAATTGACAGGTTAAATGAGATGAGGAGATATGGGTTAGTTTTAAGAAGAGTGCTCCCTCTGGGCATCTTGGCTCACACCTATAATCCCAGCTACTGGGGAGGCTGAGGCAAGTTCAAGTACAGCCTTAGCAATCAGGTGAAATACTGTCTCAAAATAAAAAATAAAAAGGCTGAGGATGCAGCTTAGAGGAAGAGCATTGGGTTCAATCTCAGTATCACAGAGTAAAAAAGAAGAGCTCCCCACAAAAGGTCAATGAATGAGGGCTGATGTTAGGGGTCCTGCCAGGACTAAGGCCAACCTCTCTGTCCTATGGCTGCAGGTAGATGTGTTAGTGACCACTGCAGGAGGTGTGGAGGAGGATCTCATCAAGTGTCTGGCACCCACGTATCTGGGCGAGTTCAGCCTCAAAGGGAAGGAGCTCCGGGAGAATGGAATCAACAGGTGGGGGCCCTGAGTGGTGATGGGCAAGTGAACTGGGCTGAGGGGACTGGGGACTGATGCCTACATTCCTCCCATTCCCAGGATTGGGAACCTGCTGGTGCCCAATGACAATTACTGCAAATTTGAGGACTGGCTGATGCCCATTCTGGACCAGATGGTGCTGGAGCAGAACACAGAGGTAGGGCTGGAGAAACTTGGGGGGACCAGCATGGTGAAATCAGGGATTAATGCTAACAACCCCTCCCTCCTAGGGTGTGAAGTGGACACCTTCCAAGATGATTGCTCGGCTCGGCAAGGAGATCAACAACCCAGAGTCAGTGTATTACTGGGCCCAGAAGGTGAGGGTCTGGGTGGGGGCAAAGTCACCAGACTTCAAAGACACCTGGGGAGTCACTACTGTTATGATCAGGATTCCCATTCTTAGATGAGGAACGTCAAACACAGATAGGTTAGGTAATTTGTTTGAAATCACACAGCTATTGAATGGAGCTTTGGATTTCTTAGGCGTGCTCTTAGTTCATCTGGGAACAGTTTGTGGCAGTGTTCAGCAAATCCCTAGGGCCTGGCCCCAGGGACTACACTCCCTAGAGACTGTGGAGTCCAAGAATCTGAAAAGTAATAAGAGCTACTACTAACTAAGCTCCAGTCTCCTTAAGTGTCACAGTTGGTCTTCTCACATCTTCCTCTTCATCTGCAAGTGGTGTTGGTATCCATATTTCATAGTTGAGGAAATAGGCCCAGAGAAGTTAAACAGACTGTTCCCAGCCAGGCAGACTACGTAGATGCACCTAGAATGGGGATCAGGGTGCCCCCACTGAGCTGCAGTTACTGACCTTCCCTGTCTTCCCTCAGAACCATATTCCTGTGCTCAGCCCAGCATTGACAGATGGCTCACTGGGTGACATGATCTTCTTCCATTCCTACAAGAATCCTGGCCTAGTCCTGGACATCATTGAGGGTGAGGCACTGGAACCCTCTAGGTGGGGGGAGAAGGTGTACCCAGTCCAAAGCCTGACCATGCCCTTTCCTCAGACCTACGGCTCATCAACACGCAGGCCATCTTTGCCAAGCGCTCTGGAATGATCATCCTGGGTGGAGGCGTGGTGAAGCACCACATTGCCAATGCCAACCTCATGGTAAGAGGGTGTGGTCCCTTTTGAGTGGATATAGTCCCTGGTGGGGGTGCCACTCAAGCCTCAGCCACATCCTGGGCTAGACAGGCCATGATTCCTGCCCTCTGGGGACAGATGTTCCAGAGCAAGTGACATGCACAGCAAGTGGCAGTAATGCTAAAGAAGAAGACAGGCTAGTGTGATGTCATGGGGCACGCCTATGATGCCAGCTATAGGGGAGGATCACTTGAGTCCAGGAGCTGAAGATCAGCCTGGGCAGCATAACAAGGCCCCTTTTATTTATTTTTGGTACTAGGGATTGAACCCAGGGGCCTTAAACACTGAGCCACGCCCTCAGTCCTTTTTTTTTTTGAGACAGTCTCAATAAGTTGCTGAGGTTGGCCTTGATTTTCCTGCCTCAGCCTCCCCAATGATTGGGATTACACAGGTGTGTGCCACCACCCAGGCTCCATTTTCTTTCTCTCCTTTTTTTTTTAAATAGTTTTTAGATGTTGATGGACCTTTATTTTATTCATTTATTTATATGCAGTGCTGAGACTTGAACCCAGTGCCTCACACATGCCCTCTGCCACTGAGTCACAACCCCAACCCCCAGGATTTTCTTGTCATGAGAAAGCATGAGAAGAGAAAGGGGTGCCATTTAGTAAAGGGTGTTGGAGTTGGACAGTGATCCACTCCTATAATCTGTAATCCCATCTTAGGGAGGCCAGGGCAGAAAGATCACAGGTTCAAGACCAGCCTGGGCAGTCTAGCAAGACCCTGTGTCAAGGTTGGTATTGTAGCTCAGTGGTGGAGTGCTTGCCTAACGTGTGAGGCACTGGGTTTGATTCTCAGTATCACACTGAGAAAAAAAAAGACACTATTTCAAAATGAAAAGGGCTGGGGGGCTGGGGATATAGCTCAGTTGGTAGAGTGCTTGCCTCGCATGCATGAAGCCCTGGGTTCAATCCCCAGCACCCCCCCCCCCCACACACACACACACACACGAATGAGAGAGAGAGAGAGAGAGAACGGGGTGGGGGCTGAGATGTAGCTCAGTGATAGAATGACCCTAGGTTCAATCCCCAGTATGGAGCAGGGTCGGGGGATGTGGCAGAGTGTTGGAGAGAGGCTTCTGGGAACTGACCTGAGCAGAAGTTTTGGGAGGTGCCTCCCACAAGCCTCATAGTTATCTCCAGGAAGAGTTCCTGGCAGAGAAGACAGCCAGCTCCCTTCAAAGGCCCTGAGGTGGCTAAAGTGGTCAGGGAACAGCCAGGAGGGCCATAGAGGAGGAGGAGAAGGAGGAAGAATGGTGTGGGCCTTGGCAGTTAGTGAGGTAGGAGGATGTGATTGGTGATTCGGGTGCCCTCTGATGGCTTCAGGGGAACAGATGGTGCCTGAGTCATGAACTGTCCAGAACCCTGCAGGGGCAGGACTAGGATGGTGGAGCTCCTCTGCAGATAAAGTTGGTGGTAACTACTGCTGAGCAGATGGGGAAGGTTGTTGATACACGTTCAATCTTTCGTTTTGTTTTGAAATGGGGCCTGACTCATTGCCCAGTTGACCTGGAACTCAGGCTCAAGGAATCTTCCCACCTCCGGCTCCTGAGTAGCTGGGACTGTAGGTACGTCACCACACCTGGCTCAGGTACACATTATCAGAAATGACTGGGCTTAGGCCCCAGAAGGGGAAGCCAGTGGGTGGCCACCTATTCCCACTACGTAGCCCTAGGATCTCACGGGCAGGATGTCCTGCCTCAGAGAACCAACTCATCCATTGAGGGCCTAACATGGGTTGCTGCCTTTGGAAACAAGGAAAAGTCGGTAGTTAACAGCATGGAATTTCTAGAGAAATCATTTCAAGATTTCATAAAGAGGGCTGGAGCTGTGGCTCAGCAGTAGTGCACTTACCTGGCATGTTTGAGGCTCTGAGTTAGATTCTCAGCACCGCATATATAAGTAACTTAAAGATCTATCAACAACTAAAAGAATATTAAAAAAAAAAAAAGATTTTCATAAAGAATAAGAACCACATGGATTTCTTTGAGGGGGCCAGAACTGGCCTGAGTTTAAGGGAAAGGATAACGTGTGCCCGACCTGTAACTAGCACCAAGAAGGCCAAGTGGCAGAAGGTGTTATATGAGTGGTGGCCCTTCCCTGATAACTATGTGGACCGTTGGTTCCTGGAAGAGCTTTGGAAAAACATTTATGCCCAGAAATGCCAACACTGGGCTGTGGTATTCAAGTCCAAGTGTGGTGATACAACAGCTGTGCAGCGTGTGTCTCTGTGCTCAGCTGGTGTATACAGATGAGGGTCTTCTGGTCCCCACTGGCTTTTTAGAACTGGCCTGGCATCTTCATTGATGGTTATGTTTTGTTCAACCCCCATCAATGAAGGTGAAGGGCGGAAGAAGAGCGGGGAGACCCATGGGCTATCCGAGTGCCCTGGTCTTCATTGCTTTCACCTACAGTTTCTCACCAGTGCGGAAGACCCTGACAGAGTCCATTAGTACTGACACCATCTGTGCCTTGTCAGTCTTCATGCTGTTGGGCCACCTCATTTTTGACTGGGGCCAAACCTGCCATTGTATCCAGAACACTGTCCTCGAACATGGCCCTCTTTGCTTCTCTCTGGCCTCACATCTTCCCTGGTCCCTACATATCTTCATCATGGTGATGAAGTTGCCATCCACATTTTTGCACTGTGGCCCATGCTACAGAAGAAACCAATGGTGGGGGTCACACTGCTTTTTGCGTTTTCAGCCTGCTGTCCTTTAGTGTGAGGGAGCCAGTCTTTGCTTTTTTGCTGGTTTCCGTCTCTCATCTCTGCCCTTTCTACCTCATTTGCTGGCCACTTTTTCAAGAAAATACCCATGGGCCTTGGGATGAAGCTGAAATCAAAGATGGCTGTTCCAGGTTCCTCAGCCAAGTTAGGGTAGCATGGCTTCCTAACTAGCATAACCGAGGGCAGAGCCCATTCTGGAAGCAGCAGGCTGGTGTGGATGAGAACAGAGGTCAGAAGGAACCAAAGGCTTGGGTGGTGAGTGCTTACCTGTTCTGTCATTTTATGATGAAAAAGTTTTCTGGTGCCCTCTTGAACGGTTGCCTTTCATCTGTTATTCACTATAACAGACGAAGTGATGTGGTGGCTACAAAAGTAGTAACATCCCTCCAAAAAAAAAAGGAAAAAGAAAGAAAGAAATGATTGGGCCCCAAAGAGTTTCAGTTTGGGGATATTTTTCCTATTTTGGGAGATCTGCATATACATGAGATATCTTGGGGAAGATACTCAAGTCTAAAGATGAAATTCATTGATATTTTGTATACACACAGCTTGAAGCTTCCCTAGAACAAAGAACTTTTGAGGGCTTCCTTTGGCTGACCCAGCCCTCAGTCTCTTTGGCTAATGTCCTGCTTCTTCGACTGCCTGTCTGATGACCGGCTGACCAGGCCCACCCTGCCCTTCCCTACAGCGCAATGGGGCTGACTATGCTGTCTACATCAACACGGCCCAGGAGTTTGATGGTTCAGATTCGGGTGCCCGGCCGGATGAGGCTGTCTCTTGGGGCAAGATCCGGATGGATGCACAGCCAGTCAAGGTAGAGGCTGGCTGGGTGGAGTGCAGGGTCTCCTGGGCTGTGGCCATGGGTTTGAGGCTCACCTAGGTCCCCTCTACAGGTCTATGCTGACGCCTCCCTGGTCTTCCCCCTGCTTGTGGCTGAAACCTTTGCCAAGAAGGCAGGTGCTTTCACGGCTGAGAAGAATGAGGACTGACTGGATGCAGCCCCTGAAGGCCTCACCCCTCCTCTATTTATTAATTTGCAGACTCTGCCCCTCTCCCACTCCTTGGCCTGCAGCATCTCTAGAATAAAGAGTGCCTGGCAGCCGTTTGCAGTTGTCTTGGTTCTTGGATCTGGTGGCAGTCCCAGGCCTAGCCTGCTCCACCTTCCGCCTCATAGGCCTCTTCTCGCCAGCACTGGATTCTGCCCGCCATGGCGGTCAGCAGGCAGGGCTCTGTGGGATGGAAGGCCAGTGACTGCACAACACCGGGACCCACAGGTAGGGCCAGCGCCAGGGAACCCTGTGGAGGGAACGGTAGGGAGCAGGTTATCGGGGGTCTGGTTGTCCCGCTCCCCAAGATCCAGGCTAAAGCTTTCAATCACCAATCCATAGACATTTGGCCCCTGGCCTTTAATGGCCTCAACACCTCACTCCTTTTACCAGCAGGTCTTGGCTCTGCCTCTAGACCATGTCGTGATCACTGATTTTGCCTGCCTGGTGGCCTCCTGGCTTTTCTTCCTCTGACTGGACTCTGCCCTAGAGTTCCTAAAGGCTAGACACATCCAGGACAGGCCCTGGAGTTAAAACCATGCTCAGAGGCAGCTCAAGTTTCCTGAACTACAGCCTGATCTCATTCAGGGTCAGACGCTGCTGTTGGCTCTCCATCCAGCAGCTCTGCTCGGCACTCCCATCCCTATCTGACCTGGATTCTGCTGCTGACACATTTCCCAAAGTCTGCCTTCCTGGCCTGGTGTGTGCCCGCCTCTGAGCCTGAGCACGTGCTATTCCCTTTGCCTGGAATGTCCTTCTTGCCCCATCCTCACTCCTCCCAGCTCCAAGGCCTAATATTCTTTTTCAGGCATGGGCGTGACTGAGGGTAGCACAGGGCTGGGGCAGAGCAGTGCCCTGGCATGGAGCAGGGTGAGGGAGGCTCACCTCCACCAGGTCCCAGAAGAACACCTTCCCATCCTCGGAGCAGCTGACCACATGAGTGTCACGCTCACTCAGGCAGCAGTCCAGCTTGTACTGCTTGTTCTGATGGCCTGTGTACCTGGGGGTGAGTGGGATCAGAGGGGCTTGCTCCTCTGATCAAGGGGTGGGGTGGGGTGGGGGGAAGGCCCATGACCGTGGACACTCACTCGCCCAGCAGCTCGCCGGTGTCTTTGTCCAGAAGCCGCAGGGTAGAATCCAGGCTAGACACCAGCAAGCACTGCCCATCCCGGCTGAAGCAGGCACAGGTGATGGGGCCTGGGGGAGAATGGGCAGGCCGCTGAGGCTGCAGTGCTCCTGACTGGCCCACTGTTGTCCCTGCCTGTCCCCAGTGCCACAAAACTCACTGCCCACGTAGTCCGAGAA
The DNA here is from genome assembly GCF_021218885.2 of Marmota monax. Lineage (NCBI taxonomy): Eukaryota > Metazoa > Chordata > Mammalia > Rodentia > Sciuridae > Marmota > Marmota monax. Next base: position 25,656,598 of record NW_026695228.1, read on the forward strand.
GAGCTGCCCCATCCTCAGGTCGTAACGCCTCACGCGGCCGTCCACAGATCTGCAGAAGCGGGTAGAGCCAGCTGAAGCACAGGCTGGGGCCGGGGGCTCTGTGGCAACCTCAGTGGCCCTGTGTCTTCCCAGCTGGCCAGACCCTGACAGGCAAGGCTAGGTTTACAGTTCCTGGACACAAATGAGATTCTGAACCAAACAGCTTTCCTTTTTTTCTTTTCTTTCTTGTGATATAGGATATTCCTTGAACCTGGGGGTTCTTTACCATGAAATACATCTCTAGTCCCCACAACCTTTGTTTTTTGAGACAGGGTCTTGCCAGGTTGCCCAGGTTGGCCTTGAACTTGGGATCCTTCTGCCTTGGCCTCTGGAGTTGTAGCTGGGACTACAAGTACGCACCATTGTGCCTGCTGAGGCAATGGCTCTATGGCTCAGGCCCAGGACTAACTGGTCCCATTCCATCTGTTTCCAAGATCCACAGCCCCCTTTTTCAAGCCCATGGAGCCCCTCAGGACCACCCTTTCCCCATGCTCTCCAGATCACCCTCCAGCAGCCCTCCTTATCCACAGGCCCACACCCATGGACTCAAATAACTGAAGATGAAAAGTATTTTGACTTGGGGTTAGGGAGGCAGCTCAGTGTTCGAATGCTTGAGCATGTGCACACCCTGGGTTCAATCCTCTGTACTGCAAAAAAGCAAAAGGGATTCTGTGGTCTTTTTTCCCTGTCATTGTTCCCTAACAATACAGTATAACAACTGTTTGCATAGTGTTTATCTCAGGTATTACAAGTCATCCAGAGATAATACAGGAGGATGTGAGTGGGTTCTATGCAAATACTATGCTATCCTCTAGAAGGGATTTGAGCATCCTTGAATCGATTGAACCCAGAAGTACTCTACCACTGAGCTACATCACAGCCCTTTTTATTTAAGGGAGGCTCTCACTAAGTTGCTAAGGGCCTAAGTTGCTGAGGCTGGCCTTGAACTGGATGGCCTTCGAGTTACTGGGATTACAGGTGTGTGCCCATGCCCAGCAAGCATCCCTGGATTCTCATATCCACTATGAAATCGGTGTCCTGCAGATACTGAAAGATGGCTCTGGTCTCAGAACCTGACCCTTTTCTTCCCCCTCCAGCATCATCTCCTTGGCTGCTCTGGCCTCCCTGTACCAGTCCTCAAGTGTCTATGATAAAATTCTTTTGAAAGTACAGGTGCTGGGGCTAGGGATATAGCTCTGCTTGTAGAGTGCTTGCCTCACATGCATAGGCCCTGGGGCTGGGGCTCAGCAGTAGAGCGCCTGCCTCGCAGGTGTGAGGCACTGGGTTCAATCCTCAGCACCACATATAAACAAACAAACAAAATAAAGATATTGTGTCCATGTATAACTAATATATATATCTCTCTCACACACACACACACACACACACACACACTCAGTATGAGTCATCTGAGTAGTTCCTCCTGATGGCCCTGTGAGGAACTGCCTCTTTCCCTTTCCTATTGAGGAAAGAGGTTAGTTCCTTCTCAAACCACACTCAGGCTGAGTATATAATATGTATGTATGTGTATGTGTACATATATGTGTATATATGTATATATATGTGTGTACATATATATATATCTATATATACACATACATACATACACTCAAACTACACTGAGTATATATGTACACACACACACAGAGAAAGAAACCTGGCCTTCCCTTGCTCAGAAAAGTAAATGTTCAGATTCTTCCTAAGGCGCTTAGACCCTCTGCAGGTGGTTCTGACCACTTCCTGGTTTCATCTCTGTCCTCATTCCTCCATGGTCTCGGGCATCATGCTGCCTTCAGTCTGGCCAGGTGCTTCTCAATGCACTTGTTCTTTTTTTTTTTTCCTTGTATCAGGGATTGAACCAGGAGTGCTTAACCACGAACCATACCCCAACCCTTTTTATTTCTTATCTTGAGACAGGGTCTCCCTAAGTTGCGTAGGACCTCTCTAAGTTAATGATGCTGGCATTGAACACACAATCCTCCTGCCTCAGCCTCCCTAGCAGCTGGGTGTGTGCCACCAGCCCACCAGTGTACTTGCTCTTGCTCCAGTTCTCCACTGGGTGGCCCCTCAGCTTCCAAGTCTCGGCCTTTCCAGGGCCTTCTCCACACCTCCCACCCATGATCTAAAGGGCCCCCAAGTTGGTTTCTCCTGCTACCCCATCCTTTCCCTTGACCCTCACCGCTGATTTAATTATATTAGGTCTATTTATTTCTCCACTGGTTGTCCATTTGTCCTGCTAGAAGGAGCTCCTATGGGGCAGGGGCCAGGTCTGGCTGGTTCGTGGCTGTGACCCCAGCATCCGATTCCAAGCCTGCTATGAAGCCTGGAAACCTGAATGAAGGGATGTGTTAAGGCTGGGTGTGGCAAAAATGACATCCAGGTGGGGCTGGGACCACATGGCACTTGGCTGCCTGAGTGTGGTTTGAGAAGAAACTAATCTTCTTCCTCAATAGGAAAGGGAAAGAGGCAGCTCCTCACAGGGCCATCAGAAGAAACTACTCAGATGACTCAGTTAACATACACACCGAGTGATTCCGGGGCCAGGCCCTGTATGGAGGCCAGGGGCACAGCCCGGGCCAAGCCATATGCACTTTCTGCCATGGTGAAGCCAGCACTGCCCAAGGGAGATACAGAAAGGCCTCCTGGAGTAGGTAACATCCAAACTGGGATTTGTATAGGGGTTGAACCCAGGGTCTCAAACATCGTAGGCAAGGGCTCGACCACTGAGCTCCATTCCAAGGCCTTTGTTAAATTTTAGTTTGAGCCATAATTCCAGTGATTCAACAGGCTGAGGCAGGAGGATTGCAGATTCAAGGCCAGCCTCAGCAACTTAGTGAGGCCCTGTCTCAAAATAGAAAATGAAAGGGGCTGGGGGTGTGGCTCAGTGGTTGAGTTCCCCAGGGTTCAATCCCTGGTATATATATGTAAACAAATAAATGGAAGAAAGTAAGTTTGAGGCCTGAACCCTCATCCACTTAGACCCTGTCTCAAAATAAAAAATAAGAGGCTGAGGTTGTGGCTCACTGGTAGAGCACTTCCCTGGCATGTGTGAGGTACTGGGTTTGACTGTCAGCACCGCATATAAATAAATGAATAAAATAAAGATCCATAAAAATTTTAAAAAGGGCTGGTGATGAAGCTCAGTGGCAAACATTCCTGGGTTAGATCCCTAGTACCAAACATAAATAAATAAATAAATGGATTTAAAAGACTTTAGTTTTGAGCCAGGTGTAGCCTATAACCCCAGCAACCTGAAAGGCTGAGGCAGGAGGATCATAAGTTTGAGGACAGCCTTAACAACTCAGTAAGGCCCCAAGGAATTTAGCAAGATCCTATCTTAAAAAGATTCTGGGTATGTGGTGGCTCCATGATTACACATCCCTGGGTTCAATCCCTAGCACTCCCACCCCCAGCCAAAGAACATAATAAAGTTAAATAAATGAATTATTTATAAAATTTTAGTTTTGAGACAGTCTCACTAAGTTGCCCAGGCTAACTTTAGGCTTGGAATCCTCCTGCCTCAGTCTTCCAAGTAGCTAGGATTATAAGCCTATCCCACTAGGTCAGCTTGTAAGAGACCTTTGTTTTGGACTAAGTTCCTACACTGGGCCCAGATGACAAGGCTGGAAAATCAAAATGGAGTCACACAGGCTAAAGTTCCACATCACCAAACTAAAACTATTATCATTTGACTTTCTGAAAAATCAGGAGAAGATAGCCAAATTTCCCCAAACAGGCCAGTTTAAATTGATAAGTGTCCTCTGCCTTAATCCTTATATAAAGAAAATAATCTGATGTTAATTATTTTTTCAATGATATGTTTGCCCATCAGAAAGTAACCTTACCTTCTTTTTTTAATTTTTTGATGTTTGCCATTTGGACCTTGTACAGTATTCTACCATTGAGCTATAGCCCCAGCCCCAGAAAGTAACTTTATTTACTTATTTATTTTTCAGTACTGGGGATCAAAATTAGGGCCTTGAACATGTCAGCACTCTATCACAAGCTATGGCCTCAGTATTATAAAGTGACTTTGAGATGACTAATCTGCTTTTTGGTCTTTGCTTCTGCTTTCTTCAGCCACTCTCTGTGTATAAACCAACCTCTTCTACAGCACTTATTCTGTTTTACAGAATGAAGTACTACCCAATTCTAGAGTAAAAATAAAACAATTAAGATCTGGGCTAGGGGTGTAGCTAAGTAGTGGAGCACTTGCCTAGCATGATTACAGGTCTGTGGGTTTGAGCTTAGAACCACAACAAAAGATCTTTCAGCTAACTGGGCAGGTATACCTGTAGTCTCAGTTACTTGGGAGGCTGAAATAGGAAGATTCCTTGATCCTAAGAGGGTCAGACTGGGCAATGTAGTGAGAAACCATCTCTCTCTCTCTCTTTCTCTTTTTTTAAATGTTTTTTAATTGTTAATGGACCTTTATTTTATTTATTTGCTGAGTATCGAACCAGTGCCTCATGCATGCTAGGCAAGTGCGCTACCACTGAGCCACAACCCCAGTCCCAAGAAACCATCTCTTTAAGGGAAGGAAACAAACCTTAAAATTGTAATTTTTGTCCTAGGACAAAGAGAACAGCTTCTGGGTCTGTATTCCCCCCACACACACATTTTTTTTTATTGGTGCATTGTTATTGTACATAATGATAAGATTTGTTATTACATATTCATATATGTACACAATATGGGACTGTTTCAGCCCAAATCCTTCATGTGGTAGCAATGGCTCTCCCTAGGGTGGGTCAGTCCTACATGGAATTGAAAAAAATAATTGTGTCCTGCAACAAAGCTACCCTGTGCGAGTAGGCCTTTCCCCTATTTCTCCATTTTGTTCACTGCTGTATGGCCACTAAGGAAGTATCTAGTATGCAGTAAGTGCTCAAATACACTGAGTAAGTAGTGGAGACAGTCCAAGCAGAGGAAGAACAAGTGAAAATGTCCCGAGGTGGGAGCATGACTGGCATTTTTAACAGAAATGAAGCCCAAGGATGAATAAAAGTTGAGGGATCAGCAATGGACACACTGGGCAGGGCCTTGTGCATGCTAATAAAGAGAGCAGTGTTTTTTGCTTTTTTGCATTGATGGGGATGGAACCCACTGAACAACACCTCCCAGTTCTAAGAGCAGATTTTAATCTAAGTGTAGAGGCAGCTAGGATCTCAGTGACACTGGGAGAGGGGTAAGGTCCTAGATCTACTTACCCTGCAAGAACCTCATGATCTGACACCTTCACACTAGATATGCCATCCCTCGCCTCATCCAGTGTCTGCACTGGCTCAGGCCTCCGTGAACGACAGTCCCAGCATCGGATACTGGAATCGATAGAGCCTGGGAGTCCAGCATAAAGGTGAGATTAGATGTGGAGCTGTAAGCACTGTCCACTGCCCACCGAGGTTCCAGACTCACCAGACAGTATGAGTGTAGCTTCTTCATTAAACTGCACTGTGTTCACCTTCTAAGAAACAGGAATTGCTACTCAAGAGGATTGGGATAATGACAGGATTCTCAGTGTCGGTTAAAGCAAGGGCACATGGTAGAAGTGGAGAGATGAAAGGTTCTGGGCAAATGGCAGGACACAGCTTGGGGACTAACTGACCATGGGGGAGAGACTCTAGTGGGCAGATGTTCTTGGCATCACCCACGTGCTAACGGTCCCCTCCATCATGCACGCTCTAATGAGGGTCTCGAAGCTTGAACTTACCCCCGCGTGGCCCCGGAATTTGCGCACGACCTGCCCGGATGCCACATCCCATAGCACCACGGCTTTGTCCCCGCCGCCGGAGCAGAGATTGCTATTGTCAAAGGAACTGGGGTGCAGGAGAGAAGGTCAACGTCGACTTCCAATCCCGGCCTCAGCGCTCCCATCCCGGCTGGTCCCCGGCTCACCCGGCCGCATCCAGCACCTCGTAGCCGTGGCCGCTGTAGGTACGGAGTAGCGTCCCCCGCAGTGGGTTCCAGAGCTTCAGGGTCTTGTCGCTGCCGCACGTCAGGCAGTAATTGCCATCCACTGGGGAACAAGAGAAGGGGGTTCTGGGCCGCTGGCCTCAGGAGGCGGGAGGACCCGAATGAAGATGAGGGCGCTCACCGTTAAATCTCACGGCTCGTACTGCCCCTTGCTCGCAGTCCAGCGTCTTCAACCGTTTCTGCGGCAGCTCCGGGCCCCGAGGCTTTGGCTCAGGGAAAGCCATAGTCTCGGACCCCTTCCTCACCGCCTAGCATCACTCAGTCGGCAACGGGGATTTGGAGGCTTTGGGTGTAACCTTATTATTGTTCCCCATTCCTTTCACTTCCGGGTTCAAATTTTCAGTATTTTGGTGACAGTATTGGGAATACTAAAACCCATTTTCAGTTTTTTTCCTCCTCCTCATTTTCAGGGGCTTTTTTGTTGTTTTTTCATGCTCTCATTCTCCGTCCTCTGACTGCAGGTAGTCCTGGCCTCCGCGGTTAGGAACCGAACCGCGAGGGCTGCGCGCGTTACTCTAAAAACCACCCACCATTCCCACGCCGGAAGCTGCAACTCCCACGGCGGAAGAGGCGCGACTTGATCTTCAACTCGCTATGTCCACGAACAATATGTCGGACCCACGGAGGCCAAACAAAGTGCTGAGGTGGGGACTCCAGCGTCATGGCAATAGGGCTTAGGTTGTGGGTTCAGGTCGGGGCCTAAGAAGGTGCTTGTTCATTACAGGGACGTGACTTGAGCGCCCCTGACTCTTGGGCCTCTTGCAGGTACAAGCCCCCGCCGAGCGAGTGTAATCCAGCCTTGGACGACCCGACACCGGACTACATGAACCTGCTAGGCATGATCTTCAGCATGTGCGGCCTCATGCTTAAGGTGGGCGGAGCTGTGTTTCCGTGGGAGTAGCTCCGCCAGAGAATGAGGTCTGGGGCGGGTTCGGAATGAAGAGGGGCGTCTGACTGCTACGGAGGGGGCGTGGCCTGAAAGTTGCCTTGGGCGGGGTTGATGTAGCCCACACTGGGGAAAGCTCGGGCCTGGGGCAGAATTGGGGAGGGGTGGGTTTGAGAATGGAGCCTGGCTTTGAAGCAACTTGGAAGGAATTGATGGAAAAATGACAGGTGGGGAATCTCTAAGGCTAGTCTTCTTGAGTCTACGGGGATATGATATGGCCTCAGAGATGCATGCCAGGTGGTAGCACCAGAAACCTATGGGGTGGGACTAAGGGACTCCTGAGGGGCAAGATCCAAGCTGTGCAAAGGAAAATCATTGGTGCCTGAGGATGTCATTTGTAGGGATTCTTGGCATGCTTCTCACCCAGCTAACCACAACCCACCTACCTTTCCCCAGCTGAAGTGGTGTGCTTGGGTCGCTGTCTACTGCTCCTTCATCAGCTTTGCCAACTCCCGGAGCTCTGAGGACACTAAGCAGATGATGAGTAGCTTCATGTGAGGCTTGGCGTAGAGAGGGAGGGACTCCTGCATTAGGGGAGGGGGGGACCCATGCCTATCATCTGGGACTGACTCTTCTTGCCTATCTCAGGCTGTCCATCTCTGCCGTGGTGATGTCATATCTGCAGAATCCTCAGCCCATGACACCCCCCTGGTGATGTCAGCGTAGAGGGGTCTCATCTGGACCCTCTCTATTCACCTTCTCCCTGGCCTGGCCTTTGGCTACTCAACCTTCTGCACTCAGCTGCTGACTTGGACTTCCCTGAGTGAGGTGCTCTCAGGGTCCCCAGTTGGACAGAGGAAACTTGGCCCTTTCCCTTGGGTCCCACTTCTGCTGGGGCACTGAGGGGGAAAAACAGGCCTATACTTCCTGTCTCCCCTACCCTGCCTGCTACTGGGGGAGATGCTGTTCATGTTTCTAGGTGTGTTCACTCATTTTCTTGTTGAAACTGTTAATAAAAGTTTCTCACTCTGGCTGTCCTCTGTAAACTGTCTCTTATGTTCACAAAGCTGAGAAAAAGACTTCAGCTCCTCCACTCAGGCCTCTGTGGAACCCCAGTCTGGAGCCTTTTGGTAGTTCAAACCCTCCTTTCACAAACTTCACGACTTAAGTCAAGTGCCAGGTGACCCTTGTCCTCTGGCAACTCAGCTGATGGCCCTGCTGACCTGTGCAATCTGTGCTTTGGTTTTCTTAGACCAGGACTAGAGTAATGTCTGCAAACTGGATGGACTGATAGCAACTGGAAAGGGCATAAAAGACTCAGGGTCCTGTACCACCTGTAAGGCCCTCCCACCTTACTGGAGGGTCTAGAGATCCATTCCAAAGGCTGGGTGCCTGTCATCCCCAACATTCCAAGGACGGGTTGTTTACCCGATGTCTCTAAACTACAGGACAGAACAAGACCTTCATCAACCCTTCTAGCCAAGCTAGGTGCCTACAGGACTCCAGTCCTGAAAGCAGCCCCTAGTATCCCATGCACACGTTCCACCCCCTAGGAAAACCTGGATTCCGTGGGAAAACCTGAGAACTTTGCTGCCGCGGGGACTCAGGCGTTCCAGATCCCCAAGGCGAGATGTTAAAGGCGCCTCCGGCCAAAACAGCGCCCAGAGGATGGGACACAACCTGCGCTTTCCCTTGATCTTGGCAATTCCAGATGTTCCTAGGGCTGCAAGATCAATCCTGTGACAGGGAAGGCCCCGCCCTAGACGAGTCCGCGCCGATTGGCCAGGCCGGTTCTAGGGGCGGAGCGCTCTTCTTGTGTTGGCGGCGTCCGGGAAGCCCCCAGGAGACCGCGGCGGTGGCAGAGCTATGGGTCGCCGCGCGCCGGCTTCGTGGGTCTGCGCTGGCGGCTGCCAGGACGCCGCCGAGCCCTCCCCCTGGATGAACTCCCGCGCTCTGCGTGCGCCACTCCTGCCTGTCTTTCTCTTTTTGCTGCTGCTGGCGGCTCCGGGCGCTCGAGCCGCCGGATACGAGGTGAGCCGGGCTCTCAGCGGAAATGTACAATAGCCAGAGAAGCCCCGAGTACTGTCCCGAGATGTAGGTTACTTTGATCTGTAGGTGCCTAGTGAATAGCTGTTGATACAACACTGTGGCCCGAGAGGCTGTCTGCACGCGTCTGAGAACGGGGCTGCATCGGACTGCACGCCCGCCCTCGCTTGCTCGAGTTGTGCGTGCACTTAACTGTGGAGGGGCAGCGAGCGGGTGGGAAGCAGCTGGCTGACAGTGAGACTCTGGAGTTAGCCTGTCTGGAGTTCCAGTCTGGACTGCCCACTTCCTGGCTGCCTCCTTACGCAAGTCCCCTTCCCATTATATGCTTCAGTGCCCTCGCCTGAAAACCAGGTGTGATATTTATTGCTCCACTTCCCACAGTGGCGCAGACATAGCTACTACTGTGAATATTTCCTCGGGGTGTGAATGAGGGCTGCCTTGTAGGGTTGTGCAAAGGGTGGGAGTTGTATCTGTGAGCAACTCTGTGTTCTACCCTGGAGGACCAGGCCTCCTGCATAGTCAGGATAAGGTAACAGCCTCTCTACCTCTCTGAGCCACTCTGAGATCAGGATTTATCTTGTGCTTCCCACATCCCCCTTCCCTACTTCCCAGCCTACCACTTAACCCGGGAGTTATTGACAGGCTGTGTGTGTGTGTGTGTGTGTGTTTGGGGTCCCTGCGCAGACATGCCCGAGAGTGAAGCCAAACAAGCTCAATGTACACCTGGTGGCCCACACACATGACGACGTGGGCTGGCTCAAGACCGTGGACCAGTATTTCTATGGCAGTAAGTAGAGATTGGGGTTTGGCCCCTGTGACTCCCATGGCTCCTTAATTCCCTCTGATACCTGGACTTTGCGGTGGGACAATTCATAGCCTTGGCTCCTGTGTCAAGGAATGTCCCTCTGACTCTGCTGGCCCTCCTTGGCCTGTGTATCCACAGTCCACAATGACATCCAGCACGCGGGTGTGCAGTACATCCTAGACTCGGTGATCTCCGCTCTCCAGGCGGATCCCAACCGTCGCTTCATCTATGTGGAAATTGCTTTCTTCTCTCGTTGGTGGCACCAACAGACAAATGCAACACAGGAAGTCGTGAGGAATCTGGTGCGTCAGGGTAAGCCTACCCTAGGGAAGTGAAAAGAGGAAACTTAGCCCAATTTGTTTTTGAAAACCTGGTTTCTGAGATTTTATCACGCTTGGTGCGAGCTGTGGGTCATGTGGTTTCGAATCCCTTAACTTGGAGAACTCTTTTTCTTTTGGTCGTACTGGAGCATTCTACTACTGAGCTATATCCCCAGCCCTTTTTTTAAATCTTAAGGTAGGGTCTCCTTGAGTTGCCCAGGCTGGCTTGCAACTTTTGACCCTCCTGCCTTAGGCTCTGGAGTAGCTGGGAACATGGGATGCTACCATGCCAGCCTAATTGGAGAATTCCTGGGCATCCTGCAAGGCCCCACCTCCAATGGCTCTGAAAAGCCTGCCATGTCAGGTGGGGGTAGTACACATCTGTAATCCCAGCCACTTGGGAGGCTGAGGCAGGAGGATGGTAAGTTGGAGGCCAACCTCAGATACTTAGTGAGATCCTGTCTTAAAATTAATAAAAAGGACTAGGGATGTGGCTCAGTGGTAAAGTACCTCTGAGTTCAATCTCCAGTACCCTCCAAAAATTTTTTTAAAAGGGGCTAGGGCTGGGTGGGGGAGGGAAGCCTGGCATGCAAGGGCCCTCTTTACCAAATCTGGCTCACTGGCCAGGAAGTGCCCCTTCTTTTCCTTTGAAGCTGGAGTGTGCAGGCAGGTCTTCCAATTCCAGGATCACCCACCCAGCCCTACACCTAACAGCTCCAGTCTTGACTCTCTTTGCACAGGGCGCCTGGAGTTTGTCAACGGTGGCTGGGTGATGAACGATGAGGCCACCACATACTACGGGGCCATCGTGGACCAGATGACACTTGGGCTGCGCTTTCTAAAAGATACTTTCGGCAATGACGGGCGTCCCCATGTGGCCTGGCACATCGACCCCTTTGGCCACTCTCGGGAACAGGCCTCCTTGTTCGCCCAGGTGCTGTACAGACCTCTCTTGGACCCCTCTCCACAGGCATCATGTCCTCTGGAAGTGACTGAAGCCCCACTCTTTCCTTGTGATCTCAAGTGAACCAGACCTTGCCTGCTGGGACCTCCCTTACTCCCGCCCCTTGGGTGAACTTGATACTTTTTTTTTTCTCTTTTTGGTGCTGGGGATTGAACCCAGGACCTCACACATGCTAGACAAGTGCTCTACCACTGAGTTATAGCCCTAAGCCCATCCTGGGTGAACTGGAATCTGGTGTCCCTTTACGGTTCTGGCCTTGCTTTAAGTTCAGTTTCATTACCTGTGTGCTGACCATCCATCCTCAGGCTGCAGGAAGAGGAAGGCCTCCTTTTGGCTTTGACAGAACTGGGGAGGGGGAAGTGAGTCTGGCTTAGACCTGTCCCCTCCCTTCTGCCTGTTTTTTTTTTTTTTTTAGAAAAAGGAAAAACAGAGCTGGGGATGTGGCTCAAGTGGTAGTGTGCTCGCCTAGCATGCGTGAGGCACTAGGTTCGATTCTCAGCACCACATAAAAATAAAATAAAGATATTGTGTCCACCTACAACTAAAAAATAAATATTTGAAAAAAAAAGTTTTATTGCAATATATCGTATTTTATATAGTTGTAGGTTGTCACGATACCTTTTTAAAATAATTTTTAAAAAATATTTATTTCTTTAGTTTTAGGTGGACACATTTATGTGGTGCTTAGACTCAAACCTAGTGCCTCACGCACGCTACGCGAGCGCGCTACCACTTGAGCCATATTCCCAGCCCTAAAAAATTTTTTAATAAGTATTTTTTTTAGTTGTAATTGACACAATACCTTTATTTTATTTATTTATTTTTATGTGGTGCTGAGGATCGAATCCAGGGCCTTGCACGTACTAGGCAAGCACTCTACCACTGAGCCACAACGCCAGCCTCACAATAACTTTATTTATTTTTTTATGTGGTGCCAGGGATCAGACCCAGTGCCTCACACATGCTAGGCAAGCGCTCTACCACTGAGCCACAGCCGTTTTATTGCTTCAATAGCGAAGGAGAAACACTGGGGACTCCTATCCCAGAGGCTGTGATTCCACCCAACAGCAGGAACTAGGGGCTTTTTTTGGTGGGGGGCACTGGGGATTGAACTCAGGGGCACTCAACCATTGAGCCACACCCCCAGCCCTATTTTGTATTTTATTTAGAGACGGGGTTTCACTGAGTTACTTAGCGCCTTGCCATTGCTGAGGCTGGCTTTGAACTCGCAATCCTCCTTTCTGAGCCTCCCAAGTACTGGGATTACAGGCATGTGCCACCGCACCCAGTGGACTAGGGGTCTTAAAGAGGTGATTCAAAGGCTGCATTTCTGTCTTTTCTGGTGGAACTGTAATTCACTTGTTAATTTGGGAGCTAGTCATTTCTGAGATCTTCTGGTACCATCCCAAGGTCTGGATGGCTTCATTCCTATAGTGGGTGTGTGCTCAGGTGGGGAAGCCTGTGGTGTATTCTGACCCTTCCCAAGCTTGGAGATAAACTGGAGGCCTCCTTAGTTTCTGTTCCTCTTCCTTTGTACTTATGTCCTGACCAGTCCTTCCCCAGCCGAGCAGCGCTTGTGGGTGAGAGGCCTCTGCCTGCTTATTCACACCGTCTCCTCTGTTCCACCTCCAGATGGGCTTCGATGGCTTCTTCTTGGGGCGCATTGATTATGAAGATAAACAGATCCGGGCTGAAAGAAGGGAGATGGAGCAGATGTGGAGGGGCAGCACCAGCCTGAAGCCTCCCACTGCTGACCTCTTCACTGGTGAGGAGGGGAAGTGGGGGCAGGGCCCTGCTCAGAAGGGCCCTGGGCCTGATTCAGTGATGGACAGTCTTAAAATCCCTAACCATTTGGAAACAAGCTGTCTGTATTTTCCTTTTGCAATGGGCCTTGCAAATCCTGAAGCCCATTCTGGGTGGCACATGGCAGGCTTGGACCCCAGGGCAGTTCTGGGGCACTGGGCACCCTCTGAGCCTGGTGTGGCCTACAGGTGTACTCCCCAACAATTACAACCCACCGGAAAAACTATGCTGGGATATGTTGTGTACCGACAGTCCTGTGGTAGAGGATCCCCGCAGCCCTGAATACAATGCCAAGAGCCTGGTCGATTACTTCCTGAAGCTGGCCACTAGCCAGGTAATCCAGAGGTCCAGAACCTGCATGACCAGTATGTACCATGCACTGAGCCTTTTCCCTGGCTCAGGGGGATACCCATGGGTAAAAGGAGAAGATGCACTGAATGTTGTTATTCCGTTCACCATCACCGCGTCCTTCCTCTCAGATTTATGTTCAGCCTTCATTAGAAGCACGAAAGAGATAGCATCACAGTGCTGTGGGCCCTTGTCTGTGTAGTGGGCCCAAGAAAACTGTTAGACAATCAGTGTCTCTTTATATCTGTCCCTATGCTCCATGTACCACATTTTTTTTGGGGGGAGGGTACCAGGGATTGAACCCAATGGTGCTTTACCATTGAGGCACATCCCCAGCCCTTTTCTCTATTTTATTTAGAGAAAGGGTCTTGCTGAGTTGCTTAGGGCCTTGCTAAGTGTGTGAGGCTGGCTTTGAACTAGCAATCCTCCTGCCTCAGCCTCCTAAGCTGCTAGGATTACAGGAGTGCGCCACCCTGCCCAGCTATACCACGTATATTCTTGGCTGCATATATACCAAGGCACGGCTAGCCACAGGGGTTTCTAGGACATCCTGGCCTGAGGACTCCCCTCTTTCCTGCAGGGCCAGCAGTACCGCACCAACCATACCATGATGACCATGGGCTCAGACTTCCAGTATGAGAACGCCAACCTGTGGTTCAAGAACCTTGACAAGCTCATCCAGCTGGTCAATGCTCAGGTCAGTGTGGCCACCCTGTGGCAGCTGTGGACAGGCATGTATTAATCTGCTATCACTATAACAAGTGCCTGAAATAATCCAATTATAAGAAGAAAAGGATTAGCCAGGCATGGTGGGACACACCTGTAATCCAAGTTACTCTGGAGGCTGGGTCAGAAGGATCACAAGTTCAAGGTCAGTCTGGCAACTTAGTGAGACCCTGTCTCAAAATGAAATAAAAAGGGCTGGGGCTGGGGATATGCTCGTCTAATGTGTATGAGGCCCTGGGCTCAGTCCCTGTGAGAGAGGGAGAAGGGCTATTTTGCTGTAATTTTGGAGGTTGCAGTCCACACTCAGTTGGCCCGGTTGCTTTTGGGCCTGTGGTCAGGCAGCACATCATGCAGGAGCAAGTGACAGAGTGAAGCTACTCACCTCATGGCCAGGGAGTGAGACAGAGTAAGAAGGAGGAGCTAGGGTCCCACTGATCCCTTCGAGGGCATACCCCAGTGACCTCAAGACCTCCCATAGGTTTCCACCTCTTCACGTTTTCATCATCTCCCAGAGCACCACGCTGGAAACCAGGCCCTGAACACATGCGCTTGGGGGACATTGCAGATCCAAACTGTAGCCACGTGCGTGCTTGTATCCCTTTGGCTTAGCTCATGTTTATAGAGTGTTCTTATTTTTCAGTTGCTACTGAAAGAAATTACCACAAGCTGAGCTGCTGCAAACATACATGGTCATGCAGTCCTTGGGCCAGAGTCTGGCAGCAGCCCCAAGAATCGAGGTCTTGGCAGAGTTTAGGAGAAAGGTGTTGCTCCTTCTAGAGGCTTCCTCTATTTCTTGCTCATGCTGCTGCCTCCTCCTCCAAAGCCACACGGCTTGCCTCCGCTCTGCTCCACACCACGTCTCTCTCAGTGTCACCTCTTCTGCATCCCTCTTCCAGGTTCCCTCCTTCCTTCTTTTTTTTTTTCAACCAGGGATTGAACCCAGGGGCACGTAACCACTGAGCCACATCCCCAGAACACACCCGCCCCCCCGCTTTTTTTTTTTTTTAAATTTTAGACACAGGGTCTCACTGAGGGCCTTGGTAAGTTGGTGAGGCTGACTTTGAACTCCCAATCCTCCTGTCTCAGCCTCCTGAACCGCTGGGGTGCCACCATGCCTGGCTTCCATCTTCCTTTAAAAAATATATTTATATATAATTTGTAAATATATATTTACGTATTTTTATATTTATTTTTATATATTTATTATGTTTTTATTTAGACACTGTAGATGGACAGAATGCCTTTATTTATTTTTATGTGGTTCTGAGGATTGAACCCAGTGCCTCACACGTGCTAAGCAAGAGCTCTACCACTAAGCTCTCCCCTTCCTCTTCCAGTCTTAAAGATCCTTGTGATTATGTTGGGCCTCCCAGCTAATCCAGGATAATCTATGTTTAGGTAATCTGGTTAACACCCTTAATTCCATTCCTTATTCCCCTTTGCTAAATCACCCATGATAGTCACAGGTACTGGGATCAGGATGTAGACATCTTTGGGTTGTCATTATTCTGGCCAACACAGATATATTGATGTGTCCCTGTAAGTGGCCAGTGCTGTGTGCACAAGCAATCATTCTTTCCCATCAGCAGATAAATTTGTCTCCTTTCTTCTGAGAAGCCCCTTCCCATCAATCCTGTTCTCACCACTTGGGCAGTCACTGCATTGTTACCTCCTAGTCACCCCTGCACTATTGTTTCACCAAAACAGCTCTCAGGAACCATTGAGGGTCTTCCAGAAGACATATATCAGCCCTCCCCATGCTCCTGGTTCCCACAGAGCCTACACTACCTTGACCACTTCCTCCTGCAAATACCATGTCCCTGGCCTGCCATGAGGTCATGCTCTTTTACCACTGACTGCTCCTCTGCTGACTTCACTTTACAAACTCTGGATATGAAGTTCCTGGATTCAAACCTGGCTTTGCCATTTGCTGTTCTGTAACTTTGAGAAATATACTTAAATAATCAGTACCCTGGTTTTCTCATTATGTCCTATGAAATGGACCTAGGTGGCCCCCACTTCATCAGGGTGCTAAAGAGAGTTTAATGAATTCATTTGCACGAATCAGTATATCAGTGCCTGGCACACAAAGCATCTTAGTGGATGCTGATGATTCAGAGTGCTAGAGATGGGACCAGGGCTTCAGGCATGCTAGGCAAGCTCTACTATTGAGCTACACTGCATCCCTAGCTGTTTATTATTATCTTTCTAACTGAAAACCTTCTGTTCCTCCTTTAAGACACAGCTGAAATATCCAAAAAGCCCTCGCCACACTTCAGTTACAGCCTTTCCTCTTTGAGCTTAAAGCAGCTCCCATTAACACCTGTGATTCCACATCCAGGTGGATCGTAGCCAAGTAGCCATCTCCATTCAACATCTTTCTCCTTTACTTGCCGTGAATTCCATAATGGTGGAGTCTGGCTTCTCTGATTTTAGATTGAGCCTGCAGTTCTGAGCATATTGAAGAACTGGGTGGTTATTTGCTGAGTGAAAAATAGTATATGTGCCAGGTGCAGTGGCACACACCTGTAATCCCAGCTGCTTTGCAGGCTGAAGCAGAAGGATGGCAAATTCAAAGCCAGCCTCAGCAACTTAGTGAGACCCTAAACGATTTAGCAAGAACCTCTCTCAAAAAATAAAAAGTGCTGGGAATGTGGCTCAGTCATTAAACACCCCTGGGTTTCATTCCTGGTACAAAAGAAAAAAAAAAAAAAACAGTATGCATAGGTGTGTCTACATTCTACATGTAAGCACATGCAGTTCATGGTTCCATGTCCATAGGTTTAACTACTTTAATATTTGGGGAAAAACTTGCATCTGTACTGAACATGTACATTTTCTTTTCAGTTCCCCCAAACAATACAGTATAACAACTATACACAACAGAGCATTTACATTGTATCATGCATTACAAATCATCTAGAGGGGATTTAAAGTATAGGTGAGGATGTACATAGTTTATATGCAAGTACTATACAATTTTATATAAAGGTCTTTAGCATCCAAGGAATTGGTATCCAGGGGGAGAGTCCTGGAACCAGTTCCTAGAGGAAACCAGGAGAGGCCTGTATGTGTATGTGTGCACGATTAAAGGAATGCATTTCCATGTAAGTCCCTTCATTCACTCAAATGCCGACTGAGCACCTACTGTGAATACTGGGAACACAGCATGAGCAGAACCACCATCCTTTTCCTCAATTGGCAGAGGTGGCATAGCACACCTGTTGCCCCAGCTGCTTGGGAAGCCGAGGTGGGGAAGTTTAGTAAGATTTCAGGTTTATTCTTGTCAAGATTCCTGAAACTCAGGAAAGGTTAACATTAGGCCTCAACCCAACTTTCTTTTTTCTCGTGGAGCTGAGGATTGAACCTAGGACCTTGTGCAAGTGAAGCAAGCACTCTACTAACTGAGCTATATCCCCAGCCCCTCAACCCAAATTTGTTTTCGTACTTGACCATTGGTGGTTTGTACTCACAACGTGTATTCAGAGGCCAAAATCTACCGGATGCATGAATGTGCACACCTGTGGGCCCCTGGAAGATGCGGACTTCCAAGGGCTCACACACGCCTTCCCCAGCAGCAGGCAAACGGGAGCGGGATCCATGTTCTCTACTCCACCCCTGCTTGTTACCTCTGGGAGCTGCACAAGGCCAACCTCACCTGGTATTTAGTGGGACTGGGGAGCTTGCGGGGCGAGGCCGGGTTGTTGGCATGTTCCGCGGGTTTTGACGCTGACTCAATTGCTCTTCCGCCCCAGGTCGGTGAAAAAGGACGACTTCTTCCCTTATGCTGACGGCCCGCACATGTTCTGGACTGGCTTTTATACCAGCAGGCCGGCGCTCAAACGCTTCGAGCGCCTCAGTTACAAATTCCTGCAGGTGAATGGGTGCTGGGCTCGATGGGGCAAAACTCAGGGAGGCCCAGGGCCCCAACACACCCCTTTCTCCCCAGGTGTGCAACCAGCTGGAGGCGCTGGCGGGTCCTGCGGCCAGCCAAGGACCCTATGGCTCGGGAGACTGTGCGCCTCTGAGTAGGTGTCGGCAGACGAGGGGAGGGGCTCGCGGCTTCAGTTAGAAACCACCTCAGGCTACCTTCTAAACCTGCCCTGACCCGACCTTTCGCGTCCCCTTGGGGGAGGGGCCGGATTCCGCGGAGACCCCACCCATTTACCGTCTGTACGCAGATGAGGCGATGGCGGTGCTCCAGCACCATGACGCAGTCACCGGCACCGCTAGGCAACTCGTGGCGGACGATTATGCGCGTCAGCTGTCAGAAGGCTGGGGTCCCAGCGAGGTGCGTGGGGCGGGGCCTTGGAGAATGGGTGGAGCCGAGAGGAGTTCATTGGTCAGATCTTGAGGAGGCGGGGCCTCGGCGCGAGGGACGGAGGCGGCAGGGGCCGGTGGAGATCCCGGTGAGGCTGGTCACGAGATGACGGAGTCCTTTGCGCCCTTTCTTAGATTCTCCTGAGCAATGCGTTGGCGCGGCTCAGCGGCTCCAAGAAGACCTTCACGTTCTGCCGCGACCTCAACATCAGCATCTGCCCGCTCAGCCAGAAGTCAGCGAGTGTGAGCCCCGGCAGGAGGGGCAGGCCTGGGAAGCGGGTCCCGTGGGTGGGACCCTAGCACGCGAAATCCCACAGATGGGCGAAGAAAAGGCGGGTGTTGGGCTGAGGCGCTCCTTAAGATATGGTTGCGTAGTTTTTTGTTGTTGTTGTTGTTGTCTGTTGGAGGACCGTCCTTGGGTGAGATTGCTTGGCGTCCAATGAAGCTAGGGCAGGACAGGGACTATGGCACCGCAAGGGGGTGGCTCGTCCTGAAAGACCATGCATGGCCTCACTGGGACCCTGCCCCATCTGGTAGATGAATTTGGAGAAAGCCTGCTGTGATCCATTTCTTCTCTGACCCTTTCCCCCTAGTTCCAGGTCATTCTTTATAACCCCCTGGGGCGGAAGGTGGATCATATGGTGCGGCTGCCAGTCAGCAAGAGCAGTTTCCTCGTGAAGGATCCCAGTGGCCAGACTGTGCCCAATAGTGTGAGCTCATTTAATGGGTATTAACCCCTCGGTCCTTGCTGTCTTCTCATGGACACTCCCCATGAGCCTCTCTTCCCCCTCTGTCCCTTAATATTGTCCCCCACCCCTTGGAAACAACTCCCTCCCATAAGGGCTTCCCCTTTCTAGTATCCACCCAGGAAATTTTCTTCCTATTCACAGATAGTCCTTTTATCCCAGAAGCTCTCTCCCTTGAGCTTATTTCTCACCTAGACTCTCCTCCCCACCTTCGGGATCTCTTCCCCTACTTCCTCCCTCATTTCTCCAAGACCCCCACAGTCTTCACCCTCCTAGTGGATTCTTTTTTCCTCCTTAGGAATCTTTGCAATGCCCCCTACCTCCATGCTGGGGATGGACTCCGGATGGCATGCATGTTAAGCACAGCTCTAACACTGAGCCATACCCCAACCTCTGCAACTTTTTGGGGGGAATATGACACCCTACTCTCCCAACACCTAGATTTCTTCTCCCTATCCCAGAACTCTTTCCTTTCCTTGCGTTTGATGCCTCTCCTATGATTGGTTCTCTAGGTGTATTTACAGCTCTTCACTAAGTCTCCCTCCTCCCTTACCCAGGTGGTGGTGGTTCCCAGTGCTGAGCCTCAGGAGCACTACCCAGAGCTGGTTTTCTCTGCATCAGTGCCTGCCCTGGGCTTCAGCATCTACTCAGTAACCAAGATTTCTCACCGGAAGCCCTTGATCCCTCTTCCAAATTCCATTTCCCGGAAGTTCAGGTCCTGGTTCCCTGTCTTAGCAATTGAAAATGAGGTGAGACCCTGTTTGAATTCCTTTCACTGCCCCTGTGACAAATTGAAATGTCAAGGTGAGCTGCTGGGTGAGCGTCCTTTATTTAGCATCACCACTTCTGGTTGTGTCCTTGAGTGAGTAACATCCATCGGAGCCTCAATGTCCTCTTGTGGAGCTATTGTGAGGATCCAGTGGGATTGTGGGTGGTACTTGTTAGGTATATCACAACTGATGGTCGATGGGGGCTTGCAATTTTAGAGGAGGGGTGGCAAAGAAGGTGACATTTAAATTGAGACCTAGGCTGGAGTTGTAGCTTGGGGTAGACTTCTTACCTAGCATTCACCGTACTCTGGCTTCAGTCCCCAGCACTGAAAATAAGTAAACACCTGAGGAAGGGAGTCATGTGGCTATCTGGGGGAAGAGGAATTCAGGCAGTCAGAAGAACATAGCAGACACAAAGCCCTCAGATTGTGAGGGCCTTAAGAATGGAGAGGAAGAGTTTGGCTCTTACTCTGAAGGGGCCATGGGCAGGACAAGGGTGCCTTAAGACTGTCATGAGGGGCTGGGGAG
The DNA here is from genome assembly GCF_021218885.2 of Marmota monax. NCBI lineage: Eukaryota > Metazoa > Chordata > Mammalia > Rodentia > Sciuridae > Marmota > Marmota monax. The sequence goes on from NW_026695228.1 coordinate 25,676,872, forward strand.
CTAGCTCAGTTGGTAGAGTGCTTGCCTCGCATGCACAAGGTTTTGGGTTCAATCCCCATCACCACACACACACACACACACACACACACACACTGTCATGAGTGGCCAGTCAGGAGTGCAGATTCCTGTAATCCTACTTGCTCAAAAGGCTGAGGCAAGAGGATCAAAAGTTCAAGTCCAGGCTGAGCAATTTAGCAAAAACCTATCAAAACAAAAACCAAAAATGACTTGGGGCTGGGCGTGGCACATGTCTGTAATCCTAGCAGCTCAGGAGGTGAGACAGGAGGGTCACAAGTTCAAAGCCAGCTTCAGCAATTTGGCAAGGCCCTAAGCAATACAGTGAGACCCTGTCTCCAAATAAAATGCAAAAACAGGATGGGATGTGGCTCAGTAGCTAAACACCCCTGGGTTCAATCCCTGGTACCAAATAAATAAATGACTTGGGATATGGCTCAGTGGTACAGTAGTTGCCTAGCATGTGCAAAAGCCTGGGTACAATCCTCAGTACTTGGGGGAAACCTATTTTATGATGATGTTGCTATAAAAGATAAATACAATCTAGGCAAGTCTCATTATGATACATTTATTATTATTCTATCCACATTTTCTTCTGCTCCTAAAAGAAATGGAAACATTTCTGTGGGCCCCTAAGTGTCTCATGGGTCCTGGCATGGTGGCTCTGTGTTAGATATACACATGGGCCCTTGTCTGGAGCAGATGAGGGCTATTATTAGATTTAGGGTTTCACAGGTACCTCTAGCTATGCAAGCATGAACAGATTATGGGGAATGAACATAGAAGAAAGGGGACCTCTAGAGGCCAGCTGCATTAGTCCTGAGAGGCCTCGGAGTGGGGAGCGGCTTGATTGAGAGCAAGATTGATGGGAAGAGCTAGTAGGGTTTGCCAAGAGGGTCAAGTGCAAAGTGGGTGGAAGTCAAGATGACTCCAGGTTTTGTCCTGAGCCCTGGGAAAGATGGAGCTGCCATTGCTGAAGTGATGGTCACCCTCTGTCCACCCTTTACTGCCTAGTACATTCGGGCCACATTCAACCCTGACACAGGGTTCTTGACAGAGATCAGGAACAAGGACAAGAATCTCCTGTTACCTGTGAACCAGTCCTTCTTCTGGTGAGAGAGGATAATCAGGGCTGAGTGGGGGTGTAGAGCAGAGGCCCTTTATGTGACTCTCACTTGCTTTGGTCCCAGGTATGGTGCCAGTTCAGGTGATCTGGAAAGCTGGCAGACCTCTGGGGCCTACATCTTCAGACCTGAAGGACGGAAACCATATCCTGTGAGCCACTATGCTCAGATCCGCCTGGTGAAGGTCATGAATAAGGAGTGGGAAGCTGGGGATTGGGGTGGGGGGGTGTGGAACCTGAGAGGGTGATGTGCCAAGTGTAGGGTGAGAGTGGGGGGAGGATTTGCATCTCCTTTAGAAGGGGGCTAAGACCTGAGGGTGCTTCTGTAGGGCTGATATTTATGGCTGCTTCTACAATTCTCTCCCAAAACGTTCACATCTACTGTGGGAGGCAGGATTATACTTAGCTTTGGAAACTGGAGGTGAATAGGGAGAGTTAAGGGCAGGTGCAAGAGTCACCAAGGTCTGTGGTATAATTTTATATCTTGGGGCTGGGGATGTAGCTCAGTGGTAGAGTGCTTGCTTTGCATGTACAAGGACCTAGGTTCGATCCCCAGCACCACAAAATAAAAATGTTTATGTCTGGAGTGGATATTTGAGAATCCACACTTGTGCTGGGCACGGTGCTGCACACCTATAATCCCAGGGACTTGGGAGGCTGAGGCAGGAAGGTGAAAAGTTCAAAGCCAGCCCCAGCAACTTAGCGAGGCCCTAAGCAATTTAGAAAGACCCTGTCTCAAAGTAAAAAAGAGAATTCACATTATATAGTGCTCTCACTTAGGGTGGACATCTGAGTTTGTGTCTGGCTGAGAACAGTGGTTTCCTAGGACATTTCACTGATGTTTTTTCTTAGGGAAAGGTAATGGCAAGGTTCATATTTTACATGAATTCCCCTTGAGGTTAACATTGGCATTCCTGGGTCATGTATTGGGACACAAGTTGGACTGTTCCAACAGAGCTACTCCAATTAACTGTATCTACAAGATAGAAGTTCTTTCCTTCTAACAGAAAGTTTGGCTGGGCCATCTAGGGAAGGTGGGACGGTTCCAGAGTCACCTGCCTGTCTTGTTGCTCTAACATTCTTAGTATTCAGCTTCCACCTCAGATCTAAGATGGCTGCTCAAGATCTAGCCATGGCATCTGCATTTGAGGCAGTGGGAAAGGGAAAGGGGCAAGGAACATTGTTCATACAGCTTTGATCATTTTCCATGGGGCAGACCATGATCATGTAGCTACAGACAGTCTCACAGAAGACTCAACAAGACAGTCTGTATTTCAGACAGCCATATGCCAAATTAGAATCCTGTTCTAAGGAGGAAAGACAGGGTAATGGTAGGCAACAAGCATGTATGCCACACTCCAGAATTAGGTGGCAGTGACTGAGGGAAAGTGTGGGTGTTACACCTAGACAGGAGAGAGGTGTGTGGGAATCCCAGCCCCAGGCAGCCAGATGTTTGAGGGCTCACCTCTGCCTGGTATGGGCTGACGTCTGTCCTGCACACCATGTGCCTACAGACACCTTTGGTGCAGGAGCTACATCAGAATTTTTCAGCCTGGTGTTCCCAGGTGGTTCGCCTGTACCAGGGACAGCGTCACCTGGAGCTGGAGTGGACAGTGGGGCCAATACCTGTGGGGTAAGTGGCACAAGCTGGGATCCTGGTGGGGAGGCAAGAGCAAAGTGGAATTTAGGCAAGGCCCCCAACCTTGCCATCCCTTTGGGTACAGTGAAGGCTGGGGAAAGGAGGTCATCAGTCGCTTTGACACACCGCTGAAGACAAATGGGCTCTTCTACACAGACAGCAATGGCCGGGAGATACTGCAGAGAAAGTAAGGGGGCTGAGGTGTGTGTGGGCCCACGGGCAGTGGGGGTCATTTGCATGTGGGAGGGAGGGGATGAAGGGGGAGTGAGGAGCAGGGGAACCAGACTCCAAGCTTGACCAAGTCACATCCCACCCCAGGCGGGATTATCGGCCCACCTGGGAACTGGACCTGTGGGAGCCTGTGGCCGGAAACTACTATCCTGTCAACACTCGGATTTACATCAAGGTACCCCTCCCCACCCTGCAGAGTGGGACCCCTCATTCCCAGTGTCTCCCATATACCTGCGGGCGGGGGAGGGGGCTGGTTCACAGCACGACCCCTCCTTCTCACCTTCCCCCCCTCTAGGATAGGAATATGCAGCTGACAGTGCTCACTGACCGCTCCCAGGGGGGCAGCAGCTTGGGAAATGGCTCACTGGAGCTCATGGTGAGTTGAGTCCCAGCCCCATCCAAGCCAGGCTCCTCCCCGGACCACCATGGCCTTTTCTGTCCCAGGTCTCTGCTGTGTCCTCCACTAAGCTGAGAACTCTATTTCTTTTTTTTAAAAAAAATTTTTTTTTTTTTAGTTGTAGTTGGACACAATACCTTTATTTTTTATTTATTTTTATGTGGTACTGAGGATCCACCCAGCGCCTCGAATGTGCTGGGCGAGCGGTCTACCGCTCAGCCCCAGCCCGGAGAACTCTTATTTATGTGTGCGACTTTTCCTCCAGTCCCTAAGGAGCCCTCCCCTACACCCAACACCCCCCACCAACCCCATCCCCACCCCCCCTCGCCACCACCCCCCCCCGCCCCCCCGCCAGACCCTGACCTGCCCTATTTAGGCTTCCCTATCATTCTGGTCCCCTTACCAGACCCTGACCATCCTTACCCATTCCCCCCCCCCTTTTTTTTTTGTCTTGAAATTCCTGAGCCCTTTACCCCATTTCTGGCCCAGAGATGCTTGTTAGACCGCACCCTTTCCTGGCCACTCTCCCCGCCAGGTGCACCGAAGGCTGGTGAAAGATGACGGTCGTGGGTTACAGGAGCCACTGACAGAGAAGGGGTCCGGACTGGTGGCACGAGGGCGCCACCTCGTGCTGCTGGACAGGGTGGGTGAGGCGGCCGCTGGGCACCGGCTGCTGGCGGAGAAAGAGGTCCTAGCTCCGCAGGTGGTGTTAGCCCCAGATGTCGGAACCCTCTACCACCCCCAGGCCACCCCACGCATGCAGGTGAGGGGCGGCACACAGGTGAGGGGCGGCGGGAAGGGCAGAAAGGACAGGAATACAACCTGTGGGGAGTGGAGTAGGGTACAGGTTTTCCTGGGCAAAGCCTGGTCCCCATTAGCCCTGGGGAGGCTTAGCCCCTGCCGCCCCGCCCCCATCCCAGTGCCAGCCCAGTACCCAGCCACCCCTACCCGGGAGAGAACTACCTCACGCCCCTTCATTGCCTCCTCACCTTGATCCTACCTGGACTCCCTTGAGCCCCGCCTTCCCGCCTGCTCACCTCCCCCTGCCTCTGTCCCTCTAAGCCAGTCCCATGTCTCCATGGCTTGCGCAGCTCCCCAACGATGTCCAGCCTTGGCCTTGATCACTTCTGCCTCTTCTGGGCTTGGATCTTCATGGCCACCCCCCTGCCCGAAAACCTGGGCCCACCCCATTCCCTCTTTGGCTCAGCTCTTAGCCTTCACAAACCTGCAGTTTCCTTTTAGTTGAGCCCCTCCCCTCTGGGTAAGCCCCGCCCCCTACAGCCTAGTGTGTTTTCCTGGCCGGGCAGAGCCCCGCCCCTCTCGGTCCGAGACCCTTCCCTCCCAGACTCAGCCCGCCCCGCTACCGCAGTTCTCCGGACTGCGCCGAGAGCTGCCGCCCTCAGTGCACCTGCTCACGCTGGCCCGCTGGGGCCTCAACAAGCTGCTGCTGCGCTTTGAACATCAGTTCACGGTGTGGGAGGATTCAGGCCGCAACCTGAGCGCCCCTGTGACCTTGGACTTGCGGGTAAGGAGGGCAGAGGTGGGAAGGAGAGAGGCAAGAGAGAGGGGCAGAGGCAGAACTCGGCTTTGCCCAGCATTCAGCGTGTCCTACCCACTCCCCGCAGGATCTGTTCTCCAGCTTCACCATTACCCACGTGCAGGAGACCACGCTGGCGGCCAACCAGCCCCGTGCCAGTGCTTCGAGGCTCCAGTGGACACTAAAGGATGGTGAGGACCTGCTTTGGGTCCTGCCTGGGGTCAGCAGCTGGGGTGGTGCATGAGACGTGGCAATATTGGCCAGGACCTACTACAGAGCCTGAGGGCCTGGGACAGCACCAGAGGCAGGCTAGGTCTTAAGGGTCACAAGTGGGTCCCACACACTAGCAATGCGACTTGAAGTTTAGAGGTGTTTAGTCCCGAGAACAAAATTTGAGAGTCTCCATCAGTGTCTAGGTCTGGAAGGGTCAGCTTAAGGATTCGAGGACCTCAGGATGGTATTCCAGCAGGGGAAAATGGTTCAAGGGTCAGGGCATACGGTCCTGGGGACAAACTTGGGGGTGGCTAGGCCCAGGGGAGGGGATACTGGGTGAGACAGAGGACATCTGGGCCCCTTACAACTCCTTCCCCACCCCTCCACAGGTCCCACTCCCCACCCTGCACCATTCACACTGGACCCATCCTCCATCACCCTACAGCCCATGGAAATCCGCACCTTTGTGGCCTTAGTCCAATGGAAGGGTGGCTGGACCCTCTAGGAGGGCCCCTTCAGTACCTGAACCCCAGCTCTGGGGGAGGGGGCAGACTCCCTTCTCATTCTGCTGCTGCCACCTACAACTGCCATTAAAATGCCACTACTTCCTGGTGCAGTGGTGCACTCAGGAGTCTGAGTCAGGAGGATGGCAAGTTCAAATCTAGCCTCAGCAACTTGGCAAGGCCCTAAGCAACTTAGTGACATCCTGTTTCAAAATAAAAAGTTTTTTTTAAAAAAAATGGGCAAGGGATGTGGCTCAGTGATTAAGCACCCCTGGGTTCAATCTGATACAACATAATAAAATATGCCATTATTAAGATTTTTTATATATTTATTAGACATCTGTATAATTTTTAATGGACTATATGCTCATATATTTTGTCCATTTTTAAAATGGGTTATTAGTTTTCTGAGTTATAATAACAGCTCTTTATATATCCTACAAATAAGTCCTTTGTCAGACATGGAACTTACAAATATGTTTTCCCAAACTGTAACTTGCTTTTTCACTTTGTTAGCATTATCTTTTATTGTTGGTGGGGTTCTTTGGGTTTTTGCCATTACTAAGATTTAAGAGGGTTGTCTTATGATTGTGTTGCTTTATTTTGGGGAAGGGGCAGAGAATGCATGACCCAGAATGATGAGCAAATCCTAGCTCAGCCCTGAACTGAGGTGGAGGTCATTTACCTGTCTGACTCCCCATACTGGACTCTACTGTTCTCACCCCCCCTACCACCACCACTGCTCCTTCCCCCACCTCCTGCACTGATCATTTTTGCACTGAAGTGCTGGCACAGCAGGCCTGTGCTGGACATGGGCTCAGAGAAGCAGATACACTTCTCCAGACTGGTCTCGGGGGAGCTGGATCTTCAGAGCAAGGAATCTGGGAGGACATAGAACAGGTGATGGAACTAGAGGCTAGTCCTAAGTTAAGGCCCTGACACGTAGCTGGATGCAGACAGGCAAATATTCTGGTGCTCTCAAGAGTTCTGGTTCTGAAACACAGGAAGATGCCCGGATTAAGTGTCCCCCTCACCCCCCAGCTGAAACAAAGTGACTTGCCCTCCAGTTGCCCCACCCTTGGGCAAATCCACTAATCCACTGATAGGCCTGGATGTCCCCTCTGGCCTTCATGAGCTATCTGCAGGTCATGTGAAGACCTGTGTTTGGATATGCCACTCAGCCACTTGTAAAGTCACCCTCCTGCGGCCCAAGAGATGAGGGAGGAGGATGAGATTCCTGTGTGAAATTCCTAGTTGCTGGAAGTCATCTCCCTCTAGAAGGACCACTGGGCCATGGTCCTGCATAGAGACCAGTCTTTTCAAGCACCGGCTGCAAATGTTCCTTAGTTCTCCTCCAATGACAGGGTCTGGCCCAGGGTGGACACAGAAGCAGGGGAGGGAAGGACCATTTTGGCTTTGTAATGTTCCCAATACCCCTCCACTGGGCCTGTTTGGCAGAGGCCAGCTCAAGATGTGAGGGTGGGTTGCATTCTGCCATGGCTTCAGAGGGGTTCAGGTCACTTTTTTTCTAATTCTCTCTCTTCAGGAAAGGCCAGGTCAGGTCAGCTAGTACAGTCCAAGGAGGATCCCTGTACTCATCTCCCATGTCAGGTCTGGTACTGAAGGTAGACCCCCAAACAATTTTTTCTTTTTCCCTTTTATGATATTGGGGATTGAATCCAGGGCCTCACACATGCTAGGCAAGCACCTTACTACTGAGCCCTGCACCCCCAACCCCTTTTACATTTTTTTTTAGAACACTTTTTAGGGGCTGGGATGTGGCTCAAGCGGTAGCGCGCTCGCCTGGCATGCGTGCGGCCTGGGTTCGATCCTCAGCACCACATACAAACAAAGATGTTGTGTCCACCGAAAACTAAAAATAAATATTTTGAAAAATTCTCTCTCACACTCTCTTTAAAAAAAAAAACAAAAAAACCACTTTTTAGTTGTAGATGGACATAACATCTATTTTTGTTGTTGTTGTTGTTAAATATGGTGCTAAAGATCGAACCCAGTGCCTCACAAGTGCTAGGCAAGTGCTCAACCACTGAGCTCCAGCCCCAGCCCCACATTTTATTTTGAGACAGGGTCTCACCAAGTTATCCAGGTGCTTTGAACTTCAGATTTCCCTGCCGAGTAGCTGGGGTTACAGGTGTGTGGCACTGAGTCTGGCCAGTCTGCCTTTTCCTCATTCTCTCAGCACCTTCCACCTTTGGTGGCCACTTCGGGGACCATGAAGCAGAGAGGAATCTTCACCAGACACTGAATCTGCTGGCACCTTAACCATTGACTTCCCAACCTCTAGAACTGTGAGCAATGCCTTCCTGTCACTTAGAAACTACCCAATCTAAGGTGTTTTGATATAGCAGCTAGAATGGATTAAGACAGTCACCTTCTAAAGATTAGACAGTCATCCCTCCCAAGAGATGCAAGGAGGGATCCCTAGTCTAGCTGTCACTCTGCATGGGGTTGGGGTTTTAGGTGTGCCTCCCATAACTTTTTCTTTTTTTTGGGGGGGTGGGCCAGGGATTGAACCCAGGGCGCTTAACTACTGAGCTACATCCGCAGTCCTTTTCCTTTTTATTTTGGGACAGGGTCTAACTAAGTTACTTAGGGCTTCACTAAATTGCTGATGCTGGTTTTGAACTTGTGATCCCCTGCCTCAGCCTCCCCAGCCACTGGAACTATAGGTAGGTGCTACTGTGCTCAGTACTCTGCTGGTTCTTTCTTTCCATTTTCTTTAGCTTGAAACTGTGAGTTAAAGTTGTCTCTTTCCTTCCTCCATTCTCTGGCCTGTAACTTAATTAAGAACATCCCAGAATTGTTTTTTTCTTTTTGACAACACTGAGGATGGACTCAGCCTCACACATTTCTATTGTGAAACGGAGTGTCACCAAGTTGCCCAGGCTGGCCTCAGACTTGGGATCCTCCTTGTGGTCTCCAGAGGTGCTGAATATAATAGATGTTCTCTACTCCACCCGGCTTCCTTTCTACTTTGAGAAGATCTTACTTGGCCTCAATCTTGTGATCCTCCTGCCTTAACTTTGCAAAGCACTGGGATTGCAGGTTTGGGCTACTGTTTTTTAGCTCTTATTTTTTTCTTTTTTTGGTACTGGGGATTGAACCCGGAAGCACTTACCACTGCACTACATCCCCAAACCTTTTTTTTTTTTTAAATTTAGAGATAGGGTCTTACTAAGTTGCTTAAGGCCTCAAACTTGTGATCCTCCTGCCTCAGCCTCTTGAGTTGCTGGGATTACAGGTGTGCACCACTGTGCCCAGCTCTTAGTAGTTTTCAAACAATAGAAATTTATCATCTTACCTTTCTGGAACCCAGAAGTCCAAGCTCAGGGTATGGGAAGGGTTGGTTCCCTCCCGGGACCTGTCAGGAGAATCCCTTTTTTACCTTTCACCTATTGTATGGTGGTTATCTAGTCACCTTTGGTATTCCTTGGCTTGTAGCAGCATGAAACTGGTCTCTCCTTCATCTTCACGTGGTGCTCTTTATGTGCCAGTCTGTGTCCCCAACCCTGCTCTCTTTACTTCCTTTGGTACTGGGGTTAGAACCCAGGGGCAGCTTTACCACCGAACTATATTCCCAGCCTTCAAGTATGTTTTTTTTAATATTTATTTTTTAGTTGTAATTGGACACAATACCTTTATTTCACGCATTTATGTGGTGCTGGGGATCGAACCCAGGGTCTCACACATGCAATGCGAGCGCTCTACCACTGAGCCACAACCCCAGCCCTCAAATATGGTTTAAAAGAAATTGTCATGAATAAAAAAGGTGCTTCTAATACCCCTGGGAACTCTGTGCCAGGAACCTGAGACAAAGACTGAGTATTTATTTCCTATTGCCAAAGACAAAGTCAAGGACTGGGGTTGTGGCTCAGTGGTAGAGAGCTTGCCTAGCTTGTGTGAGGCACTGGATTTGATCCTCAGCACCACACAAAAATGAAATAAAGATATTGTGTGTCCACCTACAACTAAAAAATAAATATTAAAAAAAAAAAAGTCAAGAGCTGTTGTAGCTCAGTGGTACAGCACTTGCCCAGCATGCTCAAGGGCCTGGGTTGGATCTGCAGCACCAACACACACACAAATCACAACACGTTTTAAATTGAATTGTCTTTCATTGCCAGGCAACAGTGGCTGACCAGTGGATATTTGAAAAAAAAAATTTTTTTAGTTGTAGATGGACACAATACCTTTATTTTATTTGTTACGTGGTGCTGAGGATCGAACCCAGTGCCTCACACGTGCTAGGCAAGCGCTCTACCGCTGAGCCACAGCCTCAGCCCAGACCACTGCATTTTGTAAGATGGAAACAAGGAAGCAAGAGCAGGAAAAGATACAACGACTGATGGGTGAGCATCAGAGGACTTATTTGTAAGGTTAAAGCAAAGGGGACTTCCTTATTACACTGACTCAGTTCGACCAAGATTACGGATGTGTGCCACCACAGCTGGTTTAAAAATATTCTGACTCATGGTTACACATTTTGCATTTTCTGACCCATCAACACGAATGACCTTGCATCTAGCTTCCTCGATCACTTTCATTCACAGGACAGTTCCACAGTGGGAATTTCATGACTGAAAGGTATCTGTTGGAATCGTGGACGTTCCCCAAGTCATGTTCACTGGGCTTCTATCTATGGTGCACCCTCACGTGTTTGTTCAAGGATGTGGACAAAGCAAAAGCTCTTCCACATTGCTTACATGCAAAAAGTTTCTCTCCACCGTGAGTTCTTTCGTGTCTTTGAAAGGAACTGCGAAGACTAAAGGCTTTGCCACATTCTTCACACTTATAGGGTTTCTCTCCAGTGTGCATGCGCATGTGCCCTTGAAAGCTTGTGGGATAAATGAAGGCTTTCCCACACTGCTTGCATTCATAGGGCCTCTCTCCTGTGTGAGTTCTCTCGTGTATCTGAACGTAACTAGAACAACTGAAGGCTTTTCCACATTGCTTACACTCATAAGGCTTCTCTCCAGTGTGGGTTCTCTCGTGCGTCCGAAACGCACTGAGAAAGATGAACGCCTTCCCACATTCCCTGCACTTGTAAGGTCCATCGCCAGTGTGCGTTATCGTGTGTCTTCGAAAGTTTTCGAGAGAAATGAAAGCTTTGGCACATTCTTTACATTCGAAGGGTTTTTCTCCAGTGTGATTTCGTTCGTGGATCTGCAAATCTAGAGGATAATTGAAGGTTTTTCTACACGTTTTACATTCATAGGGTTTTTCTCCAGTGTGAGTCCTTTCGTGTATCCGACAGTAACTGAGGCGACTGAAGGCTTTCCCACATTCTTTGCATTTATAGGGTTTCTCACCAGTGTGCACCCTCATGTGTACTCGAAAGGCTGGGCGCGCACTGAAGGCTTTCCCACATTCCTTACACTTGTAGGGTTTTTCCCCAGTGTGAGTTCTTTCATGAATCTGAACGGAAGTGGAACATCTGAAGGCTTTCCCACATTGTTGACACTTGTAGGGTTTCTCCCCGGTGTGGATTCTTTCATGTACTCGTAAAAAACTGGGACGAATGAATGCCTTCCCACATTCCTTACATTTGTAAGGTCTGTTGCCATTGTGTGTTATCATGTGTGTTTGAACGGTTGTTCGGGAAATGAAGGCTTTCCCGCATTCCTTACACTTGTAGGGTTTCTCCCCAGTGTGGGTCCTTTCATGTATTTGAATAGAACTGGGACAGCTGAAGGCCTTCCCGCATTTCTTACATTCATAGGGCTTCTCCCCAGTGTGAATCCTTTCATGAATTCGAAGAGAACTAGGAGATCTGAGAGTTTTGCCACAGTGCTTACACTGATAGGGTTTCTCTCCAAAATGTGTCCGTTCATGTGTCTGAAAGGGCTGGTGATATATAAAGGTTTTTCCACACTGTTTACACTTATAGGGGTTTTCTCCAGTGTGGGTCCTTTCATGTCTTTGAAAGGATTTGAGATAACTGAAGGTGATCCCACACTCTTTGCATTTGTAAGGCTTGTCTCCATACTTACATCCATAGAATTCGTGTCCAGGGTGAGATCTGATGTGCCTCGTAAGGGATGAATGAAGCATGAAGACTTTTCCACACACGTTACATTCATACGGTTTTACTCCAGAAGTTTTCTTGGTCACGCTGACATTTGGAATCTGGCTGACAGTTTCTCCAGACTGACCACCTTTACTTTCACAGAGTCTCTGCACCATATGACTTCTGAGAAACATTAGAAGCACATTAATAATGACTGCTCATCATTATTTTACATTAGAATTACATTTTTATTATTTCCAGAAACACCTGTAGTTTTTCTGCCCTGTCTGAACTTTTTTTTTTTTTGGCACTGGGGATTGAACTCAGGGGCACTCAACTACTGAGCCGCATCCCCAGCCCTATTTTGTATTTTATTTAGAGACAGGGTCTCACAGAGTTGCTCAGTGCCTTGTTTTTGCTAAGGCTGGCTTTGAACTCGTAATTCTCCTGTCTCAGCCTCCCAAGTGGCTGGGGTTACAGGCATGTGCCACTGCGCCCGGCAATCTGAACTTTTTCAAGTGATGGGATTGAAACTTGGACCTCGTGCATTTTAGGCAGGCACTCTCTCTGAGCTACACCCCCCGAGTCCTGTCTGAACTGTTTGAAAGTGGGTAGACAACGGACTGAGGATGTGGCTCAGTGGTAGAATGCTTGACTGGAATATGTAAGGCCCTGAGTCTGATTTCCAGACATACACACACACACGCACACAAAGTGAATATACTCAATTCTCTGCAATAAGCTTCTCTACAGCTATTATCAAAACAGCAATATTCATATACATGGTTTCTTAACACTATTTCCAAGTAAGATATTTTTCAAACATTAACCATCCATGTCATTTAAGAAAACATTTTTGGGCTAGGTACAGAGTTACATACCTGTAATCCCAGCTTCCTGGGAAGCTGAGGTAGGAGGGTCTCAAGTTCAAGGACAGCCTGGGCAACTTAGTGAGACCCTGTCTCAAAATAAAAAAGTGGGGCTGGGCACAATGACACACGCCTGTGATCCCAGCTACTCCACGGGCTGAGGCAGAAGGATCACAAGTTTAAGGCTAGTCTTGGCAAGTCTGAGGTCAGCCTGGGCAACTTAGCGAGATCTTGTCTCAAAATAAGAAATAATAAGAGCTAGGGGTTAAGGGAGATTTAGCTCAGTGACAGAGTAGCTCAGTACCACACAAAAACAAAACAACAACAACAAAAGGTCTGGGATGTAGCTTTGTGGTAGAGAGTCCCTGACTTAAATGCCCAGCACTACATGGTGAAAACATCTAAGAAAAGGGCCGGGATTGTAGCTCAGCGGTAGAGCACTTGCTTAGCACGTGCAAGGCCCTGGGTTCGACCCTCAGCACACATAAAAATAAATAAAATAAAAATATTGTGTCCAAATACAAAATAAAAGAAAGAAAGAAAGAAAATGTCTAAGAAAAAAATCAATTTGAGGCTGAATTTGTTTGCTTGCTTTTAAAAAAAAAATCATACTAAAGTATCATACCTACTGGGGTTCTTTCTCTGGTATGTACAACTCACCTTAGATTTCTCCCTGGGATTTTGAACTCATCTTTGATCTTCCAGTCTTCCCATGTATTTCCTAAAATATGGATCCAGAAAAATCGTTCTAAGTTATCAGTAATTATAGCAAATGTTAGGTCCCTAAGCCAAAGTAACTCCACTTTGAAACTCAGCACCTGCTCACCCAGGCATGACCTTCCCATTAGGCCCGTCCCCAAAGACTCCCTAACCACAGCGTCACATAACAATCACAGGACCAGAGGGTTATGTGTAACCTCCCCATCGTAGTTGACTACAGTTAGCAAGTTTTCCCAGCAGGCTGCTGCGCCTGGCAGAAGGGCAGCCTGGCCGATATTCTCTGTCAATAAACCTTTGCTTGAACTCAGAGCTGTGTCCCTTGTGGATATCTGTGCCAGCCACCCTGAGGTTCTGGTGCTGAAACCCAGGAGGGGTCCACGGTCATTGCCTGCTGGCTCTCCCATCATGGGATCTGAGCTACCTTGACCATGCCCCCTCCTGCCTGGCCAGTATCCACCCCAGGGCGTTTCTGCCTCTTGCCTTCTGGCTTCTGGCCCATCACAGAACTTGACTCTTGACAGCATTCCCTCTCTACTGGCCTTGAGTTCTCGGAACCTCTCTAGGGTGCCCCTGAGCATGCCCTCCCTCTCCCTCCTTCTCTCTTCCCCTCCCAGTGCTGAGTCAGGGTCTCCCTTGGCTTCTTCCACAGGCCTGTCAAGGACCCTGACGACCCTCACCAATGGTCTGCTTCTATGTGGGAAATCAGAGAGGTTGTGGGGACACCCCTTCCTCCTCTGTTTCCTTTCTCGGGCTCCTGAGAACTCTCAGCCATGGGATCTGCCCAACCCAAAATTCCCTGCAACTCCCACCTGTCTCCTCAAAAACCTTTGGTCTCGTTTTGTATTGTAACACAATCTGGCCCCAATATAAGTTAGATAATGACTCCTCTTGGCTGAGAATGGGACTTTCAATCCCACCGTATACAGGACTTATGCAACTTCTGTCACCGCGGGGGCAAGTGGACAGAGATTCCCTTCTCTTTCACCCCTCTCTGGGTCAGTCCTGCTCCCTGCATAGGTCCTCCTTGCTCTCTCTCCCTTAACCCTTTCCCCTCCCAAACCTAGCGATTTTTTTTTTGAGCGGGGTGTGCGGGGGGTACTGGCGATTGAATTCAGGGCACTGAGCCACATCCCCAGCCCTGTTTTGTATTTTATTTAGAGACAGGGTCTCACTGAGTGCTTCGTGCCTCACTGTTGCTGAGGGTGGCTTTGAACTCGCGATCCTCCTGCCTCAGCCTCCCAGGATGCTGGGATTACAGGCGTGAGCCACCACACCTGGCTGTAATTTTCCCTCTTTTGACCCACAGGATCACTCTTCCCTTCCTCTACCTCCACCCTGTGCTTCTCTATTGCCTTCCCCAGCCACACCTTCAGCACCCACTGGACCCGTCTTCCCTGTCCCACTCGTCCTTCATCTCCCTTCCCTTTCTCTGGATCTCAACACCACACCTCCTACTCGGGCCTCTCCTTCTTCTTTCTCCCCTCCTCATACCTGCTTTCCTGGGCCCCACCTTCGGCCTCAGCAGCCCCCCTCCCGTCACTACGGGAGGTAGCTGGAGCCCAGAGCATTGTTCGCTCACTGAGAAACATCTAGGTTCCTGTCGTATAGACCCCGGATTTCTACACTAAAGAATTCCAGTATGTAGTCCTATGATCTGATATGGCATGACATCAATATCATCCTCTCTTCTACCCCCTCCTGGAGGAGAGGCAGAGGATTTGAGCCCCCACCCAAGCGCATGCAGATAATTTTAATAAGCTTAAGAAATTACTCAAGAACCTAGTGAGAATCCAGCCCAATTTCTCTCCCACCCTACAGAAGCTCTTCAACACTACACTAAAGTAGACCCATAATCCCCAAGTGGTGCTATCACCCCAGTGACTCATTTTATTTCCCAATCTGCCCCATTCAAAAAAAATTAACAGGTTAGAGAGAGGAAGGCCCCCAAATGCCCCAATTAACCATTCTTTTTTTTTCCTAATTTTTATTCCTTATAAGCTACCAGCATATGGTATTTTTAAATCTTTGTTTATTTATTTTTATGTGGTACCGAGGATCAACCCCAGTGCCTCATATATGTGAGGGAAGCGCTCTGCCACTGAGCCACCACCCCAGCCCCCAATCAACCATTCTTAACGCTGCCTTTAAGGTTTTAATTATAGAGAAGAGCAACAAAAAATAGATAAAAAGAGATAAAGCCAAATTTCAACTTCTGGCACAGGCCCCGCAAGACGAACCCAAGGGTGTAGTTTCCAACAAAGGACACTACAGGGCACCTCCTGGACCTTGTCTGGGAAGGACACTGTGCCCATGTGTGCCCTAATCTCCAACCACCATCTGGCCCTTGCCCTAAACTCAAAAGGGACAGACACTGGGGAGTCGACCATCCTTCCAACAGTGAGGTGAGGGGCCAAATCCTCCCTCTTCATTCTCCCTAACTAACCTCATAGGGCTGGCCTCTCAAGACTGAAGGTGCCCAGGACTCTCCGCCCCAATGACCGTCACCCACCATCACCCACCAGGAGCCTAGGGTAACTGCCACTGTTGAAAGTAGGCCAATCTCTTTCCTCATTGATACGTGAGAAACTTTCTCAACTTTGCCCCAATTTTGGGGGACCAACTCAGTGTTTCAAACCTCTATCGTCAACCCACGCAGGACAACTCCTCCAACATGCAGCACTGAGGGGACGCCTCCTGCCCAGTCCTTTTGACTGTATTTTTTTGGGGGGGTGCCACTGAGGATTGAACTCGGGGGCAATCGACCACTGAGCCACATCCCCAGCCTTATTTTGTATCTTATTGAGGGACAGGGTCTCACGGAGTTGCTTAGTGCTTCGCTAAATTGCTGAGGCTGGCTTTGAACTCACTATCCTCCTGCCTCAGCCTTCAGGTCTTCCTGCCTTAGCCTCCCTAGCTGCTGGGATTACAGGCGTGAGCCACCACACCCAGACATTCCTTTTTAATTGAACCTCATCGCCCCACTCCCTTAATGGGAAGAAATCTCTCAAAATTTCAAGCCTCCTTCACCTTTCATTTCCCCAATATGGAATCTACCCCGGTGGCCACAGATCTCTCTCTCTCCTCTTCTTGCCAATCCGTTCCCCTTACAGACACCACATTGCTTCTTTCTTTGGCCCCGAGTAGCCCACACCTGCTCACGTTTCTCAACACAACCTTACAACTCCTCGACAATTCTAACCCTCCTATACTTCAGATGGCGGGCTCTGCGTCCCATGGCTCACGGACAGCAAACCCTGTCCCTCTCCGTGGACCTCCAATCCAACCTCTCTCTTCACCACTCCTCAAGTAATTCCCCTGAACTGCTTTATTCCCATGTCTCCTACTTTGGGCACCCTCCCCCACCCTATGTCTCTATCCACCATGCCACCTAAGGGTTCCCTGGGCAACACAACTGACAATGTCACCTCAGAGCCAGCCTGGCACCTTCTTCCTCTGCAGATGTCCCATTCTTCGCTGCCTCACACCCCCTATTCCCACCTTCTGTCTCCCTGTCCTCCTCACGCTCCATATAACCAGATACTCTGAGGGGGAGGTTGAACTGACCCTCTCCTCCCGCTCCTGGACTCCACTTCAATGTCCCAGATGCATAAGACCAATCGTCGCGCCAGTCCTCATTGGATCGGGCATATTGGCAGCACTGGCACGGGGTAGCAGGAATTGGTACAGCCACTGTCTTTACTGTAAACTCTCCCAAGAACTGAAGGAGGACTTTGAGCAGGTGGCAGACTCCCTGGGGTCTCTTCAAATCCAAGGGACCTCCTCAGCCAACGTAGGTCTCCAAAATAGGAGAGCCACTGACTTACTAACGGCAGGGAAGGGAGGCGCTTGGGTCTTTTTAGGAGAGGAATGCTGTTACTCCACCAACAAATCTGAATAATCCCAGGAAAAACAGCTGAGCTCCGGGGGAGCATCGAGAAACACCCCTGGGAGCAGCAGCAGTCACCTCCCTGGGACCTTTTGGGTCAGACTCTCCCATGGCTGCTCCCATTGATGGGACCTCTCCTTACATTCATCATAGAGCTCTTAATAGGACCTTGTCTGATAAAATGCCTGAATTTTTTTTTTTTTTTTTTTACAAGATTGAGCAAAGGCACTCACTAATCAGACTGTAAATCAGCTCGTTATGAGCCCATTTTGAAAATCAGCACCTGCCCACCCAGGCATGACCTTCCCATTAAGCCCATCCCCAAAGAGTCCCTAAGTATGGAAACCACAGCAAAGGCGCCAAATAAGGATCACAGGACCAGATGGGTTGTTTTTAACTCCTAACCAAGAGAAAGGATGATGTCACCCTTACCGACAGAGGCCAGGTTCCTGAAGGTTTCCTGCATCACATCTCTGTAGAGTTTCTTCTGCGAAGGATCCAGCAGAGCCCACTCCTCCTGGGTGAAGTTCACAGACACGTCCTCAAAGACCACCGAGTCCTACAACATCCCACACACATGCACAGATAAGGAGTGAGATTTCCAGGGCTGGAGGCCTGTACTCAAATTCCTAAATTCACACACAATTCAAAACATTTATTTATTTATTTATTTATTTTGCCTTGGTCATCAGTTTGTCTCTGTCCACACTTCTGTAAGTCAAGAGGCCTGGAACAATGGACTTACAGCTACATTTTATTATGGTCACTGCCAAGTCCTACAGGTTCCTAATGGAAATGTCTAGTTGAGCTTGAAAGAAGCTGGGAGTGGTGGTGCATGCCTGTCATCCCAGTGACTCAAGAGACTTAGGCCGGAGATTCCAAGTTCAAGGCCAGCCTCAGCAACTTAGGGAGACGCTGTCTCAATATAAAAGACAAAAAGGGCTGGACATGTGGCTCAGTGGTTGAGTGCCTCTGGGTTCAACACCTAGTACAAAAATGGGAGGGGGAAACTTGGAAAAATGAGAAACCCTTTTCATCGATTTCTTTTGTATGTGTGAGAAATTTTTTCATCTCATTTCTTTTTAAAAAATATTTACTTATTTATTTTTAGGTATAAATGGACACAATACAATGCCTTTATTCTTATGTGGTGCTGAGAATCGAACCCGGGTCCCGCTCGTGCTAGGCGAGCGCTCTACCACTGAGCCACAACCCGAGCCCTCATCTCATTTCTTTTCTTTTTTTTTAATATTTATTTTTCAGTTTTCGGTGGACACAACATCTTTGTTTGCATGTGGTGCTGAGGATCGAACCCGGGCTGCACACATGCCAGGCGAGCGCGCTACCGCTTGAGCCACATCCCCAGCCCCCTTTACTTAATTTATTTATTTTTACGTAGTGCTGAGGATCGAACACAGGCCCTCGCATGTTCTAGGTGAGTGCTCCGCCGCTGAGCCACAACCCTGGCCCCAGCCCTTTTTATTTTTTATTTTGCGAAAGGGTCTTGCTAAGTTGCTGAGACTGGCTTTGAACTTGCGATCCTCCTGCCTCAGCCTCCTGAGTTGCTGAGTTGATGGTTGTAAGAGAACTCATGTAGAAAAGGAGAAAGAGTCAATTGATACATTTCCCTTTTCCTATAGATTTCAACTTGACCATAATCCAACAGTTTTTTTTTTTTCCAGAGAATTTGCTGTGCATTTGCGCTGGGAGACTAAAATAAAAATAAGAGTAGCACTTTTCACGAAGCACAAAATAAACATAAAACCCCAACAGCATAACCATGAGCACCGATGAGTGAGTGGCCTAGGGCTCAGGTAGTAGCACGTTCAAAACATACGGAGGCAAAGAAACTACTGAGACCTTGTTAAACATAACTACAGGTAGCTCCGTGGTGGAGTGGCCGCCCAGCGTTCACGAGGCCCTGGGTTCCACCCCAGCACGGCAGCTTCTCCCCTCAGGAGTCTACCCTCCGGTGCTTCTCTAGGGAAGGCGTCTGAACACACCGTGCACCTGTCTGAAGGCTACTCCCAGCCTCCGGCCTTTTGTGGAAGCTGCTCATTCCAGAAGAGCCCACGTGCCACAGCATACAGCGGCTTAGACCACGTCTGTAAAAGCCTGTGCTGCCGCAGAAGCATGGAAAGAACCCAGAGGGTGCCGTGGGAGCTGAGAGGCCCAACAGTGTCTTCCCAGGAGTCGTGGAGTGAGCAGCCCTCCGGACACCAGATAATTACAGGAATTTAATCAAGATGCTGGGCGCAGAGAATATCATGCTAAGTGAAACAAGCCCATCACAAAAAACCAAGGTCGAATGCTTTCACTGATATATGGAAGCTAAGGTGGGGGGGGGAGTTCAGTAGATCAGACAAAGGAGAAGGGAAGGAAGGAGGGGGGACAGGAATAGAAAGACAGTAGAATAAAAAAATACATAATTTTCCTGTATATGAAATTACCTAAGTGAACTCCACCATAGTGCTACCCAGAAGAAAGGGGTCCTAATTAGAATAAGATATATTCTATGCTTGTATAATTTTATCAAAATGGACTCATCGAAGCGGAGCGTGGTGGTGCACAACGGCTCGGGAGGCTGAGAGTTCAAGGCCAGCCTCAGCAACTTAGCAAGACCCTAAGCAACTCAGTGAGACCCTGTCTCTAAATGAAATACAAAATAGGGCTGGGGATGTGGCTCAGTGGCTAAGTGCCCCTGAGTTCATTCCCCGGTACCAAAAAAAAAAAAAAAAAAGGACTAATCATGTATAACTAAGAAGAACCAACCAATAAAATAAAATTTTAAAAAAGATTCTGGGTATAGTGCCACACACCTATAATGCCTGGGAAGCTGAGGCAGGAGTATTGCAAGTTCAAAGCCAGCCTCAGCAATGCAGAAGGCCCCTAAGCAACTCAGACCCTGTTTCAAAATAAAAAAAGTAAAAATTACTGGGATGTAGCTCCATAGTAAAGCACTCCCTGTGTTCAATTTCCAGTACCAAAAAGAAAAGGAAGAGTGGAACAGTAGGAATAATCACCTCTTCATGATTTTTTTTTTTTTTTTGATACTGCAGATTGAACTCAGGTGTACTCGACCACGGAGCCACAACCCCAGCCCTATTCTGTATTTTATTTAGAGACAGGGTCTCACTGAGTTACTTAGCACCTCTCATTTGCTGAGGCTAGCTTTGAACTCACAATCCTCCTGTCTCAGCATCCCTAGCTGCTGGGATTACAGAAGTATGCCACCGTGCCTGGTGGGGGTGAAATATTTTTTAATAATAATTCTATATATATATATATATGTATATATATATATATATACATATATATATATATATATATATATATATGGTAGTTTAGATGGATACAATACCTTTATTTTATTTTATTTATTTACCTTCATGTGGTGCTGAGGATCAAACCCAAGGCCTCACACATGCTAGGCAAGCTCTCTACCACTGAGCTACAATCCCAGCCCAATAATAATTCTTAATCTTTCAAGGTCCTGTTTAACTTCCATGGGGCCATGATAACTAATTAACTAGGGCATAAGGCAGGAGTGACCCCATTTTGTCAAACCAATTTATAAGTGTCAAAGACTTTAGGAGCCTGGGAGTACGGAGCAATAAGTCCCTTAGGTTGATCCCCAACACTGCAAAAAACAGAAACAAAAACAAAACAAAACAAAACAAAAAAAAAAACAAGAAAAGAAAAAGCCTAACTAAAAATTAAAAATGAACTTCTCAGTGCTGGGTCTGTAGCTCAGTGAGAGAGCACTTGTCTAGCAAGTGTGAGGCATTGGGTTTGATCCTCAGCACATGCATGTGATCCCAGCTATTCCAGAGGCTGAGGCAGGAGGATTGCAAGTTGGAGGCCTGTGTGGGCAACCTAGCAAGACCCTGTCTCAAAATTTAAAAAAATAATAAAAAGGGCTGGGGATGTAGCTTAGTGGTAAGAGTGCCCCTGGGTCCTAAGTTCAATCCCTGGGTCCAGAAACAAACAAAGGTCCCTCAAAACTGGGTTGTAGGCCTATAGTCCAAGTCACTTGGGAGGCTAAGGAAGGAAGATTGCTTGAGCCCAAGAGTTCAAGGCCAGGCTTCCATAACAAAGAGACACCCTGTCTCATCTTTCTTCTTTTTCTTTTTTTTTTTAGGGGCACTGGGGACGGAACCAGAGCCTTATGCATGCTAGGTAAGTGCTCTACCACTGAGCTACATCCCCAGCCCAAGACCCCATCTCAAAGTAAACAAAATTTAAAAACCCCTAAACCTGAGAGAGGGCTTCATCCTCCCCTCACTCCCCAACTGCATGGGCCTGTGGATTCTCAGCTTTCCAGGGTTCAGCCGCTTTTCTCAGCACAAAGGGCTCCTTTGTGTGATGGGCTGTGAACAGGCTAAGACTTATAGGGAGGCTCCCAAATAGACACACTGGCCTTCCATTAAGCTGGAAGTTTGGCTTTAGCTTGGAGTAACTGACCTTGGGGCCTCTGCTCCCTGATCACATAGTTTTGAACCACTACTGACAATTTATTTATTTATTTATTTTTGGTACTGGGGACTGAACTCAGAGGTACTTCCCCACTGAGCCACAACCCTACTTCTTTAAAAGAATTTTTTTTTTTCTTTTTTGGTGGTGCTAGGGATTGTACCCAGGCCCTTCTGCATGCTAGGCAAGCACTCTATATCCCCAGCCCCTCCTTTTTTACATTTTTGAGACAGGGTCTTGCTAAATTGGTTAGGGCCTCACTAAATTGTTGAGGCTGGCCTTGAATTTGCAATCCTCCTGTCTCAGTATCCGGAGTTGCTGTGATTACAACTATGCACCACTGTGCCCCCTGCACTACTGACAACTTTAAATGACAGAAACACAAATGTTTAAGAATCTGGTAAAATTACTCAAATCTAGTGTTCACATGTAAAGAAAGCAAGAAAAATGTAAGACACTTTTGTAACCCACAAGTATTACTTTCAGAAAATGAAGATGTAAGTTAATGATTTCCACAGCAAGAAATGGTTTGCTAAACTATCAATCATACTTGAACACAGCTAGGTGTTGGGGCTGGGGGTGTAGCTGAATACCTGCTTGGCATGTGGGAGGCCCTAGGTTCCCCAGGACCCAATAAATATATGAATAAAATAAAATAACAGATCTCAGGGACTTACATGCTAAGAGGCGAAACAAATGGAAACAAGAATTTTTTAAATAAATACAAAGTTATATTGGAATATTTTACTTTATTGTATTCCTCCCCCCCCCCCCGCCCCCAGTTTTGGGCATTAAACCCTGGCCTTGCACATTAGGCAAGTGCTCTGCCTGAGTTACATCCTGGGCCCAGGGAATATTTTATTTTTCATATTCCCTTTCTAGTCTCTTTGGAATATTGTAGACTATCTCTTAAACTTTAGTTACTGAATACATTTTACATCTATTTAAAAATGACTGGTGCACCCCTGGGCTTGGGAGGCTGAGGCAGGAGGATTGCAAGTTCAAAGACAGCTTTGGCAATTTATTTATTTATTTTTTTATGTGGTGCTGAAGATTGAATCCAGAGCCTCGCACGCCTAGGTGAGCGCTCTACCATTGAGCCACAACCTCAGTCCCAGCCTCAGCAATTTAGCAAGAAGCTAAGCAACTCAGTGAGACGCTGTCTCAAAATAAAGTCCAAAAATTGGGCTGGGGATGTGGCTCAGTGGTCGAATGCCCCTGTGTTCAATCCCCAGTACCAAAAATAAAAACCCGGTACTCAAATAAGAGAATAAATATGTCCATGGTTGCAAGGCCAGGGAATGCTTGAAAGGACACATCACCAGGATTTTGCCAAGAGCCACCTCAATCCAAAGGAATCCCCCTAGGATGGCTGTGTCCAGGAAACATACTACCAGAGACACATGGATTCTGTACAAGTGGTTCCAGATGGTTATTCTCTGCTCTCCTTTCATGTGACATGTCCACAAACTAGACATGAGTTTTTGAAGAAGCGCAATCCACAACTCTGTGGGGGGGAAAAACGTTATTAAAATGCTGCGTGGGTTTGAAACGCACCACGGAGGATCAACGGCGATAGACGATGCATTGCGTTGGGGATCGGAAGGCGACATCTGGAAATGCGGGGAAGGATCTGGAAATTTAAGGACTTAATGTCAGCCCTAGACAGAGCCAGGTTAGGGCAGCAGACTAAATCCGAGCCAGCGCTGCCCACATCTTCGGAACACTCTCTGGGAAGCTGACACTCGGGGGAGAGAGGAGGCTCGGACCCCGCCCCTGCTCCTCCCGCGCGAGCCGCACACGCGAGTCAGGGTCCCCGCGATCCTGGCGGGCGCCACACAGTCGCGGAGCCGCCCAGGGAGGGGCGCGCAGGGGCGGGGCGGGAGGGACACAGGGTCGCCGCTGCCCGCCCCGCCCTGCGGCCGTAGGGACAGAGGACGGACTCGGCCGCCAGCGCGGACCCGGCCGGGCAGTCCCCCGCCCCAGGGCCCGGCCCCACACTTACCATCTCCCGGCCTGGCGGTCGCGGCATCCTCCCCTCGCAGCCCGCCGGGGCCGCCCACGCCTCCGCACCGCCACCCGAGCGCTCCGCGGCGGCGAGGCACGCGCGGTGGACTGCGGCGGAAGCGCACGGCGACACCAAGGCGCCTTGCGTAGCGTGGCCACACCCTCCTTCCCGGAGGCGCCCTCTTTGCCTGATTGACAATAGGGGAGGTCACCTAGCTAAGTGGTCCCCCACCGGGTCTGTTGGCCCGACCTCTTCCCTCGGGCCCTTTTAACCTTAAAGCGGAATTGTTCACCCCGAGGGCGGGACGCTGGGATCTTCCCGCAGCTGCTGGAGCGCGGGGACAGAGGTGTGCCCAGGAAAGCCCAGGCCTAGTCCCCCTCCAGGTGTTGGGATCCCTTGAGGAGCCACCCACTGGGGAGCAAGTACAGAACTAGAGGGTCAGCCAGGTCTGCTACAGAGAGCCAGGTCAGATCAAGGAGGCCAACATGAGTGAGTCTGGGAAGTTGGAGGCTGCACCCTGAGGAACTGAATGCCTTCAGAGCCCTCTTCCACCCTATCTAGATCACCTGCCCCTGCTCCAACCTGTTGCTAAGGTAACCAGGCTGCTCCATCCTGCCCTGCCCCCTTCAGCCCACCTGTTTCTCACCTTTGGCCAACCCACTGGTACCACTGGTCCTGCTTCCCCACAGGGTGAAGTTGGAACATTAGAGAAGCACGCAGAGGCAAGCATACAAAGCAGGGTTTGTTTTAAAAGGGGTAGCATAGATTTCTCCCTGGAGGGAGAAGGGGGCCAAAGAAGCGAGGTGTTCTGCCCTTTTTAGATGTCCTAGGCTTCCTTTGTTCTCCTGCCTTTTCCTCCTTATCTAGGTTGCCCCCTTTTAAATAAACCCTGCTTTATATGCTTGCCTTGGCTGCTTCTCTAATGTTATACTTCAACATGTGGGGAAGCAGGACTAGTCACCGGTAACTAGCAGTATTGTTAGACCACGACGCAAGAAAAGACCACTGACTCCAATTAAAATCAAATTAAAGCAAGCTTATTATTTCGACCTGCCGGGCTGCCTTGCCCATCAAAATCGTGGGAGCCAAGGACAGCCGCGAGGCTTCTTTGTGGCCCAGTTTTATAGCCCAAAAAGTTACACAAAGGGGGGTTACAGATAACAACACTCTGAGGAGCATAACACAAGTTTACATTTTTGCTGGCCCCAGCATCAGAATTTATGGAGATCTTAGAGACTCAGAGAGGGTCGTTATCCGGCCAGGGAAGGCCAGAATTTATGAGGCGTCACTAAGGTTTAGGAAAGGGTTGTTATATGGTCAGGGAAAACCGGACATGGGTGAGTTCAGGGCACGGGCAGGCATTCCAATCAGCTTTACAACATCAACTAATGGCCAGGCCATACAGACATCCTGATATTTTTACAGAAAACAGAAATGAATCCTTCATAACTTGTGACAAGCTGGCTTCTGATCTAATGAGATAACTAGGCTAGGTATATCAGTATCTCAGGGACACTTCGTAAAGCAATCACACCATGAGAAATGTTCAATAAATCCCCCAAGTATAGGGGCTGGGGATATGACTCAGTTGTTACCTTGCATGCACAAGACAAGGCACCCTGGGTTCAATCCCCAGCACCACAAAAACAAACAAACAAACAACAACAACAACAAAAAAAAAACCTCAGGTGTACATTTTACATGGGAAGAAAGCTTACTTTGGAGCAGTTTATTTTTGCCACACTGGGGACTGACCCCAGAGACTCCTACCTGTCAGGGAAGTGCCATGTTAGATTGAGAGTGTTCTGTTGTAGTGGCACCCGCTTTCTCCACAGAAAAGTCTAAACTGGGCTTCTCCAGAAATCTTCACCATGGCTGATTTTAGGAATGTCAGCAAAAGAGTCTCTATAAAAGATTTCAATGTAGATAAACTTTCTATTTTCATGTCGCCCTGTTTTACTTGGCCACTGGCTGGGAAGATACCAGCACTCCAGGTGCTGGACACCCCCTTACTAGTTTTTCACAAACACATCCAGTATAGTAGTTTGTAGAAATGTGCAAACAAGGCCTCTGGCCTTGAGCTGGGCTTCACAGAGATGTCTACGTTTTTAAGATAAGTCACAATTGGGCTCCATGGTAACAGCTGGCAGGGGGAGGAAAGAAAGGGGAGAAGACGCTCTCCCCATCTCAGGTGTTGTCCTTGAAGAGTTAACTTGCCCAGAACAGTGAAAGAAAAAGCTGCTTTTATGTGAACTTCTGCAGACTGTGAACTTCTGAGCCCCTCCCCTTACATGCTGGGTATAAAACTCTGAAACTACCTGAGCTCGGGGGTTCAGGGGATTGATTGATTATAGCAAAAGTTGTGCCCTGTGAACCTGGCTAAAGCCAAATAAAACTGTTTCCTGCTATCTTCGTCGGTGCCTTG